>NC_041395.2:171941563-172614063 GCF_900747795.2 Erpetoichthys calabaricus
ATGGTTACCTGCCAGGTTACGCTTGTGGTTGGTCAGGAAGTCGCTTTATATCCGCCACGTGCCCTCTTTCTGTTCCCAGAAGCTGATCATAGAATGGTTTTAATAGTTTACTTTCAAATAATGCAAAGAGTATGCGACACGTGTTTCTCCTTAATTCTGGGCTCATCAGGCATACACACTAACTGCATCCCCTCTCGAGAATCGAATATCGTCAGCGCCAGAGTTGAAGCCCCTAACGTTGCGGTCAGCAAGTGGGCTAACATCCGCCATGTGCCTTCTTTCAGTTGCGAGAGGCAGATCATAGAATGGTTGAAACTGTTGTCCCTAACGTTGCGCTACAGCGTGTGGTTCATTTATACCTCGTGTCTTCTCATTAAACTTTTATCTCGCGAATATGTTATTGCAATCCGCAGTGGGAGCGTTTCTATAAACTTAATTTAAACTTACGTTTTACACCGTGCTTTGTTTCCCTTATGAACATGCTTGTATGCTTCACTTGCTCCCTTCTCAATTGTTTAATGAATTTTTTGTTCTTCGCTGTTTGCGGCTCCTCCTTCATTTGTCCCTACTGCATTCACAGTCTTTTCACGTGATTACGTGGGAGGCGTGATGACGTGACACTCAACTCCTCCTCCCACGGCCATCGAGCTGCCGTCCATTACAGTATATTGTGAAAAAAGAGGTTCCAGTTATGAACATTACGCGTTGAATTTCGAGATGAAACCTGCCTAACTTTTGTAAGTAAGCTGTAAGGAATCAGCCTGCCAAATTTCAGCCTTCCACCTACACGGGAAGTTGCAAAATTAGTGATGAGTCAGTCAGTCAGTCAGTCAGTGAGTCAGTGAGGGCTTTGCCTTTTATTAGTATAGATTATTATGCTTGAAGGAAATATGATAAATTTCAATGAAAAATGTTAGTTGTGCTATTATTTAATAACATAAAATTTTTTAATTGAACAGAGGTTAGCACTTGCTTTTATACAACTGTTCACCTTTATTACAGATTGTCAAGTTTTAAAGTTTAGTGACTTGGGTATGTTGTACTGTATGTATGGCAGACTTTAATTCAACTCGGTAGTTGAACTAGTTATGTATACCTTACAGTGTTGGTCTATTTTCATAATTCTCATCTGACATAATACTATAAGATGTTGTGTTATCGCCCGTTTAGACATATTTGTAATGTAGAAATACCCATGATTCTGTATTTTTTTAATACTTCCTTTTCATGTAAGAATAGCTTAATGTCAAAGGGTGGCAATTAGAAGAAAAATTAAACATTATGTAGTGTATAACTTTTTTTCTTCAAAATGTCGGCAGTCTGCCTTTTACTTTATGCTGTTTTTTAATTATATGTACCTAATGACTAGCTGTCTATCTGAATTGAGAAGTTTTCATTATTCTTATGTGATTGGCCAGTCAACTTATATAGTGGCCTCAATAATGCGTAGTGTTTAAGACACAGATACATTTTTCCTTGATTTGCTTCTCTGCTCCACAGTTTAAAGGTTCAAATCAAACAATTCAAACACGTTTAAAGTGCAGATTGCAGACTTCAATTTAAGGGTATTTGCTGACATTTTGATCATATCATGTAGAAATTACAACACTTTTTCTAAATATGCATGCTCATCAACACTTGGAGCAATGATGTTTATTTGTGTGCCAATTTGCACGAATGCAGCATTGCTTTAACATTATCTTATATGGAGTCATGGACAAATGTATAACCTGCATATTACCTCATGTTTTGTAAGGGCTTTCAAGGTTTGGCGCAGAATTCGAGAAATGCTTGGTTGTAACATACCCAAATCATCACTATTGCAGAGCTGCCTTTTCCCTGCAGCCAAAAGGCCTAATGCTACCAACACTTTAATTTTAGGTACAGTGGTACCTCTGGTCACAACCATAATTCATTACAAAACTCTGGACGCGACATGATTTGGTCGTGACCCGAACGTAATTTCCCCATAAGATTGTATGTAAATACAATTAATTCGTTCCAGACCATACGAACTGTATGTAAATATAGTGATCCCTCGCTATATCGCGCTTCGCCTATCGCGGATTTTATATGTAAGCATATTTAAATATATATCGCAGATTTTTTGCTGGTTCGCGGATTTCTGCGGACAATGGGTCTTTTAATTTCTGGTACATGCTTCCTCAGTTGGTTTGCCCAGTTGATTTCATACAAGGGACTCTATTGGCAGATGGCTGAGAAGCTACCCAACTTACTTTTCTCTGTCTCTCTTGCGCTGACTTTCTCTGATCCTGACGTAGGGGGTGTGAGCAGGGGGGCTGTTCGCACACCTAGACGATACGGACGCTCGTCTAAAAATGCTGAAAGATTATCTTCACGTTGGCTACCTTCTGTGCAGCTGCTTCGTGAAGTGACATGCTGCACGGTGCTTCGCATACTTAAAAGCTCGAAGGGCACGTATTAATTTTTTTTATCTGTCTCTCTCTCTCTCTCTGCTCCTGACGGAGGGGGTGTGAACTGCCACCTTCAACAGCTTTGTGCCGCGGTGCTTCGCATACTTAAAAGCCAAACAGTCCTATTGATTTGTTTGCTCCTTTGAAGAGGAAGATATGTTTGCATTCTTTTAATTGTGAGACTGAACTGTCATCTCTGTCTTGTCATGGAGCACAGTTTAAACTTTTGAAAAAGAGACAAATGTTTGTTTGCAGTGTTTGAATAACGTTCCTGTCTCTCTACAACCTCCTGTGTTTCTGCGCAAATCTGTGACCCAAGCATGACAATATAAAAATAACCATATAAACATATGGTTTCTACTTCGCGGATTTTCTTATTTCGCGGGTGGTTCTGGAACGCAACCCCCGCGATGGAGGAGGGATTACTGTATTTTTTTTTTTAAGCACAAAAAGTTAATTATACCATAGAATGCACAGTGTAATAGTAAACTAAATGTAAAAACATTGAATAACACTGAGAAAACCTTGAACAACAGAGAAAACTTAACATTGTAAGAGTTCACGCTAGACCCTTATGAACCGCTCGCTGTAAACACTTTTTTTTATGAGTTTTAAGCACAGGGGAAAAAATTAAATGCCACTTCTCTTGTGAAACTTTTCAAACTATCCTCTACTGGCTTTAAATTCCTCACCTTTGCCACTCAAAGAAGGATTTTTTTTTTCAACAAATCTCCATGAATAATCTTGGCTTTCTCGCATATGATCAGCTCGCTTACGCTATACCCTGCAAGTTGCTTGTCGTTCAACCACACTAGCAACAATTTTTCCACCTCTTCCAGCACTTGAGGCCTCTCCTTGGTTAACATTATAACTCCTTTTGCAACATCAGCTGCTTTGTTAGGCCCTGTGTACGCAAACAAAAGAAAATCAGAAACGGAGAATGGGAAATCATTGGCGCATACGAATGCACGTAGGGAAACTGGCCGCCAGTGTTTTTGTTCGCCACCAGAGCGTGTGGTTGTGAACAGATGCAAAATTTTGGTAAACTATTTGATCGTAACCCGATTTGTACGTGTTCGGAAACGTTCGTGACCAGATGTTCTACTGTAAAAGCACACCGCTTCTCCTCGTAGATGGATCGATCCTGTAGTTTACAAGAATATTATAATGTTACAGATATTATTCCATCTCTGTCAAATAATACATTTTTGTAAGTTCATTATTGTTCCACATTTCTAAAACATTCAGGCTTTCTAAGGATGTGCATGTTGATCTATGTCTGAATGCTTCTAGTGATTTAGGACAGCTCATAGGCTTCCTCAAATTCTGGTGAAGTTAGGAGTACTTTACTAATTTGCGGAAATTGGTAAAATGCTTCTGCTCCTAAGAGTAGGACCAAATTTGCATCACTCTCAGATTTTTGAGTTAGTTAGAACTGTGATTGTACTCTTGAGATGCTTGATAAGTACAGGCACAGGTACAGATAAAAAGAGAAGATAGTAAGGTTGTTAGTGGAGTGCCTGGAGGGTCTGTATCAAGACCATTAATCTTTCTTATCTATATTAATGATACTGATTCTGATATAGTTGATAATCTTGTGAAATTTGCAGATGACATCAGAATTGTTAGAATAGAAAATAGTGAGGAATCAACAGTATAAATTCAGAAATATCTGAACAGCTGTTAAAATCTGGAAAATACATGGACAGTGTAGTTTACTATAGACAAATGTACAGTAGTACATGTGGGCAAAAGCATTACTTGAAATAGAAGATAAGTAAAGCTTACCTACTGTACAGTAAGCAGCCAATGAAATATTTTTAGGAATTACATTGATGCAACATTGTTTTGTTCAGAAAATGCATTGAAGCCAATCAAAAGGAAAATAAAATCTTAGTCCAGTTAGGAGCTATACAGGAAGAGTTTGTATTGAGATTTGGTGCCATGCAGAGGTGGCATCACCAGATACTGTTCAATAACAGACTTGAGCGGGAGAGAAGGAGCATAGGATCTTAAAAGTGTCTCCATATACAAAGATGCTGACACATTGACTACTCTTTAGGCAAGCATAAAGTATTGGAACCTGAAGTGTGCTGCTATCGGGAGCCAATGTAGTGACCTAAAAAGTGGAGTGACATGTGCCCGCCTTGACTGGTTGAACATAAAAGGTGCCACTGCATTTTAAATCAGTAGCAGCAATTTGGTTGTATCCTGCCATTAGAGAATTGCAGTATCCCAGAATTGACAGGACCAATTCCTGAACCAGAAGTTGTGTTGCATACTTGTTAGATAGTGGCTTGCAGATGTTTTACAGAATTAATTTGTAAAAAAAAAAAAAAAAAAAAAGTTGCATCGTGGTTTTTGAAGGAGAGCTGGTTATTGATCACCACCGCCTGGTTGCATACTGATTTGGTAGATGTTATTGATAATGAGCTGAGATGAACAGAGACAGGGTGTTGAGTAGACTGACTGGTTGGCATAACTCTTTGCCAGGTTGGTCTGAAATGGTGCTCCTTCATCCAGGTTAAGATATCAGTGAGACATACTGACATTGTACCTGGTACCACGTGTGGAGGTGATTGCAGGCATAGCTAAATATCATCAGCATAGCACTGATATGAGTAAATATGGCACTTGAAGAAAGGACCTATTAGGGCTCATTTATACTTCACGCTCAGAACGCGTATGTGCCCGCATCATGGCCACTACGTGTTCTGAGCGTTTATTTGATGCGTCCTCTGAGCAGGTCCTCAGAAATTGACACAACACGTGCGCGAGTTGCAGTACCAGCAAAAAGTCGGGGTTTGGGGGTTTGCACAGTGTGCTAAAAGTTGGAATGTGACATCCGCGTCTCTGTTTACTATCTACATGCGACAGAAAGCTGCTTTGCGGATCCTACGAGATCGGTGTGCACGCTTAGATATTTGATAAATGGTTTGATCTGGTGAAGCAAAATGCTGACATACAGATGTATTCATGGTGCTTTTATATTCAAGCGTCGCATATTCCCGTTCTCACATACCGTCTTCTGTGCCATCTTTTTTTCTAGGGCTTTCTCTGCTCCTGACAGCAGCGAATCGCCAGCAATAGATCGCCACACTGAGCACATTAAATGTATGATATTCCAACTCTCTGCACATTTAGAATCCTTAGGTTTATACTTGATATCACTTTCATGATGAAAAGCATTAAAGTATGTATATTACATTTTACAGATAAATCGGTATTTTCGTTTAAATAATGAATACTGTTGATAATTCCACACATAGGGTGACACAGTGGCGGAGCGCTAGCGCTGCTGTCTTGCAGGGAGTCACGTCGCTGATATTCCCTGCCTGGAGTTTACACGTTTTCCTGCTGGGTTTCCTCAGTATGCTCCAGTTTCCTTCCAAAGATGTGCAGATTTGGGGATTTGGTGCCGCTAAAATGACGCTAGTGTATGTGTGTGCTTGTATTCACCTTGCGATGAGCCGAGGCATCGTCCAGGGATTGTTTCTCACTCGTGCCCAATGCTTGCTGGCATGGACACATCCCTGGATTTAATCAATAAACATCCTTTTCAGAGATATTGCGGTAAGGTTTCATCGGAATTTAATGGGTGTTCTAGGCAATTCATAACACAGAGAAGCCGAACATGTTCTCACCGTAATAATACCTCGCACTGCCACCTGGCGGATTCCTCCAGATTTACGTAAAGTACGCGCGCAAGTATAAACACTTCAACGCTTGCGTAGCAGGAGCGTCCACTGCAGCATGCATCGCGTCACATGAAGTATAACTCTGGCCTTAAGGTGGTGTACAGAGAGAAGGGGATTGGGGTCAGCACCACCTTGGGGCACCCCTGTGTTTGCATGACTCTTAACATTGCTCCTTGCCAGAAGCCACATGGTAAGATTCAAACCATCTTGAGAGCATTTCCAGTGATGCTGAGTTAAGAGAGGGTGGCAGGGAGGATCTGTTGGTTGACTATGTAAGAGTAGGAGTAATGATCTAGAAGGATGAGGACGGATGTCATGTTGGTAGCTTTTGCCAGCCATAATGTGTTGACAAGAGTCAGCATAGCTGCCTCAGTGGAATGACTATTCTTGAAGCCCTCCTGATTAGCATCCAGCAATCTGTTCTGCAGAAGGAAAGTAGACTAACTGGTCAGGTGGTTGTATGGTTTTAAAATCTGTTCTCAGTGCTCAAAACTGTTATTTTTTAGAGATGTAGCCACTTTGAAAACAAAGTGTGAGATGAAAGAAAAGTCCAATGCATGTTACTAACCTGAACATTCACAGATAAACACTTCAAAATATAAACTGTGCCAATTGAAATGGTCTGAAAGAAAAGAAACATTCTGCTCTTGAAGTTACAAGACAAAACACCAAATTCCAACAATGGAAGTGTGGAATTATATTTGGCTCATATTTCAATTTTGATGGGGTATATTTTAAAGAATACATATGAAGAGGAAATTGAGTGCATTTTTTTAATTTGTATGTATCTTAATCATAGAATATTATAATAATTATTCATTACCGTTTTGTTGTCAATTAATAAAAACTACTTAATCATCCATCCATCCATCCATTTTCCAACCTGCTGAATCCGAACACAGGGTCACGGGGGTCTGCTGGAGCCAATCCCAGCCAACACAGGGCACAAGGCAGGAAACAATCCTGGGCAGGGTGCCAACCCACCACAGGACACTACTTAATCAGAGCTAATAAAATTAAAACATTGTAATCTGTACCATATACTGTAAATCTGTAAACAGTAAGATTACTAAGGATTAGGACTGTTGGTTGATTAAGAAATGTATTGCTTATCAATCAAAATTTTATTTCCTTCATTATATTATTTTTCTAGGAAGCAGAAATAACTTGGTGATTATTTTCTAATACAAAACAGTTTTAATAACTTCTTGCCTAGGAATATTACATTTTTCCAGTTAGTTTATTGAAACATTTTATTTAAGAGAAACAATTGAATAAACAGTGAAGCACTAATCAGTCAGCCATGTCGCAATGCAAATTTGAGTAACACTTTGGTTCTGTCAATAATGCTGTCTTTAAAATAAAATTAAGATGAAAAAAGAGATTTGATTTTCTCACTTTTAATTTCTGCCAATTGCTTAAGGACACCAGTTTATTTACACCTCATCCTTTGACTGAGGATGGGATGCTTCTACAAACAGAGTAGTTTAAGTATCTTCAGTCTTGTTCACGAGTGAGGAAAGAAGGGAGCAGGATATCAACAGGCAGATTTTAGCAATGTATGCAGTTATGTGAACATTATAACGATCAGTTGTGGTGAAGAAAGAGTTGTGCCGAAAGGTAGTAGTCTCAATATACTTGTTGATAAATGTCCTTACCAATGATCATGAGCAGATGTAAGCAGGAGAAATGAACTTTCTTCATAGGATGTTTGGGCTCAACCTTAGAGAGAGGGTGAAGAGCTCAAAGTAGAGCCTCTACTTCGAATGGAGCCATTTGAGACATTTCGATTTTCTGGTTAGTATGCCTCCTGGATGCCTTCCTGGGTAGATGTTGTGGGCATGCCCAACCGGGAGGAGAAAACATCAGTACTGACCCAGGACATAGTGGGGAAATTATATCTCTTAGCTGGTCTGGGAACACCTCCGTATCAGTCCTGCAAGCGATGGAGGAGGTAGCGGAGATAAGGGATGTCTTGACATCTTTGCTTAGACTACTGGATCCAGATAAGTGGCAAAAAAATGTATGCTCAAAAGGATGCAATTTCTGTACTTGAATCCAATGTTTAACACTGGGTTTTTTCCTTCTGGTTTTTGTGTTTAGTGGACTGAACTGAAATTGGCTATCGATCAGAACAATTCCTAACAGCAACTAGGAAATTACACTCTCAAAGGGCAGTGCTGTAAATCATCTCCTTCCTACTCTCAGTCCTGGAATGAAGAATGCCCCCACACATTATATGTGTGGACACTCAGGCAGTGACAAACACAACACATAAGACACATACCTGTACAGTGTATTTATGTGGTAGTACTACACTGGTACTATTTTTAATAAACTTGGATTTGTTTGTTTCATTAACAATGTGAAGCATGGTCAAATTAACTGAATCTAATTAATGCATTTAGGTGTTGCATTAAATGTAGTCACAGAAAATTTGAATGTGTTAATTTGACAAGTTAATGCCAATTAATAAGCAGCCCTACTGAGGATCCTTTACGTTACTGCAACTCTTTAAAGGTTCTTTGATATTGTAACTTTTCAAATGAAGTTTGTCCCAAAGTCATTTTGCCATAAATCTGACATTTGCTCTTGTTGGATTTATATTAGCATTTGAACATTTAGAAGAAATTACGAGATTAATAAGTGGAAAAATGGTCTTTCCCATTTCATCCTTTATTTGAGAATAACTGTAAAAACAGTTGTTTTGTTTTCATGGAATCTTGCGTAAGTAACCCTGTTTATCTTACTGGTTTTGGTTTACCAAGAATAGAACAAGACTGGTTTATGTAATACAATAGGAAGATGCATCTCAGTTACTCATACTACAAAAACATGTGGCATATGAGCTTCTGTTGCCTTCATAACATTTAACCATGTCTTCAGTAACTAATTAACTTGCCTTTAATATGTTTTTAGCAGTTACACTAATACACGTCTGAGACAGCACTGTAGCTAGCATATTAATTGTAATATCATTAGAAGAGCGTGCCTCTTGCTTTCATTTCAAAGTAGCATTATGGCTGATCTGCATGGGTATTTGACAGTTGTTGAAATATGGAAATACTGGCATAGAATTTACTTTGAAATTAATGTGGTGCATAATTCTGTTCATTTTGTCACTATTGTAGATAACGTGTGGATACAGATACCCAAATAGTTTGAAATTTGTCTGTTTTTTCTTTCTACAACTGTAGATCTTTTTTTTTCTCAGAAAATTAGTGTGACATCTTCCTCGTTATTAATTTTTTTTTTCTTTTTATTTAAGTCAACCTGGCTGCCATTGTAGATCTTTTTTTTTTCTCAGAATATTAGTGTGACATCTTCCTCGTTATTAATTTTTTTTTTTTTTTTTTTTTTTTTATTTAAGTCAACCTGGCTGCCAACTCAGTATTATTTCTTACATTATTCTTGCTATTTGGCAGTGCCATTAATGTCATCAGCAGAGATTTTGTTTTAGCCCAACTTAAGTTTGAGTTAAAAAAAAAAAAAATCTTTAATATTTACTAAAGATCTGTAGATGCTGCTTCTGAATATTGCTGTTACTGCATTTACTCTTTTAAATCATAGTAAAACTCCTGGTGAGGATGTCAATTTATGAAGTCCACCATTTATTCTCAAAATAATTGTTAATCAGGTATAACAATCCTTTAAAATATTTTTCCTCCCTACACTTCAAATAAAAATAAAGGTAGTTAAAAAAAGTGTTATGCAAATAAACAAAAAAAGGGAGAATTAAATGAATACTCCAGCCAAAATAGTTATTTTTTTTAAATCTGTTATTTACCTCAAGTTGGTAGTAGTGATGGCTGGGAAAAAAATTAGTCTCATGTTTACAGGGAGAATGAAAATAGCAAAGTTTCTGATTTTATGGACTTCAACGAGGACCATCAGGAATAACTGATAAATGACAGTAAACAATATTAAAACTCCCCTTAAAAAATCTCAAGTTTGTGTCATATAATCCACATCTCAGTTATCCAGTCATATGCTCTCATAAATCCAAAATACTTTTTTTTGCTAAAATATTGTTATATAATTTTTCCAGAAAATGAGAATAATGCACAAAAGTGAAATCAAGCTTTTGAATTGAAGACCGTTTTTGACCAATGAATAACCCCACTAGTGTTAACCCTGAGCGTGACTCAGGCTCGGAATTCTATGCAATTACAGTTAAAGACTCAGGCTCAGATGACTTAAAATAATACACTTTAAAGTATTAAGCCCGAGAAACTCTTGGAAAAAGTATTCTACTGATATTTATTGGATGAAATATCATTATGCTGCAAAAGAAAATAATATTTCTGTAACTCTAAGGTAACTCCTCAATATTATTGAGTCGGGCAGAGCATCCAATGAAAAACACAATTGCAAAAGAAAATGCCTTAAAATGAGTTGGTCATCAGAACTTGACATGGAATGTGAAACTGATGCATGATACAACTGAACTGCCATGATATGCCTGGTGAATTTGGTCACATGAAGTTTCACTGTTGTGCCATAGTAGCTACATGGCAAAAAAGGCAAAATAAGTGAGATTAAGTGCAAGGGCAAGCAAGATGTTAGCCCCCTTAGCACTGTTCACAATTCGGCTTGGTCAGTGTTTGTGCCGGAGGAAATGTGAACGTCACTAAGCTGTTTTTTTTTTTTTTTTTTAGAGTAAACGGTAAGAATCATTTAACACAGCAAAGTGTCATTTGGCTCATTTGTCTCAAAAACATGGACTTTATTTTGCAAGAAATTCAATAGTCTAACTTACCTCCAAAAGCTAACTCCAGTTAGTGCATTTCATTTCATGGAAACCACATTAATGGGCATGCTGCAGATTGTGTGCATTTTGATTGGCCATGGTGACTGGAGAAAAAAAAAAATAGTAATATGGTTAAACCAATACCACATTATACTGTGTCTTTTTCTCCACAAAGTACTCTGCTATGTAGCCAGCAGCTGACTCCTCTAGAACTCAGTGGTGTCAGAGCTTTCATAGTTTGGAAACATTCTGTATTCTTAATCGGGTATGAGAATTTTTGCTCAGTGTGTCTGTTTCAGCTTTTGTAGAACAATGTTATCAGACTAGTTTTGCCGTGCAGTCCAATTAGTTTTATTTATAGGCTTTATAAGAACTTTAAATAATCTGAATATTTGTAAATTAGTAGTATAACCATGCTTTATTAAGTTTTAATATTTGGATCTCAAATAATTGTAGTATCTTTAGACGTTTGTTAACATTCAAAGTAAATTTTTGACTAACGCTCCATGTTTTTGACTTCTAATACATGATTAGGCGTTTTTTGAGGAGAATGACGCATCTTTGTTTTGGCCAGGTTTCAGTGGATAAATAGATATCAGACTTTGTGGTTAAAACAAGACTATTGACTTCTCTGGTATCAAACCTCTAGCAACTGTTCAGTCACACTTTCTCCTTCAAGTTATATATAAGCTGATTCAAAACTAAGAATTTTACTTTAACTCTTTCAGTACTGTAAGTCTAAGTAGAGATAAGCATGGTCCAAAAGGAACGATAGTATTGTTAAAGATAATAATTGTTGCCAAAGACAAAGCCTACAATGTAACCTTTTGCTGGCACCAATGCATATTCCAGGATTTTGAGATACTAAAGCTTAATACAGTTTTGTCAAAGATTATATATTAATGTGTAAATAAAGGAAGGACACTCTTTGAATAGCACTGATTTTTAAATACCAAGCTACCTCAGGTCAATTGAAATTAAAATATATTTTAATACTCTTAAATTCTTTATGCATTACAGGTCAGTAATGTCCAAATATTTTTTTGTCATTGAAATGGATTTTTTAAAGTAATAAATAAAACATGTTTCTCTCTCTCTCTCTCTCCACCACCTCCTCCAAAAGTGGCGCCTTGTTTATAATTATATTGTAAACATAAGCTGTTGACAGAGTAATATAATCTCTCTTTGTGGAAAATTAGCGATAAAAATTGTTGCTTTTAAAACTGCCATAGTTATTACTGTTCCTTATTTGGCAGTCTCCTTTACCGAAGATGTCTTATAAAAATAAAGATTTTAATGTTTACCATATATTTCTTGTCAACTGAGAATACACCTTTTAGGTCTGGTACTGTTATTTGTCTTTCAACTTGTTTTGCAACTAGAAGTAAAAACTAACACTAAATTAAGAAAGTAGTAGATTGAGCTTACAGGGCAAATGTGCTGTACCTTAATGTCTTGTCAGTAAAAATTATAAAGAGGAGAGAGACCAGATATACTATTGGTAGCATTATATGCCCACACTGAATGTATGTGACTAAATGCCAGATTGACGGCCAAAACACATGCAGCAATGCAGTTGGAAATTCATACTCTTGAAGCACCTTTCCCAAGGTACATTAGGGTATAGTACATGTTATAAAGTGTTCCCAAATCTACAAAGCAAATAATGATGGGAACTGACAAATTCCCACAATCCTTCAAATACCTGTGCAAGGTTAAAGAGTTGGTTCACAGTTTGATGGTCATGACAAAAATCTAAATTGTTCCTGTTGTACCTCACGGGTAATTATTAAATATCGTCTTTGTTCCTTGGTAACTGGAACACTCCCTTCAGTCTCCGCTTTTAAAAATGGGGACCACCACTTCAGTAAGTAACTGCCTTCCACACAACATTGATGAGGTGTGTTAATTGAAACACCCCAATGGTATATAGTGCTCTCCTGACTTCTGGTCAGATCTCTTACATTTCTGCAGTATTGATGTTGCAAAGATTTAAAATCACTTTAGTGATCTCGGCCACAGTGACAAGCACTGCCTTTACCAAGGAGGACACATGAAAAGAGGTTAGTAGTTCCTACAAGTGTACCTTTCACGTCTCAAAAATATCCCTTGTTAAGGTTAACATTTCCCCTCCCTTCCCAAGAAAAGCATGAAGAGCATCCTAGCTACATCACCTGAGTGTTCACATAGTTTTGTAGACCCTCCTACAGGCCATCCAAAAGTCATCCTTCATGACTTCATCAACAAACTTCGCTCACACATAGGACTTTCTTTAAGCCACTGCAGTAGCTCCTGCCTTTTTCAGTGTACTGGTTTCTCTTAGACAGATCTGGGGAGCCTGTTACATTGAAACATTACATCTTTCCCCTTTGTCTGCCAAAGGGTGCTAGGTTTGCTATCATGATGGGCACCACCAGCCATATGGCCACAGATTTTTGTAGCTGCCTCCATTACTAAGACATGCATGATGGATAGCTTTCCACTAATGTGATATTCATATCCTATGTTTCTTTTTCGCACAAGCAAGTCTATTCTGCTTATTTGTCTCCTACCATGCAGACCTGATTTCACACAGTCACCTTGCAAAATGTAATGTTATGTATCCTATACTATGTGTCCTATACTTGAGCTCAATTAAGCATTTCTTTGGCTTCTAGTATGAGAGGTAATAAATTGGTGTTTTCTGAGACTTTGGTAAATCTAGTACAGTAGAGGTAATATTTGGTCAGACTTTTCTGTGTTTATTCTCATTAGAGCCGGTTTCATCATGGTGTTTGATGGTTTTTGTAACTACATTTGAAGAAATTCTGAACAAAGTTCTTGAAATTTTTCAGATTGACTGGCCTTTAATGTTTTAAAGTAATGAGGGACATTCGTTTCAGTTTACTAAGCTGACTTGTTCATGGTCTACTACAGTATTTGGTAGATTACCATTGGGGCTACTGTATCTTATACCCATATTAATTTATCAAAACACCAAGTATTGGACTCAAAGTATTAATAAGGAAAGAAGTTCCAGACATTATCATTTAAGGAGCTATACCTAGTTTTTTGAAAGATATGATGATCAGTTGTGTCGAAACATTTCTGGTATTGTATATATGTCTGCATATACAGTATGTGCATGTTTTGCCTAATTTTTTTTCTGTATTATATCTTGTATTTGTTTACCTGTATTTCAGCCATAACTATATTTTTAATTGTTGTATGTTACTCTTAACTGCTGAGTGCACCTAAGTTATTAATAACAAATAATTTGAACTGCAACAGAAAAACTGCCTCAAGGAGTGTTGTGCAGAGATGTTCCTTAAGAGTCATCTGTATAACTGAATTTGAACTTCTGAGAGGCGTTGGGAGAAAAAATATATAAAAAATATTCATATAATTATTCCGTGTGCATGCTCTTTTTTTCCCAGATGGCTGTGATTGTTGTTGTTTTTTGTTTTTTTGTATTTTTTAGAGGTTTTATTAGATGTCTTCCAGTGATAATCAGGTAATGTGTTGAAAAATTATCTGGACTGTAAATGTTGTAAACAGCATTTTTCAGTATCCAAAACAAACTCCATGAAAACTAAATCATTTTAACGATTGCCACATTTGAGAAGTCTGATTTCACAACCTAGGTTGTATGCAAATATGACTTGCTCAGCTACTTGTGTAGTACTGATATTCTGGGTGTTTTCTTCTTTTAACCATGCAGCTGTTAAGAGGAGCCGCATTCTTTCAGATGCAGATGATTCAGATAGTGATGCACACTCTGACACATCTAAGAAAGCTGCCAATAAGAAATCCAAAGTCTTTGGTTCCAACAGTAGTGATGATGATGATGAGGAAGAGGAAAAAGAGAACTCTGGAAAAAAAGATGGAAAAGCATTGTTTGGCAGTGATAGTGAAGCAGACGATGAAGAGGAGTAAGTATTTTATAATTATCATTTCATTAAGTGTACTAGTCTCAAAGCGGGCAGCCAACAAGTAATTTAGTCAACAGTGTATTTGAGTAGCACTGTTAATGTTTTTTTTTCATTTTACAGTAATTATATTAGCAATAATGTTCACTTTTCTGACTTTCTGTCTTAATCTCCTTTTCTCTCGTATATCTTTTCTTCCTTTATGCATTCGTAGGGATGTCACAAGAACCTATTTTTCGGTACCAAGTTGATGTTAGAATGCTCAAAACGTAACAGCACTTGCTTTTTTACACTATCGGTACCAAAGTGAAAGTTGATATCACACTACTGAATGACTACAAGTAGACCTGTTACTTTGGAAGGCATATATAATAATGATTTAAATATCCAGTGAAAGGGATTTCTTTTTTTGCTGGGGTATGGAGTAGTTATTAAGTGTCACAAAATTTCACTGATATTGGTATCAAAACAACACCCCTGGAGTAATTTTCGTCTCAGTAGCCTCACTCAAGGGCCCAATGGAGTAAGATGCCTTCTGGCAATAATGGTATTAGAACCGACAACCTTCCAGATACCAGGGCAGATCCTTAGCCACAGAGCCACCACTCTTTTGTTTTGCAGATCACGAATGTGCATGTGTACTTAAACATCATGCTTTCCAACTGCCCAAAAACTTGTATCCTTAACTGTAGCTAGCTTGTTGTAAAAGGCTTCAGCACTGTGTACCCCACTTTGTATCACTTTATTGTCATCTGTATTGTTAGTTGACAGCCACAATCACAACTCTCTGGATCTTTTGGAGCTTTGGTATTGCATCAGGGAAATACTCAGACATTAAGGAAATACAGTTCCTGAAAATGTTTCCTTTAGTAAGTTGTAATGGAACTGCATTTTCCATCATCTCTTAACACATTGTATTTAAATTGTGACTTTTTGATCCTATGATTTCTTCACTTACATTTATATTTTTAAAAAAAGTCGATATAGGTTCAGCTTCTTTGAGAAATTTGAAAAAAAAATCACATATTTCCCTTTTTGTGAAAAATAAAACCTCCATTAAAAAAAATTTCAATGACATTCAACAGGAATATTTGAGGTTGAGATTTAAGTATGCATGTAACATTTTATTACAGTAACTACAAGGCATTTGGCCTCTTTTGGAATGTATAATTTCTTTATGGGATTCAATAAGGAAATTTCTTAATAAAAACACAGGTTAACATACCCATGGTTTACTGAATTATATTGTATCTGATTCTATGTTTAGGAGTGCTGAACTCCCATTCTTTACTATCTGAGCTGTTTAGTTTTTATCCTCATATTGATGTCATCACTGCCAAAATTTGCTTGTCAACAGAAGTACTTCACATCATAGGCAGTCTAACGTTCCCCCAACTTAATTAGAACAATACATGCTATACATAGTGTGTGAAGGTTTTTGCTTTTTACTGTCTACTATGTCATTTACAGATGTAAATCTTTTTTTCACTCCAGGAAAATGATTGCAGACATCTTTGGAGAATCTGGTGATGAAGAGGAAGAAGAGTTTACTGTAAGCATATTTCCTGATATCAAGTTTAACTTTCACCATTATGTTTTTTTAAAGTGTAGTACAAATTATGGTTATAATAAATTCAAGTTTGTTTAAAATCAGAAAGTGAATAGAATGAAAATTTAAAATAGATCAGTATGACAGTTTGAAATGTGTCTGAAATGCGGTAAATGGTTTGATTCTGTTCTCAAGTGTTACTTGTATTGTTTTCTGTGGAGCATTTATTCTAATGGACTACCTCTGTATGTCTGTCTTTTTAGGGGTTTAACCAGGAAGACTTAGAGGGAGCAAAGAATCAGGCAGAGGCTGCAGTAAAAAAAGCTGCAGCAGCAGCAGAGTCCGATTCAGACGATGAAGTTGATCGAGGAGGCAAAGAGTAAGTAAAGTATAGAAATATCAGTTGTTAATGTTATTGGGATTGAATATATAACTTTGGATGTTAATTTTTGATCACCAGTGTAGTGTATTTATGTATTTTTAATAATACTTAACAATCCTGCACATCAGAACACAGTCCTAGTGGCCTTGTCTTTAATTAGCTTTTACATTGTCATTTTCTTACATCATATTGAGTGCAATACACTCGTTTATTCTGTTTCACTGATGATGCTTTTTTGTATGTTTCCATCACACCCTGCTTCACTGTCATCCTTTACCAGATTATCAATAAGCTTATCTTTTGATGGTGTCCATCATGATTGAAACTGAAAGTCACCTGGACATATAAGTGTTTTAAAATGTATACTTCATATGTGGTTTTTGACTTGTAGTTGGCAGCTTCTAAATTGTGGTGACTTGCTTAGCCATTACCAGTCTTGCATCAAGATGTTGAAGGTGTCTTATCCCCACCTTTTGTCATCCATTGTGATAACTTTTTTGCATTTTCTCAACTTCTGCTTTTACAATACATAGATTATACAGAGATTACTTAAGTTTGATTTATTGATTTAGTGCATGTAGATAATGCTGAAGAATATTGAATTCATCCCTGGTTCAGATTAATAATATATCACTTTTTTATTTCCTTCTTTCCTTAAACTTTGACCATAACCTTTCTTTCCATTTTGGGATTAAAAAAATCTGTTTGTATGCAATAAATTCACTTATGCTTTAAGTTTATTTACTTTTTAAAATGTATTTAATGTGTTCAGTTAATCCTGTTTTTTAATCATTGATACTTCCTGCTTTTATTTTCATATTCAGTTATTCAATTCTCTGTAAAGGAAATCAAAATATTTGTGTTCCATTTCTAAGACTGTACAATGGAGATCTTTTTTCCTTTAGTCACTTAATAATCCATTATTTCTGATTTTAAGAAGTTATTATTATTGTGCTTATGCTATGTTTTAAATGCCAATAGAAGTTAATATCATTCATTCTGAATGTGATATTTATACCCAATTTCACTGTTTTTATTTTTTGTGCCTCTCTAAGACTCACAACTACAGTAATCCCTCCTCCATCGCGGGGGTTGCGTTCCAGAGCCACCCGCGAAATAAGAAAATCCGCGAAGTAGAAACCATGTGTTTATATGGTTATTTTTATATTGTCATGCTTGGGTCACAGATTTGCGCAGAAACACAGGAGGTTGTAGAGAGACAGGAACGTTATTCAAACACTGCAAACAAACATTTGTCTCTTTTTCAAAAGTTTAAACTGTGCTCCATGACAAGACAGAGATGACAGTTCTGTCTCACAATTAAAAGAATGCAAACATATCCTCCTCTTCAAAGGAATGCGTGTCAGGAGCACAGAATGTCACATAGATAGAGAAAACAATCTCTAGCAAACAAATCAATAGGGCTGTTTGGCTTTTAAGTATGTGAAGCACCGCGGCACAAAGCTGTTGAAGGCGGCAGCTCACACCCCCTCTGTCAGGAGCAGAGAGAGAGAGAGAGAGAGACAGAGTTTGTTTTTCAGTCAAAAATCAATACGTGCCCTTCGAGCTTTTAAGTATGCGAAGCACCCTGCAGCATGTCGTTTCAGGAAGCAGCTGCACAAAAGATAGCAACGTGAAGATAATCTTTCAGCATTTTTAGACGAGCGTCCGTATCGTCTAGGTGTGCGAACAGCCCCCCTGCTCAATCCCCATACGTCAGGATCAGAGAAAGTCAGCGCAAGAGAAAGAGAAGAGTAAGCAATCTAGCTTCTCAGCCATCTGCCAATAGCGTTCCTTGTATGAAATCAACTGGGCAAACCAACTGAGGAAGCATGTACCAGAAATTAAAAGACCCATTGTCCGCAGAAATCCGCAAACCAGCAAAAAATCCGCGATATATATTTAAATATGCTTACATATAAAATCCGCGATGGAGTGAAGCCGCGAAAGGCAAAGCGCGATATAGCGAGGGATCACTGTATTGTGTTCTTTCTTCTCAATTATTACTTTCATCATCAACGGCCATTTTCTGGGTTTGCTCAGGATAGCCGGATTGTCACCCCCCAGTCTTTCTTCTCCACTCTCTGCCATAGTCCTGTTATATTATTTTCTGTATTACCTCACATCATATCATCTTTAGTCTCTCTCTCTCTCTCTCTCTCTATCTGCATCATCCCTTCCATCTGCATCTTGGTGCACCTTTTCATGCAATCATTGTCTGCCTTTCACTGTACATGCCCACAATATCTTAAATAATTATCACCTCCACAAAATAAAGATAAATTGGCATTCATCTTCCATGACACTCCACAGATCTGCTGTATTCTTTCCAGCTTTGCTTCGTGTTCTGCCTTCACATAGTGCTTTACCCATAATAAAGTCAAATGTTTACCAGCCTGACGTGAATAGCTCTTAGTCTATTTATTTTGTATTAAATCTCAGAAGCCTGTGTTTGTTTCCCATTAATTCAAAACAAGCAATACCCTTCCCCTCAGCTTGTTAAATTTAATTTCACACCATCATTATTCTTTTCTTCTTCCACAGTTTGGACTTTCATACAGTGCTTCCTGTCAGAAAGCTCAGTACGGTAAAGAGCTGCTGACCTACTGCATTGGAAAATTTCACCAGCTGCCATGCAGGATGGTTTTGCCCTTCTTGTTCAATCTAGTCAGTAGACAGGGAAAAGGCCCATGTGATAGTTGTTATAAAAATATATATGCATTTTTAAGCAATTCCATTTAGACCATTTTCACTATTATTTTCATTCTTCTGCTATGCTAAGGGTCCTTGTGTGTTTTTGATTAATTAAAAACATGGATTTACTTTACAATACATCGCAGCTGTATGTTTTATGCATCATTAATTCTAATGGTAAAACTTGATATTCCTTGGCAGCATCAGTTTCATGTCAGACTTTGACATAATGTTGGCAAGAAAAAAAGCAGCAAGTGGAAAGCGTCGGCGCAATCGAGATGGGGGGACATTCATCAGTGATGCAGATGATGTGGTCAGTGCTATGATCACCAAAATGACAGAAGCAGCAGAGGTGAGCAATAGGGGTTTGTATTTCGTGTTGTCACAAAAACAGAACACAGACATAAAAAGGTTTGGGGCAGCCACCCATATATTGTGCCTTGGCTGAAAATGGGTTTAAATTGATTGAGATGATCACAGGTTTGAGTCCAAAACAGAACTGAATGTAATAGGAAAAGATGGTGGCTTTAAAGCCCGGGACTGGAACCAGAAGTGACATCATTCATGGCGCCGGGACCTGACGAGATTTCCCGTGGATGGTCTGCAGAGGATTGAGAAAAAGAGTTAGTGCAGCACACCACCCCCTGGTCTGGCGTGTAGTATTATTCTTAAAGCCTTTCAAATGTCTCCCAATCGCACGTGTGACAGTGTGGGATTTTTTTTGATGGACTATGCCTATATAGTGTTACAGTGTCATACGTTTAATTGCCTCATTGTAATTGTGAGATCCAAATGCTGAAGTTTTTCTACAAGCATGCTGCTAGTTTCATAAAAAACTTTTGTCTCCATTATAAGGAAGTGGACTTGTAGTTATATTTGACATGGAAGTCAATGTTGTCTTTCTCTTGTTGCAGGAGGATAGGACATTAAATAGTCAGAAAAAGCCTGCCCTGAAGAAGCTAACTCTACTACCAACTGTTGTCATGCACCTAAAAAAGTAAGATGTTCCATAAGGGTATGGCTTAAAAAAACAGCTTGTAATGTGGTAGTTCTTATTCTAAAATAAAATAGTGGGGAAGGAGAAAGGAATGTTCTGAAGTATCAACTTTTGAATTAAACAGCAGAACTTGTATCCATATTCCTGTGATTTTTGTAGCTGCTTGAAAAATATCTTGTTGGAAAGCTACTTTTTTGACTTTGTGTGTTTTCTCAAATGAGTGGGTAAATAAAAGTAGTTACTTGATCCTGACTTTACACACTATGTTTTAAGTATTTCACTGAAGCGAGGCATAAAGTTTTGGCAGAACCCAGAAGGAAACGGAATGTTTTAGTTCAGAAGAATAAATTACTATACAGGAATTCACTGTCATACCACCAAATGCATTCAATAGACATTTAACTTTATTAGTAGTCTTGAGAAACAAACACAAATCCTCCAGATAATACCATTTTTACATGATGTCCAAGCTGCTGGTGGGATTTCTAATCAAGCGTCTTGAAGTTGAATTTGAAGTAAGTCAAATTGGTAAAATTCAAATTAATGACTGCATCATGAATGCAAATGTGTCTTCATTTGAAAAATGCATCAACCAGTTCTTCAACAGAAATTGTTCAGAATCATCCACCTAAATATCCTGTATATTTTAAGCATTTGGGTTATGTTATGTGCTTTATTTGAAGAGGCGACTCTGCACAACTAAATCCCCACAACACGTCTTTGAATAGCCTTTTCTATCTCAGTGTTCATGCTAGGTTACACCTTCCTTAGTGTTAGGAGGAAAATTAAATAAAGAGGAACAAATGCTGAGGATTAAATACTCCTCTCCTTTCCTTTTGAGGATTTTTACCTTTTGAAAATTTTTAAGCACTGACATTTTTTTTTTTTAAGGCAAGACTTAAAGGAGACATTTATTGACAGTGGGGTCATGACTGCCATTAAAGAGTGGATTAGTCCACTCCCAGACAAAAGTTTGCCTGCTTTGAAGATCAGAGAAGAACTACTCAAGATTCTGCAAGAGGTGAGTATTGCAAGTAACAAGACTTGGACAGCAGTCTGGATTTTTTTTTTTTATTATTATTAATGTAAAGCTAGGGTTGGGCATTATAGTGAATTTTCGATTCAATTATTAAGAAAAATAAATACACAAAAGCCAATATTGCGATGTTCCGCACTTTGATTTTTCACAGCTTCTTTTGATTAAGTGTGACTGCATCTTCTTTCTAAGCATGACTGCATTGACTGCGCCCATTTTGCATGACGGCGATAAGTGCGAGAAAAAAATGGAGTGAGGCTCAGAAGAGAGAGAGTTTAGAACAGGTACATTAGTGTTACCTGTGCTGTTTGCGAGTAGTACATCATCTAAAGTTAAAATGTGTTACTGCATATAAATAGGCCATCTGGGCATTTGCGTAGCCTACAACATGCCCCACACCTCCCCAGCGAAATGGGATCCTACTTAGCGAAGGTCCATGAATTTATCATTGTTCCGTTGCGTACTATAAAAATAGAAAGCAAGAGGTGGAGGGAAATTACAGCTTCAGTGACTCACCTAATTGCAGAACGCACTTTTACATACTTGCACCCTAAAATATTTGTACTTTGTCAGCTGTCAGTTAACTACATTCTTTTATTTAGTATATCATTCCAAAAGAGACATGTCCATAAATCGTAAGCCTTGAAGTCGTCTTTGATCTGTATTGAAATGTTACAAGTGGAGGTGAAAATGAAGTTTTCTATTATGAGAATTATTCAGTGTTTTTGTGTCAGTTATGAGATAAATTGAATTAATGGCCCTTTTATGTTTGTACTAGACAAAAAGCCCGTTTCGACAACGTAAGATGAAACGGGCATGAGTTTGTGTCAGTAGTGTATGAAGAACAAATGATAAGTAAGAAATAAATAAGAAAGTGATGTAAGTAATGATAATTAACTAAGAGGTTTGGGATATGTATGACTTTATCACGGCGAAAAATACTGTACACTTAAAAAATACATGCTATGACAACGTTTTTTGTTTGTATAGTGGAGGCCTGTCAGTATGCAACTAAAGTTGTAAAATCTCTCTGTAGACTACATTTTTTGTGAAGACACTGTCACTCTTTGGTAGTAATTTCCCTTGATGTGGCCCATCTTTAACTTGCACCTTCATATCACTCACCCTTCTGACTCTTGAAAAAGCCACATACAATTGACCATGGCTGAAAACGAGTTTGGCAAGAAATATTCCTACCGTGTCAGTCCAGATGGTGTGGTGAACATTCAGTGCTTGGTGCGAATAGGCCAGCAGCATTTTATTTTACTCAGATCTCAGCAGCAGTGCAGGACAATGAGTACCGCACCATCTGTGGAGATTTGTATGCGGCTTAGAATGTGTACCTCGCTTCGCACACATCAACATCTGCAGACGACGGTAATGTAATGATCATGATGGCTGTGGAGTCGTTCCTGCCGCTGAAAGTACTTAATAATAATATGTTCTTACGTATTATTTTGAGTGTGAGGGTTGGCAGTGATCGGGGATAATATCCTACGCCTGGGCGGAAGGATTTGGGATTTCAGAATAATTATCCCGAATCAATTGGAATTGATTATGGATATTCAACAAATTACCTAATTTAGCATTAACATTTATGAATATGTTGAGCTGGTGATCTTTGAATCTGTTAAGATTACTGGAGGAAATGAAAAAATACAACCATAGTCCTTTTTTGAGTGAAGGTTGGTAATAGATAATAAAATATCAGTGAATGAAATCAGAATCTGTGTACTTTTAGAATGGCAAATTTTAATAAGGAGAGTTGCATCACTATTCTTTGGGATTAAAAGTGAATGTGATGTTTGGTTACTTATGGTGGCTCCATTTCCCCATACATTTCTATACTGTAAAGAAATAAGAATTCAAGAAGCTTTTTGTTAGATGCAAAATCTGAGCTGCCCAACCAAAAACAGAAGTACAATGCTCACTATACTAGCAAATGGCATTCAGGCTGTATGCAATGCTTACAAAGGAAGCTCAGAAATAAGTATGGGAGATATGAAACAAAAATGGTTATCTGAGTTGAATGTTTTGTTTTAGACACAGCTATTCATGAAATTGTTATATATTGAAAAGAAAATTAACTGTTCCCTTTGCTAATACTTCATAATAGTACTGTGAGAAGGTATACCAGTCTTTTATAGAAAATGTGTATGTACTTATCTGTATGGTGCTGATCTTCAATTTTAAGGTGTTCTGACAACATATTGGGGAAATATCACATTTTGTGCAAAAATTATTGCAGTATCGGTTTATGTCCATATCCCACAGCCCTATGGAAGCACAACTTGCTACAGCAGAATACCTTTTCATTCTTGTCCAGATTTAATTGGAATTTGTTATGCTGAATGTGCTGTATCAGTAATTTTTAAATGTCCTGCTCTGCAATTGACTGTGCTGTTGTTTTGTTTATATGAACATAATGGAAGAACAAAAAGTGTAGTGACATGAAGACTCCAAAGTAACCTGTGTTTGTTTATGATCTACATTAATCCTAAGTTTGCAGTAGTTCTGATTTCCTCTGTAAAACAAAAGTATTGCTTTTCACAAGGTAACACAGGAATAATGGAGTTGATGTATACTCTAGTTGTAAAGCTCAGTTAACAAATACTCCTTTGTTTTGTTGCAGTTGCCCACTGTTAGCCAGGAAACCTTAAAACACAGTGGAATTGGTCGTGCTGTCATGCTTCTCTACAAGCATCCAAAAGAAACACGTGCTAACAAGAACCTTGCAGGAAAGCTTATTAGTAAGTAGATTGCAATTGAATATTAATTTTGTTTGCCAAGTGTCAATGTTAAGTTTCTTTTACTTGAAATCAGACAGCATTCACTATGCGAGTACGCATGTCATATAAGGGGAAAGTAAGTCTATAGCCAGAAAAAAGTGAGATCAGAAGACTGTTAAGAAGTTTACAGCTTCATCCTGATTGTCCTTTGTTATTGTAAACATATAGCTATGGATAAAAAAAATAGTTTTTAAAATAAAATTCTAAAATCACAACAAACTACACACGCAGCAGTCTCTTTCACATGGTCATCTGTGACTAGGAAGAAAAAAGAATTGTACATTGTGTTTAGTGATGGCCAAGAAAACTTTTAGTCTCAAATTTTCCTGGAGAGCAGAGAACACAAAATTCCTGATACAGTAGACTTTGGAGACCCAGCTTTATATCCCCAAACAATATCAAAATATCAAAGAAACATTTTAAAATTACTTGTTTTGTATAATTCAGTGCTCAGATATCCAGTCATGTACAATGTTTAATTCAAAAGATCAATCCTTCTTGACTCGGCTTCTGCCTAGAGAACAAGGGCATTTTCCAGAAGTGGTTTATTTAGTAATATTTTAGCCAGAATATCTGTGATTGGAACTAGTTTTATGTCACTGGATGAGATCATTGGCAATCGACAGTTTATTGGTTATATTACTGATGGATGTTATTTGCCATGTGATTGAATATTTTGTAAATACCCTGTTTACACTAGGCACTTGTGTCCCTGTTATACACTTACAGTGGGGCAAAAAAGTATTTAGTCAGCCACCAATTGTGCAAGTTCTCCCACTTAAAAAGATGAGAGAGGACTGTAATTTTCATCATAGGTATACCTCAACTATGAAAGAGAAAATGAGGGGGAAAAAAAAATCCAGAAAATCACATTGTCTGATTTTTGAAGAATTTATTTGCAAATTATGGTGGAAAAAAAAGTATTTGGTCAATAACAAAAGTTCATCTCAATACTTTGTTATATACTCTTTGTTGGCAATGACAGAGGTCAAACGTTTTCTGTAAGTCTTCACAAGGTTTTCACACACTGTTGCTGGTATTTTGGCCCATTCCTCCATGTAGATCTCCTCTAGAGCAGTGATGTTTTGGGGCTGTCGCTGGGCAACACGGACTTTCAACTCCCTCCAAAGATTTTCTATGGGGTTGAGATCTGGAGACTGGCTAGGCCACTCCAGGACCTTGAAATGCTTCTTACGAAGCCACTCCTTCGTTACCCGGGCAGTGTGTTTGGGATCATTGTCATGCTGAAAGACCCAGCCACGTTTCATCTTCAGTGCCCTTGCTGATGGAAGGAGGTTTTCACTCAAAATCTGACGATTTCATTCTTTCCTTTCCACGGATCAGTCGTCCTGGTCCCTTTGCAGAAAAACAGCCCCAAAGCATGATGTTTCCACCCTCATGCTTTACAGTAGGTATGGTGTTCTTTGGATGCAACTCAGCATTCTTTCTCCTCCAAACACGACAAGTAGAGTTTTTTTCATCTGACCATATGACATTCTCCCAATCCTCTTCTGGATCATCCAAATGCTCTCTAGCAAACTTCAGATGGACCTGCACATGTACTGGCTTAAGCAGGGGGACACGTCTGGCACTGCAGGATTTGAGTCCCTGGCGGCGTAGTGTGTTACAGATGGTAGCCTTTGTTACTTTGGTCCCAGCTCTCTGCAGGTCATTCACTAGGTCCCCCCGTGTGGTTCTGGGATTTTTGCTCACCGTTCTTGTGATCTCCCACGGGGTGAGATCTTGCGTGGAGCCCCAGATCGAGGGAGATTATCAGTGGTCTTGCATGTCTTCCATTTTCTAATAATTGCTCCCACAGTTGATTTCTTCACACCAAGCTGCTTACCTATTGCAGATTCAGTCTTCCCAGCCTGGTGCAGGTCTACAATTTTGTTTCTGGTGTCCTTTGACAGCTCTTTGGTCTTGGCCATAGTGGAGTTTGGAGTGTGACTGTTTGAGGTTGTGGACAGGTGTCTTTTATATTGATAACGAGTTCAAACAGGTGCCATTAATACAGGTAACGAGTGGAGGACAGAGGAGCCTCTTACAGAAGAAGTTACAGGTCTGTGAGAGCCAGAAATCTTGCTTGTTTGTAGTTGACCAAACACTTATTTACCACCATAATTTGCAAATAAATACTTCAAAAATCAGACAATGTGATTTTCTGGATTTTTTTTCTCATTTTGTCTCTCATAGTTGAGGTATACCTATGATGAAAATTACAGGCCTCTCTCATCTTTTTAAGTGGGAGAACTTGCACAATTGGTGGCTGACTAAATACTTTTTTGCCCCACTGTATAGCCTGTAAATACTTTGTATATGCATTACATTTACACTGGAAACTTTGCTTGTCTTTAGCTGAAAGAAACAAATCTTATTATTTTTCGTCCTTCAAAATGCAAATTAACAATCTAAGAACTTCCTTTGTTGTAGGGTTCAACATTGTGGGTACACCAAAGTTTTGTATGCTTTATGCATTTTTAATTGTAATGAAGGTCCACAGAAGAATCCTTACCTGGCGTAGTATTAAAGAACATAAGATAGTTGGGTATGCTCTATAATGCTGCAGTTCTTACAGCTTTCATTAAGATGACAAGTGTTCTTTGGTCACCCTTGATGTGGTGTGCTTAGATAATTGAATGACTTCATCTGACTGCCAAACCTCCATGTGCATTTCCTCACGCTTTTGTGTAACTGCAAAAGACTTCAGCCTCTAATGAGAAGCATAGGTATTTCAAAAATACATACAAAAATCATGTCACAGTGGTGTTATGGTATCTTGACACTTGTGCTGGCTTTAACACTTTTTTAGAGTAAGCAGACCATCAGTAAAACAACATGTTAGACAAGTGTATTATGCTTGCCGATCAACTCTGCAGGAAACATTCTACAAGGGAAGTGACTCCGTGAAATTGTGGGGTTTCCTTAGTGTGGCAGTACAAGTGTAAGTTATATTTTGTCATCACTTCTCCTAAAAGATTTGACATGGATTAATAACTGAAAGGAATACCACTTAATTTTACTCCATTCTATAAATAATCATCTTCTGTACTATTAGGTTTCATGTCTGGGAGGAGGTTAAAGGCTGATGTATGTGGCTTTGCAAGAAACTTATGCTTTAAAGCAACATCTGAATAACATACAACAACCATTTAAAGGATACTTAAAAACTGAAAACATACAAATCCTTAGACGTCCCAGTACCATGCTTACATGTTATGTGCTATTTGGATGGTAAAAATATTTGATTGTCATATACTTAAATTGCGAACATTTTCAGAAATAAGTCCTTCCTTTGCTTTGTTGTAAACACACAAGTTTTTTACTGAACATGGAGCAATCTTAGAACACAAAGTACAGTTTACATTATGCTTCTCTCCTAAAGTACATATTTAATGAAGTTCTCAAAGGTGCTTAAAGAAAGGTTCAAGCCCACAGGATGTGTGGGAACTTGTATCTCAGTCTTACAGTTAGAAGCTACAGTGTGGGCAGCCAACTCACTAGGCCAAAAGACAAAGCAATAATAAATTATTGTTCTCAGTAATGGACTATTGCCTGTACTGTATAGTAACTTAACATGGATCTTGATTGCCGTCAGACAATAATGAGTTTTAAAGTCACTTCTGATGCAGTGACTTCAAATGTTAAGTGAAATTTCTTCTTTAAGGAATTGAAGGCATATGTAAGTTGATGAAATGTATTTTGGCCTTGATCAATCAATCCATCAGAATGTCTGTCTTTTGTCTTATGTTCCCTGTACAATCCTGCACTGTTTGACTGATCTGGACCAGATTTTGCATAGTTGCACTCTAGGACAAGAGAAACTACTTTGGAGCCCTTTTTTAAAGTTGTTGTTCCATACCCCCTTCCCTACCCCAAGCTCTACAGTTTGTACCTCAGTGGCACCTGCTGGCATTAGAACAAGAGAAATACAGTATCTATCTGAATAGACTGAAGTCAGAGTATTAGACAGAATGGCCAGAGTTTAATATACTTACTGGGGAACACTGCATGCTTCTTTTGTCTGTTGTAACATAAAAAGAAGTATTGTGTGCTTTTTGCAGTTGAGTGTGGGGGTGTTGAGTGAGGATTGATCGAGAATGGGGGTGCATTGCAACACAAAGGAGAATCAAAGGTTGTAGTTTAATTCCTGTCGGCTTTTCTTCATAATTTAAGCACTCTGCATTGTCTACCTTGAACTAAGAGCACGAGCGTCAGATATAACAGCATTTATGGTTATAACCCAGCATAGAGTTACCACAATTCTGAAGTCCAATCAGATCCAAAAAGGAACAAGTTCTCAACTCACAAGACCAGAAATACTGCAAGAGAGGCAGTGTGGATAGCAGATGTGAAGGCTAACAATAACTACAGGGTCACCAGTTAAACACATAAACCTTTGCTTTATTTTCTGAACCCATTCTTCAAATATACCTGGGCAATGCTGGGTACTTCAGCTTGTGGGGAACAGCCCAGACACCAATGGTTCAAGCACCAACACACGTTTATTCATTATTTACAGTGAAAACACAGCACACAACCCAATACTCCCCCAAAGTCCAGACTTTCTTCCACAATGCCTTTCCTCAGGTCCGCCTCCACTCCTCTTCTCCCCAGCTCTGTCTCTCTTCCTCCTGACTCCAGCCATCAAATGGAGGGAGGCGGCCCCTTTTATACCTACCCGGATGTGCTCCAGGTGCCTCCCAATGAGTGCCTGCCAGCACTCCCCGGTGTGGTGGAAGTGGCGACAGTGCACCCGGAAGCCCTGTCCCTGGTCTTCTTCCCCCCAGCACTTCCGGGTGTGGCGGAAGTGCTGAGGGCCAGGGCTCCTCAGGCATTGGGGCGCTCCCTGGCGGTGACCACGGGCCCCTATAGGGTTGAGCTTCTAAGCTCTGTTCCCGTGGTTCCCAAAGCCAACAAGGCGGTCGCCCCCTTGTGGTCTGGAGGAGGCGTAATCCCTCCTCTGCTCCTCCCAGGCGTCCCGGCTGGGTACCACCCCCAGCTGCTTGCCTCAGCTAATAGTAAATAAAAAACAAATATGTTGTTATTCAGTATTATTTGTATATAGATTTGAGACCTGCTGTCATTCTAGACATTTGGTTGCTGTTAGTGGCCCAGTGAGGTATACCTTCAGCCAAATGAAATTTTCTTTAGGTAGTTAGCAATAATGATACTTCATTATTTTTCTAATTTTATATATGTATTTATATTAAAATAGTATCACATAAAAATTAATCTAAAAAGACTTGAATTAACAATTGAGAATGTTTCACCAGATGAATGGTCACGACCGATCTTTGGATTGTCATCTAATTACAAGGGTATGACGAGAGAAGAAAGGCAACAGAGGGATTTGGACCAGCAGGTTGCACCTCGTCAGCGACTTAGGTATGTGTCTGATGCTTAAGTTTCAGTGTAGTATTCATGAGTAGATTAAGGAAGCATTTACTGTATGCCTGAACATTGTCAGCAAATATTTACTCTCTACTTTCATTAGTGGCATTTATCATGTAACATTTTGATATACAGGAACATGGCTGTGTGAAACTTAAACTTTTGCCAGGTGCCGGTATGGATTTTTCTCAAATGGCTCTTATTGTTCTCCTAAATACTAGAAGTGTGTCTGTTAGCTTAACTGGAACTCTAAATTGACCAAGCATGAAACAATATGAGTGTGTCAGTGAATGCAAGCTGAGATGCAGTAATACTTCAGAGGTTATTCCTAGAATTGAACTCAATGCTGCCTGGCTGCACTCTAGCCTGCTATTACCCAGCAATGTGACCCTGAACTGGATAAGTGAGTTATGAAAAAAATACATTGATTTTTACAACATTCATGCAAATGCCTGATAAATATCATAGATCTGTGTGATAGATAAGAAAGTACCATGTTTACCACTGATCAGGGCTGTAAAGTTGGTTGAAAAAGCAGCTGCGCATATGCACCTGACTTTAGACTTATAAAACAAAGGTGAAATATTCAGTTCAAAAATATTAGTTGCTGCTGCTTTGGGCTTTCCGTATCAGAGTGCCTAAATTGATACAGATGTAGCTCACCATATCTCACGCCTTGTGATAGTTGATAGTCTGCTCAGATGTAACATGTAGAACTGCAATCTATCATACTTTTAAACTGCATTGACTCAGTTGGAATTTCAAAGGATGGGTGTCCAGGGCAAATAATTTTGCCACCTGAACTGGTGTGTAGCCTAGTCCATTGCACTAGTTGTTAGATGTTTTCAAAAATAGTTTCATCAATATTGTAGTCTAAAAGGGCCGCCAACTCCACGTACTTATGATCGAACTTTACAAGCTTTCTTTATAGAGAGTCATAGGTTTTTTTTTTTTTTGTTTTTTTTTTTTTACTTTATATGAAAGCAAGATGGAGAGCTTCAGGTAGCTAAGAATCGGTTTTCATTTTGGACCCTAGTAATTGTTTCTGTTTTTTTCCCCTCTGTCTCTCTTCCTGTGTCTGTGCAGTTCTGGAGGTCAAACGCCCCGACGAGATTTGGAGAAGGTGCTGACAGGAGAAGAGAAGTAAGTATAAGCATTCTATTTTCAAAAGTTAATTAAAATTGAAAGAAAAACAACAGATAATTCAAAGCTCTTAAAGATGGATAATTCCATGGATCTAGACATCAAGAAGACCAGTTTTTCCTCATGTTTGCAATCCTGGGAAAACATTAATTTCAGACGGCTCCCATTTGAGCTAACAGCCTCCCCATGTGCCTTCTACTAACTCAATTATTATGAATTTTGCAAGAGATAGCATCAAACACCAAACATATACCGCTTTGCCAGAAGTGACAATTAGAAAAGATGAGAGGTCTGCATTGCACACCCCACTGAGATCTGTAAGAAGGGTTTTGAAACCAGAGATCAAGCCAATACACACAAACCATTTGACACTACATGTGGCAAACATGTAAGGAAAAGGTTGTTTAACACTAGAATCCCTGAAGCCTATGAAAATTTTGTAACGCCAGGCCACACAATTCCCGTCCACCTCCTCTTCAGTGTCTTTGTTTGCAAATGTGTCAATCACCTCAAGAAGCCTGCTATCCCACCCCCCACAGTGGCAGCTGCAGTCAAGTCAGATGCAAAATTCTCTCTTTTCTGGGAGTTAAGTGTCTGGAGGTGTATAGAGTAAATAATATTTTGTTAGTGTTCCGTGTCTTCAACGATCTATGTAAACGTAGGATGACCGGAAATGCAAGGTTAGAAATATTGAACACTTAACTAAAACAGAAACTTTTTTCATGTTATAGTAATAATGACAAAATGCTGACATGAAGTGTATAATGTGTGAAGACTAAAGTCCAAATATCAAATAGACACTTTCACAAAATGTATAACAAAACAAGCGCACTTTTAGTCAAGAATATAACCGAAGAAAATGTAATTATTCAATTTACATTTTGCTGTCAATTTTTAAAAACCCAAGCCCAAATATCAATCGACACAAAGTAAACATATTAGCTTGGCTGGTGCAGAGGTAAGAGCTGCTGCCTCATAATCAACAGGTTACAGGTTCGAGCCTGGGTCCTCCTCTCATTTACCATTTTGAGTAGTGAGCTGCAGTTATTAACACTAGAATCCTTGAAGCCTATGAAAAAAGTTGTAATTCTGGGCCACTTTAAATTCCCTCGTACCTCTTCATCAACGTTTTTGTTTTGCAAATGTGTCAATCAGCACAAGCAGCCTGCTATCCCATCCCCCACCAACTCAGCTGAAGTCAGTCGCAAAATTCTCCCAACTCAAGTCTGTTAATCTAGGTGTGAGGTGCCTTGAATTGTATAGGGAAAGTAATACATCATTATTTGAAATACATACATTTGTACAACGATCTAGATAAATGTTGGATGACATGAAACGTGAGGCAAGAAATGTTGAACACATAACTAAAACAGAAACCTTTTTTCATGTTATACTAATAATGACAAAATACTTATGTGAAGTGTTTAATGTGTGAAGACTGAAGTCCAAATATCACATAAACACTTTCACAAAAGGTATAATAAAACAAGTGCGCTTTTATTCAAGAATACCACCGAAGAAAAATAAATCATTCAATTTTCAAATTGTTATCAGTGAGTAAAAACCCAAGCCCAAATATCAATTGATAGAATTTCGACATGTCTGCTTGGCTGGCGCAGAGGTAACAGCTGCTACCTTTTAATCAAGAAGTTGCAAGGTCGAGCCTGGGCTCTCCTCGTTTTGAGTAGTGAGCTGCTATTATTATTATTACTATAATATAATTAAAAACATATTTTTGATTTGAGTAAGTAACACCCGATGTATATTTTTGCTACTTGTAAAAGATATCACTGAAGGGATATAAGCAGACACACAAATGCTGGTGAATCATGTCTTCTTGGTATCTTCTTGTCAGTTGAATTTGTTAAATTTAGCTTCATTTTTAATTAAAAGCACACTTGTTTCATTATACCTTGGTGAAAGTGTTTATTTTATATTCCAGTAGCCACCTGAATGACATCAAATCTGTCTCTGCCTCTTTCGTGCATGCACACACACATCCACGCATGAAAACGTTGTTATTTGAAAACAGTATTGCCATTTGAACTTTTTTGCTGTCCCCTGATCTTGCCCAATCTCCATGTTGCGGTGCATGGTACTGAGAATGCAGACAGACTTCTTCTTTTTGAGCGCATACCCTGTCAGCATGGTACTGCCAGATCTAAACAGTAGCGTGGAGAATTGCACTGCATGTAAAACAGTACTCAGTAAATTATACTGATGAATTGATTGAATTTTACATACATAGTAAATTTGTTCCTAATGTATGCCTGTGCTGTATCATATACGTCAGGATCATTAAATTTTACATCTCATATTGCAACATGTATACGTTAAACTAGGTGAAAGGCCACTGTCATGGTTTTTTTTTTCTACCCTCTTGGAAATGTTTGCATCATGAAGATGACATTTTCACATGGGCTTTTGATTTAGGCTAACAATTACAGTGATTTATGATAGAAAGACTTTTAACATACAGATGCTTTCCTCATGCCATTTCTTTTGTATGTTTGGTGGTGCATGTCCTTAACAAGGCTGTGTGTGATATGTATGGAGTCCATTTTATGGAGGGGTCTTGATTTATAGTTCAGAGAATGGTGTTCTCCAGTGAAATCACTAATTTGTTTGTGCGTAATCAGCACAGTATTTTGTCTCTTCCATAATAAAAGCATGGGACTGGATTTCAACTAAAAAAGCCTGGTGTTTGCCTTTTTTAGTCCTGACATGGCTGCTGACTGTTCTAGTCTAGTCTGCATTAGAAATGGACAGGACATCAATAACAATCCACTATAAACTGATATTCAGGCATTAACCCATTTAATTAAGTTCATAGCCAATGTAAATTGCAGCCTTTCCTTGAGCTACTTGGGCATGAGACAGGATATAACATTGGACAGAGTGCCAGTCCATTGCAATGCATACTCCCAGGAGAGTTTGTAATCACCATTTACTCAAGACTGCATGTCTTATGAAAATCGGAGAATGTGCAACTACACATCTACAATAAATGAGTGGCAGGCATGAGACAAAAGTGCTATGATGCTACCTTATACAGTGTAATTTTGTTGGGAAATACCTGGTTGAATTTACTGGGATACCTTTGACCTGGAAATGTATCTTAACATCCTAGAGTGTCATGCCGGTATGAAAGGGTCTGTTGTTTCATACTGAGAAAGCATATTTGTTGCATTTTAACTATTCTTTAATCTTAAGTATTTTAACTCCAGTATTACCATATGAGGAAGAGAGCAGTAGAAGCATTAAACCACATTAATGTTTTAAAAGGTTAGTGCTCCAAAAGGGCATTTCTTGTGTTTCCCTCTGTACTGCTGCGTTTTTTCATTGGACACTCTGGTTTAAGGGGCGGAACAGTGAATATAACACTGCTGTCCTGGGTTCAAATCTTCCACCTATTCGTTGTCTGTATAGTGTAGTAGTTTTCTTCCCACATTCCTAAAGTAATACATGTTGGGTGTAATTGGTGATTCCAAACTAGCAAATTTTGAGCAGAAGTGTATCTCAGACATTCCTTTGCTGATACCAGCTCTGTAAAACTGATATTGAAATGCACTGATTGATCTTAACTCTTATCTGAAGTTATTTGGAAATTATTTCACCTTTCTAATTCTGTTCCTTTTTAGAGCACTGCGACCTGGAGACCCTGGATTTTGTGCCCGGGCACGAGTGCCCATGCCCTCCAACAAAGACTATGTCGTACGGCCTAAATGGAATGTAGATGGAGAAACTAACAGAGTGAGTTTATAAGTATAAGTTGTTAAGCTGTGGCTGGACTTTGTGATTTCTGATTAACTTTCAGAGATTGCTTTTTCTCAACAAATTTTTTTTAACTTTCAGAGATTGTTTCATCTCGTCAATTCACTTTTTATAAATAAGGTTTTGGTATCCCCAGTTTCCCAAATACTTTCGTTCAGTGTACTCTGACTTTACAGTTACTGACTAGCAGTTGATTATGCTTTTGATCGTTTAATTCTTTTTGATTTTTGTGTGGGAGTGCAGGGATTATCCTTATTTATTTATATGTAATTAAAATTGCCATTTCTAGCTCATATAAAGATAAAATGGCCTTAGTATCTGAATATGATCAAACATACCACCATGTTGCTGCAAAAGTATTTCCTGTTAGTGGCTCCATTTCTGGATATCCTTTTTTGCATGCTACCAGATTTGCAAAACAGAAACAGCCTTACATAAAGTTACCCAACAGTTGGCTTGATGGCTTTGCATTGTCTTTTAGGTTTATTACAATTATAATCAAAACTACTCTAGGTGCTGCTGCTAGTTTGTAATATAAAGACATAGACTGATTTCCTTCTCTGTCATCTAAATTCTGTATGTTGATTCTTTTATCCCTATAGCTTCAATTGGTTAAGATGCTTATTTCAGAAAATGATTACTACAGAGTAAATAGTAGTAATATTTTCAGTGAATAAAATTGTATGTAAACTCTTCAGTAAATAGCAAAGTATCAAACTCAAAGCAGCCTGTATTGTAAAATGAAACAGTAGTATAGAGTTTCATGTCATCTAACTTCTTGATTTGGGTTTGGAATGGTATTTAATAGACACGGTATTCAAAGAAAGCCATCAGCCGCTTGGAAAAGCACAAGAGGCGCATTGCAGAAGAGAGGAAACTGCGGAGGTTGCAGGGTGCTGTAAAAATCAGCGTGGAGGGCAACAGGATGCCTCTGTAGTAGAAGGAGGCCTGTACCTTCTGAACACATCTCAGAAGAGTTTGTAAGTGGTTCCTGCTTGTACATGTCTACAGGGCTGTTATTCAGGAACTAGTGCCACCTAACTGATGTTTGCTTGCAACATATGCAACTACTAGCACACATCTGCACTTGGGAAGTGCTAAGAAACTTTTAAAATTACAGAGAATGCATGAAAAGCTTTCTGAAAGTCTTCCTGAACAGGACAGACCTTTGAAAATGTTTTATATCAGTTGCTTTGAAGAAACCCAAATGCAGTATCTGTGTTCTTTTTACTGCCATATTCTGACAAATGTGGCATGGGTTGCACAAATGTTTGAGTGTTCCTGCATGTGTTCAGTAATAGTAGTAAAATAACCACTAAAACTCAAGCATGTTGTGACTATTTAAAAAATGGAAATCAGTAAACAGAATGTGCTACTGTATTGTACATATTTTGTATGGAAATGTAAACAAAGGCAAGCCAAAGACATGGTTTAGTTAGAGAGAGGTATAATATTTGACATCCAAAATGAAGTTCTCTTCCTCCAGCAGCAGCATTAGCATTGTAGAAAATGTGGATGCCTGAGGGTGTGGTCAGAGAACTTTTGGAAGCCCATAGCAAGATTTACAGGGTGAATAATGGTTAGGTCTTGACCCTACTAATCCAGGTGTGAGGACTGTCTTTAGGTTTTGGGGGGGCGGATGTTAAACTCAGATCCTGGAGGACCTCAGTGGCTGCAGGTTTAACTCTAACCCTAATTGGTACCCAGTTATTACTGCTAATGAAACATGCTTCTTTTTCCTTAATTTTAAATAACTTTTTTCTTAACTAGCAGCCAAAAAATGAGATTAAAAATGAGCCAACACATAACTAGCTACCCCTATCCAATTTGCACACACGTGCCCATCCTAAAATCTGTTTCAGTTGAATATTAGAAAAGAAAGAATGGAGAACATCTGAGAAATATGGTATGTGTGGAGTCTTCACGGTTTCATACTGAAGACACTTGAGTGTTCTTTTTAACAATGTACTCCTGTTTTCCTCCCAGAAACCAAAAATATGTGCCAAGGTAAATGGTGACTCTAAATTGGCTCCATACAAGTGAGAGAATGTCTCTTGTCTGTGCCCTGTGGTGGGCTGGTCTCTGCCTTCTGCACTATGCTGCCAGTATAGGCTGTGCACTCTGTGACTCTGAATGGGGTTAGGCAGGCTTGAAGATGGATGGATGTAATATATAATGTTTAAAAAAAAAATGAGCATAAGTATCTCAGATATAAAATACATATGTTGACAGGTAAATTCAACATATTGTGTGAGTAGTTGTACTCGCAGTCCCAGGTGTATCCTGGTATCCTTTCTAGGACAGGTTTCTATCTTGCATTATTTCCTTCTGTATCAAGTACAGTATTGACAGCTTCGACATTGATATACATGTTTACAAAAAGAAAAACTGGTTTGGTGTGCATGATGTTTAATGGTTATTTTGATAGGCCAAGTAATTGGTTCAAAATTTTGGCTTTGCATTTTTGACAGATTTATATATTTGACCCATTTTTTGGCTCAATGTCATTGTTAGTCTGTGTGGACATTAATGTGATAGGTGCAGTTTATGAAAAGGCTAGTCATGTTTGCTGCTACAAGCCTAAAACACTCTTTGAATTTATGCAAAATAGGTTAATGACAACTTCCTTTTTTAGTCAGTACTGTTTGTATTGTACAGTATCTGTAATATAGAGCTGAAATCAGAAATTTACATACACTTTGGGTGAATTCTTTAAAACTCACTTTATAACCCCACCACAGATTTTATACAAACAAACTAAATTTGTTCAACCGTTTAAGTCATCTACTTTGTTCAGGGCAAAAGTAATTTTTTCTAAAAATGTTCTCAGATTATTTCACTTTTTATTAACTATCACAATTTCGGTGGGTCACAAGTTTATATACCCTTTGTTAACTATGCCTTTGAAGAGCTTGGAAAGTTGCAGAAAATTATGTCAATCCTTTAGGCAATTAGACAATTAGCTTTTGATTGCCAATTAACCTAACTGGAGTCAACATGTGAATGGTTAAGGCCTGTCATCAGTCTTATGCCCCTTTGCTTGACATAATGGGAAAAAAAAAAAATCAGCCAAGACCTCCGAAAAAATTGTGGACCTCCACAAATCTGGTTCATTCTTGGGAACAATTTCCAAACTCCTGAAGGTTCCACATTCATGTGTACAAACAATAATGCTCAAGTATAAACATCATGTGACCAGACAGCCGTCATACCACTCGGGAATGAGACACATTCTGTCTCCTAGAGAAGAATGTACTTTGGCAGAAAAAGTGCAAATCAGTCCCAGAACAACAGCAAAGGACCTTTGACGATGCTGGAGGAAGAAGGTAGACAAGCATCTGTATCCACAGTAAGACAAGCCCTATATCAACATAACCTGAAAGGCTGCTCAGCAAGAAGGAAGTCAAAGCTCCAAAGCCACCATAAAAAAGCCAGACTTTAGTTTGCAGTGGCACATGGGGACTAAGATATTACCGTCTGAAGAAATGTCCTTTGGTATGATGAATCCAAGATTAAACTGTTTGGCAATATTGACCATCATTATGTTAGGAGGAAAAGGAGTGCGGCTTGTAAGCCGAAGAACACCATCCCAACTGTCATAGATATACTGCAGTAACACCTCAACAGCTCAGCAAGGAAGTTGAAGCTGAGTTGCAAATGGGTCTTCCAATTGTACAATGAACCCAAGCATACCTCTATATTTGTGGCAAAATGGCTTTAGGGCAACAAGGTCAAGGTATTGGAGTGGCCATCACAAAGCCCTGCCCTTAATCCGATTGAAAATTTGTGGGCAGAACTGAAAAGCTTGTGCGAACAAGGAGGCCCATGAACCTGTCCCTGTTACACCAGTTTTTGTCTAGAGGAATAACACCATCCCATAATATTAGTTAACGATTAACACATTTGTATATGTATTGTAAGCATACAATACAACTGATAATATGTTGCGCTTATTTATCTGGTGTACTGACATTTTTGCGCGTTTAACGGCTGAAATCTAACGTGGTTTGTGCCCTTCAGAATGAAAAGAGTTTGCATTTACCTTTTTAATAAAAGGCGAGCTTTTAAGCCTGAGAAATCACCCCGTAAATGCACACGTTTAATTGCACATGTGTTAATATGTATTCTTACACAGTATTAAAAGACACTCAACAAGTACATAGTATTAAAAGACAGTCAACAATTAACGTCATTTACCTTCGTTCCTGTCTCCTCTATTAGAGTATATGGACAAAAAACAGGTTCCAGTTATGACCATTACGCGTAGAATTTCAAAATAAAACCTGCCTAACTTTTGTAAGTAAGCTGTAAGGAATGAGCCTGCCAAATTTCAGACTTCTACCTACACGGGAAGTTGGAGAATTAGTGATGAGTCAGTGAGTCAGTGAGGGCTTTGCCTTTTATTAGTATAGATCATCATGATTTAGTAGACTTCAGACTGGGGACTGTTTTGAAATAAGTGTTACAAGACAGGGTATCCGAAATTAACCATTTTAAGTGAAGAGTTCTAAAGCAAACAGAATAACACAAGACCAGTTATTTCAAAATCACTGTTAATTAAACCGATATTCTCAGAACAAGAGAATCTTCAAATACTTCTTAAAAACCTTGGGGGAGAAACAGTTCAGATGGAGGTGAGCAGCTCATTTCACATTTAGGAAATACTCATTAAAAGAGTCTGGATTGAGATTGGGTGCCATGTAAAGGTGGCTTCACCAGACACTTTTTACTAGCCAACCTGAGTAGGCAAGAAGGAGAGTAGAACCAATTGAGTTCCTCTGTATACCTTGGTGCCTGACCCATTGACTATTCTGTTTGGGAAGCATCAGAGATTTGAATGTAAAGCCTGCTGCTACAGGGAGCCAATGTAGTCACCTGAAAAGGGACCTGACATGCGCCTGTCTCGGCTGGTTGAACACAAGATGTGCCACTTCTTTTGAACCCTCTATAACGTCGTAGTTACAGATGCGGGTACCCCTGCTGGTTAAGAGTTGTAGTAGTCCAGACTTGAAAGCCACTGCTTAAACCAGACGTTATGCTGTATAATCCATCAGATATTACCTGATCTTGCAGATGTTATACAGAGTGAATCTGCATGAATGAGAGACGGCTGCAATGGGGACGTAAAGGATAATTGGTCATCAAAGGTTGTATTAGAACTTGGTAGGTGTTAATGATAATGAGCCACGCACTCCAGAGATGACTATAAATCCTAACTCATCCACTCGATGATACCTCTCCTGTCCTATACCTTATTTAACCCTTATCAAGTGAGCATTGGTACCAGTTTTCTTATTTTTAAATTGTACCGTAGAGCAAAGAAGTGCCTGCCAATGAGAATGCACAGAGCATTCCCTCCCCTTGTTAATACTTAATTCTGATACAGGACACTGATCTGTGCCCAACCCCTGAAAAATGTAGGTGAGGTCATTAGGAAATTTTTTAATTTCTCAGTTTTACAGTATTTGTGGCTAATGTACAACACTGTGCAGGAAAAAAGAAATGTAAGTGCTGCCCTCTGAGAGCCTTACTACAGCTCCCATCAGGCTACAGTAACTGATAAATCTTCTTAGAGACTCGGATATACAGTATTACTACAATCCAGCCTTTTTGCTTAATCCAGTTGATTGCTGGGGTCCAGAGGTTATCTGTGTAACATCAGGGATGATGCAGCAACCAAGCCTACATGGGGTTTCTAATCCATCACAGCTCACAGTCACTGACATATACAGTTCATGGGTGGTTAACCTAATACACATGTCCTTGTGGCGCTAAAGGAAAACCAGAATATACAGGAGAGAAATCCCATGCAGACACAGGTGCAATATGTACATCTCACCCAGTATTGTGTGGTTCTGTAAACCATCCATCCATTTTCCAACCCGCTGAATCCGAATATGGTCACGGGGTCTGCTGTAGCCAATCCCAGCCAACACAGGGCACAAGGCAGGAACCAATCCTGGGCAGGGCGCCAACCCACCGCAGGACACACACCCACACACCAAGCACACACTAGGGACAATTTAGAATCGCCAATCCACCTCACCGGAATGTCTTTGGACTGTGGGAAGAAACCGGAGCACCCGGAGAAAACCCATGCAGGCACGGGGAGAACATGCAAACTCCATGCAGGGAGGACCCAAGAAGTGAACCCAGGTCTCCTTACTGCGAGGCAGCAGCTCTACCACTTCACCACCCTCTGTGTTTTATTAGTCTTCCCCTTACCATGGAAATGTAATTAAACTCAAGCCTTTCCATTACACATGTCAAAAGAATGAATACATTTTGGAAATGTTTTTGGCATTTTCATGACTATCAATGGAAATAAATTAAGTATTGCTTCGGACTGTTGCAGCAAAGCTGTTTGTAACTGTCCAAGTTCATCTTTGGATACCTTCTGGGTCATGTAGTGATGTTGCACATGTGCTTGATGTGCTTTTTCTTCTATTTTTGTCACTCTAATGTTTTGTGTTTTGTATTTTTTTTAAGGCACCAACCAAGAAGGGTTTATCCCGGGTTGACAAACAAATGCGCCGATTTGCTGACATCAAGAGGCTGACCAAGCCTGCACATGCTGTGAAGATCAGTGTAGAGGGAAACCGGATGCCTTTGTGATTTTTGTTCTCAGACCAACACTCCACCTCAAATTCACCCACAACCCTACCTCTCTCCCTTCCTCTCTCCCTCCTTCCCTCTCTCCCTGCCCCCTTCCTACTGAAATTTTTATTAATTGTTATGTTTTTTTGTCATCTCTATTGTTTAGTCCCATGGCTCAGCCCTGGTGGTAAGGGGTTATCTACATAAGTGTCTGGGTATCTTAAAGACTGTAATAATGTAAGAGGGCTCTTCATGTTTCCTTCAATTTCTGATGCAGGCTTATAGGGTTTCCTCAGTGGGAAGGAACACAATTCATCAGCAAAGTGCTTAAAATGGAGTTTCTTGTACAGAAAGAGAGCCACAGTTTTATTTCTCTGTAATGTTATTGCAATTGTTTATGAATAAAATGTCATAACGTTATTGATTTTTCTACTTCAGCCTTTCAGAGTCTGTTGTTCTGGTAAATTACAATTGTTTAGTACAGGGTCTTGGCTTATCCTGCAGGTTTTTGTAAGCCACAAATGTTTTCTTTAATGTTTTTTTAATTGAATCTGTAACTGTAAATAATTTATTAATAAAACTAAATTGAATTACACCCCAAACAGATTTTAGCATATATAGAGGATAGCCATAATTAATAAAAATAACCCAATTGGCTTTACAGTATTTATGAAAGTAAACAATGTTAATATTATTACCTACAATAATCTTATGTAATGCAAGTTTCTTTTGGTACTTGTATCATTTATCCCCTCAGGAGTTTTGAAAAATCCCAAAGTGTCAACTTGCCAGTCTGGAATGATTATGAATAATGATAAAAAACCCTAAAGCTATGTTGTACAGCCATTCAGCCTGTAATCATGGTGGTTGGCTGTGTTTATTTCCCACTACTGGTGGTACCACGTGCTTGAAGCATGAAGTGAGTGGCAACAAGTTTAAAGCATACAGATTGGGTGAGGAGTGAAATTTCTGATGATGGATTACCCATGATGCAATATGACCACAGTTTTAGTGTAAATTCAGTTACCTTGTGGGTATGCTGCAGTCACTCTCGTTCAGCAGTGGATGATCACAGGATTATATCTGCTTTTTGTAGAGACCTCATGGGCCAAGTTATTAAACAGCAAAATCACAAACACATTGGTGGAAATGGACAGTTACAATCATGAAGCACAAGTTACAAAATGCTAAGTGAGTGTTGTCTCAATGTAAGTTAAAAGTGCATTTGCCAAGCAATTGAGAGAAAGATATCAAAACTATCCTTTATCTGGTCAAACTCTAAATGCAATAGAGACAAAATATCAAAGGTATTTATCTGGTCAAAATGCAGCGTACTGCTACTGTAAATGTACTGCCGCTGTGAAGCAATTACATAGTGGGCCTATTTAGGATAACTCGGTGCAGTGTTGGAAATGTGGCCTTAATACTTAAACAGTATTCAAAGTGTGTCATTAAGTAATCAAATGAAATTAAATCATTGTTAATAGGTTTATGTCCTTTTTAATGTTATATTTATTAACAGAAAAGTTACTCAGTTTTAGTTTTGCTATCTTCCTTTTTAGACATAGCTGCAAGACACAAGATATTGTGATTTTTTTTTTTTGTGCTGCATAAAATTGAAATTTCTTGCTTGTTTAAATGACAAATTGGACGAGAACCAAAAGTAGCACAATTTGAAAAATGGGTTTAAAGCGCATTCATAAAATATATACTTTGTACCAATGAATGTTTGTTTTATAATCTCATAACACAATTACTGTAAATAAGAATGTACAGTATTAGGTTCCTATTCAGAGCGTTTTATTGGGTTTTAAAGTATGTTAAGTGCTTGCATTTCCTGTACTTTCTTGATTACGCTTGATCTGGCTCGGTGTCATTTGAAACCATACTAAAAACAGTTGATTTTATTTATTTATTTATTTTTACCTCCAACTGGCTCATACCTGATATTTCTTGCATTGTGGGTTAGGCCTTACAGTTGCTGCTGTTCCTGCAATGATGCCACTTACTCTGGTGTGCAACCAGTGAACTGATGTTTAGAGAGAGATTCGTTTTAATCACATTGTAGGAGATGCCGTGTTCTGGATATCATTACATGTAAAAGGAGAATAATAATGTTATGGTATTTGGGTCCAAAAGGTGTTCAGATTTATTGCATCCCTTCCAGAGGAGAAAGAACTGCAGGATAACAAACAAATTTAAAATAGAGAAGCCAAATTGAAAACATTGCTACTTACAAGATTGTTCAGGCAATCTGCAGGCCCTGATCACATAAACAGTTACATCCCTCTTTTGACTTGTGAGTTTGTGGGGAATCCTCAGAAGTGCCAATATAGGTGTTCTTATGCAATATGTCTAGAATGCCAGCTGCCTCTTTGTCCTAATAAGTGGGTTTGGTCTGTGGTCTAGCATGGTCTCTGGATTCTAGATTAGTCTGAATTTATGGCAGTCTTGTGCTTCTTTAATGTACCTCTTGGGCAAATGGGATGTCGTAGTCCCCTCTAATGTTCAGGCCTATCTTTGGCCAACCTTGTTTAGTTACAACATACATTGTTGAAACTTCTACCAGCTCAGCCTTTCACTATACCCGTTGGGCTAGATAAGACTTGTTTTCTGTCCTTGAATATGTGCAGCTTCCATGGTGCTGCTTCTGGAGTAGAATTGTACATACACTGGAGTGTAACAGGTTTTTAGAATTTTATTAGAATTATTAAATTAGAATTTATTATTGGTTCATAAGATCTTTATCACTCTGAAGTTTCATGTGGTGAGTATAATAGGCTACAAGTTTTTCAAAATACATGCTGTATCGTAATGCTTAGTGTTTGTATGAACGTCTTGCCTTAGCAATCAATTGCAGTATGGTGGTGAAATATTGTTCTGCATGGTAGACAGCACTGTCAATGTTTTGCTCAATGTCACTGTCGTTTCCTGTCTACCACTATTACGGGTAAGTAGCTCTGCAAGCATTATTCCGGATAGCTTAAGCGAAACAGCAACTTGTATGCCCCAAGGTAATAAACTTGCTGTTTAGTCAGGAAGTAAGTTGAGAAAGGCCATCCGTGTTTGGTGGTGAACTACCTTCTTATATGGTATTGTGCACCTGATTGCAGTGAGGTAGATGAGTCTCAAAGTTCAGTTGCAGCACATATGGAATCTCTCAGGGTTTTCAGAACTTGGATTTATGCTCCGGCCTCGGCAACACACAACTGTTTCCTTTGTCTTTGTTTCTACAAGCTACCAGCTTTCAGTGTCTTCTCTCTTTCCAGTTTAAATTTACTTAAAGCAACCAGTCTCTGCGAGGCATTGATGGCTGATTACCCTTTACTAACTGCATATAATGGGAGAAGGGCAGTTTGCTTATTTATTTTAACTTGTATGTTGACAATATGTTGTAGGCACACAACCTTTCCTATGTATGTTTTCAATATAAAGTCTGTTAGACACAGAGGTAGATGGCTTAATATTACCTAGGTCTTTTTTGAACTTAAAACAAATTGCTGCACCAGTATCTAGAGCAACTTTTAATGGAATCCTATCCATTTCAGTCCTTACTCTGATACACAAGTGTTCTTTCATGTGTGACATCTTATGCAATGTGAGCTCAGTACCTGGGATCATCACTGGTCCCCAAGCAAGAACCACCTGTATTATAAATCCGTTGGGTCTTCCACAGTTCCTGACAGTTCATTTTGATTGTGCTTGGGTCTTTGGGTGAGTTTCTGTGTTTCTACTGTGCTTTTGGATATTTCAGAATTTTTTTGTTTTTTTAACCTTCTTCCCTGTTTTGGCCTCGCTCTGGAGTTGTGATTTATTGGGAAGGTATTTGCTTGGGATTGCCTTGTGGAGCTTCACTGTTTGACAGAACATTTTTGTGGAAATAAAATCTTTTTATTTTTTATAAAATTGTGTTTGTTCTTGTTACTAGCTGATGGTTTTCCCCTCTAGTAGGCGTTTTTGGAAGTTTTTTTTCAGGACTTGACATTCTTTGGGACTCCAAAGTCACAACACTCCCCAAGGCCTTATTGGCTTTGCAAAGATACCCAATGTGTCGCTACTTGCTCAGGTATAAATAACAGCTCCTTACAACAGTAGTCATCATAAAAATCATCATGCTTTGCTTTTCCACAGCATCTATAGCTGTTTGTGGTTTTACTTTATGGCAGTGAAACGTTGCCAAATGGAATTGTTGTGCTGAGTTGCTGTCTCCATTAGGGATTCTATGTTCTCTGTAATGTGATTGTAGCCACCGTTAACAGGCACTTTTATGTGGTTTCATTTCTCAATCAACACATTGTGCAAATATCCTCCAAATATTCCAACATCTTTTAAGCATAGTCATGTACTGAACAACTGTCTCCACCTTTCTGGTTTCTTCTAAAATAAAACTACTCAGTGGTGACAAGTTTTGAAAGAAAGTGCTGCTGTAACAGTCCACTAAAATTGACATTCCTCACCCATCTCATGTTGACTTCTCTGGTGCAAGTAGGCAACTGTGCAATCCATATGTTTTAGATCCTAAAATACTGAGCAGCACTGACATTTTATTGTTTGATTTACAAAGTGCTTGAATCCTTTAATGGAGGTTATTCATTGCCCAAAATTTTCATCAAAGTCTTCAGAGTTGCCTATGGTGCTTCCCAAGCTTTCTCTTTGAGCTTTGGCATGTTGCACCTTTTGAGCCATTCTCCAGTGATGTTTTTTTGGCACAGTACTCACACTGGTAAGACCACACTGCGTTCAGGCATCTCATTGACAAACATTTTATGTCCCGAGTATCAATGTTTGAAAAACCAAATAATAATTTTCTATTGCAGAGTCGACATTCAATTAGACACACATGATGCAAAAGGAGGTCCAGCTTTATTGTGTCACTTACTGACCAGAAATAAAAGCTGACTGGCAGACATACATACATCTAACTACAGCAGCTCATTGGGACGCATTATGACTCGCAGCCAAGAGCATTTCAAAGTTAAATGTGTCTGATACAATATATCACTGGAACATAATATTTCTTTAAAATATTAGAAGCATTCACATTTTCAAAAAGATCTTGTATGATTTCTACAGGACTGACAATATTTTTGCAATGACAATGCACAAAGTAATCATTACTGTGAAAGTGCACATTATGGATTATCTGAGTGGGCTTTCATTGTATCCTTAATCCAGGAGAAAAAGTTTGAGATGCGTGTGTATGCGCCATATTTTCCTTTGGCGGCACATTCTTCTCCCCAGCTGATTATTCCTGTTAAATACCAAGTATTTTTATAGTTGACCGCAAAAGGCCCACCACTGTCTCCTTGACAAGCATCCTTAGTTTCTTCAAGGTAGCCGGCACAGAACATGTTGTCTGTGATAACCTGGGTGGTGGTAGCTGCACACGCCTGCTGGTCCACAACAGGAAGGTTCACTCTACGTAGAAAGCGTGAGGAGGTTCCTTTGAACCGTGTGGCTCCCCAACCGCTTACCTGTCCCATGGTGCCTTCCTGCAACAGCAGTTGAGCTAGATTGGCATTGGGTAGGCAGATGGGGTAGGCGTAAGCATTGAATTTTACTGGTTCAGCCAGCAAGATCAAGGCAATGTCACTGTCATATGTGGCGGGATGGTAATGAGGATGACTCACCACCTTCTTCACTTGGATCATCTGCTCATCCACCTCTCGTGTGAATTTGTCAAAATTTCCTTGAATAAACAAAAAAAGCATTATGTGAGCTTAGGGATGCATGCAGACTGAAAGCCAAGGCAAAATTCTTGATGGACTAGAAAAATGAATTAAATAAAAAAAATAAAATTACAATTTTTTGTTTATTTAGTTTTTAATCTAAAGCAGCACTTTTAATTTTAAAATATCCATAATGAATCAGCATGGTTTTAAGACACATGAGGATGAAGGCTAAATGGCACATGCTAAAAGTCTCATACTGTAGCATACTTTATGCTTTAGTGATTTCAAGAAAAGCTAAGTAAAGAGTGACAAGGCAAATGACTTCTCAGAATTGGACCTTTTCAAAAGATTTGCCCATTTCAAAAACCTGTTAGTGAGAATGGGATTTTTAACACAATGACAGCAGAATAAGAATTCTAGATGCTAAAAGGTATGGCAGAGCATATCTTTTTAACATAGCAGAAGATATTTAAGTTTAGGTTTATAGGGATCTGAGCCTATTCCATTGGATGAAGGGACTTGTAAGTGAAAGCCTATGTAAACTGCGGCCTAAATCTCTTAAATTCTGGTCAGTTCAAAATGGTTTCTGGACTAATGGGCTCTTATTATGCACTTTATCTTCAAACGCTATCTTTGTGTGCTACTAAAAATGGGATACTGTTCAAAAACACAAGCTTGAAACATCACAAATAGCGCAGATCTCTGTCTTTTTGCAATTTAATTGTTAACTTAATGTAACAGGACAGATCTGAGATGCATATGTTTCAGAACAGAGAAAGCATGTGCTAAAATGTTTTTAGTCTGAACTAAGTGGACTGTTTTTCAATGTTAATATTCCTAACAAACCAAGATTAACTTCATTATACTAAAACACAAGTTAAGCCATTACCATGCATAAAGTGTGCTGATTCTAGAGTCCTTCAGTATATTGCAGAAGTGTTAACTAATTCCAAAGAATTACCCAAGTTACGGGACATGGATCACCATCTGCATGCTGCCTCATGGCAGTTACTGGATGTACATTTATCTAAACCGCCATCAGCTTTTAGGTTCGGCATTAGCTGAATACCTCTATAAATTTCATTCTAAGTAAAACTTTCTCTCACTTTTCTACTAGTTTTCCTTCCAAGAGTTTATGCTGAAGAAAACAGCATATCCCTAAATGTAAAACTTCCAACAAAAATAAGCACACTATGCACTACCACCTAACTACAGTAAATTCATTTATTAAAATGATACAGTAAATTAAAAAATGACTAGTAAACAAATAGGGCAGCACGGTGGCACAGTGGGTAGCGCTGCTGCCTCGCAGTTAGGAGACCTGGGTTTGCTTCCCGGGTCCACCCTGCGTGGAGTTTGCATGTTCTCCCCATGTCTGCGTGGGTTTCCTCTGGGTGCTCTGGTTTCCTCCCACAGTCCAAAGACATGCAGGTTAGGTGCATTGATGACTCTAAATTGACCCTAGTGTGTGCTTGGTGTGTGTGTTTGTGTGTGCCCTGCGGTGGGCTGGCGCCCTGCCCGGGGTTTGTTTCCTGCCTTGTGCCCTGTATTGGCTGGGATTGGCTCCAGCAGACCCCCGTGACCCTGTAGTTAGAATATAGCGGGTTGGATAATGGATGGATGGATCGATAGTAAACAAATAAAGCAACTGAATGTTCCATACCATATGCATAACATTATATAAATTAATGCTAAAAATGGAACAGAACTACAAGTGATTAATCATTCACAGTTAAATATTGGCTTCTCTCTGAGAAGTAGTTGAGGTGTTATTTTGGAAAGAACTGTCGCTTCTTCCAGGATTTATTCTTGTGGTGTGTTTTTTACTGATTGACTGTTGCTAGATGTGCTAGCAGCAGGCAAGTTGATTTGACGAAAAGGAATTTTCCACGCTGACATTCACTTCAGTGCATACACGTATACAATGCATTAGCATTGCTGAGACATGATGCAGCATGAATAATGCTTGCCAAGCAGTGTACAGTAAACTGGACAGAGAATGTATGAAGTGACTAATTGATACTGAGGTAGCTGACATACTTACTTACCTAAAACATTAAACTAGTCACATTGATTGATACGGAGGGACAGGACATACCTACCTAACTACCCAGTACAACTCTCACACTCACAGATGAATGCTTCATTGTGTATGCTTCTTGTTTTAGAAGTCAACATGGATACTAAAAAACACATATTTAAATATTATGCTATTATTGAATTTTTAATGCTAGAGAACAATATTTCTTTGTAGATTCAGTGAGTACCAGGGCCAATCTACTTCATACATCACTCTCAAGACATGAGTTTTAGAGTTCCGTCATGGTTGGATGTCTCACAAAGCTGAACAGAGGCCTGACTAGCCTTTGATATCTATGACAAAATGTTGCCACCTTTGAGTGAATCATAATGGATGTGACAGTACCTAAGATAGCAGATGCTATTTAGATTATTACAGGTTAATTGAATCTGTTCTTCTTGCTCAGTTAAACCATGAGCAAGGGTTTCACATTTTGGGAGCCGAGAATGTTGACTCCTGGAATGAAGTGTCACCACATCCAATTATCCCATTGGAATCTTAAGCTAATGAATTAGGAGTGGGAGAAATTTAAGAAGAGCCTGATAACTAGGAACGAAACCTGGATAGACGGCTATGACTACAAGTCCAAATGACAGTCAAAACAGTTATTTCTCCAATAACAAAGACATTTAAGATTCAAGCCAGTAACAGAAGGATCTTCTGCACAACTTTATCGATGGTGTAGTTGTTATTGCTCAGAGGGCCTCAGAAGCCTTACTTAACCAGTCAATATTATACTGATTTGCTTTGATGTTTTACAGCAGTCTGTCTGTGAAAAATTGAGAGGAAAGGTGTCAACCATTGACCACCTTCTTTGTGAAAAAGCCTGCATTCAGATTCTACAGGCTGTTCTGCATTATACCACACCAACAGACATCTACACATATGACCACCTGTTCCTTAAACCAAAGGACTACGTCTGTGGGATCCACTGTGCTAATGATGAAAATCACCTACAGAAGAATGGTTTGGAATCTGGACTTTCACTCCGATTTTGGATTTGTTTTAGCAAATTAATCATGAATAGTTTTGGCCTACCTGGGCCAGCTTGGAGGAAGCCATAGAGCCATGAGGAAAACGTAAATTATTTGCTGTTACCTACTGTGATGTATTCAGGGGATGATTCCTCCGCACAATGGGCAGCAGTGAGAACCCAACGGTCATTAATTAGGCTCCCACCACAATAGCCAAAGTCATTTTTCCAGTGTAGGAAAACCTTGAGATGAGAGAAGTGAGAAGTTCAGTTAGCCTTAATGGAAATTCAAGTCAAGTCAAGTTGGGGAGCATGCACTAGTACAGTGTGTTGCAGCACCCACTACATTCCGAAACAATTAATTATGGCCAGTGAAATCCTTCCTGTCTATGTAAGATCAGAGGCTCAGACAATGCTAAAACATGGGTGTGACAGCAAATGCAAAAATATAACATATGGCCATATTAGCTTGCCATCGTTTATTATTAATCATATTAATAAATGAGCACTCTGTCAGGTCAGGTTGGGGAGCATGCAGTGGAACAGCACATTTCTGTACCCACCACATAACAAGACAGTTTGGGATCCCGGTTGGCAACCCCCCAGGCAGACACACGGTCCAGTCCCGCTCTCCGGAAATGACCCTCTATCTGCCGCAGCCAGGTGTTACGTGGGCGACCCCTTAGAAAATGGAAATTGATAGATGTTTAAATGATTGCTTTCCATAATATCTAGAGTTGCTGCTAAATTGCTGTTAATATTCAGTCTCTAACTACGTGTTGTCATTCAAAAATGAAAACTACCATTACATTCCTTGCTCGGTGAAGACTGGCACTGATGATGGAGGTTGGTTGCATTAGGAGAAATGATACAAATCTTTGTATGTATATAGAGCAGTGCATCACATGAGTTAATTTTTAATTGTTACTTTGATTTTTAAAATTTTTCTTATTATGCTTGATGACCCTATGACTTCATTTCATTTTCCGGATAACCGCCACTTTGTTCTCATTTTTCATTGCTGCAGCCATATTCATTTTTGTTACTATGCCAATCATGTGACATATTAGGTCATCACAGTCCACCAACAAAAAATGGTTCTCTTCTTTGTAACTCCTTTCAAAAAAAATCGTTCCAGTTCTCTGTTTTTTTGTATTAGTGTTTTGGGAAGCTAAAAAATGCTTCCAAAAAAACATTAGTGTTAAGACTTTTTGTCCTTTGTTCTCAATTTGTTGTACTCTTTACCTATTGGGTTTTGTTGTTTGGTTTGTCATACCCCCTTCTGTGCTTTCCTCTCCTGGGGCCTCATGTATAAAACCTTGCTTAGATTCCGTGCTAAACTTTTTCTTAGAATTGAAAGGCAAAAACGGCATGCACAAAATCAAATTTTTAAAGACCTATGCACTCCATGTGCCACTCCAAAATTCTTTTATAATTCTCAAATCAATTTAAAACTATTCACTCGTGCACATGCTCTTGCCACTTGCTGTCACCACCCGTCAGAAATCATATATGGCTTAAAATGCCTTTTTTGAATATTCACGATCTAATTACTATATACACTTTCCCGTGTTCCTGAGTGTCACCATTGCTACGAAATCATAGAAGAACAAAGGTAAAATAAAGGCACAAAACTTGTGTGTAAATGTAAACTTGAGGTTATAATTGACTGAAGTGGAGAATTGCAAAAACATTCTTTTTGATGGTCTCTCAGGATGAGTAGCAAATAAAAGACAAAAAAACAAGAGTAGGAACAATATGCCATCATGCAGTGTGCAGACTGCTGCTGGATATTAAGAATGCTTAGTGAGCTTATAAAAAATAAAATAATTTTACCAAGCAAATGTCAATGTTTCAATACTTGTCTCTTTACACTCAGCGTACAACATCCAAACGTCTTTGAATTGTAATTGCATTGGTGGGTCATCCATGCACTCATCATGGTCTGTCTCAGGTGGAGTAGGCAGTCAATGCTTCTGTGCTATGCAGTTTAGTACTGCTCAAGTCATTACAATGTGGCAAATCTTTGTGGGGCTGTACAGCAATGTGCCATCTGACAAGTCAAAACACCTCCATCTACCTTTTTAATAAACTAGTGATCCTTTCTATCAACCCAGCCACAGGGGATGCACAAACCAGTGTGTTTCTTTGTGCCGATCCCAAGCCCAGATAAATGGGAAGGGTTATGTCAGGAAGGGCATCTGGTGTAAAATTTTGCCAAATCAATAAAAATTGACAACAATAAAAATGTCCATGTCGGATCGGTCGAGCCCCGGGTTAACAACGACCACCACCCATACTGTTAGCCAACAGGGTGCTGCCGGAAATTGGGCTACTGTTGGCAGAAAAAGAAGAAGGAGAAGAAGAGGGGGGAGACGTGTCTGGAGGCAGGAGGAGCGGAGGAAAGTAAAGAGAGTGGAACTGAGGGTAGGAACTTTGAATGTTGGCAGTATGACTGGTAAGGGGAGAGAGTTAGCAGATATGATGGAGAGAAAGAAGGTTGATATATTGTGAGTGCAAAAGACCAAATGGAAGGGGAGTAAGACCAGGTGGATTGGAGGTGGATTCAAATTGTTCTATCATGGTATGGATGGGAGGATAAATGGGATAGGAGTTATTCTGAAGGAACAGTATGTCAAGAGTGTTTTGGAGGTGAAAAGAGTGTCAGGCAGAGTAATGATTATGAAGCTGGAAACTGGAGGTGTGATGATGAATGTTGTTAGTGCATATGCACCACAAGTTGGGTGTGCAATGGGTGAGAAAGAAGATTTTTGGAGTGAGTTGGATGAAGTGATGAACAGCGTACCCAAGGGACAGAAAGTGGTGACTGGAGTGGATTTCAATTGGCATGTTGGTGAAGGGAACAGTGGAGACGAGGAGGTAATGGGTAAGTATGGTGTCAAGGAGAGGAATGAAAAAGGTCAGAGGATAGTGGATTTTACCAAAGGGATGGACATGGCTGTGGTGAATACATATTTTGAGAAGAGGGAAGAACATAGGGTTACATGCAAAAGTGGAGGAAGATGCACACAGGTAGATTACATCCTATGCAGAAGAGTTGATCTGAAGGAGATTGAAGACTGCAAGGTGGTGGCAGGGAAAAGTGTAGTTAACCAGCATAGGATGGTGGTCTGTAGGATGACGTTGGAGATCAAGAAGAGGTCGAGAATGAGGGCAGCGCCAAGGATCAAATGGTGGAAGTTGAAAAAGGAAGACTGCAAGGTTGAGTTTAGGGAGGAGGTGAGACAGGCATTGGGTGGCAGTGAAGAATTACCAGACAGCTGGGAAACTACAGCAGGTAGAAGGATGGCAAGAAGGGTGCTTGGCAGACATCTGGAAAGAGGAAGGAGGAAAAGGAAACCTGGTGGTGGAATGAGGAAATACAGGAGAGTATACAGAGAAAGAGGATGGCAAAAAAGAAGTGGGATAGTCAGAGAGATGCAGAAAGTAGACAAGAGTACAAGGAGATAAGACGCAAGGTGGAGAGAGAGGTGGCAAAGGCTACTGATGAGTTGTATGAGAGGTTGGACACTAAGGAGGGAGAAAAGGACCTGTACCAATTGGCTAGACAGAGGGACTGAGCTGGGAAAGATGTGCAGCAGGTTAGGGTAATAAAGAATAAAGATGGAAACATACTCACAAGCGAGGAGAGTGTGTTGAGCAGATGGAAAGAGTACTATGAGAGGCTGATGAATGAAGAGAACGAGAGAGAGAGAAGAGGTTGGATGATGTGGAGATAGTGAATCAGGAAGTGCAATGGATTAGCAAGGAGGAAATAAGGACAGCTATGAAGAGGATGAAAAATGGAAAGGCCATTGGTCCAGATGACATACCTATGGAAGCATGGAGGTGTTTAGGACAGATGACAGTGGAGTTTTTAACCAGATTGTTTAATGGAATCTTGGAAAGTGAGAGGATGCCTGAGGAGTGGAGAAGAAGTGTACTGGTGCCGATATTTAAGAATAAGGGGGATGTGCAGGACTGCAGTAACTACAGGGGAATAAAATTGATGAGCCACAGCATGAGGTTATGGGAAAGAGTGGTGGAAGCTAGGTTAAGAAGTGAGGTGATGATTAGCGAGCAGCAGTATGGTTTCATGCCAAGAAAGAGCACCACAGATGCAATGTTTACTCTGAGGATGTTGATGGAGAAGTTTAGAGAAGACTAGAAAAAGTTGCATTGTGTCTTTGTGGACCTGGAGAAAGTATATGTGCCTTGAGAGGAGCTGTGGTATTGTATGAGGAAGTCGGGAGTGGCAGAGAAGTACGTAAGAGTTGTACAGGATATGTACGAGGGAAGTGTGACAGTGGTGAGGTCTGCGGTAGGAGTGACAGATGCATTCAAGTTGGAGGTGGGATTACATCAGGGATCGGCTCTGAGCCCTTTCTTATCTGCAATGGTGATGGACAGGTTGACAGACGAGATTAGACAGGAGTCCCCGTGGACTATGATGTTTGGTGATGACATTGTGATATGTAGCGATAGTAGGGAGCAGGTTGAGGAGACCCTGCAGAGGTGGAGATATGCTCTAGAGAGGAGAGGAATGAAGGTCAGTAGGAACAAGACAGAATACATGTGTGTAAATGAGAGGGAGGTCAGTGGAATTTTGAGGATGCAGGGAGTAGAGTTGGAGAAGGTGGATGAGTTTAAATACTTGGGATCAACAGTACAGAGTAATGGGGATTGTGGAAAAGAGGTGAAAAAGAGAGTGCAGGCAGGGTGAAATGGGTGGAGAAGAGTGTCAGGAGTAATTTGTGACAGACGGGTATCAGCAAGAGTGAAAGGGAAGGTCTACAGGACAGTAGTGAGACCAGCTATGTTATATGGATTGGAGACAATGGCACTGACCAGAAAGCAGGAGACAGAGCTGGAGGTAGCAGAGTTAAAGATGCTAAGATTTGCATTGGGTGTGACGAGGATGGATAGGATTAGAAATGAGTACATTAGAGGGTCAGCTCAAGTTGAACGGTTGGGAGACAAAGTCAGAGGCGAGATTGCGTTGGTTTGGACATGTGCAGAGGAGAGATGCTGGGTATATTGGGAGAAGGATGCTAAGGATAGAGCTGCCAAGGAAGAGGAAAAGAGGAAGGCCTAAGCGAAAGTTTATGGATGTGGTGAGAGAGGACATGCAGGTGATGGGTGTAACAGAGCAAGACGCAGAGGACAGAAAGATATGGAAGAAGATGATCTGCTGTGGAAACCCCTAACGGGAGCAGCCGAAAGAAGAAGAAGTGATTCATTCTATCAACCTTAAAGTGTGGGAGTTCTTTTCATTATATCTCCTCTCTTGTAGCATACCCACTATCACCTGAAAGGAAGATTATACAAGTTGGCTGTAATGTACTATACTTATTTGCAATCCTGTCAGTCAGGCTTACTTACCAAAAAGCCAACCATCACACACAGCCTGACTCTGAAGTCTGCTTTCCACACTACTATTTGATAAAATAGAGGAAAATAAAGGGTTGGCCACACAACAACTTTAGTTCAGCATATCTGAGCATCACCTATTAGTTGTACATTATTTGAATGTAAATGCTTTCGTTTTGTTCTCTGATGGTACCTACATTGCAATATGTTTGCAGGTAATTACAGTACATCAATTACATTAGGAAAATTTCCGTTTCATATTGGCTTTCTCACCCTGATGCTAATAATATTGCATGTATCTGGATAGCATTTTAATTAAACCATCCCATATACTGTAGATGGCCTGACATGGCTCAGGGATGACTGCAAGAAAATAAAAAGCACCCGCTGCCAAATAACCTAAGGATATTAAAACCAGTGTGATGGTCTCTGTAATATATGCTCCAATTCAGCACACAATTCCAAGAGGACAGTTCTAGGAAGTCTAAATTGCAATATAAGTCAGTCATTTCATGAACCAAAAAATCATCACAATCCCAGAAAACTTACTTTCCTCCAAAAGAGCTAACCCTGTCATTGCCAGTTATGTCCAACAACACAAAGCATTCCCATTTCATTGACAAAATAGATAGGCTACACACTAAATTGGCATTAAGCTCATGTGCAGTATTAGGTTTTACTACCAACACAGAAGACAGCTGTATTGAGAGAACATGTCAGTTAACTGTGATATAATTAATTCAAGGACACTGGGATATGACTGATGCATCATTGAAATGTGCAATAAAGCGAGAAGATTGTCTGTTCACATAATTGTTCTGCTACCTATATTGCAAAAATATCATCAGAAAAAAAGTCTGCATAGGACTTATGGATGGTCAAAACCTGTTATAACTATAAGCCAACTTCCACTGTAAGTTTGTGTTTTATAAATCACAATTTTTCATTAGAAATGGCTTATGCACTTTTCTGAGCATAGGTAAGTTTTATACTTGAGGCCCCTGGTCTTCACTCTTTCTCAGGGCATGCCCTGATTCACCACATGAGAGCTGACCCAGACAGGTAGCTAACGTCTAAGCTGAATTCACTTGTTGAAAACACCGCTTGCCTGTTGATGGACAAGCAGATCGCTTCTGCTGTTCTTGGAATAGACATCTGTTCACTATGATTATAAATTGGAATGCACAGTGAATCCAATACTTACTTGCCACGGACACATTCCTCTCTGACATAGCATGCCGCCAACAATCCGGGAGTCACCCTCTTCCTCTGGAAATGTCTGGTTTGTGGCATTCCCAGATACAACAGTCTCATTGAATTCTGGAAGGTCATATCCCACGGTGTGGTTCAAGAAGTACTCATCCAAAAGTGAACGGGTCTTAGAAAAGTCCATCTGCTTCCACCCACATGGAAATCGGACTGGGAAAAAGAAAGTCCGAATTAGGAGAGTACAGTACCGTGATGAAACACCTTCTCCTCTGAATGTGATAGGAGTAGCAGCATTGTGGTTACTGTTGCTGCATATGCAGTGAGTGGTGAGAGTTTGCTGTTCTGAAATGATACCCATATTCCATGCAGATTTTAAATCTAAATTTCTAAACAAATGAAGAAACTAATCATTTTAATATGATATATAGAAGCACATTTGGCAACAGCACAGAAGGTTTTTCAACTACAGTAAAACCTTGGATTGCAAGTAACTTGGTCTGTGAGTGTTTTGCCAGATGAGCAAAATTTTTAAATAAATTTTAACTTGATAAATGAATGAGGTCTTGCAATACAAATAGTACGTACAGTGCATCTGGAAAGTATTCACAGCGCATCACTTTTTCCACATTTTGTTATGTTACAGCCTTATTCCAAAATGGATTAAATTCATTTTTTTCCTCAGAATTCTACACACAACACCCCATAATGACAATGTGAAAAAAGTTTACTTGAGGTTTTTGCAAATTTATTAAAAATAAAAAAACTGAGAAATCACATGTACATAAGTATTCATAGCCTTTGTTCAATACTTTTGTCGATGCACCTTTGGCAGCAATTACAGCCTCAAGTCTTTTTGAATATGATGCCACAAGCTTGGCACACCTATCCTTGGCCAGTTTCGCCCATTCCTCTTTGCAGCACCTCTCAAGCTCCATCAGGTTGGATGGGAAGCGTCGGTGCACAGCCATTTTAAGATCTCTCCAGAGATGTTCAATCGGATTCAAGTCTGGGCTCTGGCTGGGCCACTCAAGAACATTCACAGAGTTGTCCTGAAGCCACTCCTTTGATAACTTGGCTGTGTGCTTAGGTTCGTTGTCCTGCTGAAAGATGAACCGTTGCTCCAGTCTGAGGTCAAGAGCGCTCTGGAGCAGGTTTTCATCCAGGATGTCTCTGTACATTGCTGCAGTCATCTTTCCCTTTATCCTGACTAGTCTCCCAGTCCCTGCCGCTGAAAAACATCCCCACAGCATGATGCTGCCACGACCATGCTTCACTGTAGGGATGGTATTGGCCTGGTGATGAACGGTGCCTGGTTTCCTCCAAACGTGACGCCTGGCATTCACACCAAAGAGTTCAATCTTTGTCTCATCAGACCAGAGAATTTTGTTTCTCATGGTCTGAGAGTCCTTCAGGTGCCTTTTGGCAAACTCCAGGCGGGCTGCCATGTGCCTTTTACTAAGGAGTGCCTTCTGTCTGGCCACTCTACCATACAGGCCTGATTGGTGGATTGCTGCAGAGATGGTTGTCCTTCTGGAAGGTTCTACTCTCTCCACAGAGGACCTCGGGAGCTCTGACAGAGTGACTGACCATTGGGTTCTTGGTCACCTCCCTGACTAAGGCCCTTCTCCCCCGATCGCTCAATTTAGATGGCCGGCCAGCTCTAGGAAGAGTCCTGGTGGTTTCGAACTTCTTCCACTTATGGATGATGGAGGCCACTGTGCTCATTGGGACCTTCAAAGCAGCAGAAATTTTTCTGTAACCTTCCTCAGATTTGTGCCTCGAGACAATCCTGTCTCGGAGGTCTACAGACAATTCCTTTGACTTCATGCTTGGTTTATGCTCTGACATGAACTGTCAACTGTGGGACCTTATATAGACAGGTGTGTGCCTTTCCAAATCATGTCCAATCAACTGAATTTACCACAGGTGGACTCCAATTAAGCTGCAGAAACATCTCAAGGATGATCAGGGGAAACAGAATGCACCGGAGCTCAATTTTGAGCTTCATGGCAAAGGCTGTGAATACTTATGTACATGTGCATTCTCAATTTTTTTATTTTTAATAAATTTGAAAAAACCTCAAGTAAACTTTTTTCATGTTGTCATTATGGGGTGTTGTGTGTAGAATTCTGAGGAAAAAAATGAATTTAATTCATTTTGGAATAAGGCTGTAACATAACAAAATGTGAAAAAAGTGATGCGCTGTGAATACTTTCCGGATGCACTGTATATACTTTGTCTGCCGAGTGTTATGTGATCACAACTGAGCCGATGGTGGATAATTGTCTCCCATGCTCAATCTCAGTTGGTGTGCTTTACTCGTATAGTCAATATCCGTATGAGCATATACTGTTTACTATAGCATTGTGACCACGTGTGTGTGCGTAAAGCATTTTTCTATTTTGTGTGCAAGCGATGAATCTGTTTAATGACAATGCAATGTCACATTTCTGCGAAATCCTCAAAAGGAGGCACAAGCAACTGTCATTAGATAGGTTCCTTGTTAAAGTCGCAAAAAAAGAAAAAGATCCCAGTGAGCCAACAGATAGCAGTGATTCCGTTAATTATAGTGAAAGTCGTCCTGCAAAATAACCCTCCTTCTCCTCTCCTCTCTCTCACACAAGCCACAATTCTTTTCAAAGGTAAAGTGCAGGTTAATTTGTTTTACGTATTTTTACTTTATATTTTGTATTAATCATTTTTATATAAATGTTTTTGGGTTGTGGAACGAATTATCTGAATTTCCATTATTTCTTATGCAGAAATTCGCTTTGATATACGAGTGCTTTGGATTACAAGCATGTTTCCGGAACGAATTATGCCCGCAAACCACTGACTTTAAATACAACAATGTGATGGAGCTTCAGTACATTATTTTCTTTAGAAAATAAAAATATGATAAAATATGGTAGCGTCCTGGTTCAAGGTGTGCATGAGCATGACTAGGATTATTCATAGCTGGCCTGTATTTAGCAGTCAAACAATCACACAGTGTATGTCAACATGGCTGATGTTCTGTACAGCTAGCTTTGCATTCTCTTGCGTTTACATGTTAAATGAATTCAGTGGCGGACCGTGCATTTCCAACCTAGGCCTTCAGTAGTGCTCCGTCTGAATCAACCCTCCCCTCAAAAGCTAATTTATGGTTATAAAAACCATCTTAATATGCAGAAATGCAGTATAAAGTGCCATTGCATCGCAGATAGATAACTCCTGTAGCCACAATACATGCCTTTATTGAATAGACAAACCAGGGGTGAACAAGTTCCTTTCTACTGCAGCTACAGCCGCGACACACATAAACATCAATAATAACTCATAAACTTGCAATATTATTTAGGAAAATCGCAACATTTTACTCACCAAAAATTTGGATTATTTGTAAACAAAATCCATCCTCCTCTCTTTCCTCAAAAACAGTTCAATTACTCTGTCATACAGATTATCCGTGCGCTTCAGTTCCATCACGAAGTCCCTTTCTATCGCCATCGAAGCTAATGCTGAAAGTCGAACCTGCCCTGTCATATTTCTGGCATAAGTTTTAATTCGCTTTAGGGCTGAAAATGTCCGCTTGACAGAAGCAGTGGACACGGGAATGGTCACCGCCAAACATACCAATGTGTACAGCTGCCCCATGCTCTCATTCAGATTTTTCTGATGAAGGAAGTCAAGGAGATCAGTGGGAGATTTTCCTGCAAAATCATCCATGGCATACTTACACCATCCTATCCAATCAACGGGTCTGAATACGGTGACGTTGCCGTATGCCTGCTAGAGGGCCCTAGTGACACCAACTCAAAATCTGATTGGTTGAAGCAACAGTTTAATCGACATTTATTTTGTGTTAGAGGTCCTGCAGAACGGATTGTGAAGGCCTCCGGGTAGACTTCATTGACTTTGACAATGCCTGGCAACAAATGATGGCTGAAATGTGATTGGTTAAATGCTTTAATACGAAAATACATGTCTGGAAGCAGCACAACCATCGGAAAAGCTATGAAAGGAAGCGGACAGACTATTTGGAATTATTTAATAAGTATTCATGGACAAAATATAATTAACATCAGTTTGTGAGTCAGATATTTTTTTTAGGCCAGCAGAGAAGGCCTTGCAGGCCCTGACAGCCCACCACTGAATGAATTAGATGGTGTGTAAACTTGGCTTGGTTTCATCATAGCTACCCTTACCTGCTCCTCCATTTTAGTGGTAAACAGAGTAGGTGGTTGACAGACATTGAATGAATTTCTTTACAGCTAATCTTGTGCCTGTCATGTCCTTTTGGCACACACAAAAAAAAGAAAATCTCTGCTGAGTCACTAAAATGTAGTAGGGAACAGGAAGATGAGCAAAGACTACAGCATTTGATTCTAAAAGGCCCTGATGTCATAGTCAATTGTGGGTCTCCTCTTGGGATTTTTCTTTTTAATTCCTTCATATTTGGTTTTCTCTGTTTGTTCTATGCTGTCCTGTTTTAGCCTTGATTTCTTTATTTGCTGTGTTATTGTTAATTCTCTTCTTTGTTATTTTAATGAGGTATTATGAAAACTAGTAAAACTCTAATGATGTGAACATACCACCTCCACAATTTGACCATGCAATGTGATGATGAGCTTAAATATGTGGAACAATCTAAGATCATCAGGCCAATAATTCAGAATGAAATGCACTCAGCCAGTTGCAGAATCCGCTAGAATGTAGCTGCATTAAAATCTTAACCACAACAGTTGGTGTCTTTGAATTTCACTACTCTTCTATTTTACTTTTAAACCCAGAAGGTGGTGCGTGTAAATTTTGAGGGTGTGTTAAATTCCATGTTCCTAATTATTTGTCACCATCTTTGAATACCATTAAATTGTTTCTTAATTTTATCATTATGCGGATGAAGAAAACATCTGGACACCATTTTGTGTGCATTGTCACTGTTTGCACCACCATTTTTTGTTCATTTTATCATGGACATGGCCGTATTGTATTCAGCAACAATTTCAGTTGCTGATGTCATTAGTCTTCCTGTATTTGGGATGGTGGCTATGCAGGGGTACCACTAGAGATTTTGGGCCCCATGGCAGGATATCTAATTGGGCTTTCTACCCAGACTTGTATGACACCAAGATTGTGATATGATATGTCTGTAGCATTAACAAAGCTACTCTTAGAAAACATAAATAAAATGTGTAGCAAATTTTGTTTATTTAAACAAAATTGGTGTCTCCCGACTCGAGGATAGGTGTTATTTGGACTTGGTGATTTGTTAGATTTGTACTATTCACTTAACCTTAGCAGTAGCTCTCCCTCTACAATTTCTAAATCACTAAGGACCTCATTAGCAGTCCCTGTTACTGAAGGGAGGTTATCGACTCACATCTGAAAAAGTCTGCCATTTCACTGTATGTACATTTAAATTCCCATTTACTATTCCTGATGCACTTTCCCTCCTTCTTGACTGTACTTCTACTACCAAAATACTGAAAGAATTTTTTTGGGGTCATATTTCGCCTTACCTGCAATATTTCTCTCTCACTGCCTTTTAGCTTCTCAAATATCCTCTTAAATGGTTGCTGTCATTTGGCCTTATGGTTGTCATTGGAGTTATCAGTCTTATATGCCTTACTGAGCTGTTTTTTCTCCTTTGCAGCTTCTTTATTATCTTTACCCACAGCAGAGTTTTTTTTCTTTCTTTCTTACTGATTCCAGTTTTGGGGATGAACCTGACCTGCATCGTATGTATAACATTTTTAAACCTGTTCCTTGAATGTCTCCACACCTAAAAACTTATCCCAGTTTATATCCTTTAGACTGTCACATCTGTCCAAAAATTTCCCTGCTACAGTTAAACTTAACAGTTTTACTTTTTGAATCTACGTTCTACTAAAATGCTGAGAATTGTATTAGGTTATGATCACTTGACCCTTGTCATTCAATCACCTTTACCACTTCTTTTTTTTGTATTAATTTTTATTGTAATCATTCCGTACATATAGATCAATTTTTACAAAAAATAGGATTGAAAGCAAATCAAACCCCACCCCTGAGAAGGAGAGCATGGCCAAAGGAGTAATACTTAAGGCTTGTAAACATGCCTAAATTGTTAAGTTTAATAGGGCAAAAAAGATAAATGGAGAAGGAAAAGAAATGCGGAAATAATTATTTCTTCTTATTCTAAAATATTATTGATTAAATCCTGCCAGGTTTTGAAAAAATTCTGTACAGATCCCCTAACTGAGAATTTGATTTTTTCCAGTTTCAAATAATATAAAACATCGGTTTCCCACTGACTTATTAGAGGAGAGTTAAGATTCTTCCAATTTAACAAAATCAGTCTGCGTGCCAAAAGTGTAGTGAATGCAATCACCGTTTGCTTGTCCTTCTCCATTTCAAATCCATCTGGAAGAACACCAAACACAGCTGTTAATGGGTTAGGAGGGATTGTGACCCCAAGGCTGTCTGAAAGGCACTTAAAAATTTTGGTCCAAAAAGATGTTAATTTGGTGCAGGCCCAAAACATGTGACCCAGTGAGGCAGGAGCTTGGTTGCAGCGTTCGCAGGTTGGATCTTGCCCTGGAAACATTTTGGACAGTTTTAAGCGAGACAGATGAGCTCGATATATAATTTTGAGTTGAATAATTCTATCCTTTGCGCATATGGAGCTCGAGTGAATTCTCTGTATTGCTACATTCCACTCCTTTTCTGATATATTAATTAAGAGATCTTTTTCCCATTGTCCTCTTGGATCTTTAAAAGGAAGGGACTCTAATAAAATTTTATATATTGCAGAAATGGTGTCTAAGTCCTCGAAGTTGAGCAGTATTTTTTCCAGCATGGTGGAGGGTACGAGATGAGGAAAATCGGGCAGGTTCTGTTTGACAAAGTTTCTAATTTGAAGATAGTGAAAGAAATGTGTAGCTGGAAGGTTAAATTTGGAATGTAATTGTTCAAAGGATGCAAAGATATTGTCTATATAAAGATCTCTGAGCAATTTAATCCCAAATCTTTTCCAGATATTAAAAATTGGATATGTTTGCGAGGGTTGAAAGAGGTGGTTCTCTTGCAGGGGTGCCACAGATAGAAGATTTTCCATCTTAAATTGCTATCTAATTTGGTTCCATGTTCTGAGTGAGTGAAGCACAATTGGGTTATTAGTATATTTGCAATAACTTGCATTTATTGGAGCACAGAGCAGGGAATATAAAGAAGTGCTACAGGATTTTACTTCTATTGCGGGCCAAGCCTGTGTATGTTCATTTATTTGTGTCCAGGTTTTTATGGCTTGTATGTTTGCTGCCCAGTAAAAAAACTGAAAATTAGGTAGAGCCAGGCCACCTTCTGCCTGAGGTCTTTGTAGGGTCGCTCTTCGGATACGTGAGTGTTTTGAGTTCCAAATAAATGAGGTTATGGTTGAATCTAATTGCTTAAAAAATTATTTATTGATGTATATTGGGATGTTTTGAAATAAAAAAAGAAGCTTAGGAAGGATATTTATCTTAACAACGTTAATTCTTCCAGCTAGAGTGAGATGAAGGGTTGACCATCTATGCAAGTCTTGCTTAATTTTTTCCATACAGACGGCAAAATTTTTTTGATAAAGAGCTTTATGTTTACTTGTGATATTAACCCCTAGGTATTTAAACTAATCTGCTATGGTAAAAGGTAGGGTGTTCAATCTAATATTATATACTTGTGAATTCACTGGAAAGAGTACACTTTTATTCAAATTAATTCTGAGACCAAAAATCTTTTGAAAATCTGAAAGTGCTGTTAAAACTGCAGGCACAGTGTTTTCTGGGTCTGATATATATAAAACCATATCATCTGCATATAGAGAAATTTTCTGTTCCAGCCCTTCTCAGATAATTCCCTTTATCTGATAAGAATTTTGACAGTGGCCCGCCAGTGGTTCAATGGCGATTGCAAACAGCAGTGGTGACAAAGGGCATCCTCATCTGGTGCCACGTTCTAGTTTAAAGAAGTCTGAACAAATGTTGATAATATAGACTGAGGCTTCTGGACTGGTATACAGTAGTTTGATCCATGCACAAATTCTCCAATGCAGTGAAAAGGAACTTCCATTCAATCATATCAAATGCTTTTTCTGCGTCCAATGATAATAATATCTCTGAGGTGTTTGACTTTGCTGGTGAATATATTACATTAAACAGGCGTTGAAGATTGGAAGATAAGTGTCGGCCTTTAATAAATCCAGTTTGATCCTGTGATATTACCAAAGGCAGCACTTTCTCCATCCTTCTAGCTATGATTTTTGAGAGTATCTTAACATCATTATTCACAAGTGAAATTGGTCTGTATGATGCACATTGTAACAAGTCCTTATTTTGTTTAGGAAAGACAGTAATTAATACTTGACGAAAAGTTTGAGGTAAAATTTGATTGTCTCTAGCTTCAGTAAATGTTGCCAATAAGAGGGGAGCTAGCTGAGTGGAGAATTTCTTATAAAATTCTATAGGGTAGACATCAGGGCCTGCTGATTTCCTGCCTTGAAGTGACTTTATAGCATCTAGTAATTCTGATAGGGTCAGAGGTTTATCCAGTTCCTCAGCACTAAAAGTATCTATTTGTGGTATCTGTAATGTATCCAGAAATGCATTAGATTGTGTGTTGTCTTCTTTAAACTCAGTATAATATAAGGTTTTATAGTAGTCTCTAAATGTGTGCATTATATTTTTATGGTCAATGATTTCATCTCCATTAGTGTTGGTGATTACTGGGATTGCATTGCAAACTTCTTGCTTGTGGATTTGTTGAGCTAAAAGCTTATTAGCTTTCTCTCCGTGTTCGTAGTATTGATGTCTTGATTCATAAATAAGTTGTTCAGTTTCTTTAACTGTCAAGATGTTGAGTTCTGTATGTAGAGCCTGCCTTTTCCTATGAAGAGCCTCACTTGGACGCCTGGCTTGTTCTTCATCTATTCTAGTAATTTCGCTTCTTAGCCCTGACACTTTCTTGGTTTCTAATTTATTTCTGTAGGAAAGATATGAAATAATCTGTCCTCTTAAGAAGGCCTTTAGAGTTTCCCAGAGAGTTCCTGTAGAGACCTCTGAGGGTGTGTTTGTCTCTAGGAAGAAGCTAATTTGTTTGGATATAAATTCTGTACAGTTCTCGTCTGCTAATAGAAGTGGGTTAAGGTGCCATCTGAGAGGTGAGTGTGGGGGGCATAATGATTTTAGCTCCAAAACTAGAGGTGCATGACCGGAGATAACACCTTCACCACTTCTATCCTAGTTATTACAACATACAAACTCTAGGCAGGCTACCCCTTCCGTTGGTGTTTTAACATATTGAGTTAATAAACAGTCACTAATTACTTTTGAAAACTCCTGCTTCTGTTCTCTGCCATTTCTAAGATTAGTCCAGTTAACATTTGGGTAATTAAGTTACCCCATGATTGTAATATTTCCCTAAAACTTGCCTTTTTAATATTAAAAGATGCACATTGAAACTACTCTCTGCATTGGGGGTTTGGGTCTGTAACACACCCCTAATTTAAGACATCCATACATACTAATACTTTGTAGTCAAATTCAGAAGCCCTCAATAAGATGTGGCCCATCATCCTAAACCTCCTGCTCACCTCATACTCTCAAGTTTAAACAATCTCTAACAAACCTGCTCATATGCCTCCCTAAGACATTGGTGCCCTTCTGGTTCAGATGTAACCCATCATGGCAGATCAGGCCCCAAATTTCCATAAACCTACACTTTTCTATCCTACAAAAAGATCTGATCCATATGTTAAGCCTTCTAATCTTCTCAGCATTACCTCTTAGCAATTAATCTAACATGTAAGTCTTTAGGATGTGGAAGGAAATCCAAATACTGCCATACTGAAGGTGACCTAACTTAGAATCAAAGCCAAGCTGCTTGAAGAGCAATGGAGCTGCACTTCGGTTTGTGCCACCATTATGAAGGAAAGCACTATGAAAAACAAATTGGATCTTTTTTATTAAACTATCATGTAAAGGCAGAAAATTGTTCTTTTCCCCCTTATGTTAAATGTGCAGCTAAGTGATGTGACAATTGGCTACTAATTGATCAGCCTTTGTATTTTTACAATGCCTTTAACAACCTGGGAGTGCCTCAATACACATTATAAATGACATGACAGAAAAGATGAGCAGTCCATGCCTGTTTCTTTTTTACCTTCTCTATTGCAGCTCTTGCCATCTTCATCCAACTTGTAGCCATCGGCACAACTGCAGTACACTCCGACAGAGCGCAGCCAGTTGGTGCAGTATTGCTGGCAGCCACCATTCTTAAAAGAACATTCAAATATTTCTGCAATGGCAAGAAAACAATCTTGAGACAATGAGAAGTGGTTGGCCCATGATGCTCTACCATTTGTTTTTGCTTCCTGCTGTGCTATGATGAAGCCTGTCAATATTATTATCTGCAGTCAGAGTGCAAGGTGGCATGGGCTCAGTTCTTTTAAAGCATCTGTCTGTGTACTGCAACAATTTAGTATTTAATTCAGGATGACAAAATAGAGGAAACCAAACTGCTAATAATCCATGCCAGACAGGAACCTACCCCATATGGATGCCAGTCCTCTTTCTAGTGCACAATTATACTTGTTGATGATCTTATAATCCAGATGTGCATATAATGTCCAAACCCAGGGTTAGCACCAAACTGATACATTAAATTTAGCAGGTCTGTCTAGACACATCATGCCTGCTATTCCCAGTGAAACCCTAATGAAGAACATCCTTCCTTGTCCCAGACTCCCTCTCTCATTCTGCACCTTTCACCCCTCTTGAGATAACCTCATGGAAACAAATTTAACAATCAGGCTTTATTCTTAGTGTTAAAGTTTACCTGCTTCACAGTATTTTCCCTCATAGCGTGGAGGGCAAAGACAGTAGAAGTTTGAGTGTTCGATTTTGCATATGCCCCCATTTTGACAAGGGTTGTAAAGACAAGGGTTCATACCTGTAAAATAAAATAAAATAAATCATGTAAAGCATCAAGTGATCAACTGATACTGTGTGCCAGCAGCTTCCTGGCTATATCTCCATTGTGCTGCTTGCACATTTAGTGTTGTAGATCTGGTGATATTTGTGTGCACAGTAATGGGTCATTTTTGACAGAACTTATACTGGAGGTATCCTAAAGTCACAAGGTAGTAACAGCCACCAATGTCTTAGATTGACACATGTGAATTTGTCACTGATTCAGTACACTGTAATTGGCTGCATTTGTCAAATAAACCTAACATTGCAACCAGAACAAATCGAAAACAATGTTGTACAGAATTCAGTTGTATAATCTGGTGAGGCACTGGGAGAAGCAAAGGATTAATGCAAGTCCAGAATTGCTACTATTTTTTTCTGCAATCATTTTGGAATGAAAAATGCAATGGATGAAATGGACAATTAAAAAGAATGCTTACCTTTATATCTATACCAAAACTCTGCCTGTAGAGAAGCACAGAAAAAATGTTATTTTCTACAAAAGTTCAGCTTCATGTCATTCTTATTAATATTATTATGAACTGCAAGTTCTGCCACTATTCTACAGCACCTCATTTCAGTCATCTGATTTGATCGTGCTTGGGTGAATGTCTGTTGCAAGGATCTGGCACTCCATCCAGAGTTTGTTCCTGCCTTACATCAAATGTTGCTGGGATTGACTTTGGCCCTTTCATGATTCTTGAGTCAACTAAGCAGCAGGTAGATGAGTTAACTCTTTCACTTTAACATTCATGTCCCCCAAGAAACATCTATGAAGAGACTATTTTCATTATATCAGAAATGAGTTAACTAAGTTGGTTAATCCTGTAAAATTTAAACCAATGTAATTAACATACATGTAAAACACTTCTGTCAGAGTGTCCAATGAGTCAGTAGTTGCAAATGTGCTCCTTTGCCAAAGTCATATGTTGTAATAGTAGCATGAGAGCAGGAGGTGCCAACAGGCTGGTTAAATAGCAACCTCTGTTCTGACCAGTAACCTGGGCCTGATGTGTAAACGGTGCACATGCACAAAAATGTTGGGTACACCCGTTTCCACGCTTACATCGCGATGTATAAAAACTAAACATGGCATAAAGCCACGCACATTTTCACGCCAGCTAAATCCTTGGCGTATGCAAGTTCTCTGCTCGGTTTTGCAAACTGGCGGCACCCAGTGTCAAAGCAGTGCTTTTGTTCTAGTGTGGTTTCCCTTTCTTTTTTAGATCCACATCCCAAATACACTGAAATTAACCACATATTGTTTATTAGTTTAAGGCATCTGATTGTAATTAAACTGTCACAATATAAAGGTCCACAGAATGGCCAAACTATTCCAAATACCATAACTGCTTTAGCGTTGTTACTCTCAAGTATTTATCCCACTGTATCTGAGTGTGGAATCACAGCTCTACAGCAGCTGATCAGAAAGGGAATTATCAGTATACAGCATCAAGCACATGCTGCCTCAGCCATGCGCACTGTCTATTGAACTTCTCTCATACGACAAACGCTTCAGATCCTTTCCTGTACAGACCTTGCGGATCAGAAACAGTTTCATCCCAAGAGCTCTAAACGCACTCAATCAGTCCATCAAGTGCTCCTTATAGAACTGTTTGCACCCGTAAGTACAATTACCTCACTGTAAACTTGTGATACAGTTATGATATTGCACAACCTGAGCCACTTTATAAAGCGCGTATTTACATATGATTATGATATCATTATTAAGATGAAATGCAGCTAAATATGTTTATTACATTATAAAGTTAAAATGTTAACATCATCTAAATAATCTATATTGTTAATAATTAAACATGTGAGGACATGGTGGTGCAGCGCTAGCAAGGAGCTGGCGCCCATTCAGGGATTGTTCCTGCCTTGCGCTGTATTCTTGCTGGGGCTGGCATGACACTGGAAGGATAGATGGATAGAATAATTAAACATGTACTATGAAGATATTTCAATGTTCCTTAAAGTTTTGAAGAATCTGCGTTCTAAACTTACAGATGGCTTGACATTTATTAAAGAGGTGAATGTGTGGCGATTGGTTACTTGGAGAAAGAAAAGGAAGGACAGAAACTGGGGGTTAGTAAGTTTGAAAGACAAAGTACTGCTGCAATAAATTATTTAATCAAAGGTCATGCTCGGCTCAGCAAACATCTTGCGGGAGGCAGGAACAATCTCTGGACGGGGCACCAGCTCATCACTATCACTGTGCCACCGTGTTCCCATGTTTAATAATATTCTTTTATTACTATCATCATGAAAATGATATCAAGTATATATCTCAGTATTTAAATTATTCAGATAGCTGTAATATCACAAATGTAATGGATTCTATGTCATGTCGGAGGAAGAGAGAGCCCGTTTAAGAAGCATGTAGTGATTCACACACAGAGCACATAGAAGAACAAATACAATACAAAGCATTTAACATGCTACTTTAGTTACGATGGTATTTGAGAAACTAGTAAATTAAATGATTTTAAGATGGAATTTATTACGTTCTACTTTAATGACAAAATAAACTATGTGATTAAGGTGGAAATTTCAAGATTAAAGTTGACATTTCGAGCTCTTTTTCCCACTTTCCCATATGACACTCAGATGGTGGGCTATGACTCGCCTTTTCACAGCGACTTTGATATCTGACAATTTCTTTTTTATTTCGGGCACTGTGCGACTTTGTGAACTTGAGCTCTCGAGTTTCTCTGACACTCTATGTCACTCAATCAACTTCCTTTTGTTGTTTATACCACTGTTTAAACCAACAAATAGTTCGTTTTTCCTTTCCTCCACTTGGTATTCGCTGAAATTGTTCTATTTTCCCCTGTGCTTTTGCCATTGTCTTTTCACAGAACGCTGAGCTTAAGGGCTATTTATATTGATTTGCATATTCAAAGAGGCATAATTCTGGGAGGAGTTTGGTGAGGCAGCAGGCGCGGGCATGTGCGTTACTTTTCACGCTGAACAGGATTTATGGAGCGGAAGAACGTGGAAGTTGGCGTATGCACAGATTTATGCATTTGGATTTTTTTGTGTGTATGCATATTTCCGGTTTTGTCCGTACGCCATGTTTTAATTTAGAACATAGGAACATAAGAGATTTGATAAATGAGGGGAGACCATTCTGTCCATTGAGCCCATTTGTTTAGCTAATAGCTAAGTTGTCCTAATAACTCATCCAGATTCTTCTTAAAAGTTGTCAAGGTGTCTGTTTCAACTACATGTCTTGGTAGTATTGGTAGTTTGTCCCAGAGTCTTACAACTCTTTGCATAAAGAAGTGCTTCTAACATTGTGACCTTCCTATCTATCTATCTATCTATCTATCTATCTATCTATCTATCTATCTATCTATCTATCTATCTATCTATCTATCTATCTATCTATCTATCTATCTATCTATCTATCTATCTATCTATCTATCTATCTATCTATCTATCTATCTAATGTTTATTAACTCCTCCCTACCTATTTGTCTCTCTGTCTGTCTTGAATATAAAATGTAAGACTACACAGAAAGAAGCAACCTACATACAATGAATTTACATTATGATGGTTAAAAATTACAAAACTATAATGAATAAAACATGTTTAATGTCACAGTTAATTTATTGATCAATTCAAAGTCTGAAATTATAAAGGCAACCCCAATGGAGGCTGTTCTTATAGAACTCAGTGCTTCTGTTACACTTGTCAGATGCTGCCATCTGTTGGTTAAAGTGGTAGTGCAGCTAAATCCCCTTATGGTCTTTCTCAGTTCTATGGACCACTGCTTTTTAAACTGTGTTAGGGTTCCAAGAAAGCTTACAGGAGTTCCATGAGCCGTAATGACTTGTATCAGCTGTAGCGTGTGCAAAAATGAGTGTCAATAGCCTGCATTTGACGCAGCTCTGATTGCATCTGTTGCTGCATTGATCTGAGCTCAGCCAAACCAGAGAGAAGAGGTTCTGCTTGCTAAAGGTCTCTATTATTCGATGAATGAAATGTTGAATTTGTTACTGTGCATCTAGTGGTGCACATTAACTAAATTGAACATTTTCATATTACTGTTTTTTTGGTTTTGGTTTAATTTTATTAACAATACCAATAAACAAATCTACCAGATATTTTTAAATTACACTGGTCAACAAGCATTTTGCTACTGGGATTCTTTCACCTTTACTTTAACAAATTTCACTTGCTGACTCCAAATCTGAAAACTGCTTTCGTCCAGCACGTCCCGTTTTTTAGTTATGATGTTCCAGGTCTTGTACAACTAGGGTGACAGGACAGTAAAGGCGATGTGTTTCAGCATTTAAGAAATAAGTTTGGTCTCGAGAAAAGTGAAGCCAAAATTAAGGAAGGTGTTTTTGTTGGCCCTGAAATACATGAACTGATGCTTGATGATGAGTTCAAAAAGAAACTGAAGTAAACCGAATCAACAACCTAATTCATGCAGGTTGTCCAGAATTTTCTTGACAGTCACAGAGCAGAGAATTATGCTGAGCTTCTGGAGAATATGCTGAAAGTATATTAGCTTAACGGGAGCCAGTATGTCACTGAAGACACATTTTTTACATTCTCATCTTGACTTTTTCCACCAAATCTGGGCGATGTCAGCGATGAATATAGGGAAAGATTAAATCAAGATATAAAGGGGAAAATTCACTCCGAGCATGATGGGTGACTACTGTTGGTTCTTGCAAAGAGAGACGGATGTGCAGTACAAGCGCAAAAGCGAGTGCCTCCAACATTTTTGGGCACGCTGACCTCACTTTTATATTGAGGTAAATTAATATAAATATGGTTTAATGTGTCTCTGGTATCGTCTTCTGGTTTGTTTTCAGAATAAACACATCAAAACAATTTTGGTGGGACAGAGTTCAAACTTCAGATATCATAATGATATATTGATATTCAAAAGTGTCAAAACGTCAATGATGTGTATTTCAAAAACCTGACATGCTAGCTTAATTTCAATTTCATATATGAAATCAGAAAAAAACTTAATAAAGAGCTGCTCTGAAGTTCCCAGTAGCAAATAAAAAATATTTTTTTGTAGACAGTGTTATTAGTATAACAAAAGAGTGTTTGCTGGATTTCATTAGGTCAGATTTTAAGAAAGACTTTATGATGATTTGAGAGCAGAATTAAACTTTCCTATCAATCAAAAATGGTGTCCTTGTACAATTTTTAAAGATACAGACTGGAGCATAATGTTATGATACCCTGTAGGTGTACTTCAGCTTTTGAAAATGTTCAATTCCTCATTTCAAGAAACACATAAAACAGTATTCAACGGTTATAATAAAATAGAAGACTCAAAGAAGAAAATTAAACTTTGGATACAAAGAATTGGAAATAACTTATTTGATAACTTCAAAAATGTACTGACCAAATGAATGAGGCAGAAAAGAGAAATGAAAATTACAGTTTTAATTGACTGAACTTTTCTATGATAAACGACTTGCAAAATATCATTAGACAAATTTGAAGACTATTTTCTTAAAAGCCAGGACTGAACAGAGGGGACTTTTTTTATGGGTTATGGATCCATTTAATCTTAATAAACAAGTAAGGAACAATCTGTCCATGATCGAAAAAGATATGTTAACTGATCTTTTCACAGATGTTTTGTTAAAAGATGAAGACCTGTTAAATGAGTTAATTTGTTAAATTTGTTACAAAAATCTTATGACAATAAAGTAGGAGAACAAACACTGTGCTCCTCACACCCATTCAGCAATTGAGATAACCTTCACAAGAGAAGAAAACTAATGGGAAGAACATGCAAGATGTTAATAATGAGACTCAAATGTACTATAGGTCTCTGTAGGTGTGAAGCAACTGCACTAACCATTATACTTTTTGTGATAAGCAAAACAGATGCATCTTTAGGATTGTGATTGCCAAGACTGTCATCATAATTGGAAAAGTAGGAAATCATACTACCAGAGCAAGACTGGCAGTTCAACAAAATGCCCACATGTGGCAGAGCATGAGACTAGAAGATTTTCTTTTTTACTAAAGATCTTTACTTAAGTACTAAATAACAGCAGACACATGCAGAACTACAACATGTAAAATCCTCCAGACAGGAAGTAAACATCTTTCTTTGTGTGTCAATGGCACAAGATACAATTTGTTTTGTGAACAAAGATGAATTCACTTCAAAGACACATGCAGACTTTAAAGCACAGTGGTTCATGTTTGCAGACTAAAGACAATTCAATAGCAAATCTAGAGAGTGCATGTGAAAGATCTTGACTGGGTTCTTCCATTCATTATGTAGACCTGATTTTCATTAATATAAAACACAGTAACCAAAGGGGTATGCTTACAGTTTTTTCCTTGGTTTGGAAGATTTCTCTTGCTTCCTCAAAGGAGCAGCTCTCCTCATAGCATTCTCTCTCCAAGTTTCCTGGGAGGACCTCTTCTAGGAAGTTATTGGCCCTGATCTTTCTGATCCTCAGCACTTTTTCAGCTTCCTGTTTCTGTAAAAACACTGGTAAAAATAAAATTTATGGATGTACAGACCAATGAATGAAGTGAGTAAGTCACAGTAGATTTCCAGCTCATCTTAACCATCTCCTTTTGCTCTGGAGCCACCAGATTTCACCTTAGCCTACCTTTACCTGCTCAGATGATGCAAAATGAAGTAATAGGAGGAAAAGTGTGAACTTCACTTAAGGAGCATATTAGCACTGTTTTGTACAAACATGCTGCAGAATATCAATAAACAACAAGGCCCTTGATTAGTCAAAAAAATACATTGTTGTAATAATCTTAAAAGAAGTGGTGAGGCGGCCTTCTGCTGTTATGCACCTAAAATCTGGAATAGCCTGCCAGTAGGAATTCGCCAGGCTAATACAGTGGAGCACTTTAAAAAACTGCTGAAAACACATTACTTTAACATGGACTTCTCATAACTTCACTGTAATTTAATCCTGACACTCTGTATATCCAATTCATTATAATAACTATTCATTCAAAATTTGTACTAACCCCTACTCTCTCTTCTGTTTCCTTTTCCGGTGTCCTATTGGTGGTGGCTTGTGCCACCACCATCTACCCAAAGCACCATGATGTTCCAACAATGATGGATGGATTAAAAGCCAGAAGTCTGTATGACCATCAGCATCAAGTGACTCCGTGAGAACCCTAACTACAAAGAGGACTATTTCATTTATGTTAGGTAGAATGCCCAAAGGGGACTGGGCGGTCTCGTGGCCTGGAACCCCTACAGATTTTATTTTTTTTCTCCAGCCTTCTGGAGTTTTTTTTTGTTTTTTCTGTCCACCCTGGCCATCGGACCTTACTCCTTTTTATGTTAACTAAGGTTGTCTTATTTTAATTTCTTATTTGTCTTTTATTCTTCTTTTCTTCATTATGTAAAGCACTTTGAGCTACTTTTTGTATGAAAATGTGCTATATAAATAAATGTTGTTGTTGTTGTTGTAATCGTCAAAGGACATCATTCATGACTATCTAACGGTGTTGCTGAGAGTTCTTAATACCTTTTGATATCTTACAGCTCTTTTTCTTGGTGTGCTAAATTAGAGGCAATGTATATCTCTCTTTTGGAGCTGTTTGGGGGAATTGTCATTCTTGGCATGTTTCACAAGGTAATAAATAAAGTCAGTTTTGTTGTTGTAATAATCAGTGGTTTATGTCTGAGAGCTGCACTGCTTATTAAGTGCTGATCCACAAGAGTGGAGTATTCAGTGACAGCACAGTACCTTATGGACAGGTTACCCAGACAATCCTGTGTATCAAGAACTTTGAACCAAATTCAGGCAGATTAATATTATTAATATAGTAAATGAGTGAGAGAGTTATTTTGGAATTAAGCAAAAGCATAGTCGAAATGTGACCACAAGTTGGGATGTTTTTTGGCAGACCCCAAACCCTGAATGACACTCAGATGCCACAAAACACAATACCAAATAGATTAAACAAAGAGAAAAATGTTTTCGGGTATAAGGGCACAAGAAAACAACTAACACTAAGCAACATAAGGCCCGACTATGCTCTACAGCTTTACCGCTGCCTACCTGTCTCCATCTCCTCTTCCTTATAATACTGGTATATCCTCCTGCATCTCTTTGTCAGGTGAACCCTTACCCCAACTCCTCTCTTGGCTCCATCTACCATAGGGACAGGAGGTCCTTTTAGGAAATAACTTGGGAGTACTTCTGGTGCTTGACTCAGTCTCCAAAGAAGCCTATTTGTATCATCTTCTTCACAGGAGTATGGCTCAGAGGCACCACTAGATTTTTTATTTGCACTCCAATCATATAATCTGATACTCTCTTACTGAATCCCAAGTCCCCCATTCCATTATTTATACATGCTTTATTCTTGACCGTGTGACAAAAACTCTTTCCAGTTCATCCATACCTGAGATGCACGAAATGAATCCAACACAAAGGAAGCTGAAGAGCAGCAAGCTGTGTCTGCACAAGACCATTTTAAAATTTCTGCAAGGAGCAAAGAACAAGGAAAACTGTATCAGTACACCAAAGGGAACACTGAAACACTGAACATTGCTACAAACAGGTAATAACATTAAAAATGCATGTTAAGTCATTGCTAAGTGACCTTGCTGACAGGAGATTTGTATCACAAGTATTGAATCCCTGACTTTTCTGTTGTAATAGTCTTTCTTCTTCATTTAATGTTATGGTCTATTTTCATCCTTTTATATTGGCCAACATGGAAGTGCTTCTGCTCTTCGGCCCACATGATCTTCAAGCACTTCTGGGTTAGTTGGAAACCTCATGTCATATGGCTCCTCCATTTTCACAGCACCCCATGGTGGCACCCACTATACCCAACAGGACTGAGATATAGATTTCCAAGTCCCATGGTGCCCTGTGGGAATCCAGGGCACCGCTGCAATCCGGGGAGCTGCCATTTAGTGTTCTGAGAGAGGCAGCGCCTAAAAGAAGTTGCCTTCCCGCATCCTTCAATTTCTTGGGAGTCTTGGTCGGGTTGGTCAGGCGGTCGTCCCTTACAATATACTTCCTGTCTTGGGATATAAGTATACACTGGTTGTGCTATGATGTGGTAGTGTGGGACTGGTATTTCCAATGTTTGAAGTGGTGGCTCTAGACACAGCTGGAATGTCTGTTGTTTCTGATCTACCTGCAGATATTTTGCAGTTTTTCTTCTATCATGAAGATAAAAACACCTTGTAAATAGTAAAGAAAATCTCTTGTTATTATTTCACAGGGTCTCGAGTTTTGTGATTTGGGGAGAGGAGGGGGAGGTGTCCTTTAAAGCTTATTTAGACTAAAAGCTGCACATGGCAAATTATGCAGGCAAAATTAGCCATGTGGCGCTGCGCTTGGCTAGGAACTGAGCAAGTGCACAGGGATCAGTATTATATATCCAGTAGCAGTACTCATAATATTCCCATTATGGGTAATGTACATCTCAGATGAAAATAATGAAATGTTTTTTTTTTATTTAAATGCATGTTGGGACAGGGTACAAAGGCTGGATTAAATGGTGACATCATTTCTTTTACTGATAATTTTTCTATAATGATAGATCTGAATATTACTGTTGATGTCCCAACTAATAGCTGTCCCCCACGCTGCTCGTGCTTTTTAAATAATTGCTCCGCCCAAGATACGCAGTAATAAGGGTAGACCTGCTCCCTGGCTTAATGAAAATACAAGATCACTGCGCCATGCCTGTCGAACTGCTGAATGGCATTGGAAAAAAGATGGACTGATTGTCTCTAAACAGATTTTTAGGACTTCTCTTTTCAATTTCCAGACCGAAGTTAAGATAACGAAACAAAACTTCTTTGCCGATTTAATATCCCGTCACTCAAAGAATCCTAGGGTCTGTAAATGACAGCCGGGTTCCATGCCTGGCAGGGACGCCTCTGCTGCATCTGTTCCGGGGGAGCCACCACGGGCAGCTCAATACCTCCCCCGGGACGCTTGGTGGCAGCCTCCCTGGCAGATGATGATTCCCCAGCCTGGCACGTGGCTCCATGGGACATGGAGTCCTCCACAGCCTGGTTGGGGGCTTGGATGGCCGCCAGGGGGGAGCTGCATGGACTTTCCAGCCCAGCTGGTCAATTCCTCAGCCCCACCCGGAAATGCAATTAGGCCCAGGTGACCAAGCACCTGGACTATGTCCGGGTGGGGCATAAAAAAGGCCAGCCACCACCACTCGAGAGAGCCAGAGTTGGGAGGAGGAGGACTAAGCCTGAGGAGGAGTGGTGGTGCTGAGGTGGATAGATAGAGAGAGTAATTGTGAGTGTATTTGGAACTGTGTTGGGCCTGTGAGACATGGGGAAGGTGTGCCCCACGGCTGAAGAAATAATAAAGAGCGTTTTATTTAAGTACGTGCCTCTGCCTGAGTCTGTGCTGGGTCGGGCGCTATATAGCGCCTTTTACAGGTCTTATTAAATTCAATTAATGCGGCCATTCACCCCCACTCTGCGATGGGATCAAATAGCATTGTTCATTCATGTGACCAGTTTCTATCATTCTTTGTCAGCAAAATCGATACTATCCGCCGTGGCATTGTTCAAACGGGCTATGAACTTTCTACTGTTAATCATGACATTGGCTTAGAATCCTTTGATCTAGTTTCACTTTCACAGCTAAAAAGAACTATTGACACCCTTAAACCAGCCCCCAGTCTTCTGGATATTGTACCACCTCGTCTCTTAGTGGAAGCCTTTGATGTGTTGGGCCCACCCTTATTAGCCATCATCAATGATTCTATTAGTTCGGGAGTTGTGCCCTCATTTTTTAAACATGCTGCAGTCCGTCCCCGTCTAAAAAAGGCAGAATTAGATCCTGGAGTTTTAGTCAATTTTCGTCCAATTTCCCAACTGCCATTTCTGGCTAAAATTTTACAAAGAATTATTTATAATCAATTGGTTGATCACCTTAACTCCAATAATTTATTTGAAATCTACCAATCTGGCTTTAGGCATTATCATAGTGTTGAAACGGCACTCCTGAAAGTGTTCAACGACATCTCTCTTATTACTGACTCAGGTGATGCAGCAGCCCTTGTCCTCCTTGACCTGTTCGCTGCCTTTGACACTATTGACCATGAGATATTGCTGTTGCGGCTTGAACATCTTGTTGGGCTTAAAGGGGCTGCTCTTAACTGGTTCAGGTCATATTTAACTGGTAGACACTTTTCAGTGACTTTTAATTCATCTTCTTCTTCTACTGCTCCTCTGAAATATGGTGTTCCTCAGGGATCCATTTTGGGTCCTATTTTATTCTCCATATACCTTCATCCTATTGGAGCGATTTTTAGGAAATTTAACATTTCTTTTCACTGCTATGCTGATGATACTCAGGTTTATATTCCTGTCTGCAACTCTACAACAAATCATCTCCACAACTGTCTGTCTGAACTAAGATCCTGGATGGCTAATAATTTTCTTGATCTAAATCAAAATAAAACGAAGGTGCTTATAGTGGGTCCATCAGCTAAAGCCCAAATTGGTCTTGGACTTCTCAGCTCTTTCTCTGTCTTTTCCGAACCTCAAGTCCGCAATCTTGGTGTTATCTTTGACAGTAACCTCTCTTTTGAGAAACAAGTAAATTCTGTAGTCAAGAGTTGCTTTTTCCAACTTTGTCTATTAGGTAAGATAAAGCCTTTTTTATCTTCTAGGAATCTTGAGATAGCTACTCATGCATTTATTTTTTCTCACCTCGATTACTGCAAATCGCTGTATTCTGGGATTAATAAATCCCTGATACACAGGATACAGTTGGTCCAAAATGCTGCCGCTCGCTTTCTGGTTGGGGCAAGAAAGTATGACTCTGTTTCTCCTATATTAGCTTCTTTACACTGGCTGCCTGTCATTTTTCGAATTGATTTTAAAATCTTGCTGCTAGTTTTTAAATCTTTACATGGGCTTGCTCCTGCCTATTTATCTGAATTGTGTGTTTTACATCAGCCATCTAGAGTGCTTAGATCTTCTGGTCAGCTGTCTCTTGTTGTCCCTCGTACCAAGTGTAAAACTAAGGGGACAGGGCTTTTGCAGCTGCTGCGCCTCTTTACCTTATCACAAAAAGGAGTTGTCTACAATTGAACTGTTCAAAACAAGACTAAAGACTCATTTCTATTCACTTGCATTCCATGACCTTCAGTAATACTGATGGTTTCCTCTTTGTGATTATATAACATTACTTCTATTTTTTATGTATATAACATTACTTCTATTTATTATGTATTTCATTTTATGTTCAAATATTTTATTTCTATTTTTGTTTTATGTTCATTTGTTTTGTTTTTCTTTTATTCTATTATTGTAAAGCACTTTGGCCACAGCATTACTATGTTGTTTTAATTGTGCTATATAAATAAATTGACATTGACATTGACATCCATGTGTGAAGTAGATAGACAGTGATCTTAAAGTATACAATGTGTTAAAGTTCAGCGCATGGCTAATTCAACTCTGTGATGTCACACTGTCTTTACAAATATCATAGAGTGCTGGGAAAGAATGTTCACCTAAGCCTGTTGCAAGGTGAATTTCCAGGAACATATTCACCAAACAAGGTCATCAGTGAATGCAGCATATTTGTTGCAAAAAACACTTTATCTGAGTTTCTCCAATCAACCTAGTAAGGACCCTGAAATGCTATATATCACAATGTCCAGCTGCCATGTAGTAGTAATGGAGCACTGTTTCAAACAACCAACATCCAAAAATGTTGACATTTCATAAAAAAATGGAAATGTGCTGTAAGAAATAAATAGCATGGCAGTAACAAGCACCTAAATGCAAAATTGAAAGAAAGGCACATAACAATAGCAGAACAAGATTCTAAACATCAAACCCCAAAAATAATTGTAACAATAACAATCACTTTTTTTTCTTTTTTATCTGGCCTTATTGTTTCTGGCTTAGATGAAAGCTCGAAAATACCCTATAAAGATCATATTTGTCTTACATAGTCAAATTCACTTCACAAAATTCACAAAAATTCACTTCCATATCTAAACAATGCTTTTGAATGTCCCTCATGTCAACCTGTGCTACGTAGTAAGCCTACATACAGCCTTTCCTACGTAACTCAATGCCAGACACTGTATTCTCATTCACAGTTCACATTTCGGTGTTTGCCAGTTGTTCCCCACTAACTACATTGCATTAATTTTATCAACCAATTGAAGAGTTTGGTAAGATTTCAGGGGATGAGGCGTATGTGTCATGAACAGTGACTTGCTGATTGGGATACTGTTTCCAACTCTATGCTCTCTCAGGTTGAATGGACATGTTCAGCAAATAAAAGGCACATACATGCTTTGGCGAATCTTAACTTTGCCATAGACTGGCCTGTAAAGTCTGAGTAGCCAGTGGCTCTCTGTTCTCCAACAGGCCATTCTCCTCACTGATTTTAAGGAAGGCAATGTAAAGCAGCCAAACAATATGATATCTTTTTGCAATCACTTTGGGGTTCTAATTGAGTGAATGAGCCAAAAATAGACCTCCATGTCAAGTCAAAGAGTATATCATTCTTCACCAGTTGAAAATGTATCTCTGTAAATGACAACATGAATGAGTTCTTTCACATTCATTCCCACATCGTTTTCCAAAATCAATAACTTATTGGTGCATTTATCATCATCATCACAGTCACTTTTTAAGCATATTTCTAGGGTAATGATAAATATAAAGACTCTTTTTCCTTTTTTATTTTTTAAAGTGAGAATAAGTTTTGTGAAAAAAATGAATAACAATTTTAGGTAATTTAGAAACAATTTTAAGAATGAGAAACCATAAGCATATTACTATTATACACATAGCCATACATTTATATACATATTTCTGTTTCTTACTGTAATTTTTCATAGAAATAAGACCAATTAAGTCCATCTGGTGAAACAGTTATATGTGAGTTTGGCTTTATTTCACAACAACAAATCCCCAACAAAAGTTATGATTGCACATCTATTTTATTGCTATTTTGCTTGTGATGATCTTCCATAAAGTCTTCAAAGATGGCTTAAATATCACCAAGTCATTGTGACAACTAATGTCACATGAATGCATTTTGCTGGGTGTACAAATGAGGGCATGTGATGTTATGACAGTTATCACTTTAAAGGAAGCCAGAAAACAGGAACAGTAAGTATCATCAGCTCTTATGTTCATTTTCAACAAGTCAAAATTTGTCATTTAAGCAAACTATTTTGTTTCCTGTGTTGTTGCTTAATCTATTTTTTGTTTGTGTGTGATCATTTTCAGTTTTGCTACACTAGGACACATTTCATTCTATACTTTTTTTTTGTTCCAGCACTGAGATTTTTGTGGTTTCTAGTATCTAGTGTAATGACTGCACAGGACGGCAGTAGATTTGAGGGAAACTGGAATCAGGAGGTTATCACTAAGTCAAACATTTCAAGTCATGGGTCAAACCCAGAGAGACCAAAAGTTCAGAAAACAGTGTTTGGGACATGTATCAAGACTCATAGTGCAGGAAAGTCCGATAACGAAAAATAAAAAGAAACATATTGACAGTGTCAAATCTTAAGGTGTGAATCTTAGTTAATAAGCCGGACAACAGTATTCATAATCAGCAATTTAATAATAAAAGAGAACGAACACAAAGGTCTTTTGGGAAAATTCACAACCAGGAAGTTCACACCTTTACCTTTGTACCTCCAACCCAGTGATGTCACACTTCCAGCTGACCGTACCTAGTAACGGCATAGCTGCCATCAACAAAAAACTCTCCTACTGGTGTAGCCCAAAAGAAAAACGTGTCATCACTGAAGAACATTACTGATTTTTAATGTTGGTAGAAAAATATCAAGTACAAAAACAAATGTGACCATTAGATTTAATGACCTCTAAAAGCCCCAAAACAGTCTTAATAATATTAGAAGCCAAACAGAAATGATAAAAAATCTAAAATTAAAACTTGATCATGAAAGCTAGTTGTTGGCAGACTCTTGCTTCATTTAAAGTCAAGTACTCAATGACAACACTCACAAGCTTGCCCATAGGGATCTTGTTTTAATTCCTTTCACGTGCTTTTCTTTTTATTCTCCTAATTGCTTTAAAACCCCTTTGTACCCTTGTATTGTTTCACCTGTTCAGTCACAAAGAGGATTTTCTTAGTGCTAATATGTTCTGTGATGCATGTGCTTCAGAGACCACCTTCCAGGTTTATTGGAGATAAGCAATGCCACCCTGCTGCAAGAGGGGGCATAGTCACTAATATTCTTGTCTCTTCTGTCACCCTCAGCAGCAAGAGGATGTCCACTGAGGGTAATTAACTCCATCCCTAATGGCTGAAGGACTATAAAATAACAGACACCTTGGAGAATGGGGTCTCATATTGGATACGAATTATGAACAGTACAAATTGTTCTGTGCTTACCAAGATTTAAAATCTTGCATCTAGAAATATGAGATTATTTATCTTGTTTTAAGAGTTATTTACAAGTTTCTATCTTTGAATTCACTTTATATTCGTAAAATGATCATGAATTTATCTTTAATTAGTCAGGAAATCTTAAAATGGAGTACATTATTTGTAAAATAAGCTACAATAGCAAGAGTATAAATCTGTGCTGCTCTCTTTCATTAAAAACAAAAACTTGTTTAACAACACAGAGCTCTCAAAGATTCCCACTAAAGACAACAAAGACTTCTTTTTAATTCAGTTTGCTTCTGTGTACACCATTGAGCGTTGTTTTCGTTTGAATTTATTTATGTTTGGATTAAAAAGGGGTAACCCGACTAATACTCGAACACTTCCTTGTCATTACAAATTTCCTTCCACAGTTCATATTGTACTGAAACTGAAGTCTAATTAAGTACCATTTCGTTTACAGCATGGAAAAAAAGCAAATGTTTTCTTAAGAGGTTTTTGTTTTTTAAAAGAAGTGACATGAGCAAGTAAGTGTACAATATATATAATGTAAGATTTTTTGCCATGAACCAAAACACTGATCAGAACTGAACTAAAATGAAACATGAAATTCAAACCAAACAACATTTCCAAGAGGATTTTGTAATTATTTTTATACTTTAAATGGTAAGTCTTTTGCAAGCCTTCATTATGAATCATCTTAAAGTCCTGATGATTCTGCAATCCAGATCTCTGGACCTATATACTGTTCCTGCCTGCTTCAAGACCAACACCATCATTCCAGTAGCAAAAAAAAATCAAAGTCACAGACCTAAGTGACTATAAACCAGAAGCTTTAACCTCTGTGGTAATGAAGACCTTTAAACGCCTTACTCTGAATTACCTCAAGAGTGCTACAAAAAGATTTCCTGGACCCATTTTAGTTTGCATACAGAGCCAACCGTTCTGAGGATGATGCAATGCATTTAGGTCTGAGCTTTATGTACCAACCCTTTTGGGAAACCAGGGGCTTTTGTGAGAATCTTGTGTGTGGACTTTAGCTCTGTGTTCCAGACAATCATCCCAGAGCTCCTAGTTAAGAAACTCACCCAGTTTAACCTGTCTAGTTCAATCTGCCATTGGATCACAGACTTTCTTACAGATAGGGAATAATACCTGCGGTTGCGCACACACATGTCTGACCTATTAACCCTTAGTACTGGTGCACCACAGAAATGTGTCCTTTCCCCACTACTCTTCTCTCTTTATACAAATGACTGTACCTCTGGCGATTTGTTTGTCAAATGTCTTAAATTTGCACATGACATAACACTAATAGGCTTCATTTCAAACAATTGTAATTCTATATACAGACAAAACATTGTGGTCCCACCATAATAATTTGGACCTTAACATTCAAAAAACTCAGGAGATGATCATAGACTTAAGGAAACAGTCACCTGCTCACCTATCACTTGCTATAAATGACACAACCGTTGAGATGATAGAGTCATTTAAATTTCTGGGAACTGTGTTTTCATAAAAATTTACATGGGACAATAACATTCACATGCATTATTAAAGTCCATAAGAGAATGTTCATTTTGCGTCAGCTGAGGAAACTCCCTCAAGCAATGTACTGTAGATCCAGTTGTACACAGCCATTCTGATGTCATCTATAAAAACTGGTTTAGTGCTGTCTCTTTTCAGGCTGACGCCAATCTGCAGCGCATCATGAAAGCCCATGAAAGGATCAAAGGTTGTAATTTACCGAACATTGAAGTTGTTTATGAGTCCAGGGTATGGAAGAGGGCCGCAAAGATCATTGCTGTTCCAGCTCACAAAGGTCATCACCTGTTCCAAGGACTTCCCTGCAGCAAACATCTTTGTGCGGTGAGAGCTAAAACAACCCGTCACCTAAACAGTTTTTTTCCATGTGCAGTTATTCTGACTTATCAGGTTTGAGCTTCTGCTCAGTATATACTGTATGTAGACCAACACACTACACATTTTAATCTTACTATCTCTTTATTTTTTGTATTGCCCTTGTATGTTGCATCATATTTTATCATTTTATATTTTATCTTTTTATATTTACCTTTTGTATTCTGTGTTGTCCTTGCATGTTGCAGCAATACTATCAAGACAAATTCCTAGTACACATTAGTGTATCTGGCCAATAAAGTGAATTCTGATTTTGATCTTAAAATTTGTTTATGAATCGGTGATTGTAGGCCTACTTAAATAGAATGAAACCAGTCCTGTCCCTGTGGTAGATGATTTTGTTAAGTGGTATAATTATGATGAGTCTATCTACAGCATCTCTACTGTCTAAAGCTGACTTCACATTACACGAATTCTAGTCAGAGGTTGATGTCAAATGTAACGACAGAGTTCATGGATCTTGCCGCCTTGTGGATATCAGACAAGTCTATGTCTAGTTATCTCATGAGATGTCTATACAACTCCTTACAGATTCTCATAGTTCCATAGTATTGTGAGCGTGCCACAGTTTGAGAGCCAATAACATGCGGCCTTACAGCTCAGGTACCTCTATAAAGGCTTTCCAGGTATGACGAGATGAGCAATAATCTCTCTCCTCTTATGTTGTGTTTTCAGTTCTTTTGTGGTGAAACAAACACGAGACATCAGACAGACATACCTCTCTTCTGTTTGTGATTTCCTAAACACCTTTCTTTCCTCAGTACTTTATTGTATCCATTGAACCTTCAACTGAGCACTCACATGTTGTCCGCTCTTTACACACACACACACACACACACACTTAAGACAAAGACAAAATTGTTTTAATATGTCACTGGGAATGATAAAGTAAATGACTGATGGATATAAGAGCACACCATGGTTGTCCCTAACTCTCTAAGTTTACATACAGTAAAAGGATTGTGAAAGTAAAGTCTAAAAAGCACTGGAAACACTGTGTATTGTGATGAGGAAGGAAGCAGAGTATTTACATTGAATTCTAATATTAGAGTTGATTTGTTATAATTCTTGTGTTGAATTTGTTTAAATTTATGTTCTGCTTTCTTGGTTTTGGAAATCTTAATTTTAGCAACAGAAATGGAATAAATAAAATAAAATGGAGTAGTAAAACAGCAAATCTGACAGACCAATTTAATAAGCAAATACAGCATCAACTAGAGCATATTCTTTCAGATAAAAGCATTCACAATGCTATTTGTGTCCAGGTTCAGGTTTCTGAGGGTGTAAAGTGCCTCTTCATCCCTGGTGCTCCTAGCTGAGTTCTTTGTTGCTTTTTTTTTAATGTCTTGTTTTCTCTATTGATAAACCAAATTTCCTTCTTGGGACAATAAACTTGAATTGGATTGGTGGGGGCAAGGCAATGTTTTGGTAATGTTTTCCTGGCCCATATTATAGCCCCTGACACCCACCGTAAAATTACTGAAAAGCAGGACATAGGTAACCCTTATTGCTGCCTGAGCTCACCCGTTCATAGCTATTCACATTCAGACACGCACTTTGTAATGGATGGAGCAGTTTCTTGGCTGAAATGGATTCCCTTCTATTATCTGGCTGGGAGGCCAATATCATGAGACAAAGAGGAGAGCGGTACACCAGATTGCACATCCAAGCAATGGTGGATGGGACTTGCAGACACAGCTGGGATGGCAACTTACAGGATGGACAAAGTGGAAAGAGAGTCCTGACTGGGATAAATAATAGTCCTTTTCCTGGTCGGGAGGCCATATACATGGGGCAATGGAAGACTGCCTCACATGTGCAGGTTGTTCCCCATGCATTGGGTGGCAGCATCCCTTATGGCAAGCCCCAGTATGGTTGCCTGCATGGCAGCTTGAAGGTTGTGTGCCCTGTTGTCTGTCTAACTTGGAAGTGCTTCCTAAAGACAAAGTTTTGTCATCGGAAGTGCTTCTGGATTGGGTTGAAAAGGAGGCCCTCAACTTCACATGTTGAGTTTGACTTGTGCTTGGAAGAGAGCAAAACTCACTGGGGTGGGTTGGAAGTGCAAGAGGTGAGAATTATTTGCTGTATTGTGCTATGTCATAAAAAAGGAACAGGACTTATTAAAGGTATTTTGTTGAATAAAAGACCATGATTTGAACCCAGGATTGTGTTTGGGGTTTGGGGCTCACCGGCACCCTTGTGTGATCATAACTTTCAGCATGATAATGCGCCATGTCACAAGACATTGATTATTGCTGAATGGTTCTGGGATCATGACAGTGAGTTTCCATTGCTTCAGTGGTCTGCACTGTCCACAGATCTAAACCTTATTCGGCTTCTGTGGGATGAGGAAGAAGTGGCTGATTTCAGCAAGACAGTTCAGTCATTCAATTTACATCAGCCACATATTGCATTCATTTCTGCATGTTAAAGTAGTAGAATCTTGTTGAATCCATACCACTTCTATGCTTATACTTAGGTGTACCTAATAAATGAGCAACTCAGTGTATATCCCTAGTTCAATCTGCTTCACCTACACCATCATCTTTTCAACTACTGTTGCTTGTGTCATACATATAACAACTGCACAGATCACTGTTTGTAATTTTGTCCAATTGCGCAGCTATTTTACTTTATCTTTCTCATCCCGCCTGAATTTCCATACTCTTCCTCTCTATACGCATTACTGACCCCTTCCCCTTCAGAATTACTATTACCTTTTCTTGCTCCTTAACTACTACTACTACTACTTTGTCACCAAATCCACAAGCATGCTATTTACATCTCCATAGTTCATCTAACACCTTTGCTTGAAATAAATAATCAGTTACTTTTGTCCTGTTTGTTGTTGTAAAGGATCAGACTTTCTTATAGGCTTTTTGCTGGCTATACATTGTTAATATTTCATAAATGTGATATGGCTTTTTGTAACATTTGTCTTTCAGCAATACGTGAAAATGTTGCCATGTCACTGTGGCTGTTTATTGTGAATTACAAAGTCCTGTTTGTTTCCAGCTGCTGATTTCTACTAATGTGGCAATCCCAGCTCAGAGCTGTAGCAACTTTGAGGGCCAGGATATGCCTCATTAATAACTCTGACAAAAGTACATTTTTAATGTTGTGTGTACCAACACTGCTTAATAAAAATGACAAAATCTGCAATTAATCTAAACTATGCATAAAGAATATTCACATGCATCAACTTACCACCAATTCAGTTTGGATCTCAAGCCAGATCTTTTGTAAGCTATGCAGAGTTGATGAATAACCTTCTTTTAAATATTTGCTTAGTCGGAAAGAAGAAACCAGCTTCCAATCAGCTGTCATGACTGATCTTTTTAATTCTGTTGTTTTTTTTTGTTTTTTTTAGCCGGAAGTAAACATTTGACATTCAAATCTGAGATGTAGATTTTAAAAGTATAGGCACAGAGGTTCAAGGCTGTTGTGGTTATGGTAGGCTTGTGAGTCATGATGATTGTAACCAATCAACAATGCTAGGTGGGAGGGGGATTACATTTATTTTCATGCACTATTTTATTTTTTTTTTGTTTTTTTGTTCTTTCTTTTGCCTTATATAATTTCTTGTATTAGGAATTTACTAGTTTTCGCATACCCCTTGGGGTCAGAGTGAAGGGTCAGCCATTGTACAGCACCCCTGGAGCAATTGCAGGTTAAGAGTCTTGCTCAAGGGCCCAGCAGAGTAGGATCTCTTTTGGCAAAGACGGGGATTCGAACCGGCAACCTTCTGGATACCAGAACAGATCCTTAGCCTCAGAGCCACCACTCCGCTCCCCCCATTACCACATCTGTCATTGGTTCCTGTGAGGGTAGGTTTTAGCCCACTGCGAACAAGTTTTAGAATAAATTGCTTTGGATAATGAATGAATGAATAGTATATTGCAGTAGCAACACAGACACTAAAAATAACATCAGACATGTAACTCTTCACATAAACTTCACTGAGACTGTGGTCGATGGACTGATCACATATATCCTCTCTAAGGGAATCAGTCCATGAAGGACCTTGTCACTTGTGTAATCTGCCTACCATAGGGAAACTTTCATTTGTTACACCCTTCCTTTGAAAACAGCTACTGCAGGTTCAACTTCATACCCATCTATCTATCTATCTATCTATCTATCTATCTATCTATCTATCTATCTATCTATCTATCTATCTATCTATCTATCTATCTATCTATCTATCTATCTATCTATCTATCTATCTATCTATCTATCTATCTATCTATCTATCTATCTATCTATCTATCTATCTATCTATCTATCTATCTATGTGGATTCAGAAACTATTCAGACCCCTTCACTGACTGCACACTCTGTTTTGTTATATTTCAGCCTGTGTTCCTCCCCTGGCTGTTGTTCAAGTCCTAGTTTCATGTTGTTTTATTTCATTTTGTAATTATTTATTTATGTTAATGTTACTCATCTTAACAATTATTTGCATTGTTCCTTCCTTTTTTCTTTAATTCTTTGTTATGTGCCTTGTATTTTATGAATGGTTCCCCAGGTGACAAGACCACTTGCCCACCTCTGCTGAGAACTTCCCTAAGCCGTATAAAGGTGAGGGTTTCCCACAGTCCTTGGCTGAGTTATCTAGATTATGCTTTCAAGAATGGGGTGAACTGCCCAAAGCCAGGTGTTCAAAGCCTTTAGAAACTTACGCAAGAAGACTCAAAGCTGTACATGTTGTCAAAGAAACTTCTGCAGACTACTTGAATTAGAGGGACTGAATCTTATATATAATTTGCCAGTCTACTCACTCACTCACTCACTCACTCACTCACTCACTCACTCACCCACTCACTCACTCACTCACTCACTCACTCACTCACTCACTCACTCACTCACTCACTCACTCACTCACTCACTCACTCACTCACGTCTGTCTGAAGCCGAATGCGCAGTCGCCTTCTGCGCAGCTGCCCGAAAAACCTTACGAGACCGACATCGCGGCAGGCGGAGGATTTACGGCTGCAAAAATTCAAAGAGAAAGGCGACTTCGATTAAAGCTCTAGGGGCCTGAAAGGCGATTTCGACTACAGCTCCAGGCCTAATTACGTATTCATTCAATACACCTATATCAGGTTTGTGGTGCTTATACTTACTACTATTGCACTCATGCCCGTTTCATCTTATGTTGTCGAAACGGGCTCTTTGTCTAGTACTTAATGAATGAAAAATTACAGTTTTTGATTTTTAACAAATTTGCAGACCTTTCTAAAAGCATGTTTTCTATTTGTCATTATGGGTTATTAAGGGTAGATTCATGGTCAAAAATTGCAACTTTTTCCATTTAGAATACCTACAACACCTCAAAGAGTAGAAAGTGAAGGGGTCAGAATACGTTTTGAATCCTTTGTGTAATTATTGTTAAACATGTGTGCCTAGGGAATGTTTACAAGCTCTGACCACTAAAAGACAAAGGGTGGTGAGTGATAATGTAACACAGTCAATAGCATCATTTCATGTTTTGCTTTTAAAGTGGAGGAGGACCCTGTTGACTAACACTGAGGTCGCTTGCACCCAGTTACCGGAGGTCCTGCCCATTCCTGTCTGGTCACTATTTAAACAACCTAGCCAACAGAAGTTGGCATTCATCGATGGTTAAATCTAAAACTAATTTGGCTACTACAGCAAAGTATTGTAGTGTCCCAGCCATGCCGAAGCCTTTTCTTTTCTTTTTTTCTTTTTTTTTTGAGTGTGATTGTTAGGTCCGATTGCGGGAGGCGGAGTACAGCACAGAAGACTGACAGCGGGGGTATTGATTGATGCGGTAAGGGGGGGGCGGGACACGGGATGGGAGGAAGGGTTGGAGAGGGTGTTAGAAGGTTTTTTCTTTTGGTGTTTGGGGTTTTCAAGGTCGGCGTTTCTTTTCTTGACTATTTAAGTAAAACTTTTGAGAGACTTTACTACATCTATCTGTTTTTTTTTCGAGCCTGGTGTGGAGGTCACTACAGTATTGTGAGTGTGAACTTGCAGCTCTGTTGGACTCACTGTTGAAATACAGTTTTTTTCTACTCGTGGCATTAAACAGGGGGTTGGGTTATCCCAACTTGGACCCCAACACTTCATCTGCCGTTTACTTGTTTTGTTGCAACATATAAGTCAATTTCTGTATGTCCAGAAGTTACTTTCTGTTGGGTATATTCATTGTTAAAATGCATGATACACCATCTATTGAAATTTATTTTGCGATGCATGTAGTAATAAAATATGTGGCATTTTTTATTCCAATAGATGGTGCATTACAAGCATTTCCACTACTGTTAAGAATCGTGTAGCAAAAGTGATATCATTGAAGCAACAGATAAACTGATACTATGACTTAAAAAAGCAAGATTTAAAGAGAAAATATTTGGGAAATAAAAAGAATGCTAGAAGGAGTACTAATCTGCTTTGAGAGTGTTAGTGATCTGCTCTCAATAATTTAGCAAAATGAGAGCAAGACAACATCATGCAAATAAATAACAATTTCCTTTAATTGCTATAAAGAGGGAATTCTGGATTCCCAGGACACAGGTTTGAGACCCTGGGAGTTATACCATCAGCTAATTCCTGCTGTGTGACAAACAATAGGCTGTGGTGTGATTAGTACTTCCTCTTTTAATCTTTTTATTTCTGTATTAGGTTATAGTGTTGGATTTATACACCATCTGTTAGAAACCCCTTGAAATGGACGTGTCATGAATCCTTGAGTGTGTGTGTCACGAGCCATGTCATAGGCTGATTTTATTTCAATCAGATGATGTATCTGCACTTCAATTTAACTGCTAGACCAATAGGCTATGGTTTATCATGGACTGGCCCAGAGAGTTGTTAAAAAACCCTTATTGTCATGACGTGGGCATCCTCTATCATGTGACCACTGCATTACAGATGGATAAATTCACTTGCACTACCAGTTTTAGGGTTGCTGGTCTGGCTCAAGTTTGTCTTTTGTTTGCTTAATTCTTTTGTTATTGTTTGAATATAATTTTTTATATTATGTTATTAATTATGTTTGGTGTTTTCTTTGTATGCATACCATCTTCATAGGTTTTATTAATTTCGTGTTTATTAACTACTTTTTCATTTTGTGTTGTTACTATTGGATGGTTTATTTTTATTTGTCCACCCTGTCTCCTTAAAGTGGATGCCAAGAAAGTGGGGCCACCTGATTGTGCAGCTGGGGGACTGTCCCAGCAGTATAAATGGCATTCTGGCTTTGACTTCTGACATTTCAATTGATATTTCTTGTTTGGATTTCTTGGTTTTGACCCATGCTGCCTGAATTTTGTTTCCTGGATCTGTTTTCCTTTGGATTTACCTTTTCACTCTTCTCTATTTTTGTGCACATTCAAAGACTTTTATTATTATCAACACAGGAGTGCCACAGGGGACTGTACTTTCTCCGGTTCTGTTCAGCCTATATACATTGGACTTCCAATACAACTCGGAGTCCTGCCACGTGCAAAAGTTCGCTGACGACACTGCTATCGTGGGCTGCATCAGGAGTGGGCAGGAGGAGGAGTATAGGAACCTCATCAAGGACTTTGTTAAATGGTGCGACTCAAACCACCTACACCTGAACACCAGCAAAACCAAGGAGCTGGTGGTGGATTTTAGGAGGCCCAGACCCCTCATGGACCCCGTGATCATCAGAGGTGACTGTGTGCAGATGGTGCAGACCTATAAATACCTGGGAGTGCAGCTGGATGATAAATTAGACTGGACTGCCAATACTGATGCTCTGTGTAAGAAAGGACAGAGCTGACTATACTTCCTTAGAAGGCTGGCGTCCTTCAACATCTGCAATAAGATGCTGCAAATGTTCTTTCAGACGGTTGTGGCGAGCGCCCTCTTCTACACGGTGGTGTGCTGGGGAGGCAGCATAAATAAGAAAGACGCCTCATGCCTGGACAAACTGGTGAGGAAGGCAGGCTCTATTGTTGGCATGGAGCTGGACAGTTTGACATCTGTGGCAGAGCGACGGGCGCTCAGCAGGCTCCTGTCAATTATGGAGAATCCACTGCATCCACTAAACAGTGTCATCTCCAGACAGAGGAGCAGCTTCAGCGACAGACTGCTGTCACTGTCCTGCCCCACTGACAGACTGAGAAGATCGTTCCTCCCTCAAATTATGCGACACATTATAAAAAGTTATTGTCTGTTTTTACCTGCATTATTATCAATCTTTAATTTAATGTTGTTTTTTGTATCAGTATGCTGCTGCTGGAGAATGTGAATTTCCCCTTGGGATTAATAAAGTATCTATCTATCTATCTATCTATCTATCTATCTATCTATCTATCTATCTATCTATCTATCTATCTATCTATCTATCTATCTATCTATCTATCTATCTATCTATCTATCTATCTATCTATCTATCTATCTATCTATCTATCTAATCAAATATGCAATATCTGGTGGACCGATATGCACCATGAGCAAGTAAAATAAGCTGTAAAACCGAGCCTGCTACTTTGGTTTCTAAACCCAAATCTCTAGTTCTCATCGCACCCAAGTCCCCTGCTTTTTTGGCCCTTATTTTACCTTATTTGAGTGGGCTGACTCATAACCGTTCTCTCTTTTGCTCAATTCCAGAATATGAAAAATCTTATACTGACTGTAAACATCTGTTTAGGTATTGGCTATCCAAAAAGAGCCATAAAACTAACAAATTGGAATTTCACTGACCATTCAAGAGGTGCAGTTGGTTTTATAGTACCAATATGGTTGAAAACATCATGGTCATGTCTTTTTTCTGTTCCAAATCACATTCAGAGACTTCACCACATACTCTGGATCACATCTTCTTTCCTTACCCAATTTCATTTGATTTGTCCTGGAAGTCTGTTAGTTAACACCTTTACTAAAGTGATTGGACCCACTGAACTGATTTATTTCAATACAGAGAAGTCAGAATCATATCATAAATCCTCAATACTTCATTTCCAAATTCCCCTTTATCAGTTTTCAAAGAAGGCCCTAAGTTGAAGTCTTTCATTAGAGATCCTTACATAATGCTGGAATTACTTGAAATGAGTGAGCTGAGCTATTACTATCTACCTATAAAGGCACCTCAATCTCCCATTTGGAGGGCTTATGATATCATAGGTTTTATGAAAACAAACTGTAGAGATGCAGTGAACAAGAAGACTTTTTTTATTAACATAAAGTGTTCTTCACCATGGATTTGAAAATTTCTCCACATTGTGGAAAGGACACCTCTACAAATCTTGCATTTGCAGCTTTAATGGGTTCATTTGTATGTGATACTGAGACTACACAAAACACAATAACTTCCTAAAAAATGAGAACCAACATAGTCACTTGAAGTGCCTTATCTTTTAGGATGACACTGTAACATAATCAAAGAAAATAACAGGTTGAGATGCTAATACTTTGTTCAGAGGCTCTGTTCAGAAGAGGCTAAAAGGTTTTCAAATGATCATAGGGTATCAAACACTCTGGTGCTCCTCTATAATATTACGAATCCAAGTCAAGTAGTTACTGACCTTTGTGTAAACTCCAAGCTTGTCAATCCTCCCACAACCCTCTCCCCAAGAGACCAGCCCCACAAGGAACCAGGTGTTCTTGTACTTAGTGACCATTGGGCCCCCACTGTCCCCAGAACAAGCATCCTTGCTCTCGCCAAGTGTGCCAGCACATAGCATGTTTTCTGTGAGCTTGCTGGTCATCAGGGTGGAGCACTCTTCATGAGAGGCCAACCGAATTTTGATGTAGCGGAGAGCACTGCTTTGGTTTTTGGCATTTTCATGCTGTTTACCCCAGCCAGTTACTTCTACATTGGTGCCTTCATTGTTTAGCACACTCTCTGCCAGTGGTTGTGGTGGCAAGCAGATAGGGATGATGTATTTGGTAAAGGTCACTGGATGTTCAAGGCGCAGCAATGCAATGTCATTGTCCTCAATTTTCTCTGTGTAGTTTGGATGAACAATAATTTCTGTCACAAGCAGGGTCACTTCTGTGTGTTCTGTGCGCAGGCGTTCATAGTCACCTGAAAAAGGGGAAGCACATTTTGAACATTCTTCTTGAAAAAGACAAGAAACCATTGACCCAAATTAATTTATTTTAACTTATTCTCAAAATTCTACCACCATGTGCTGTCCTGTAGGGAAATGTTCTATTACTTGGGTCCCAGTTCCAAACATTGCCTGACAACAGGAAAATCCTTCTACTTACCTAGCCGCACCCTGAATTTGGTCGCTGTCTTGATGCAATGAGCAGCAGTGAGCACCCAGTTCTGGTCAATCAACACTCCTCCACAGTGGAACCGGCCTGAAAACAGAATAAGGGCCTAGAGAAAAGAAGGAGTATTTTTTTAGGGAGGTTATTGGAATAGAACTTGAATTTGCAAACTTTCATTGATGGATCTTAGAGATCTTTCTGTGAATAAGACTAACTTACTACCCACAAGCAGAGATGAAACCCAGAGGAAGGGCTTCTGAACACAGCAACCCGCAAGATTGGGATAAATGGTGAATCCAGTATTTGCTTTAGATGACACTGGTAAATCTCAGGTCATGAGAAAGTAGCCCCAATTTCTGGTAGGGGTGCAAGATCCCCTGTATGCAGCTTGGGGCCTAAATTTTGGCATACACATGTAGACTTCCAAAAAACAATTTCAGGGGTTAAATTATAATGTCTACAATGGCTGCCAGAGAGCAGGGTTCTCTGGAGGCCACCAGAATTTTAGAATGAACCTTGAAAGCAAAAGGAATACCTGTGAAGAACTGCCCCACCCTGTGATCAGGGGCTGAAGAAAGAGTTCCCAGGCATGTGGAGGAGTAGTCTAAGGCCAGGGATATACTTACTGTAACTCTACATGACACATGCACTTGAGGATGCTTCTGTTATGCAAGCAGTATACTGTCTATACTTGCGCTTGTACTTTAAGTAAATCTGGAGGATTCCACCAGGTAGCAGTGCGAGAAATCATCACAGTGAGAAAACAACATCTGGTTTTGCTGTGTTGTGAGTTGAGGAAAGAAAGATTTTAAAGATAAAAATTCTTTGCATTCTGAAGCTGTTGTGAAGGTGCAATAAAAAAACAAACAGCTCAACTGACCAATCAGGCTTCAGACTGCATTTCTTCTTTGTATACTGCTTGTTCCATTTAACTCCTGAACCATTTGCATCTTTATAATTTACAATGATCAGCCACAACATTAAAGCCTCCTGACTAATAATGTGTTAGCCCCCCTTGTGCCACCAAAACAGCTCTGACCTGTTGAGGCATGGGCACCATGAGACCTCTGAAAGTGTCTTGTGGTATATGGCACCAAGACATTAGCAGCAGATCATTTAAGTCCTGTAAGTTGTGAGATAGAGCCTCCATTCCAAAAACACTTGATCAAATTAAGTTCTGGGGAATTTGGAGGCCAAATCAACACTTTGAACTCTTTGTCATGTTCATCAAATCATTCCTGAACAATTTTTGCAGTGTGGCAGGGCCACCTCCAGCAGGGATTTTCATTGGCATGAAGTGGTGTGTGTGCTCTGTAACAATCTTTAGGTAGGTGGTACATGCCACAATAACATCCACATGAATGCCAGAACCCAAGGCTTCCTAGTAGAAAATTGCCTCTGCCAGCTCATCTTCTTCCAATAATGTATCTATTCCTCTGGTAAACAACACACATTCACCTGGCCATCAACATGGTTTAAAAGAAGCTTGATTGATCAGAACAGGCCACTGTCTTCTATTGCTCCATGATCCAGATCTGACACTCATGTACACATTGCAGGCTCTTTTTGTGGTGGGCAGAAGTCAGCATGAGCACAATGACTGGTCTACAGTTACGCAGCCCCATATGCACCAAGGTGTAATTCACAGTTTGTTCTGACATTTTCTTCTCATGGTTAGTATTAAGTTTTTCAACAATTTGTGTTACAGTAGCTGTTCTGTGGGATCGAACCAGACAAGCTACTCTCAGCTCCTCACATGCATTAATGAGCCTTGAGTGCTCATGACCCTGTTGCCAGTTCACTGGTCGTCCTTCCTTGGACTACTTTTGGTATGTACTAACCATTGTATACTGGGAACATCCCCTGAGGCCTGTTGTTTTGGAGATTCTCTCACCCAGTTGTCTAGCCATCTCAATTTTATGCTTGCCCATTTTTCTTGCTTCCAACACGTCACTTTCAAGAACTGTGTTTTCACTTACTGCCTAATATATCGCACCCCTTGACAGGTGCCATTGTAGCAAGATGTTATTGTTACTTACTTAACCTGTCAGTGTTTCTAATGTTGTAGCTGATCGGTGTATGACACAATGATCATTACTACTGCCTCATGGAATTTACATGAGTCTTTTCTCCAGATCCTCTTATTTTCACATACCCTAATGACATAATGTTAGATTCATTGGAAACTTTAGTTTGGCCTGGCATGAGTTTGTGTGTGGCTGGGACCTGTGATGGACTGGTGCTCTGTCCTGAGTTTGCTTCTGCCTTGCAGCCAATGCTTTAGGTATATTTTCCCTGCAACCTTGTAAGTGATTATAGATAGAAGGCCATCCGTTAAGTTCAACAAGAAGTAAGAGGTTAAACACTTTGTCTGTAAACATTGTTTTGACCATTAAAACACTAATTATTTTTCATATGAGAAAGTGACTTACCTTTTGATATTGAATAATTTATTAGGTCACAGAATTTAAAGTGGCTTTAAGACAAGCAGCAGCTAACTACTCATTGGAGAATAAGGCTGTGCAACATATTCATTATTCATCTGTACTTAAATCAGATGTTTCAAGAAAACTCAGGCTTTCATATGATGCTGTATTTGTTTCAAATAGAACTGGTTGTGGATTAAAATCTGGGTCTGACAAAGAAATATGGACCAGTATAATAAATGGTTTGCTTAAGTTCATGCCTCCAATTTCTAATCCAGTTCTCAAGAGCTGGTGTCCAAATCAGCAGAGAACAGGTAAAAGTTGAAAAAGATGGGACATTAATCCAGGGTGTCCTAACTCACACAGTCAGTTTTGCCTAGTAATGATCAATCTTGCAAGCACAATTCTGGGATGTAGAAGAAAACCTAGTATAACTATGAGGGGAACATTCAGACTTCTACAGAGTGATCGAGCATATATTTAAAAACACATCTCTGGAGCTGTCAGGCAGCAGCTGTAACTACTACGCCATGCAGACAATATCAAGCCTCAATGTTAGATGAGTTCTTACTAAGCAGACTTTTAGTTTTGAGAACTGACCACAGTAGAATGGTCCCATTTAGAGAGCTCATCCTCCTCAAAATAATGTTTACATCAGTAGATATCACAATAGTACTTCAGTTTCAAAATATCTGAGATGTCCTGCTAAATGGTATGGTAAGCTTTACCTGCCAGGGACTGTGTCCTTTTTTCGCCTTTGCACCTCCCACAACAAATGGCATTATCTCACGAGGCTGTTTGAACTCAAGTAGTGGGTCCTCTGCTTTCTCAACCTGAAGGCGTCCACATGGAAATTGTTCTGAGGAGGAACACAAAATATTAGTAATGCAGTACTGGAAATAAACTCCAGTTTCACTGGAGACAATATGGGAACAACAATGACAGAAACTTGTATCAAGGCTCTCACTGAACACAATATTATTGCAAAAGGTGACAGCGTTAAGGCACTTTCATCATCCAGTATCTGGGCCAAATATGCTGAAGGTCAAACCCTGTCCCCTCATTAATAAAACCAGCCATTTGTTATCATGGTGGAACAAACTTGTATGAATTTCAAAGCTTCCCATTGAATATGATGTATAGGGATGAACATGGGTTTAAAATAATATGGAATAAACAGGAATTTATTCAAACGCTTCTGACCACTCAATGGTAGACAATGAGTGCTTTCATTGATAGACAGTAGGAGCTGTGGACCAGAGGACTAGTTCAGTTTAATTTGGGTGTAAACTCTTAGGTAGCACAGAAAGGTGACACTCATACCTTTGCTACTGCATTGACGGTTGTCATCATCAAGGCTGTATCCAGAGATGCAGCTGCACTGACGGCTTTTCTGTTGGGCATCTTCCCTGCATTGATGGTCACAGCCTCCATTGTCATTTGAGCAGTTTGTGGCAAACTTTTCTGGAAAAAAAGTTAGATTTCAGTCTCCTGCTCGGCATCAAAAAATGCATTTTAGTGCTGAAGCATCAGACAGAAGAAAAGGGAATTAGGACTGATTTAATCCAAAGAGAAGACTTTGACTCTTTGCAGCTCAAGTCAGGGAGTCATTAAAATACTGTATGATGTTTAAGTGTTGCACCTAAATACCATCACCAAATACATACAGATGCAGCTGTGATGCATGAGCAGGTGTTTTATTTAAGAGCAAATACTGGATGTATCTTCTGTAAGAAAAATATTCTAATTGTGAAAAGAGTTTCCAAAACCGAGTTTCCAACTTTAGCGTCCAACATTGTATTGCCTAGTCATTTTATTTTACCCCATTAAATACTGATGAATGAAATCAGATTCTTAGACTCAAGCTTCCTTTTGAACCTCAGCCACTCAAGTAAAATAAATAAATATTGTTGATATTAAGACAGATTAGTCTTTTCATAGACAAATGAGAGATTTTTTTCTGTTAGAATATAGCACCATTACAGTAAAAAAAGAATATTCAGTGATGTATAATGTAGATCAGGGGTTTTCAGATATTTTGAAATCAAGGTCTTATCCAATGTTGTACCATTTGGTCAGGGCCACCCATTACTATAAAGCAGTGGTTCTCAATCTGTGGGGCGGGCCCCCCTAGGGGGGCGCCAAGTAACATAAAGGGGGGCGCGAAGATGTGCAAAAAAGAAAACAAGAATCGAAAATATGAAAAATACATCTATTGAAACCAAAACAAATTAACTTAAATTACATTCTGATACTAGAAAAATAAATATAAAGTTAGATAAATGTCAATAAAAGTTAAGTAGGTATAATAAAATATGCATCTATAATATATCATTAATTAAAAAAGGACAAATTGATATTAGTGGGCTCCTTTCAAAAAAATGTTGGGGGGCGCGTTTAAAACTGTTATGAAAACTCGGGTCGCAAATACTTAAAAATTGAGAAACGCTGCTATAAAGCGAAGTATGATTTTGAATCTCAGTTACAATATGATATTTATAGTAGACCTGTTGATCAAAGCAAATGCTTAACTACAACCTGTTGTCTTGGCGCTCTACCTCCATTAAAATTTTTTGAAGTGCCCCATTTTTTCAATATTAAATTGTAACGTACTGAAGTCTTATTAGACACAGCTTAAGGTAAGATTTCTTAACCCACCCAGTAATATTGTATTTGGGGATTTGATTAAGTGATTACAGATAGTTTGTATGTGTTTGTTTGCGTCTTTTAATTAACTACTGCAAATAGCAGTAGTGTAGTTTGAAAAGGAATAAAAATCAGAATGCCTAGCATTTCCATACTTTTAATTTACAAAAGTATAAAGTTGCATTCAGGTAATATGCAGAAAAAAAAATGAGACTTAGAATTGTCTTCAGGTCATAAAAGAGGAAAATAGCTCAAAGACGGTGTGAAGACTGAGCCTTCCTTCTTCATGACACCCAGAGTCTGTTTTATAGATAGATAGATAGATAGATAGATAGATAGATAGATAGATAGATAGATAGATAGATAGATAGATAGATAGATAGATAGATAGATAGATAGATAGATAGATAGATAGATAGATAGATAGATAGATAGATAGATAGATAGATAGATAGATAGATAGATAGATAGATAGAATGAACGAACGAGCGAACTTTATTTGTCCCCAGGGTAAAATCTGACTATTTAGAGAAGCTCTTTAAATAAATAAATGCTTAAACAAATAAGTTTCTTATTGTCAACGCTGGGTTCAAGTTTTGACAAATTTATGTGCAGTTCTACTTCTGCATTAACACTATGCCTATATTTATTTTTTGGGAGATGGACGAAGGTAACCAAACATTGGCAACTGTCTCCAAAATAAATATCTTTCTTCTGTTGGAATAATATTAACGGCACTGAAAAGAAAATGTTAGATACATGTAAGTACCTAGTATCTTGGTAAGAACAGCCTGTTCTTGTCTAGATTGTTCTAATGTTCGAATTTATTTTATTATAAAAAATTGTTGACATTCGCCTTTGTACCTTATTACATATTCTTTAGCATTAGTCTACCAATTTCTAATACTGTTCCAAAAATGAGGGCCAGCAAATATGTTTCCCAAAACTAAAAAAAAATTGTAACGTTGGTGGACCGAACCTGAGAGAGATACATTGTGCAGCCTGCTCGTAAAGGCAGAGGGGTTGAAAAAGACAACACTTACCTGAGGTACACTCTTTCACTGAAATCCTTCGATCTTGGTGCATAATTAGCATGGATTGGCTCAAAGAGGTGTGGAGTAAGAGGAAGCTGTTACCTCAGTTGTTACCTTAACATGTGAGCTGAAGGAGATTTTGTATTGATGCTGGTGGTTGATTGACATGGACAAGAAGAACAAGACCAGTTGAACAAAACAGAAGCAGAGTTTCACTGCAGGCGCACTGAGATTGACCAAAGGAAATGAATAGTAGCTCAGCATTGAGACTTGAATTGTGTAACCAATGGTTCTTTTAAGGCTACTTTTGTTGTTCCCTTGCATACCACCTGACAGTTGCTCTTGTACTGCACAAGCTGAGAACTGCTGAGCCAGCCTGTAACTACACTGTTAAAAGAACAATTCTCAATGCTCATTTATTCTTGTATGATCGCCTTCATAGTGGACTCAGTATTAAAAATGCAGTTAAGAAGACAAGTTAAGGTGTGCTGTAGTGTGAAACCTAAGCGCTTATGACATTTGCATCATATGGATACAACATTTTGCAGCCCATTGTTATGAATTGAGCTTCCTGCTAGTTTTTCTTGGGTTTCCCTGAGGCTGAAAACTCATCATGGGGTCATTTATTACTGATTTTTCCAAAGTCATTTTCTTTGGACAATGGTGCCACTATTTTGTAGGTTATGTGTCATCAAGTTCTGTTGGGGTTTCCCATGATGCAATGGGGCTGCGGTACGTGTGAAGTCATCAGCGTCCCAATATAAAGATTGTCCTAAAATAGTTATGAGTACCCAAGATTAGACCAAACATAGCATACTACTTGATTTCTTTTAAACTTTTTTTGATTTCCTTTTGACTTTGATTTTTGGTCTACGAATGGCTCTGACGTTTCTCTCTTTTTGAATTTCATTTCTGACACTTGCTTTTCCCTTTGACTCCATTCCTTTTCCTGATCCTCATTATTTATTTTTTTTGGACTGACTGCCATATTTTACAGAAAGTACACCTATACAGGGCATGTGCAGATTTTAGGTTAAGAACCAAGCAGTCAGCATTATCAGAATAAATCTAGTAACCGTCTCTTTCAGTTTTTAATCAGGCTTTAACCTTTATATAACACCCAAACAGAGCCACTTATTATGTTTTTCCTGAGGTTATTAACTCTCATTGGTCAAAAGGTTTCATACCACTTAACTTTGTCCAAAGTTTCAAACCCCACCCGCAACCAATCTGTAATTTGCATAAAGTGGGAAGGGGGAGTCAGCCTGAAAAAATGCTGCCAATTGCAAAGACGCCACTGGGTTGTCACAGGGCAAAGAAAAATCCTGCACATGCCAGTGTGAGAGTACAGGGGAAGCTAGGGGTTGGTAAGTCCTGTACAAGTGAATGATGCCCCAGCAGGTCGATAAGTACTGTAGGAGCACTAGTGCATGTAAGAAAAAGATGTTCCTGGGTAAAGGCACATAATTTATTCTCAGGATGCTGGAGAGATGATGACCAAGCAGTTATCAGGGACACTCTGTTATAAGAGAACGAAGGTAATGCCACAATGGGTTGGCATGAGGTTCTAACACCTCCTGACCAATAGTGGCTGCACGAAAGAGAAAAGGAAGTGTGTCACACTTTTGAATATGGCAGCACAATCCCAGTCTGGCAGGAGTGGAACCATGTTGCCTCATTAAGCAATGAGACTGACTAAAAGACCAAGCCCTCACAAGAATACTATACCCAAAAATTTTTATCTCATGTTTTCAGGCAGAATGGAGAGAATAAAATGATAATATAATAGAAGCAAATAGTGACCAATGCTGGGCAACAGTAAACAATGTAAAGAACAGAACAGGACTCTTGACCAATGAGTGAGGGGGACAGTCCTGTCTCCAATTTAAAAAGTAATTCCAAAGAAGCTTTAGTTTCTTGTTTATAATGTTCACTGATTTTTCCAGAAGTGTATATTTAACATTATTTTAGTAAAACAAGGCATGCATTTTGTATATTTTGAGCATATGACTGGCTAACTAATGTGGATTATGCAACACGTTTTTTTTCATGGATGTTTTTCACATCATTTGCCATCGTGCAATGTTGGTAGTTATTGCCTTCTATTATGTCATAAACTTTGTAACTCTTTATTCTGAATGAAAACATGAGTTTAAAATATTTTCTCAGAAACCACTACAAACTACATGCAAAAAAAAAAAAATTTTTACATGGAGTATTCTTTCACGGATGATTGAAGTGTCAGAGTTGCAAGTACACTAGACTGATGTCCCTATAGTATATATGAGCCTCTTCCAAACAAGGGACACCCATAGTGACATCCATCAAGAGGTATAAATCCACCAAAAAACTATCAGTATTGCCCGAATAACATTTTTTTATTTTGTAACTACTGAGTACTGACATTTTGTGTTTCTAGTTTTTGTAGACTCAATCATTTTGCAGGTCTGGTCACTTTGATGCTACATCATTGCTAGGGATGTGCTGCTTGACTTATAATATTACGGTCCTCACGTCAAAAACGATAACAGCATACGTTAAAAGGCAACTAAACTTCATAGAAATATAAAGGAAACCTTATTTTTGATAACTCCTTTGATTATTATTCAAGTTTTGTTACTGAGTATGAATTTAGTACACTCCCTTTAATATGACAATTGATCTCACGAGCAAAATTAAATTTCTCTGACACTTTATTAAATAAAATGGTCTGCCAGGACTGACATGGAAAATCCTGATGGGTACAACAGGCAGAAGTAATTTCATCCTGAGTCAGGAAACGAGTTGCTTACAAAGGCTCAATGGTAGGAGGAAGGAACTAAGGGTTGAAGGGGACAGAGAAAAAGATGTGAGTAAAGAAAGGAGGTGCCTGGTTTTAGTTTAGAGTGGTCAGATGTGTGAGCCATCACAAATGATAGACAGGAGTTAAACAACTCGACAGGTCAGCCCATTGATGCTAATATTATTATCTGTTTCTTGTTATATGTATTCTTCTTTCATTTTCCCTCCCTATATGATTTATTTTTACAGAATGTACATTAACATGTGGTCAAGGGGGTACCTTCTGTCATAAGCAGCGTTTGAGTAATTATCCCTGCTGTGATATTTATGTATCATGAATAATTTTGTAATGTGTTTTATAATCGGTATTTAACATAATTAAATGTATTTTTAGGGTAAGTCTGATTTATTAAAATGATATTGAATCCATTTTATAATAATTTTACTTTTGCCATAATATCAACATAAGATAAGTCTATTATTACTACTAATATACACTCACCGACCACTTTATTAGTTACACCTATTCAATTGCTTGTTAATGCAAATATCTAATCCGCCAATCATATGGCAGCAACTCAATACATTTAGGCCTGTAGACATTGTCAAGACGGCCTGGTATAACTTAAACCGAGCATCAGAATCGGGAAGAAAGGTGATTTAAGTGACTTTGAACATGGCGCGGTTGTTGGTGTCAGAAAGGATGGTCAGACTATCTCAGAAACTGCTGACCTCCTTGGATTTTCACGCACAACCATTTCTAGAGTTTAAAGAGAATGGTCCAAAAAAGGGAAAATATCTAGAGAGCGGCAGTTCTCTAGGCAAAAATGCCTTGTTGATTTCAGAGGTCAGAGGAGAATGACCAGATTGGTTTGACCTGATAAAAGGCAACAGTACCTCAAATAACCACTCTTTACAACCGAGGTATGCAGAAGAGTATCTCCGAATACAGAACACGTCGGACCTTGAAGCAATTAGGCTAAAACAGCAGGAGACCACATTGGCTTCCACTCCTGTCAGGTAAGAACAGACAACTGAGGCCATAATTCACATGGACTGACCAAAATTGGGCAATGGAATATTGGAAAACATTGCCTGGTCTGATGATTCTTGATTTCTGCTGCAACATTCAAATGGTAGGTTTCAGAATTTGGCAGTAAAAACTGGAAAAGTATCAACAGTTCAGGCTGGTGGTGGTAGTGTAACAGTATGGGGGATATTTCCTTGGCACACTTTGGGCCCCTTAGTACCAACTTAATACTGTTTAAATGCCACAGCCTACCTGAGTATTGTTGCTGATCACGTCCATCCCTTTATGACTGCAGTGTAGCAATTTTGTGATGGCTACTTCTAGTAGGATAATGTGCCATGTCACAAAATTCATATCATATCAAACTGGTTTCTTGAACATGACAATAACTTCACTGTACTCAAATGGCCTCCACAGTCACCAGATCTCAATCCAATAGATCACCTTGTGGATGGGGTGGAATGGGAGATTTGCATCATGGATGCTTATCTGACAAATCTGCAACAACTGCCATGATGCCATCATGTCAACATGGACCAGAATCCCTGAGGAATGTTTCCAGCACCTTGATGAATCTATGCCACAAAGAATTATAGCAGTTCTGAAGGCAAAGGGGTTCCAACCCGGTGCTAGCAAGTTGTACCTAATAAAATGGCCGGTGAGTATATGTTGAAAACAACTACATTAAAAGGCAAGTATTGCTATCTTAGTTGATGCAGTCCAAGGGTCCAGAGTCCATTCACTGTGACCACTGAAACCAAATGAATAGACCCTGGTGGCTCACAGCCCTTGAGAACACATACCATATCCGCAGAGACGACCCTCAAAATTAGGATCACAACGGCAGAGAAAAGACCCAATTTGGTCAATGCAGGTTCCATTATGGCAGGGGTTTGGGTCACACTGGTCTCCATCTGTAGAAGGAGAAAAAAGTTTGCTTTTTCTTTTTTTATTATGTGATTTCTTTTGTTCTCTTAATCCCTCACACTCTTTTATAAAAGGCACCTAATAAAACAATCTATCAGTCTGATCAGATCTGCTGAAGCATCATCATTTTTGATATATTTATAGCCAGAATCCCAGAATCCATCATAGAACACAATGTTTTTCCCATTTAAAATCTGCTTTTTATTTCCCTTTAGTGTGTTGCTCCTCATATACAACCCAGAGGATTTTATTTGAGTACTCACCATAATATCTGGTCCAGAAATTTAACTGCAAATGACAAAATACAAATATTGGATATTATAATAGTGGTCAAGAAGATTTTTTTATATAGATTCTTTATCTTTCATTAATATTGAAATATATACTAAAATACAACATGTGAAGCTTTACAAAAGAAGTAGCAATTGTGCTTAATAAAAGAACCATATTTAAATAGATAAAAACTGAGCATATTGAAGTAACCACTACTTAAATTCTGTTTTAGACACAGGATATTATGAATATTAATAATATGTAGAAATGAAATTGAATAAATAGTGGTAAAGTACTGTATATATAATATTTACTAAACAGGCTATTTATATGAGTGCAAAGCTTATTAAACCACAATGACTCACTGAATATTATTGATCTTCACATTTACCTACATATATTCTAAAACAATGGTGTGCACAAAATACAACATTCAGTTATGTGCTCCAGAGCTGCCTTTCCTCCGAATATTTGTGACACTGTGTTCCAATTTGTGGATTGGTGTATCTCATAGAAACAGAGTCAACTTGAAACTGGATATTTTTTTTTTGTTTTTAATGAAACTCGTTTCATAAGAAGTATTTAATTCTAGCTGCCAAATCGTACAAATGTCCTATCAAATTGGCAAGAAATAATAAATTGTCTGGTGTTTTCCAAGAATTTTCCAAGATGTCTTGGAATAAAGGAACTTGTAGACCTTGGAAGCGAGTCACTTAACAGTCGACACTAGTGGAGGTGGCTGTCTGCCAGTGGGTTACAGATATATGTATGGAGACCACCTAAAGGATAACCAAGAGGAGTTTCACTCTAAAATCTAACTATTTAATTCATTAATATGAATTAAAATGCTATATGCCTTTGTATTGTATTTTAAACTGACAGTAAAGGTGTGCACTGTACTGAAAATCAATCATTTAGTTGATATATTTTTAATTATGACACAATAAAACAGGGGCAGCATGGTGGCACAGTGGTAGCGCTGCTGCCTCACAGTAAGGAGACCTGGGTTCACTTCCCATGTCCTCCCTGCGTGGAGTTTGCATATTCTCCCCGTGTCTGCGTGGGTTTTCTCCGGGTGCTCCGGTTTCCTCCCACAGTCCAAAGACATGCAGGTTAGGTGCATTGGCGATCCTAAATTGTCCCTAGTGTGTGCTTGGTGTATATGTGTGTGCCCTGCGGTGGACTGGCGCCCTGCCCGAGGTTTGTTCCTGCCTTGCGCCCTGTGCTGGCTGGGATTGGCTCCAGCAGACCCCCGTGACCCTGTGTTAGGATATAGCAGGTTGGAAAATGACTGACTGACTGACAATAAAACAGTGCTAAAATCAAACGCCCCATTTGTATATGTATTGCATTTTCACATAGTTAACACATTGGATTGGACTTAATTTTGGGATAAATAATCTTCAATACTAGTTAGACACTGATTGGTTTATTGTACTAAAACAAAATGATCGTAAAGTTAGAAAAAGTTTTTCCACATCCTGGCATTTGAGACTCCACAACCACTGGACCCTGGACATGCTGGAACGGCATGACTGCTGACCTGCTCAACTCTGGGATTTTTGAATTGCAGCTCTCAATAGCTTCAACAATCCAGACTTCTGCACACTCTGACTTCACCTGAACAAGACAACAGCTTGTGCTTCAAAAACCAACAGGAGGAGTGAGAGAAAGAGCATCCTGACAAATGCATGAGCATACCTTACATGTGAACAGCCATGCTGCGAGGTGTTTTACTGAGTTTTATTTATTTGTTTTAGCTAGTTTGAACCGGAGACTAGTGGCTTAACCAATGCAACAAGTGCTGTGTATGTGAAAGCGTGCGATTCCCTGTGCTGAGGTAAATAGAATTGAGAAGCATGACTAATTAATTAGCAACATTTGGGGCTGCCATGAAGATAAAAAGGGGGCTAGTGCGTTAGAAAGAGGGAGATCAAGAACAGACAAAGAGAGAAAGAAACAAAGGTAGAGATCGATCAAGGAACAGTTGGTTAAATGCATTCCTGACAGCAAGGTCGGAATGGACAGCATCTGCTCTGCTGGGAATTTCAAAGGAGCAGGCATAGCGGCACCCAAGTGATGGCATGAGGCAATGGTAGATGCAATGACCAGCTGAGGTAATATATCTGTGAAGTGCAGTGACAGATGGAGGTGGATCTACAGTATGTGATGCACTACATGAGAGTCTGTAGTGACTGGCTGAGGTGGCAAGCTGGGAATACTGACAGGAGATTGAGCAAGTGGAATATGTCCCTGATTTCTGACAGGACAGATTGGAATACATACTGGATGCTGGTAATTTTAAAGTATTTATTTATTTAGGAGTCTATGAATTTATTGGAGCACACCCAATGAGGTTAATTAGTTTCTCAAGACACTGATTTTTATTTAACTGAATGCACTGATTTCCACTGTTTTGCACATAAAATCTTGTTGTTTAAATAAACATCTGTTACACTTTTGTTTTGTAAGTTTGGCTTGTCTGCTGACTTGCCCTGGTCCATGCTACCGATGGCCCAGAAGATGGAGGAGTCCATGCCATGGCTGTGAGCAGCAGTAGCATCACAGCACCCTATTGTTATTCATATAGATATCTTCTATAAAATTATTATTGTGTTGTCATTACTTTGTTGTTTTAATTGTGGTTATTTTGTTGCTGTTGTGGCTTTAAGATGACACAACTATTGCCAGCACTGAATCTGGTCCATTTGTGGAGCTAACCCTACCTTCTACACACATTGTATGCTATGTAAACATTATAAAAGTATATTATAAATTGTGTGTTTTGCTCCATCCATCCATCCATCCATCCATCCATCCATCCATCCATCCATCCATCCATCCATCCATCCATCCATCCATCCATCCATCCATCCATCCATCCATCCAGGTACTGAACACATCTGATCCAATTTTAGGGTTTCCAGCAGCACTGGGCACAGAGCAAAAGCCAACCCTATTGGGTGGGGCATCAGTCCAATCTAATATTTTGAATTATGTTTTTGTTTATCATTAATTTTGTTTTGAAGCTTTGGAGAAAGGTGCCTGGCAAGCACTAACAAGACAACAGGGAGCCCTGAGAGGTCCTAACAAAAATAACAAAGTTGACTCCAGAAAGGGTACAAGCATGGTAGCACAGTGGTAGCACTCCTGCCACATGGTAAGGAGAACAGTGTTTGTGTCCTGGATCCTCCCTGCCTGGAGTTTGCATGTACTCCTTTTGTCTGTGTGGGCTTCCTCCAGCTGCTCTAGTTTCCACCCACTGTCCAAAGACATGCAGTTTAGGTGAACTGGCAATGCTAAATTGGCCTGTGTGTTTGGTGTGCATGTGTGTGTGTGTGTGTGTGTGTTGGGTTTGTTCCTACCTTATACCCTATATGGCTGTGGCACCCCCATGACCCTGGTTTACATTAAGCAGATTTGAATATGACATGACATGATTCCAGAAAGGGCAGCATATTTTAACATACCAGGGAGCTATCTGAAGGACCCCACAAGAAGGTGGTAGTTCTTACATGTGGCAAATGTGCCCTAAGTGTAATTAGTAGAAAAGAGACAGGAAGAAGTCTGTGGAAGGTTTCAGATTTATTACAGAGAGAACACTAGACAAAAAGTTGCAACAGGGAGATGCATTCCAACATACAGAGTTAAAGCAGTGTTCCCATAACCTGTCAAGCTACTTTCACTATTCTTCAGGGTGGTGGGATAACAACATTGTACTGCTCAGTGTAACCTATTCACTCCTTAAATCTGTTACACACAGTCTTACATAAATTCAAAGTCCATGGTGAAGGGCTATCAAGTCACCAATCTAACTGATTTGTGCCAGCAAGTCAAGAATGTACAATCACTCTCCTTGACTGTAGCACTCATTGCTGCTCTAGCCAGCTTTCCAACATCGAACACATTTAATCCAGTTCTAGATCATGGGGGCCAAAGCCTTCCCTGAAACCATCAGGTAGCCCGTGGTTTGGTGCCAATCCATCACAAGGTGCATTCACATGCTCACCCAAAGCCATTTATAAATTTTCAATCTCTGATTACCTTAACATGCAAGTCTATAGGATGTTAAAGAAAAACTGGAGCATGTAGTCATGTAGTCATGTAATCATGAAGGCAAACTCAATGACTATGACCCTGGTCTGAACCTAGGATCTTGTGACTGAGCAATGCTAACCAGTATGTCACCGTGCCACCTTTAAATTCTTCACCAATAATTTATTACTTGTCTGTCAATAATTCTAATAAGTGAGTGCAGAAGACAGACATGCATTTACAAACATGCATATTACTAAATTAAACCACTTAAATGCATGTACAGCTTTAGGATAGCTTTTATCTATGAATATAGCCAGGCAGCATATGAATATATTGGCCAGGCTGCAGAATGACGGGGGTGGAAAGTAAATGAGGGATGGTAGCGGCGTGACCTGGGGCTGGGCGCCAGTCAGAAGACAGTAGGTAGAGAAGTGAACTACAAACCAAACAGAAAGTTCTGCACAAGGATTCAGTAAATAGGGCTTCCCTTATTGTCAGAACATTGAGGGGTTTATAGATTGGTGTAAACAGTTCCTAGTTCGGTTGCTTTTATTATTGCCTTGTTCTTTGCTTGATGAAATAATCCACTTTCTGCCACCCCACTGCCTTGCAAGCTGGTCCACCAACTTACAGAAAAAATTTGGGGGTTGGTTACAGGATTGCCACTACAGCCACCGTAAATAAAAAACTCACACTGTTCCAGTGTGGTGCTGAGGTGCCACCCGTTGCTCTCAGGTCCCAATCTAGGTGATTTATCATGTGGTAGGTGGAGCAATGCATTATCAGAGCATGTTCCCAACCTCTCTCTCTCTCTTTTTTCTGCCACCTCTTTCTTGTCCTGCCTTCTTCTCAAAGCCAGGTTACTGGGTCACTCCACTTTCTTTCTTTGTGACTAACATTCACACACACTTTGAATACCCTTGTGGTTATTTGATGGCCACAAATGTGCATTTATGTAACTCAATGGCAGACACTGAAGAAGCAGCAAAAACAATTCAGAAACACTTCAGAACTGAATAAACGCTTTGAAGATACGGGTTAATGTAGAAATGTGCAAAATGCTACATGTGTGCAGAAGCAAGCTCAGTTATAAATACAAAATGGAATACACTGTCATAAAGGAAGCAACCTCTGAAATAGGATTTATGGGTTTATGTTGGAAAAAAAAGTTTTTATCATCTAAATAATGTGCAGAAACTATTAAAATGGCAAACAAATGCTGTAAAATCTTTTGAATATAAATTGAGGGACATTATGCTTGTGCTCTATAATGCATTAGTGAAACAACACTTGGAGTACTATCTGCAATACTGGTCAATGCACTACAAAAAATGACATAGCAGCAAGTGAAGTTGAGAAGAGCAGTCAAGTGCATCCCACAACTTAAGGACATGTTGTACCCTGACAGACACAGAGAATTAAACCTGTTTAGTCTCGAGAAGAGGAGACAGTGAAGAAACATAATCAGGTTTTCAAAATTCTCAAAGGTATTGATTAAGCAGCTCTAGCAGAATTATTTCAACTTAATGGTGAATCATGTACTGTGATATCAATGGAAATTAAGGGGAAGTACATTTAGGACAGAAGCCAGGCAGCACTTCTTTACGGAAAGTGTTGTGGAAATCTGGAACAAATGATTGAGACATGTAGTTGTAACAGAAACCTTGATGACCTTTGAAAAGAATCTGGATGAGACACTGGGACAGTTTAGCTATTAGCTAAACAAACTGGCTTGATATACTGAACAAGTAAGCCCGCGATTCGCTAGCGAATCAGAAATCCAAGAATGGCAATCAGTTTCTGTTCCGTCCAGTATTTGGATGGATGACATATCATGGAGGGTGGGTGCGTCTGGGGAAATGTCATTTAATTAAATAAGCATATCTGTACTAAAGCGATTTTGTTTTGTGGAGACGTGATTCTGTTGCCTTTGCTGACACCGACTGCTGGCAGAGTGGAGCACAGCAAGTTTAGTTTACAGGTTGTGGTGTTCGCGTGCCAGCCACTGAGTCTGGGAAGCTGCTGGCTTTGAGTCTGTGACCGTTATGTCATCTATATTACTGGCACAGTGGATTAGAGCAAGTGTAGCTCACAGGTTGTGTTGTTTGGGCGACACCTACTGACTCTGGGAAGCTGCTGCGTTTTGGGAAGCTGCTGCGTTTGACTCTGGGGCGGGCGCCACGGCGCATCACGTTGTGTTATTTGTGCGCCACCTACTGACTCTGGGAAGCCGGCGCGTTTTGGGAAGTTGCTGCGTTTGACTCTGTGGTGGGCGCCGCGGCGGTTTGGGAAGCCGCTGCGTTTGACTCTGGACTCTGGGGCGGGCGCCAAACTGAATGACCGTTATGTGATCTATATTACTGGCACAGTGGATTAGAGCAAGTCTAGTTTACAGGTGGTGTTGTCTGGGCGCTTACAGGTTGTGCTGTTTGGGTGCCACCTACTGACTCTGGGAAGCCGCCGCGTTTTGGAAAGCCGCTGCGTTTGACTCTGGACTCTGGGGCGGGCGCCAATAGTACGCATGCGCCTCGTCTGTGCACCCTAGTACGCATGCACCTCGGTGCGTCCGCCGTGCATATATTAACTGTGGTTTAGTAAGATAGATGCTCTCCTCCTATTTGTCAAATCTCTTATTTTCTTATGTTTAAATGGACTTAGTGTCTCACAGAGACATTAGTCCCAACTGGAGGATCATATTATGCATTCATTTTCCCAACTCAGTTGTTCCTCAAAAGGATCTTGTTTTAGCAGCTTCAGGCATATGATCACAAACAACCCTGGACAGGGAACAAGTGCTTTTGCAGGACTGACTCACTCATATTTTTGGGAGGTAGAGGAAAATCTCAGGAACTTTAGAAAAAAAGGCCCTGATAAATAATGTCAATTCCACACAGATGATAACCAGCCTTGCATTCAAAAATAGTTCCCTGGAGTTGTGAGACAAAAATGCTACCAATCCATCTTAATCACTTACTGTGTAGTATTATCCTTTTAAGTGGGATGAAATTTACAAGTACAAATGAAGCCAGATGGCTCAACAGAACGTCAGTGACTCAGAATGAACCTATGAACCTTTTGTTTTTTTCCAACCAACACATGACTGCGTTCACCCCCAAGCCTACCCCCCCCCACCCCCTTCGGCCAGGTCTCCAGCCGCACAAGAGACACCACCTTATGGTTTGTGGCTCACCGTGGCATCCATGGTTTTAAAAATCTCTCGTGCCTCCTCAAAACTGCACTTCTCCTCCATGCACTCTCTTTCCAGTGAGCCTTGCTTGAGTTCTTCAAATAAGCTGTTGGCTCTCTTGTGAATGCGCAATACAGTATTTGCCTGCTGGCTGCTGTAAAACACTGAAGGAGGTAAGTAAGTTACTGACATGAGGTTTAGATTTGGTTTAGATCTGTCCATTCATCCATGCATCCATCCATCCATCCATTTAATAACTTAAAGCTTCTGCTGTCAAGCTTTTCAGACCTTTTTAATCATGATTGGCTAAAATGCCTGCTCATTCAAAATCTTCCCATATGGTGCTCAGCATTCTAACCATCTGTGTAGCAAGTTGTTATAACTAACAGTTTACCTGTTTTTTAAACTTAAAAGGCTGAAAAATGAGACACAAGATGAAAGTACACCCAACTGGCTTTCCCAAATGTGTAAAAAATGCTAAATTTAACCCAAAACATTTAGGACAGCGAGGTCCAGAAAAGTAATAGCACACCATCCTCTCAATTCCCCATTGACCTACCTGAGGCACTGGCAAAGCCTGTGGCACACAGCAACACATAGAGCAGCAATGTCATCCTCAAGTCTCTCATGGCTCCTAGGAGAAGGGCAGGGAGCAGAAGAGAGAGAAAGAGAGAAAGAGAAGGTCATTTTAGTATCAGTTTGGGCCATGTCTTTCTCCACACTCCAATTTGTGGGCTTTAAACAATGGTTGGTTTTAGTCAGGATGACTACTAGGGTAACAGTTTTGTAGCCTTTAGAGAAAGAAGGTTTTGCCTATAAAGAGCCTGCCAGAATGGTAAAGAGAGTGAGAAGATAGACTTAAGTAACTAAAAGGAGAAGAGATGAGGAGAGAAGGGAAGAAAGAAGAGAAGAGAAGAGAAGAATGGAACACAAGCATTCTGTTATCATGACCTGTTTAGTACACTGCCATTGAATTCCCAAACTGTCATGCAGGTAATAAGCCACCAATTAATTTTGAATCTTTGTATTGCATTTAAGGGTAGAAGGAAGTTGGAGACTATTCCAGCAGCATTACGTGAAACCTGGAACTAACCCAGGAAGGAGCACCAAACCATCTTAGAACACAATCCTGCTCAGTCCAATGCTCACTTATCTTTTCTATTTGCTCAGTTAACCTAACCAAATCATTGGAAACCTCTATGTTTAGTGCAAGGACCGTGCACCCACTGAATGGGTGAGCTAACTGGTATCATGTATTAAAGGAAGAGGAACATCTCTATTATCAAGGCTGATCATTATTTTCCATCCATCCATCCATCCATCCATCCATCCATCCATCCATCCATCCATCCATCCATCCATCCATCCATCCATCCATCCATCCATCCATCCATCCATTCGCCCACCCATTTCCTAAACCTGCATCATTATATCCAGAACCTGAGATAGCCAGAGCCTATATATTTTGAGATTATAGAATTTTTTGTGACTCCATGTTGTTTTTACTCTTTCTCTTTTCACATGTGGTTTTGAAAAGTTTTACTGTATTTGACAATCATCAACAGCATGACAATGCGGTTTTGGTATACCTTTTTATACAGACGGACAGATAGATTGGAATCATTCACTATGATGGCACTATATAACAGATAGATAGATAGATAGATAGATAGATAGATAGATAGATAGATAGATAGATAGATAGATAGATAGATAGATAGATAGATAGATAGATAGATGGCACTATATAATAGATAGATAGATAGATAGATAGATAGATAGATAGATAGATAGATAGATAGATAGATAGATAGATAGATAGATAGATAGATAGATAGATAGATAGATAGATAGATGGCACTATATAATAGATAGATAGATAGATAGATAGATAGATAGATAGATAGATAGATAGATAGATAGATAGATAGATAGATAGATAGATAGATAGATAGATAGATAGATAGATGGCACTATATAATAGATAGATAGATAGATAGATAGATAGATAGATAGATAGATAGATAGATAGATAGATAGATATGAAGGACACTATATACAGTAAAACAGACGGAATGACAGATACAATGACTTTTCTTTTCCAGGTTGTAAACTACTTTACGATGGTGGTCATCTATTACATGACAGTATCAGCATTACTTGACATGGTACAACTTGGTACAACTTTAAAGTTTTAAAGTGGTATGACAGCCCTTCAATATGCTGCAATCAGTTCGCTATAATTGCTTACTTCTGCATTGGTGATATGTAGGTAGGATTTTTTTATTTCCACCTCAGTTAATGCAGTTTTTCATTATTCAAAATTTCTGAGTGCAGGTTATTTAAAGAAGCCATATGCACGCCTGATTTTTGTCACAGACCAGGAGCCCTGTTAGCTGCTCTATTCAGTGTTCCTCTCAAACACCATCTTTTAAAAAGGTGCTGGCACTACACCACAGAGACCAATTTAAAATTCTGATACACTTGAAAGGTACATTCACTTTTAGTAAAAATTATATATGAATTTTAAGGAAAATGGTTACTTACAGTTTTTTAGATAAAGAAAAGCAGGCCTTCTATGAGGAGTGCAGTGTTTAACCTCAGTTAATGTCTAACTTTAAATATTTGCTGTTCCAGAGTCCTTTGATTCCTCAGGTAAATAATCGAGTGATTGAAGTGCACTGTCTGCAAAGCACAGCAACAGCAACACAGACAAAAACAAACTAGGGTTTACCTTTCTCATTTTGAATAGTATGAAATAAAAATTTGAAGATATATTATATATTAAGCTCCTGGTCCAGGTTGGTCCCTGCCTTTTACCTGATGCTGATGGTTGGCCCCTTTATCACCATCCTCAAAATTCATAAATGTCATTCAGATAATGAGTGGATGAATGAGTCCAAAAAGCAAATATAAGAATTTTTGTCTCTTCACATGCGTTTGACTCTTCATTTTTGCTCATCATCATTCTTAACAATCCTAACTCTCATTATTTTATATCGCAGTTTTTCTCAGTTGTTTAGATGCATTTCTCACTAACAGTAACCTCATTCTTTAAACTGTGCCTCAAAACTTTGCAGCATTAATGCATTTGGCCAGCACTATTTCATTTCTAATTATACAAAATGCAAATGATAAAGCACTATTGCAAAACACAAAGGATGACTGTCAGTGCCTACAACAGACAGAATGACAGATACAATGACTTTTTTTTACCTGGTTGTAAACTACGTTATGATGGTGGTTATCTATTACATGACAATATCTCATCTGAGTATGTCATGATGCTCAAAACTGACTGTATGTTTTTCACTTGCTTATGTACATTTCACACTTCCATTGACATAGTTGTTGTTTGCATACATCAGTGCATACAAATTATTGTGTACAATGAGTGGAGTGCTAAAGGGTGTCCATTGAAAGAGTCCATTTCAAAGGAACAGTGTGAGGATGAAGGAGCTAAGATGCCTTTATGTACAAGTCTGACTAAAAAGGAATAGTTTTCCTTTCAGTGTGCCTCCATTACAGTAATAATGGGACCATGTAACGAAAAGAAAAATGTGGTAGGTGTGCTGTTACTGATTTGTTGTATGGAATGAAGCTCTACATTGTTCAGATTTTATAGTATGTGAACTGGTGTGTGCATTTTGCAGAAAGTAATGGAGATGGAGACAACTGACACCTCACATACATTTATGTATGAGAACAAATAAAACAATCACAGGCCGCCCACAGTGACTGTGCCAGGGCAGCATGGAGGCAGCATAACCTGCTGTGGCCTTAACTGCTCGAAGCCTGGCATCTTAAATGATGTGTTAGTTTGGGACAATGTCATGTTTCACCACTCCAGTGTAGTGAGTGAGTTGTTTGCTGTCCATCTGCAAATGTGGACAGTGTGTCCACCACCCTATTCACCTTTCTACCTCAACTTAGTTTTAGGAATTTTTTTCAGCGTGGTTATGGAAGGTATGTGGTTGTCAGACTTATGATCAAATGTCCTGAGTGAGGGAAATAGACAATGCTTGTTACGACATCTCAGCTGTGACATGCAAGAATGGTTTCCCATCAGTGCTATGCAAGGCACAACATCAGATATAATGCTGACAGAATCTTGAATCCCAACAGAAAAGAGCTGATACCTAATTAAACATATTAGCCTTGGTGTTTTCCAGTCTATATTGTATTTTCTTCATATTGTAAGTAAGATTCAAGATCATCCTGTAATGTAAATTTATTACAGTTTCTCACTTGCTTTTCATTTTTACTTTACTTATCACAACTTATGTTAAAACATGCAGTTCAGCCTTACAGTAGAAGGACAGGTCATTATGCACTATGGTGACAACTTGGAAGGTCTTCTGCCTTGCATGTTCCTGGCATACTTTACTGCTGACCACACACAAAAAATAGGACTGGAAATCCAATTAATGGGATGGAAATGCAAGCAGCACTAGCAAATCTGCAAGCACAGCAAAAGAAGACAGTAAAATAAAGAGATCAGTCATTGGATTTTGTGAACAATCACAAAGAGCAGTGGTAAGTGAAACAACTTGCATGAAATTGAATTTGCAGCAAAAATCTGTGAAACAAGATGTGTTTCACAACCCACACAATTTGTGCTATTAGCACTTATCGTATATTTCAATTTTATCTTCAAGCTTTTTCTCTTTGTGTAAATGCACGAATGTCGTGGGAAGTCAAGTCACTTTAAAAGGTGTCATTTTGCTTGACTTCTCACAACATTCATAATGGCTAACATGGTACAACACCCTAGTACTGTAAATGCATGAGAAAATGTATTCTGGTGTACATCTTGAAGGGGAAAGCACAGCCAGAGAACACTTACCTGACAATACTTAGGAGGCACATATCTGTTGCTAAAATCAATTGGACTGGCTGTGAGGCCACTGGTGAGCCTATTGACAGATCCTAGCTTGGAGCAGCTTTTTGGAGATGGAGAATGTGAGTGCTGAAGGTGTTACCTCTGACCCAAAATGAGCGGTGAGAGGCTGAACTGGTGGCACGTATGTGCAGGTGTAGCAAAGTCTGTTCTGTCTTTTGTAATTTTTTTGCACGTTTGAGTTAGGAACTTCCCCAAAATCAATTGTTCCTGTATACAGTTAGTAGCATATGTATCGTATGTTGTAGTAAGGGTGCTAATTAATGTTACTCCCACATGCACCAGGCTTTTCTGTTAAGCTACCAGGCACATGGTGGATGCTGTAGGGGTTAAGACATATTTTCAGCTCTCCTCAAGCCGTTTTTAATTTTATTTTATTTGACATGTATATTAAATGGAAACACTCAAGTTTGCAATAAGTCTTGTGTTTGTTTGAGTTCTTACATGTAGATTTTGTATGAATTATGATTGAAGTTTTACTAAAAAAATAGCATTTATTCTTTTAGCGTGGTACCAGGCCATTTTAATGTACTTTGTTGTGGTGTACAACATTTGCCACATGTGTATTCTTAGATTCATTTTTATTTTAAATTGTATTTTATTTTGTATTAATAGTTTGAGTTTGTAATAATTAGTGTGACCACAAGGGGTCACCAGAAAGCCCCAAATCACAGACACATTAAGCACCAAATATTATTAGGATAAAAAAGGCTTTTTATTTTCATCCACAATCTTCTCTCTAATAATCAGCCACAAAGCCATACAAAACAATAAATCTTTGAAATCTTCCTCCTTCACCGCTGAGTGTTGCCCACTGCCCCCTTGATGTGAGACTGTGGGCTCCCTTTTAAGCTGGACCCGGGAATGTTTCAAGTGCCACTCAATGTCTTCCAGGAAGCACTTCCAGGCCATAAAGTAAGTAGGGATGCCCTCGTGACAGCGCCCTCTGTCGGCACCCAGGGACCCTGACAGGGCTGCACTTCTAGGCTCCAACTTCCAAGCACCCTTGCAGGTGTCCCATTTGGGCTGTTATATGAGGACCACTGCCACCTGGGGTATGGGAGATAGAACATCTCATGACTCTCAGCTTCTGCTGCTCCATCCATTATATCATGCTGGCTAGACACAAAGTTATTTTTCCGTCCCATCTGTTGTTCAACTTTGGCCTCCCATCTGGGTAAGAAACCATTCTCCAACCCAGCCGCAACACTAATTCTCCTCTTATATCACATCATATTTGAGTGAGGGGACGCTGGCACACACATGTTGCTACCACTCCTCCCTGTTAACAACACTTTTCAATAAAATTTGCATTCATTTTGCACCTTGCACTGGGAATGACTGAGAAGTGATCTGATGTTTGCAGCCACCTGGTATGTGGCTTTGGGGCGATCACAATTGTAATACCCAGCATAATATGTATGTGGTTGTATGTTGGAACCTCTGAATTCAGGTAACTATCTTTTATGTGCATTTTGTAATATCTCCTAAACTTCTTCTGGATTTTTTCTGCTTTGTTGTCTCCACTCATTTGAGCCACCCCAACCCACCTGTTTCACCTTCTCCTCTGTGCTGAGTTGCTGAAATGTTCTCTGCTACTATGAGATAAGTGTTGCTCTATAATATGCTGAAATACTCTTGTGATAAACTTCTTCATATTAAACAGTTTGTCCAGAGCAAATAGTCAGGCTAGAATGTCCTTAAAGGCACTGGCACTGTGTGTATATTTATATTTCAGGTCAAGTCATTATCACCACCAGGCTGTGAATGAAAAGTTAAATGGCAGCATTTGCTCACAACTACACTGTCCTACTCATGGCTTTGGGAATACAAATGTCAGTGTGCCAGATCTACAATATGCTAAAATAACCTGTGGCTATGGATCTGTGTAGAATGAACCGTCGTCAGCTAATATTACTTTGCTTCACCCAAGATGTCTTAATGGCAAAGCATTGGTGCTATCAGAATTCATTACAAATTCTAAGCTTGATGTGATGTGCTTAACATAAACTTGGAAAAAAACGAATGACTTTATGCCTCTCAAAGAGGCGACACCATTCGGATACGTTTACTTCTCAGAGGTTCATAGCTCAAGACAAGGTGGAGGGGTCACAGTAATTGTTAGATCGGAGTTAAACATCAAAAGAATCCCAATTAACTGTCCATTGTTTTTTGAGTATCTGGCTCTTAAACTAATAACAAAATCTGATTCTGACTTACCTATTGTTGTCTTTAATCCCCAAAATTCGATGTGTCCTTCTTTTCTGAACTGAATTATTAACTCACTTAAGTTTCCTTTCCCAGACAGTAATTCTTCTTGGTGATTTCAACTGTATGAAAAATCAGGAATGAATTCCTGTCCTTGCTGGGCTGTTCTGACTTGGTGCAACAAGTTGATTTTCCTACCCACTCTAGTGGTCATATATTAGACCTGCGCTGCACATCTGACTTATCTGTCGGCAACACTTACAGCAGTGATTTGAGGCACTCATGGCCATAAAACAGTACTTTTCACTGTCTCATTACCTCTCCTTCCTCTTACCTATAAATATCAAATTTATTTCAGAGACCTTAAAAATATCTGTCCCTCTATCCCTGCTGGATTAATTTCTGATCTTTTTCTGTCATCCCCTATTCCAGCGTTTTTCAACCTTTAAGTATTTGCGACCCGAGGTTCCTTAAAAGTTTTAATTGCGCCCAACAAATGTTTTTTTGAAAGGAGCCCACTAATACCAATTTGTTCTTTTTTAATTAATGATATATCATAGATGCATATTTTATTATACCTACTTAACTTTTATCGACATTTATCTAACTCTATATTTATTTTTCTAGTATCAGCATGTAAGTTAAGTTAATTTGTTTTGGTTTCAATGTATTTTTCATATTTTTGATTCTTGTTTTCTTTTTTTCATATCTTCGCGCCCCCCTTTTTGTTACTTTGCGCCCCCCTAGTGGGGCCTGCTCCACAGTTTGAGAACCACTGCCCTATTCCATCAATGCTAGATAGTCTTGTTGACTACTATAACTCAGCACTTCATTCAGCACTAGATTAAACAGCTCAGTTAAAACATAAGGAAGCTTCCTTTAGGTGTTCAGTTCCATGGTATAACTCAGAATTATGGTCTATGAAAGCAGCTTGCTGATGCCTTGAGGGAATGTTACATAAGACTGGCCTCACTGTGCATTTCAAGGCTTTCTCTGACCTTCAAAGGGCTTAAAGAGATGCACTATGGCAGAATAATAGAAAGAGGCCAAGATAACCCAAGGATTTTGTTCCCTGTAGTTAATAAACTAGTTCCACCTGCATCTGGCCCAATTACCTCCTCTACTGAAGTCTGAAAAATCCCTACACTTTTTCCGTAATAAAATGAAAAATCTAAATAGTTCAGCTAACACGAATCCATCATCTATTTATATCTTTTCCTGTTTTCCCACTCCATCCTGCTTCTTTTCTAAATTTTCACCAGTCATATCTGCACTTGTTAATAACATGCTTTGTAAGATGAGACGGATTAGTTGTGTACTGGACCTCATCCCCACAACACTTCTTAAATCCTACCTTAATTCCATAATTTCAACTGTTACAACAATAATAAATACATCCCTTGACATTGGCTTAGTGCCACCCCCTTATAAAATTGCTTCTGTAACAGCAATGTTAAAAGTCGGGAGTGGTCTCTCCTAGGCTTTCTTATATACTCAGATATGGGGATTGATATTTGAGGAGTAAACCGTGTGACACTGATTATATTTTTATATTATGTACATTAAACAACCATCAAAAACAAATCAAATTAATAATATTTTGAAGAATTATTATAAAGTAAAGTTGAATAAATCGAACTCTGCAGCTGCGTGAATAAAAAAAAATCAAGCATGTGTTCAGGTAAAGTACCACTTCCGGTTAACGGAAATAGCCGAAAAGTTGATAGAAATCTACATTTTGTACCTAATACTTGTATGCAAAATTTATGTTTACATACACACACACAGACAGACACACAGAGATAATTCCAAAAATGGTATTTTCAGATCCTCCCAGTGTGGAGTTTGCATGTTCTCCCCGTGTCTGCGTGGGTTTCCTCCGGGCGCTCCGGTTTCCTCCCACAGTCCAAAGACATGCAGGTTAGGTGGATTGGCGATTCTAAATTGGCCCTGGTGTGTGCTTGGTGTGTGGGTGTATTTGTGTATGTCCTGCGGTGGTTTGGCACCCTGCCCGGGATTGGTTCCTACCTTGTGCCCTGTGTTGGCTGGGATTGGCTCCAGCAGACCCCTGTGACCCTGTGTTTGGATTCAGCGGGTTGGATAATGGATGGATGGATGGTATTTTCAGACTCAGGGAGGTCTAAACATCGAGATTTATCAAAATCTCAACATCTAATTATTGGATGATTACAATACTTTTCCTATACTTCGTATATGAGAAAGTAAAAAAGTCTGGTCTTGTTATTGACAATCTTAACAATTTTTGGCCTGTCACTTACTTACCTTTTCTGTCAAAAGTTTTTAAGCACATTATAGTCCTCCAACTCAGCAATTACTTAACTTCTAATAAGTTCATGGAACCCTTTCAGTCTGGTTTCAGAGTGCAGCACAGCTGTGAAACTGCTCTGTTTCGGGTAACCAATGATTTGCTTATGGCAGCAGACTGTGCCAACAAGCATATTAATTCTGTTACACCTTAATGCAGCACTTAACACTGTCAGACTTGACATTCTACTGTTCAAAATGGAGACTATTCTGGATATCTCTGGCACTGACCTCCAGTTGTTTAAGTCCTATCTGACTGAATGGCAAGAGTTTGTTAGTCGTCGCAACAGTAGATCCAGCTCACACAAGGGACTCCTCAGAGCTCTGTCCTTTACCCTCTGCTCTTTTGTATCTATATGATTCCCCTTGGCCATATTATTCATAGCTTGGTCTGACTATCATTGTTAAGCAGATGATACTCAACTCTATTTCAGTGTTAAAAGTGAAACTTCATCAGAGCTTTCTCAGCTCACAACTTCCTTCAATGAAATTAATACCTGGATGGAGAAGAACTCTTTAAAAGTAAGTTGCAACAAAATTGAAGCGCAGCTTATGAAAATTAACTCCTTTTCAATCACAACTGATAATGATCTCATCAGACGTCCTTCTAATGCAAGGAATCTTGGTGTCATTTTTGATTCCTCCCTTTCTTATTCCACCCACATAAACCATATTAAGAAACTTTCCTACTTTCACCTCTATAACATATTTATGTTTGCTCATTCCTCTCCTTTTCTAATGCTGAGAAACTTCTCCATGCTTTTATCACATCCTGCATTGATTATTGTAACTCTCTACTGGCGGGTGCACTTCTAATCTTATATCACAGCTCTGGCTGATTCAAAACTCTGCTGCAAGAGTCCTTACATAGACCATCAACAATGAGCTTATATCACCCATCCTGCTTCACCTTCATTGGCTCCCTGTGTCTTACAGAATCGAACATAAAATTCTATTATTAACCTACAAGGCTTTAAATGGTCTCACACTGGACTACATCAGTGACCTTCTCCATCACTATGCTCCTGTTCACCTGCTTAAGGTTCTCTGATTCTGGCAATCTTGTTGTGCCCCAGCCTTTAAAGCCGGCATCTTACCGCCATAATATCAGTACTATTTTGGACTCAAATCTGTGAACATCTCTGTTCAATTTACTTCGGTTTTGTAGCCAGGAAACAATAAACATTTATGATGTCTGTAGCTCATCTTTGTGACATACAGTATGTATGTTATGTTATGAAAAAAGGAGGCCAGACGCATGGTGGATACTGTAGGGTTATCAGTGAGAAGCTATTTGTATGATGCCTTGTTCTTTTTTTGTTTCTGGGAAGGGAAAGAGGAATAAATTTCTGTTTTGCCATTTTGTGCTAATTAATTGATTTCTCTAGCAATTTGGTTGAACTGTTTTCAAAATTAAACAAGGCTGTTTTATTCATCACCAGTAATGTGATGCACAAGAATAAATATTGCAGGATTTAAGCCAGCTGAACTGCATGCTTTTTCTTCCCCCTCCCTTGCTCTTCTATAAGACGATGCCAAAAAATGTACTTGGAAAGACATTTCAGGATTATTAAGAGCAAATCCTCTGTTTTTGAAAATGTAATTCTCTTTAACTCCCTTAAAAGTCATCATTTCTAAAATTAAGATATTTCACAAACCACAGTCTAAATTCAGTAATATTAATAACACTGTTAAATATTAAGAGATATCAACCCATATGAAAGTCCTATGAAACTTTAGACAAGTGACATTGCCCAACAGATCAAAGAACCAGATGTTTATAATTGGAAGGTTCTGCAAATAATACCTCCTATTACAGAACACAAGGCTAAGGATCCTGACTTTCACTTAGAAGCACTGGTTTAACTAGGAAAGGCTGTATGTTTCCTGAAAACTGTTTGGCTGGGATTGCTAAAGCTGAAGCAGTGCCTAACACTTTCATTTGCTGACCATTCTGCTCGATGCTTCAGATGGAGAAACAACAGATGACGAATCTATGTGCTGAGGCTCCTCGTGACCACAGTCTGCTTTGCTCAAGAGAAAATGCTTGTAAACTGTCCCATGGCCACTCCTTGTTTATTCAAAAAAACTTTGTTCTATCTCTCTTTTCTATCTTTTAGCAGCTTCAGAAGTTGCAGACATTTTGTTTAACGCAGGTAATACATCACATACGAACAACCAATTAACTGATCACTCTGAAGTGGAAATTTGTATTGTTGTCCGCATATTGATTTGCCAAAATTTTACACCGGATGCCCTTCCTGACGTAACCCTCCTCATTTATCCGAGCTTGGGACTGGCACGAAGAAACACACTGGTTTGTGCATCCCCTGTGGCAGGTTTTAGTGTTACAGTGGACATAAACTATTGCCTATGAGTAGGCAATACCATAGGCAATATTAGTCTTTAAATGTATAGAAAAAGTGACATCACTGACGTGTTATAATCAGTCCCCACTGCATAGGTGTGTACTTAGTTTGCCTATACTGTATATAAATCTGGCCCTTGTTGTAGCCACTGTTTTCAACATACTACAGGTTAGGTGCTGCTGACGTTGGATATACTGTATAATGGTATTATAGGCAGTATGATAAACAACTTTTGATAATCCGGGGTCTCATCGGGGCTCCAGTATTGGCTAAACACTGAAATCTTACTCTGGTATTATAGAATGTACTGACTAAAGGCACACCATTAAAGATTTATAAGAATGATCAAGATAGAAAACATAATCAAAAAACAGAGTATAAAGCAAAATCAGGAGTCAAGAATAACAATCGGAAAAACCCACTAATGTTAACCAAAAATCAATTACCTTAAATACAAACAAAAGTTCAAAACAAGAAATAGTAAAGAAAATAGCACATAATTTCATTTGTTTATACAGTGTGGACACTAGGTGGCACTGTTGCCCCTTTAAACCCAACCGACAGACACTCAGGACACAGGTTAAAAGCACCAAGAAGATCTTTCATTTAGTTTCTTCTTTAAATAGTGGTCTTCAAGCACCACAGCCACAATAACACAGGCAAATAATTAAATAATACACAATTCTCTCTATATATCTCTCCTCCATAGCTTCATACCTGGCTCGCTTGCTGGATCTTTAGCAGTCCCTTATATAGTTATGACCCAGAAGTGTTTCTGTTCTTCCTCCTATGTGACTTTCCAGCACTTCCGGGTCAGATGGAGAATCCCAGTTCTTTAATCAGCTGGAAGTACTTCGGGGCTTCCATCCAAGTGACATGTTAGTATTTCTGGGCTATGTTGAAATAAGAGTCCCAGAGTATTCTCACAGTATCCCCTGCAATACTGAACTCAAAAGTCTGTGATGCCCTGCAGGAATACAGGGCACTTTTAGGCTGTAGGTAGGCTGCCATCTAGTGCTTTGGGGGAAGCTATGTCCAAACGTAGCTGCCTTCCCCCATCCTTCCATCCCTTACAGCAGTCTTGGATAAATTAGGACTGTGCAAAGCAACGACAATGCAGTCATGCTGATGATACATAATCTTGGTGCATCATGGGATGTATCACCTTGGTAATAGGCAATTCAGAACCAACAAAATCAGAAAAACAAAATGTTGTTAAAAAGGACACAAACAGGCGGCACGGTGGCGCAGTGGGTAGCGCTGCTGCCTCGCAGTTGGGAGACCTGGGGCCTCATGTATAACGCCGTGCGTAGAACTCACACTATAACATGGCGTAAGCACAAAAACGGGATTGTGCGTACGCACAGAAAAATCCAGATGCAGGAATCTGTGCGCACGCATACTTTCACGTTCTTCCACTACATAAATCCCGATTTGCGTGTAAAGTAACGCACGTGCACGCGCCTTCTGTCCCGCCCCAACTCCTCCCAGAATTATGCCTCTTTGAATATGCAAATCAATATAAATAGCCTTCTGTGAAAAGACAATGGGAAAAGCACGGGAGAAAATATAAGAATTTCAGCGAATACCAAGTGGAGGCAAAGGAAAAACGTACTATTTGTTGGTTTAAACAGTGGTATAATCAACAAAAGGAAGCTGATCGAGTGACAGAGTGTCGGAGAAACTCGAAGGCTCAACTTCACAAAGTCGCACAGTGCCCGAAATAAAAAAGAAATCACATATCAAAGTCGCCGTGAAAAAGCGAGTCGTAGCCCACCGTCTGAGTGTCATATGAAAGCTTATTAGGGTACAGACAAAAAAAAAAGGCATACAGTGGGGAAAAAAGCATGAAATGTCAACTTTAATCTCGAAATTTCCACTTTAATCACGTAGTTTATTTTGCCATTAAAGTAGAACATCATAAACTTCATCTTAAAATCGTTTAATTTACTAGTTTCTCAAATCCCATTGTAACTAAAGTAGGACGTTAAATGCTTTGTTCTGTATTTGATTTTCTATGTGCTCTATGTATGTGAATCACTACCTGCTTCTTAAACGGGCTTTCTCTTTCTCCGACAGGACACATAATCCATTACATTCGTGATATTACAGCTCTCTGAATAATTAAAATACTGAGATGTATACGTGATATCTTTTTCATGATGATAGGAATGAAAGCATGTTATTAAACATGGGAACACGGCGGCGCAGTGCTTGTTCATATCTCACACAAGAGGCTTGCTGCGCCATGCGCAACCTTCAATGAAATAATTTATCACAGCAGTACTGTCTCTTTCAAACGTACTAACCTCCAATTCCTGTCCTTACTTTTCTTTCTCCAAAAACTCAATCGCCACACAATAAGCTATGTAATAGACGTGAAGCCATCTGTAAGCTTAGAACTTCGATTCTTCAAAACTTTTAAGGAACATTGAAATATCTTAGTAGTACATGTTTAATTATTATATCCGTCTATCTTTCCAGTGTCGCGTCAGCACCAGCAAGAATACAGCGCAAGGCAGGAACAATCCCTGAACTAGCTAGCGCTGCGGCACCGTGTCCTCACATGTTTAATTATTAACAATACAGATTATTTAAATGAAGTTAAAGTTTTATCTGTATAATATAATCAACATGTTTTGCTGCATTTCGTCTTAGAAACGAATACCGTCATCACATGTAAATACGCGCTTTATAAAGTGGCGCAGGTTGTGCAATATTATAACTGTAGTGCAAGTTTACAGTGAGGTGATTGTACTTATAAGTACAAACAGTTCTACAAGGAGCACTTGATGGACTGATTTAGTGCCTTTAGAGTTCTTGGGATGAAACTGTTTCTAAACCGCGAAGTCCGTACAGGGACTAAAGCGTTTGCTGCGGCTCAGGCACCGTCTGCTTCATGCTGTGTACCGATAATTCTCTTTCCAATCAGCTGCTGCTGTGATTCCCCAATCAGATACAGTGATATAAATACTCCGAGTGGTGCAGTGAGAGTAATATGGAAAAAGATGATCTGCTGTGGCAACCCTTAACGGGATCAGCTGAAAGAAGATGCAGTGAGAGTTACAACGCTAAAGCAGTTATGGTATTTGGAATACTATGGCTATTCCCTGGACCATTATATTGCTACAGGTTAATTACAATCAGATGCATTACACTAATAAACAATATGCAGTTAATTTCAGTGTATTTATAAAGCCGCGCCAGGAATGTGGATTTAAGAAAGAAAGGTGATCACACAGGAACAGTAGCACTGCTTTGACACTGGGTGCCGCCAGTCTGCAAAACCGGGCGGATAAATTGCGTACGCCAAGGAATGAGTTACCGTGGAAATGTGCGTGGCTTTACGCCAAGTTTAGGTTTTATACGTCGCGATTTGAGCGTGGAAAGGTTCATACGCAACATTTCTGTGCATACGCACCGTTTATACATGAGGCCCCTGGGGACCTGGGTTCGCTTCCCGGGTCCTCCCTGCGTGGAGTTTGTATGTTCTCCCCGTGTCTGCGTGGGTTTCCTCCGGGCGCTCCGGTATCCTCCCACAGTCCAAAGACATGCAGATTAGGTGGATTGGCAATTCTAAATTGGCCCAAGTGTGTGCTTGGTGTGTTTGTGTGTGTCCTGCGGTGGGTTGGCACCCCTGCCCGGGATTGGTTCCTGCCTTGTGCCCTGTGTTGGCTGGGATTGGCTCCAGCAGACCCCCGTGACCCTGTGTTCGGATTCAGCAGGTTGGATAATGGATGGATGGAGGACACAAACAAAATAAATGACTTTTAATGTAAGTGTCCACACAATAAAATGTTAGAAATGGATTTTCTGAGTAAGAAAAACCCCAGGAAAGATTCATGAGTGATTTTTTAAACTAAAGGAAGCACAAGAAAAATTAAATAAAGCAATCGGTCACAACAATGTACAATAAATTAACTATGGAAAATGCTATTAGGATATGATCAATCACACCATGCACTCTACACTGTGCATACAAAAGCCATGCTACTCTGTACTTTTGACCAGCATCACACAGAGAAACCACTTTCATGAGACATTATTTTCATGACACAGACGCTGTGTGTGTAAAAGCCTACTGTAGCTCTGCCCTGATCTATTCCATCCATTCCAGATGCCAATTCACTTTAAAATGTGCAGTTGATCAAGGCCTTGTCCTGAACATCGCTACACACTTTAAGTGCCTTGAGCATGGGAAAGGTGCTATGTAAATAAAATGTATTATTATTATTATTTTTACACTTCTGCTGACTGCTGAATTCCTCTGGAGCGCTGCCATAGATTCATCACAACATTGGTATTGTTTATTAAGCAACCCTAAGAGACTAATAACTTCACTTTCCTGTTTTTATGTGCCACAGGGACACACTGTAAGACTCAGCAATCGCCATCACATTCTTCACTATCACCTAAATGAGACCTTATGCAGGCTAGCGCTAAAGTTTGTAGATGTTTTGTCACACGATTGGGCTGTTTCTGTCTCTTGTTAAGTCTGTTCTCCAAGATTGTGGCACAGCTTGAAGCAGCCAGATATCTATTCAATATTCAATATGGGATTTTGGAACCCAAGACTAATGAATTATTTTGGTTTAATGACAAACTGAAAAAGTTAAAATTTTTAACCATTATGGTGGGTGAGAGAGGACATGCAGGAGGTGGACGTAATACAACAAGAAGCAGAGGACAAGAAGATATGGAAAAGATGATCCGCCGTGGCGACCTCTAACGAGAGCAGCCAAAAGAAGAAGATGCTGCAATGGCATCATTATTTTTTAATAGGTGCCTCCATTTCAGAACAAATGTGTTGGGCATTTCAATCTGATCCGAAATTCCTGGCAGGCACAACACAACTAACATCCTCAGACTGACTGTGTGAAGGTTGACAAGGGTATTTCCACGGTATCCAAGATAACCCCTAATGTTGAATGGAAACTAAAATATTTTGTTAAGAATATTCTAGCTCTGGTTTTTGGTCTTTGAGTTTTGGTTCATATTTTAATTTTGACAATAGATTGATTTGACTGTGGGTTTTGACCTTAGCTTGCCCTCACTACGTTCACTTTCCGGTCATATTCAGTCTTTAAATACTCACTCTTTCTGAGTCAATATACTATGAGATTACCATTCCCTTATTGACAGAGTTCCTTTAAATTAGGACAGCCATATACTCTGAGTTTTGGTCAACATCTGTAGAGTAAGGATCAGAGAGGTTAATACAGCTAACATGAGAGCACTGAAATGCTGTTCTATAGTCAGGAATTAATTTTTCTCAAAATGTTCATGTTTTGATGTTCATTTTTAGTAATGCATCTTGCTATCTGGTACTGCTTTCATCTAACATAAAGGAACATGAAGGAATGGGCACACGCAACTTAAACATCCATATTACTAACCGAGAATGCTAAACCGGATGATGGACGCAGGCACATCCGGCCATGGGCCGTAGCTGCAAAAAGACGTACTGCGCAGGCGCAAAAAGAGTCCGCGAGAGTCGGCTGAGGAGCCGAGAAAGGCGGACAAAAGAGGGCGAGAGAGGCGGATGAGGGGCCGCGAAAGGCGCAGGCGCAAAAAGAGTCCGCGAGAGTCGGAGAAAGGCGGAGAAAAGAGGGCGACAAAGGCGGATGAGGGGCTGCGAGTGGCGGACAAGACCACAGAAAAAAAGGAGTGAGCACATACAAAAAGGAGAAATGAGGCGCAAAGTCAAACGCAGGAAAAGCACGAAACACATTGCACACGAAACTAGACCCGAAAAAAAAAAAAAAAAAGAGGCTCGCGCACAACAGCAAGGCACCCCCCCCCCCCCCTACAGGCACCGGACGGGACACACACCAAAGGGGGGATTCAACAAGCCCATGGAACACAAAAAAAAGAACACAAAACCACCCCCACAGACCCTACAAGCGAGGGACGGGACACACACAAAGAGGGGGATTCAACAAGACACAGGAACACAAAAAGAAAGAAGACGCTCTCGCAACAACAATCCTCAACAATCCCCCCCCCCCCCCCCCACATCCATAAGAAGTCACACCCAAAGCCACATATTCTAAAGTGAACGTCAGCACCTTCACACTAGACAGCATAGGTGTCAGCATTGGTGGATCTCCTTACAATAAAGCACTATTAACCGTTCAACTGCAGAAAAGGAAACATATTAACAGTGACTGCGACCCTCCTTAATACTTATCCATATTTCGGATGCTGAGAAAGAAACAAGTCATGAATACACGGTCACGGGTACAAAACAAAAAGGAAAGGATAACAGGAACAAACACACGAACACGAAAGAAACAACAAAATAGACGGCTATGCAGCATAGGTGGATCTCATTACAATAAGGCACTATTAACCATTCAACCGCAGAAAAGGCTCCATATTAACAGTGAGTGCAATACTCCTTATTACTTATCCATATTTCTAAAAGAAAAAATGTCTCGACTCCAAAAACGCAAAGCTCAACTAAAGCTTCTAACAAACGATGTACCTAAAAGTAAAAACTTTATGAACTGCGTTAGATCCTACAATAGTTCATTTGCTTTTAGTGAATATCAGGCCACCAAAAGGCAATGGCCCATACTGCTTTCCCATATGTGCACAAATACTGCATCGCATTGGAACAATGCACCCTGAAACAAATCAACAACGCAAATATGCACAAATCTACATCCTGGATCCACATGACGCAAACTATCAATCAAAGTGCTGCATCGCAACAGGCACGGATTCAAAACGAAACACATCCCGTCTCAGACATACGTTAACGGCAAGGAAGGCTACAACGGGCGTCTCACACAGCACAGGCAAATCGATTACAGCTCCAAAACAACACGTCCCAAATACTACATATGCAACAACGCGCCTCTCAAACGGCACAAGCAAAACATACACCGGGAAAATTCATTCAGATTAATGAATGTCATTTGCAATCATTGTCATTCAGTTCACTTCCCTGAAGAAACAACTGGCAATACAAGTAATACATTTAGACGTTGTTGTCAAAAGGGTCAAATTAGACTGCCTTCTTTACATTCATATACTGAATATCTACAGAAGATTCTAACTGACGATGTACCTGAAAGTGAAATCTTTATCAACTGCATTAGATCCTACAAATCGGTATCCACTATGAACATTAACGGTGGCACTGCACGTGACATCCGTCTTCAAAAAATGTTGTTTATTGATGAATGTACAATGGCATGAAGTCACTTACTCAACACCATTCATAAACTTCTACAAACGTTTATGAATAATAATATTCGATTTGGAGGAAAGGTACTTTTATTAGGAGGAGATTTTAAACAGTGATTAGCTTTCCTTCCAGATGCCATGCACTCAGCTATTGTTCAGTGCACCTTAAAATACGCAGACAATTGGCATTGCTTTCAAAAGATACAGTTAGTAAAAAAGATACGATGTCCAGAACCAGATCATAACAATTGCTTATTACAACTGAGAGATGGTACACTCACCAATACAGATGGACTTCAGCCACATATTATTACAATTCCTCAAGCCTTTATCTGCGACGACTTAGTTACAGAGAGATTTGGAACAGCAATCTCATTAGACCAAATGCCCCTTTTAACACAACGCACTATATTATGTCCAAAAAATATTAATGTGGAAAACATAAATACCCAAGTCATTCCATTACTTCCTGGAGAGACACAACTCTTTCTAAGCTCTGACAAAGTTGACTCTGATCACAATAATGACCATCTTCATTGACCTTACAAGTTCTGACCTGGAATTACCTTTTACACTTAAACGGCGTGTACAAAGAAATTTTCCAATAAACCTTTACACTGTGCCACACACTTTATTGTTTGCTTTCTATTTGCATCATCTACACCGTCACACTATTCTATATCTCATTCATACATCACGCTCTTTGTCATTCCCAACACCAGGGGTTGGCGAGCGAAGCGAGCAGGGGGCGGAGCCCCCTAGTAGCAATCTATTTGAATGATGACTGCCTTAGGAATTAATTTGGAACCCAAATTAACAGAGAGAATTGACAAAGAAGCTGGAAGTGGTGCCATTCTAAGAATGCATGATGCAAACCTACAGATGTACAGGTTACAGTAGACTATACTTGACAATTTATATTATATGAAACGTACTGTACTCACATTATATGAATAGATTGCACTATGCACAACCTGTATCATCCCGCCAAGGTTCTCGTTTGATCGTGTAGTAAAACTGTCATTCAGCAGTTTCATCATGTACTGATTCTGTGTCATCTAATAATAAGTACTAGACCATAACCCCTATTAATTGCAGAGGGTGAGAAAATGTAAAACCTGAATGTATTACAGCCCATCTTAGCGTCTCTGTTCATTTCAATTAAGTTACTGAATTTGTATTTCTTTGTGTTATGTTATTTGCATTGTAAACTGTCTTTGAGTAATAAAAGTACACCCTTTTATTAATACAATTCGCAGTCATGTACCTCCAAGCATATCAAGGCATCCTCAGAGCAAAGCAAGAATCAACCCTGTACGGGGCATAGCTCAGTCCAGCTAGGAATCATCATCATCTTTAGGGAGTGGAAGAAGAACCCTGAGAAAAATGCCATGTACACACAGGGAGAGCACTGAAACGCCACACAGACAATGACAATGGTAGTGTATTAATGGCAAATAAGGCCTTTGTGATATCTAAACACTTTAGGGTCATTAAAGGGTGCAGGTTATTTAATAAAAGCAGAAATGTGTAACCCTGAGCTCAAAAGATATAACTTGCTTTGTCTTAATTTTTTGGTATTAAAGTCTCAATGTAAAAAACTGTACAAGTTCACAGTGTCAACAAATGTGTTAAAAACATCCATGTACACAGAGCTGAGCACAGCACAGTTTGCATTCTTCCCATAGTCACAAAGAATATCCAAGAAATGTTGATCTGTAAATATAAAATGCAAAAGGTTGTCTGTCTGTCTCTCAAAAATGTACATAAAATCTTGATACCTTGATTTTGGTCACAATCAAGAGCTTATGCAGTAATATGCATTAGGCGGCCCATGACATGGGTGTGAGGGCTACCTCGGCCACAAAATTGGGCTTTGTGTCCTTCTCACAGCAAGTGGTGGCATTGCTGACAGTGAAGCACATTGCACAGGGTGACTGATGGCTTTAATTGCAAATGCCAGTCATACACACTGAGCACAACAGCAAGTCCTTTCCAGCAGCTCCGTGTATGACTTTATCTTTTTACCTTTTTTCTGTATTTTTTTCTATTTCACTGTTAACTGCTATCACTTTCTTTTATGTGGAATCATTCCCTGGACACTTTTACTTTTACTACGTGGACATGGATTTTTACACGCCGAGACTCGTCTATTCAAGTTGTCAACTTCAAGCACTGAGAACAAATGCCAGTGCCGGTGTGGTTCCCTATTTACTTGACGAGGTAAGAAGGTGGTATCGTGGCAGCAGAGTTGGCACTAAGCTAAAAATGAAGCGGCTTGCGAGAAAGTGACGTTTTAAGCCTTCGGTGCCTTCTGTAATCCTGGGAAATGTGAACTCAATATCAAATAAGATTGACAAACTGGCTGCGCTGGTGAAAAATGTCAGGACCTACAGAGAATGCAGTTTGTTGTGTTCTTATTATTATGTGAATTTCCCCTTGGGATTAATAAAGTATCTATCTATCTATCTATCTATCTATCTATCTATCTATCTATCTATCTATCTATCTATCTATCTATCTATCTATCTATCTATCTATCTATCTATCTATCTATCTATCTATCTATCTATCTATCTATCTATGTCATGCATTACTGAAGAATTGGTGAAGTGGGCTTTCTCTGCCACATTACTGAGCTTCAGGTCCTTCACACACCGAGTCACAATGAGATATGCCTGATAAGAAAAGCACAGACAGGAAAGAGCTGCAGTGACATCAGGCGGCAGTGAATAAGATTGTAGCAACCTCGGTGGAGTGACCTGGGGTGTTTTGTGAGAGATGCATCAGACCCTTTTCTTTAAGTGTTACTAGTAAAACATTAAAGAAATGAAGCAGGAAAGACTTTCTTTGGATGCATACTGTACTTTGCTGCTGTGTTGTCCAGTGGTTTGACTGAGATGCATTATGTGCTTTAATAAAAATAATTCTATTCTGACACTTCAAAGATTAGTGGTAGATAAACAGAGACATTCAAAATCTGTAAACTGGGGAATTTGTAATAGTAGCCCCATGTGTTGGAGGTTTGAAATGTATGCCAGTTATCCAAGCTCTCCTTGTCTTCTTCTTCTTCTTTCTCTTCATCTTTTCCCACTTCTATGTGAAGTTAATGTGCTCAATGAACCTTCTCCAAACAGCTCAGTCCTGCACCTCCTTGCAAGTCAAGCCATTTTCCTTCAGATGTTCTTTTACTTTATCCGTCCACCTCCACTTTGACTTCCCTTGCTTTCTCTTGCCCTGTTCTTCCATTCCCATTACTCTTTTACTCACACATATTCATTGTCTCTCCTCATCACATGTCCATACCACCTCAACCTACATTCCTGTACTTTCTTATTTATCTCTCCCACTTTTGTTGTACCTTTGATTGTCTCATTTTTTATTCTGTACTTTATTGTAATCCCAACATTCTCATTTCTGCCACATCTAACGTCTTCTCCTGCGTTTCATTTACTGCCCATGTCTCAGCTCCAAACATCATTGCTGGTCTTACCGCTGTCTTAAAAACCTTACCTTAACATTCGATCACACAACCCCACCAAAACATTTGCAAAAAGTCTTAGGCTTTGCAAAATTACTTTTTTTTAATCATATCTGATAACATTCAGACACAACATTGATGAATAATTTAGTATCTGAAAGGGTTATGAATAATTATTCTAAAAATACAATTCAACAATAATAGCATGTTGTATAATATAGTTTAATGTACATGATTTTAACAAGAAAGTATAATTTTCATACAGTGATAAAAAAACAGAAAAGATATACAAAGGGGTTTAAAAACTGTCATTAGTGTTTCTGATTCAAGATCCTTATGGGACTCATGAAAGAACTGAATTGACCGCATTGCTGATCTGTCCTACAAGGTATCCTTAAAGATGAACCCATGTGGTGTGTTATTATTTGAAGTATGCCATTTGCAATTCAATAGTATGTTAGCTTTAAAATTCTTGGTAAAAGTAAGAAAATTTAAAATGTAACTTTTTTCTTCCTTGTGGGGTATATTTTCAATGAGCATTAGATTTCTAAACATTTACAATATGCAATTAAATGCTTTGCTAGTGCTCCTGTAAGGACTCCAGTAAAATCCTAGATGTGGAAAGTGTACAATGTTTTTGGCTGTTATGGTTACATGATTATTTCAGATTTATTTCAATTGACTATAAGGTTTTGTATATTTTAATGATCATCATATAATAAGCAAACCTTAACTGGGTATTACATGGTATCATGTGGTTATTCTCCTGGCCCACGGTATACTTTGCAATCAGTCATCATGCAAAGTCAGATGGAGGTAAGCATTTTGTAACCTACAGAACCATTCCCAAGCAGACTCTTATCGCACCATCTTCTGTGGTCAAAGGAGCCCTTAAAATGAGAAACTCTGGGAGGGAGAAAGGCCTCCTTTAAGCAAAGCAGCAATAGGGCAAGGGGGAGAGTAAGCAATCAAGACTTTTAAAATTGAGGTGTCTCAAAGATGTTAGTGGCAGTAGTGGAGTGATCGCTATCAAAAGGGGGCAGCAGCTTTACGGTCTTCATCGTCCCAGAAATTACCCTTCTCTGGGAGGTGTTTGTGGGAAACTGCGGCTCTCTGATGAGTCGCAACTGTCTGGGAACAGCAAGAAACCGCTGAAAGTGCTACTGCTTTCGGAGTTCTGGAACATGCCATTGGTGCTGGTATCTTTCACTTGTATCCAGGCTTGGTCACCAGCCTGAAGGTGTTGCACCACCATCTGAGAGGCCTGACCCATGTTATTTTCCTCTGTGCTTTTTACAATACTCTGGAAGTTCACAAATAGGCCCACCTTAAGCACTCTGAGAAAAGCTGTCACGTGGTAGGTGAAGATATAAGTGCCATTTACAGGTGCTGTGTAGATCCCAGTGGTGGGATTATAGTGCCCCATGACATTATAGAGCACAGATGTGAAGGGCACTGGCAGATTGGGCCTAGGGTAGATGTTCTTTAGGGCTGCAGAAAAAGCAGATTGGATGGAAGGGGTGCATGGCCCTGGTTCTCCTCTATCTCCTTGATCCCCTTTCTCCCCTCTGTCCCCTGGCAATCCCTGAGGTCCCTCAACACCTTGAACTCCTGGCTCTCCTTGAGGACCCAGTGGCCCCATTATTCCCTCATCACCCTTTTCCCCATCTTTGCACTCACATACTCCCATCTCTCCCTGATCCCCTTTCAATCCAGGGGTTCCTTGCTCACCGGGGGAGCCTTTCTCCCCATTTTCACCTGTTTGGCCGGTTATGCCATCTTTACCAGGCAAACCAGGCTCTCCTCTTTCTCCAGATGGTCCTGGAGAACCTAGATTTCCAGGTCTGCCCTTCTCCCCTTCACAAACTGCCGGACACTGACCAGGTTGCCCTGGCGGGCCTCTTATGCCTGGAATTCCATCAATGCCTGACATTCCTTTTTCACCTGAAACCAGAGAAGTAACAAATTTACATTAACATTCATACAGTGCTAAAGTGGAACACAGGAAACAAGAAAAATATCATTTTGATGTTATTGCCCAGCTCATTGCTACAGAAAAAGCATGAAGATATATAACAATGGCCACATCAAATGCCTACCATGTCCTGTAGGTGGGCACACCTACTGTGTGGAGAAAAAAGACAAAATGTCACCTACCTTTGAGCCCAGTGCTACCCTTAGAGCCTTGGAATCCAGATTGCCCTTTATCGCCTTTTGGTCCCTCATCTCCTTTCTCACCTACATGATGGTAAAAATAAAGAAGAGTGCAGACATTTATTTTTTTCTTTTTGGTAATGGTGGCTCTCCTCTTTCTCCAGATGGTCCTGAAGGTCTTACACTTTACATTTTAAATTCTGGAAGCACCCAAAAGCTGAAACAACTAGGAGAAATATACGATGATGCTGAATGACCACGTCCATGGTGCCGGATTTTATGTTTACTTCCTCCTCCTCTACTTTAGTGGAGAACTCAGTTTACATGGATGCAAAGTAATATGACAGGTAATAAGTGTAAAGACTAGACTGAAAGTCAAAAAAGTGGCCAGTTAGAAACAATTAAAGGAAAGGGAAGGGTAAAAGCACAGATCAGATAAAACAAGTCCAGTGGGATCTGACAAGGTAGAAAGTAAAGGAAGCTGAGCACTTCACCATTAAGCTCTAGTGTTCCAACATACAGTAGCTCCTTTAACTACTTCACAGTCCTCAGTGGTTTTAGCACAGTAATGCATTCCAGCAATAAGTGAGAAAGAAGAGCAGGAAAAGCTTGCATCTGTAGGCTGAATTTAATTCAAAAAGACTATCCATTTTCCTTTGATTGGTCTTTTAAATGCAGTAATAGCATTGGGTGGATATCATTTTGGTAGTGTTCAGGTTAGGTGTTTCATGGTTTTAGCATTCCATCATCTTTCTCAGCCCAAAGTATTATTATTATTAGCATTATTCTGGGAGGAACTAACTAAGGTAAGGATGACGCTAATAAGTGATTGAAGCTTTATCTTTATCACCATCCAGATCTCCTCACAGGTGGCGCAGTGGTAGTGCTGCTGCAGCAAGGAGACTGTGGAAAATTGTGGGTTCGCTTCCTGGTTCCTCCCTGTGTGAATATCGCTTTGAGTACTGAGAAAAACACTATATAAATGTAATGAATTATTAATAGCTGACGTTCACATTTTCATACTAGCTTGGTTCTTTTTGTAAACCTTTTATTCCTGTGCTTCCTTTGTCATTGTCATGGACTCACTCACCTTTGAGGCCTCTTTGCCCAGGTAAGCCTTGATGACCTCTAATTCCCATCTTCCCTTTGATTCCTTGACTTCCTGGTCGTCCTGTGAAACAAAGAGAATCAATCCATTGAAGGAGCAGTGTGGTCGAAATAAAAATAAATTAGAATGACTTTATAATTAACCTTGATCACCGGGCTCCTAACAATCTAACAAATATGATGTCTAAGGGCTTACATCTGAAGCTCTCATGCACTGGAAATTACCTTCTTGCCATTTCAAACTCCTTTTTCCAGTATTGTGGATGTTCAGATTGATGGAATGAAGTTTAGTTCTAAAACCGAACACTTAACTGCCATGGTAGAATTAAGCACTCTGTAAACATTATCTCTGATAAAAATGTTATTCTATTAGCCAGACATCTGTGTTACAGTCATTTTGACAGACCCTTAAACAAGTTGTTTCATTATTGTATCTGACAGGGGCATATGCTCCCTGGGAATGTGTCCTTTTAGCATTGTAGCTCATTCTTTAAGCCTAAATAGATCCTTTCTCACTAATAGTGCAGATATTAAGAAAAGGGAAATACAGTAAAAAAAAAGCAAAAAAAAAAAAAATGAAAATAACCTGCTTTAAAATGCAGCTTTCATTCTTAATGCATATTACAGTATATACTGCCATATAATCTATATATATAAAATAGACTGTGTGTTTCATTTACAATCCTACACCTTTTGACCAATTGGACCAAATTTTACATAGTTGCACTTCAGAACCACACAGACAAGATAAACTATTTTGGAGCCCAAAACTTTGACCTGGGGGTCCCAGTGTTTTGTATTCCTGGGTGCTACACTTTGCACACTAGTGCCACCTGCTGACTCAGAACAAATATTTCAGTCCTATGATCCCTGACTGAACTGGATCAAATTTTGCATAGTTGCTCTCTAGGACTATACATACAAGGCAGACTACTTTAAAACTCAAAATGTTGATTCTGGGGATGCCAAATTAACATTACTTATCTGGAAAAAAACTTGTACTGCTTTAGACTACTGTAATATAAAACTAATTTATTCTGCACTTTTGCAAGGGGGTGTTGGGTGAGGCTTGATCGAGCAGAAGTGAAGCACAACACAAAGGAGAATCAAAGGGTTGTTGTTTAACTCTTAACTCTGTAAGTTTTCATTCATAATTTAAACACTGCACACAGTCCACCATGAACTAAGAGGATGAGTCAGACATGAGAGCTTTCATGGTTACTATTATGATTGGTCTTCTTTATTATTTATTTATTTATTTTCCAAAGGAATTCCTGGGACTTCTTGATATCTATTCTGGGGTTTCTGGGGTCAGTTAAATTTATGCAAATATTTATTTTGTTGTATCTTAGTTCCTAATGAAACTGGAATGTTTTAACGACTTATTGTGGTGCCATTTTTTTTTTAATATTGGCAGACAGTGCCATTATGGTGAGTTTCACATTGTACACTAATAGATAGATAGAACATATTTCATGCCATTTCAGTATCTATATTTGGATAATTCTACTTTTGATAAAGTCTACTTCTTGGTATTTTCATTCTCAGTTTTCTGTCTTATTTTCTAGCTACAATTCTAATTCTTGTCTCATGTTTCTGGCTTGGCAAAAGATTAGTTTATCTGTTTGGTTTTGACTCCTGCGTGTACTCCATTTTGGTTCTCATTTCCATTCTTCCAATCCCGAGATGAAAAGTCATTCTGCTTCAGCAAAACAGTTACAACCAAGCAAGAAGTTATTCTGAAATCTAATCGAACCCAGAAAGAACAAATTCTTGAAATGCTGCATGCTGGTAATATAAAAAGGAGTATCGTGTGCTTTTACAGGGGGGTGTTGGGTGAGACTTGATCGAGAGTGGAAGTGCTGAGCGGCACAAAGGAGAAGCAAAGGGTGGTTGCTTAATTCTGGCTTTGTTGTCTCTTATTCATAATTTAAGTACTCAAACTATCCATTTTGATGTAAGAGGATGAGTTAGATATGACAGTGCTCATGGTCCAGTCAGATTAATTCTCAACTCATGAGGGCATAGATATTGATAGATAAGGCAGTGTTGATGACAGAACAGCCAGCAATGACAACAGGGCTACCATTTCAAAAACACATAAACCCTTGCTTTCTTTCTTTAGCCCATTCTACAAATATACCCAGGCAGTGCCTGGTATTTTGGATAATATAATATAATATAATATAATATAATATAATATAATATAATATAATATAATATAATATAATATAATATAATATAATATAATATAATATTTACACCATGCTATGCACAGAAAGTTTATTTCATTTTAATCTTTTGAGACACGTTCTCAAACCAACCATAATAAGAATTAGGAAATCGCTTACTAGAAAATAAGGAAATTAAGTATATATGTTTATATTGAATTTCAAAAGATACGAAACATCAGGATAAACAACTGAGTAAAAACTTTGGAGCTCCTTGGTATAAGTTTTCGTTGAATCACAGTTTGCTCAATTAGAACTTTGACATTTTCACATGAAGTTGGTCTTGGGAAAACAACATACAGTTGCCCATGTGAGAAAACAGGATTAGGTAAGTAAATTCCAAGTTTTTGTAGAGTTTGTCCATGTAACTTGTTAACTGTCACAGCAAAAGCGACTCTTAATAGGAAAGTGTCATTGTTTAAATTGAAAAGGAATACATAGACTTTGATCATCCAAACGAATCCGTGGTAAAATAATTGTCCTTTAGCAGGTCCAGTACACCTAAGATTTCATAATAATATAATATAATATAATATAATATAATATAATATAATATAATATAATATAATATAATATAATATAATATAATATAATATAATATAATATAGAAAATGACCAAACCCAGCTTGACATCAAAACCATTTAAAAAATAAACTTTTCTGTGTGTTCCCTTAGAGATAGGGTGAGAAGCATTGACATGCGGTAGAGTCTCAGAGTAGAGCCGCTGAATCCTCCACATCAAAAGGAGCCAGTTGAGGTGATTTGGCATCTGATGCCTCCTAGACGACTCCCTGTGGAGGTTTTTCTGGCACGACCAGCTGGGAGGAGACACTGGGGAAGACCCATGGCTCGGTGTGAAGATTATTGTTCGGGAGCGCTTTGGGGTCCCACAGTATGAATTGGCAAGTGTGGCTGGGGAAAAGAATGTTCGGGGCTCACTGCTAAGAGTGTTGACCCCAAAACCTGGCTTCAGATAAGCAGTGGAAGATGAATGAATGTGTGAATGAACTTTTCCATGTTTATTTACACATATTGCCTTATAACATTAGGCAACCATAAATCGTTTTGGGTATGTCTCTACCAGTTTTGCACACCTAGGTTGGGGAATATTTGCCCATTCTTCCCATGAATTGTTCAAGTTCAGCCAGATTTCCTGGTGAGTGATGATGGACTGCACTCTCCAAGTGTGTCCACAGATTTTCTATCAGATTTAAATCAGAGCTTTGACTTGGCCACTCAATGATATACATTGTTCAACCCTTAAGCCATTGTACTGTTTTTCTGGTAGTGTGATTAGGGTTGAAGAGACACAGCCCTACAAAATAATGTTGCCATCACCATGCTTCATGGTAGGTATGGTACGTTAAGTCTTTTGTGCTGTTTGGTTTTCTCTAAACATAGCACTTGGAGTTCAGTCCAAAAAGATAGTCTTGGTCCCATTTGACCATAAAACATTTCACCACATTGCATCAAAATGCTCCTAGTGTTTATTTGCAAAGTGCAAATAAGAGTCAATGTGGTACTTTTTCAGAGGAGGCTTCTTTCTTGCCAACCTGGCATACAGGCTAGCTTTGTGTAAATATTCTTGTCACATGCACATAACAACCAATCTCTGCCTTAGAAATCTTTTTATTTCCTTCTCCTAACTTGTGCCTTTCCACAGTTTTATCTTCAAGCCGTTTTGAAAGCACATCTCCAATTGTGATCAATTCTTTATGTTTCCATGCACCACAAGCAGTGAAGTAGTCAGAACCACTACAACTGATATTGGGTGGGGACTAATTAATTTTACTTTAAGCTTGAGAGTTATAATGTGTAAATACAGCTGGAAATAGTTATATTTAACTAGCCAAAGTACCCGGCATTACCTGCTTATATTTGTAAAATGGATTAAGGAAAGAAAGAAAAAGTGCATGTTTTTTTTTATCAATCAATCATCATTCACACCACCTCTCTACCAATGTCTTACTTGTGCTCTTAGTTCAAGATGGACAGTTTGTAGTGCCTAAATTATGAAGAAAATCTGGCAAAGCAGGAATTAAACATTAGTGTTGCTTTGCACTTCCACTCTCAATCAAGCCTAACCCAACACTCCCCTGCAAAAGCGCAGGATACTTCTTTTTATATTACAATAGATAGGAGTAGCATGCAGCGTTACCCAACTAAGTAATGTTAAGTTATGGACATTTCATTTGTTGGTCTGCCTTTATCTTGTTAGGATATTTCAATTACTCTGAGCTAGCAGGGGGCACTGATGTACAAAATGTAGCGTAAGAAAAATAAATAGGGCTACAATTTTCAAAAATGTTGTGTTCCAAAGTAGTTTATCTTGTCTGTATTGTCCTAGAGAGCAACTATGCAAAATGTGGATCTGATCGGTCAAAAAGCTGTAGGATTATATAGGGAAAATACAGAAAGACAGACATTCTACTTTATATATAGATTTATTTTCATTTACAGGGTTTTGTGACAAAGAATGAGGATTTTGATAGGGCATGATGATTTTGTAAAGTTACTGTACATACATATAGCTGAAGAGAAGCCATAGAACAATACTATTATCTTACAATTTTTCAGTGGGGTCTTTGGAGATTGTATGTCCAGTTTTGAAGCAGTCTCAGGCATTTCTTTTAAACATTGACTTCTTGTGTCTATGCAAGATGGCTCCTGGCTTAATGAGGCTCTGAGAGGATTTATATCCACACTTTCCTGAACAATATTACATGTGGATTATCTTCTATTCTACCAGTTTCACACATTCAGTGAGTTATTTGCAGGTTCTATGAACCAATGCTATATATGGATAGGCGTCCTTGGACCATTTTATCACACACCGCTTTACCTGCTTTAACAACTGTCAAATTAGAACAAGGTACCTGCTCTCCTTACTAAAACTTCTATATCAAATCAAAGCAAGATTTCTCGTTTTAACTCTTAAGTTAGCAAATGTATGTTAAATATATCAAATGAAATCACTCTCACAGGTCATATTATATATATACTAGTCATTTAGCCCGTTACAATAACAGGCGCTAGAACAGTGGTGCATAAACATTAGTAGGAACAGTCTATATTAAATGGCAAGGGACTTTGACCTCATTCTTTTTGTTGGTCGTATTTTTCTTTCTTTCAGCCTTTCTTTTGTTGATGTTTACTTGCTGAGCTGACCGTTCTTCATGGGCTGCCGCCGTGTATTGTGTGTCTTTAATTTTCTGTGACAGTAATACTGTCTTGTACGGCTCTATTCAATAAGGGCGCGCACAAAAAGGCGAGCTTCAAAAAGGCGACCTCAATTGAGCGCGGCGAATAAAGGCGTTCGTAGATAATTTAGTTCAAATGGCTCTGGAATATGTGAAGAGCAACAAAGTTGCAGATCTTTATTTACGCGCGCCTTTATTTGCTGCGCCCAATTGAGGTCGCCCTTTTGAGGCTCGCCTTTTTGTGCGCGCCCTTATTGAAGGATACCATCTTGTATGTCCGCTGGCTTGTACGTCCACTGGCTTGTACGTCTGCTGGCTTGTACGTCTGTAATATACCTTTAATTTTCTCTGGCGGTAATACAGGCGTGCGCATCGGTAATATGCCTTTAATCTCCTCTGACAGTAATACTGGCTTGTATGTGGCTGTAATATGCGTCACTGTATTGTGTACCTTTAATTTCCTCTTGCAGTAATACTGGTTTGTATTTCCATAAAACGCCTCTAACTTTCTCTGACAGTAATATTGCGCATGGCACCGTGCCCCGCGCATGCGCACTTCACCAGAAGACACCCACACACGGATACCTGGACTCACATAGGGATTTTATATATATAGATAATATATATATTTGTCATATATTTGTATTTTTCAACTTAATACAAACATTTCACTGATGATGATCCAGTCATGCCAATCCCCAATATGACCACATAGTGGGTTGACTATGCCAGTTGTTGGACACTCATGCACATATTGTCTGTATGGCCGTGAACATATCATCACTGTTTTTGAGAACCAGATTCCATCCGTTATTCTTTCTGTTTTGATTTATTCTTTTCCATAAAGAGCAGAATGGTCTACTGTATGTGAATTTAAAATTGCTGGCAGAGATTATTTTAGGGAAGTTTGAAAGACAACTGTCACAAATAGCAAGGTCTAACACTGAAGAGACAAGCAATCAACAACCAAAATGAAAATGAAAATCAAGCTTGTAACACTAACTAGGCACCGAATCCCAGATACACCTTAACAAGAAGAAAATTATTTTCTTTCACTAAACAAAAGCATTTGTCATGAACATACTTTGTTACTGCTAGGAACTGATTTTTATGTTTCAACACATTACTTAATTTTGATACATTTTATCATTTTTGGACATCATTAGGTTTTTTTGTTTTGGCACGGTGGTAAGCATTTTTCTCCTGATCTATGCATGGCTGCAGCCATATTGTTTAATGCTGCTGTGCCAGTTGCCATGGATGGGATGTGATGCGTTTTGGTAAGGTTTCAGCATCCTAATTTTGGAAAGATTTGCTCTTGCATTCTCTTTCACTCTCTATTGTTAAAGGAAGCTTAAAGGCTTTTCCAAGAAAATTTAGCATTAAGGAACCTTTGAAGTTTGGCCTTTCGCAGTAGTTTGACTTTTACTTGTCCCAGATCAGGCCTTTACCTTCTACTATAAAGTCTATTTTTCTGGTACTCTCTTTCCTTTCCCTACCGCTTGGCACCTCCATGACTTGAAACATAGAATATGCCCTACACCTGTAGTGTGGCATCACAGCAAGCAATTCTAAAATAGCAGCACTGGATGATGTCACCTGTAGTGATTTTTGTGCATAATTATTACTTTTTGTAAAACTTTCAGAATTACTATCATAATTTATTTAATTATTTCAGGAATTTTTTTGCAAGTTATTTGTTTTTTCTAACTATTTTTATTGCTGTGATTCTGTGTGATTTTGTGGATTAATTTTGGTTAAGGCTGATATTTTGTGGTTGGTAATGTGTCCCCATTGCCAACATACGATGTCAGGAAGTGACTTGTTGCAGTGTTATCAGCCAGGAAGTACAAAAGGTGATGTCGTACAATTCCTGCCATCCAAGATTCTGGATTCTCCTTTTAGGTGTTAGGAGTATTTGGGAGTGTGGCAGATGACTGGGGATCCTGCCAAGCCGGGACACCTGGAAGGACCGGGAAAGGGACAATACCTCCCCTGGACCATGAGAGGGCAACCACCCTAATCTGCATCAGGGCCACAGGATCACAGATTAGAAGCTCAACCCCATTGGGGCCTGTGACCACCGCCAGGGGGTGCCTGAATGATTACAGAGCCATGGACTGCAGCACTTCGGCCACATCAGGAAGTGCCGCCGGAAGATCATCTCAAAGTACCTAGAGCACATCTGGGGCAGTATAAAAGAGGCTGCCTCATTCCATTAGTGGAGCTGGAGTCGGGTGGCAGCGGATGGAGCTTACGAAGAGAGGAGTAGAGGCAGCAGAAGACTTGAGAAGAGAGAACAGAATGGGCTGAGTAATTGTGGCTTTTCTATGCATTGCGTGGTCTTGTAAAGAAGAAGAGGTTATTAAACGTGTGTGATTTTTGGACATCTGGTGTTTGTCTGTCTGTGTTCGGGGGGTGAATCTTCACAGTATTCTAAAAGAACCTTCAGGACAAGTTGTTGTTTGCAACTTTATCTTTTTGTCTCTCAGTCTATTCAAAATGATTTTTTTTCTGCTTTTTCTTCGTTTTTAAGAAGTCACAAACATGCAACTAAAGATGATGGAAAAACAAGCCAATAGCTAAATAAAATATAATACTATATCTATTTAAAACTTGAAAGATTGTGTTTTTGGACACACTGGATTATGTTTCATTTTTATTTTGTAGCTTTGTAGTATTTCTTTGCGTTGCAGGAGCTAGTTTATTTCTAGCAGGCACTCAACTCTGTTCACACAGAGACAGGTTAGCAAAGCAAACTCTTTTCTGATCATTGATAAGAGCTTTGTAAGTAAGACTTACTTTTAAGTTAATGGTAGGGTTTTCAGAGAGAAGCATATTGTATTTTCTTGATTTTCTCCCCATGTTACATCATATAGTGTTGGCTACTCAGTCACAAACCTTGACTAGTGTATAGATAAAAATTGTACTACTTTAAATTTTACTTGCCTACTGCTTGAGACATCTTTGTTTTATTGCGTTTAGATTATATTAGTTATTAATTTGCAATACTAATACTGTACATAATGTAAGACAATCAGAAAATGTGTATTAAAGATTTCAAAGTTAAAGACAGCAGGACACAATGGTACACCTGGAGAAGTTCTCATCTATAAATATCAAAACCTCCTACTGATACCATCTGAGAGAGTCCAAAGTCCAAAGGACCTTAAAATATGAAAACATCAGGGTCAGACTTGTTAACGTGTGACCTAAGCAGAGAAACTAGGTTCCTGTTCTTTAGACTGTATAGAAGAGGTATTAAGAGTCATACCTGGAGGACCCGGATCACCACGGTCCCCTTTAGCGCCTTCTATTCCTTTGCAAGTTTTGCAGAGGCAGAACCAGGGCACAGATTCAATAGGAAGTGGTTCTGGCATGCTCATCAGATAACTGCAGTAGGCATCTCCTTGGCCACTGCCATCTGCAGGAAAGCTTCTGGAACTTTCAAAGGTTTGGTTTCCTTGTAGGACATTTGGTAGTGCAGCTGAAGAGGTGGTAGTGGATGACCTAATAGTGGATGCCATGATGCCATAGAAGGTCAAAAGTAGTGTCAAACATGTAAGAATGAATCCGGAGATCAACATGGTCTGTGAAAAAGAAAATTACTTCAGTCCACACATTTAATAGGCTTACTCCCATCCTCTTTCATCCCAACAGAATGAAGTATTTCAGTCAGCCTTTAACAAAGCCAAGAATGGGATAATTTAAGCAATAGACACGACTTACCCCAGAAATTCTGCTTGATCAGATTTTCCTCACATGTAAAAGTATAATCATTCAAACTTTTTATTAGTGTTTGGAAGTCTGTGCTTTCACTCTTATGAAGCCTGTCGTCCTATGACATTACCAAACCTACTTACTTTCAGCTCTCACAAAAATCTTCAGTAGTACTTTTGAACACCAGTGTCAACCTGCATTTTCCGAGCAAGATAAAAAAAATGCCCTGATCCTGAAAGAGGGCACCAAGCAATCATTTCTAAATAAGCCAAATATCACCTGCTCTCATGGGTAGAGTTAATGGGGCTACCTGGCCTACCCTGTGGTACTAAAATAAAGCCTCAAATGAAAGGTGTTTTTCCTCAAAAGCTTTTTAAGGCCACATCTCATGTAAATTTGTTAATAACTGATCAGTGTTTATATGCACAGAAGGAAGAAGCCTAGTTTCTTCATAATTCGCAATTATATGGGGAAGTAATCTTCTGGAATTCTCCTTTTGCAAAATGCTCTGATCTTATTAAACTGAGCAAAAAATCAGGTGAGCAACCTGTGATAATTGTATTTTATAAATATGTTTAGTCAAATTGACACATATTTATATGTTTCTGTTACCGGATTGCACACAGCACATTCGTGTCCTGCTGAGTGGCAGAGTGGTGGCTCTGAGGCTAGGGATCTGCACTGGCAATCAGAAGGTTGCCTGTTCTTATCCCATAAAATGCCAAAAGGGACTCTGCTCTGTTGGGCCCTTAAGCAAGGCCCTTAACCTGCAATTGCTGAGCACTTTGAGCAGTGAGAAAAGCACTATATAAATGCAAAGAATTATTATGTGTGCTTCTTGCCTTACAACCAGTGCTTTTTGAATAATAATAATAATGAAGGTATTTTTACTTCAGTGAGATAAGTTTCACATGATGTTACTCGTTACATAACGATCATTATTTTTAATTTGTTAATGCTCTGGAGCTTGCAAATTCAGTGATTTCTGAAATGTTGAGACAGATTATTTCAGCCAGGAGAAGGAATAACGTGATCACCTGAACATTTGTCTCTGGAAATTAATTTTGTGGACACTTCGGCGTGTGGTTGCTGTAAGCATGTGCAAAGCAATACACACGCAGGCTGACAGAGTACAATGGATATGCGCTGACTACAGAACACTTAACAGTAACTGATTATGGGTTTACATGGCCACATAACTGGATTATTCGTGGAGAAATCTACCTCTGTTAATCAGGTTATACAGAGGTCAACAACCCGGTTTCTTTAACTAGTGGTTTACATGGCATTTTAGAAACCAGGTTTCTGTGAATAATTGACTTATTGAAGCGCATGTAAATGAGCTAAATGAATACTTAAAATCCATCCTGCCCTAAGCAACTCTTTTTTATATGTTGCTTATTCTTAAAACAACAGAGAACTATTTTGTATGACTTCAGTTACAGATTAGTTAAATTTAGTTTGAGAGAGGTTATTTCAGCTTGTATAGTATATTTTGTATACAGCATTTTCCTCTTTTACATGTCTCTATCACACATCACACACACCCTGTGACAAAATATTCAATAAACAAAAATATGTCTTTGATGAAATAAATAAAAAATCAAAATACTCAAACTTACAAATTAGTAAACCCAAATTCCAAAACCAACCGTATATTACCCAAATCTTACACCATATGTAAATTTTCTAACTTGTTTAAAAAATAAGTGCATTTTTCCACAATTAAAATAAAGAGACAAACAAGCTAAAAAAATCAATCTTTCCTGTCATTTAAATATTGCTAGCATACTTGGGTACTTTTTCATAATTTTCACTTTTGACATATATTAATGTACAATTTACTTCATATGAAACCTTATATTATGACCAATGTATGATATTTGACTTCAGATGTGGTGTAAATATGTAGCAGTATGGTTGTGCATCTAAAAAATGCTATTATTTTTTAGGGTTCTTCTGTGCCCCCATACCTAAATGTCAAACTCTACCCATCAGCTGCCCTGCACGCATAAAGAATTTACATTTATTTGGGTTTTTCAAAAATTATGAATATCTGTCAAGCAATCCACTATCTGAGCTCCTATTCCTCGATGAAATCACAGGAGTCAGAGTTTTAATTTGCAGAAATAAAAATAATTTTTGAGCCAATTCTGAAGATGGCACATGTCCATGGGAGTGCTACATATACATGGGCGATCTTAAGGTTCAATTAGCATAAAATGATTATTTGGATAGATGGGGGGGTTTGAAATGAGAAGAATGAACTGGGATGCAAAGTGAATATGCAAACAATATATTAAAGACCCCATAGTGCACTATTCTCTCTGTTGATGGACATAAAATAACATAATATTCTCAAACCAGCTTAATTCAGTTTTTAGGTTTGTTGGTGACCTGAGCCTATCTCCAGGAGTACTGGGCATAATACAGGAACCAGACATGGGTGGGGCACCAGCCCATCACAGAGCCCACAGTCATACACAGCCACAATATCATAAGTCCAATAATTAACCTAACACACATTTTATAGAAAAAGACCCATATAAAGAAATTGGGAACAGGCTGACTTCATAAATATAATGAACTAGTACATGATTTGATTCTAGAACACTAGTCCATGAGGCAGCAGCACAATACCATGCTAATTAATAAATATGTGAATATATACTGTAAGAAAAATCTATGCATTTTCTAAGACTTTTTAGTCCAAGTTATGTGTTGGGTGCAGGAGTATGACATTAGGTGCAAATCTGGGACCAATTAGGAATGGTCACACTTATGTACTATAATGCAACAATTTAGAAACAAAAACTGTGAAATTTCTGAAACAGAAATTGTGATATATGAAGAACCCAGAATACCCATATAAAATCCAGCTGAACTCTGGGAGAACATGCAAACTCAACACTGAATGTGACTAGGTGGGAACTGATGTTGGAATTTTCAGCGTGACAGTAATAGCGCTAAAATAGGCACCCATGTGCCCTAAACTCACTTGAACACTGCTTAATTCATGTCTGCCCACAACACAAGAGTCTGTGACTCCAATGACTTTATGTAATTTCTGTCACTGAGCTTGCTCCGGGAGCACTGACACCATGCTAGCTAAAGAAATCGACAATATCCTGGGACAGAAGGGATGTTTTATATTGGCTGAAAAGATACAACTTCAATCAAGGGATACCCTAGGATTGGAGTTATGGAAGTGTTAAGCATGGCATACAACACCAACCAAATAATCAAGGAAACAAGTTAGCCCCATTGAACCAGCTTTTGGATGAAAATCAACCAAAACTTTAATGAGACTGCTAGTCCATCAGAGATCACATAGATAGAAGCAGAACATCCAGCATGAGCGCCCACAGCACAAAAGACCTCTAGCTAACCTTTAATATAAGGAAACCTCCAGTGGCATCTCTGCTGATGCACGCTCAAACCCATGCTCTCATGCTATCACTCAAACAATCACATTTCATGTTCAGCTAGCTCTCAGCAGTCTTCATCATCATTTTAAGACATTGGCCCCACTCTGCACTGTCATAGGATGGTGAGAAAAAACCCCTGTCCTGAAACAGTCCACCATATACCCCAAATGCCATCAGACCCCAGAGTCAATTACCGGTTTGAAGAGAGTGATTGAGAGAAAATCCCATCTGCTGAGAGGAAAGTGAGCAGTAAAGGCAAAGCAACGGACGCTTTATAAAGCTGACCTAGAAAGTGATAGGTGCAATTCGACTCGCAGATCCAGCATCCCCACAAAACAAAAATAAAAAAAAGAAAGAAACACCTGCATTGAAAAGCTTGCTAATTGAGGACAGTTGTGGAGAAGGGACTTTCTTCTGTGGCGGCCCATTGTCTTCTGTAAAATGATTCCTGCCTTTTTCACAGCCCAATCTCTCATCTGTCAATGAGAATAGCTAGCCTTGCTTTCTCTCTCTTCACCTACCTTTGTTTCCACGGGTTGGTGTGGCTTAGTTAGGACTGATAGCATCAAATCCTGGTGAGCAGGCACCTTGGGAGCTCCACATCTCAAAACTAGGTCTTGAGAACAAATAGTGCCAGTCCTGCCCACACCTCACATTAGCCTAGCATTAAAAAAACAAAACAGTAAGGTTGGAGAAAGGCAAAATGATCAGCAGCTCTAAAAATTGTTTATGCTGGCAGGAGCATTGAGGCGTCTTGAGAGATCAATTGAAAGGGTAACCAACAAAACTCATAAATCCTACCTGACTCTGGAAGCCAGAGTGGCTGTACACAGAGCTGGATGTGGTCTTCTGGGAATACCAAGTAATGTCTGGTTCTATTCTATTTGTTCACTTATTTTTGGCCTTTGAAGTATACTTCATGGATCTGAATATGGGGGGAAGCCTGAAGTATTATTGGCTATCTTTAAATAAATCTTTAAATAAACTGAAATTACACATCATGGTAAGTATACAATATATTATACATTGTATGGTATTTGGCACCATGTTAGTTAAAGTGTGAGGAAGTACGTGAATTAGCCCTGCAATATAATTACATGCACCTCTTCCCACTTTAGATTTAAGTGAGTCTGAAACTGTTCTGCGTTTTATACAACAACAACAACAACATTTATTTAAATATCACATTTTCATACAAAAAGTAGCTCAAAGTGCTTTACATAATGAAGAAAATAAAAATAAAAGACAAAATAAGAAATTTAAAATAAGACAACATTAGTTAACATAGAAAAAGAGTAAGGTCCAATGGCCAGGGTGGACAAAAAAAACAAAAAAAAAACTCCAGAAGGCTGGAGAAAAAAATAAAATCTGTAGGGGTTCCAGGCCACGAGACCGCCCAGTCCCCTCTGGGCATTCTACCTAACATAAATGAAATAGTCCTCTTTGTAGTTAGGGTTCTCACGGAGTCACTTGATGCTGATGGTCATACAGACTTCTGGCTTATAATCCATCCATCACTGTTGGAATATTATGGTGCTTTGAGTAGATGGTGGTGGCGCAAGCCATTCGATTAAAACAGCTGCGCCATCTGAGCTAAGCCACATTTCACTTAGTGCAATAAAATCTATTTTTTTATCACTAATAAGATCGTTGATAAAAAACATCTTGTTAGTTAAAGCTCTAACATTTAATAGTGCCATATTTAACGTTTATACTATGTTATGATACAGATTAAAAGTGGCCTAGTGGTTAGCACTGCTGTTTTCCTAGCTAGAAAATCAGCCATCAATGTCTGTGTAGAGTTAGCATGTTCTCCCCATTCCTGTATGGGTTTTTCTCCCACACTCAAAAGGGGTGTGAGTTTTAGTTAATTAGCCACTTTAATGTGGCCTTGTATGAAAAAATGTGTGGGTGTGTTCTCTTCAGTGAACTGGCACCCCATTCACACCTGAGCTTCTGCATTGTGCTTGAAACTGTCAAAACATTAGAACAATGAGAACAAGTCATTCAGCTCAACAAGCTCACCAATCCACCCACCTACATTCTGTGAGTTTTGAAGGACCTTGAAGTCCTACACTTTGCCACACTACTTGCTAATGCATTGCATGTGTCTGTGGTTCTTTTGTGAAAAAGAAAACAAACTCTGCACTTATAAAGCTTCCTGATTTGTCCCTGTGTTCTTGCTAAATAATTTATTTTAAAGCTATCTACACCATACTGATTTCCTTCAAAATTTTAAACACTTCAAGCAAGTCATCTCTTAGTCTCCATTTGGTTAAAGTAAGAAAGTTCAACTCCTTTAATTTTCATTCAAAGTTCATATCGCTTAGTCCCAGAATCAGGCATCCTCTGGACTTTGTCTAGCCCTGCTATGTTATCTTTATAATACAGAGACCAAAACTGCACATAGTACTCCAGATGCTGCCTCATAAGCAGTGATGTGCGGTGAGGTTCATGTCTGGTGAGGCACTGACTCCTTCAGAGTCAGATTTACAAATATATGAACCCAAAAGAGTAGCTTATTCACTGTTCAATTGGCAGCATGCACAATATGGTTATGCTTCATATCTCATCATCATTCTTCACACACACATAGGTAAGGTACATACTGTATTTGGCTAAGAAAGATTGTTACATTTATAGTGGCGATAAAGAGCGTAGGGAGCGCATTTGCTCTGCACCCTCCATGTGTTCTAAATTTGCTGTTGCAATTCTACAATTCATACTCATTCAATACAAATGAAAGTATAGAGTGGTGTACAAAAAAAACGGATTTCAATTTTTACCTAAAATTGAAATATTTAGTTGTTTTTAAAAGCTTTTAATTCAGATGCTTTAATCAATTTTAATTCAGACTGTTCAACAAAAGAAAAACAAAAGAGAATATTTTATTTAAGGTCAAAATTTTGTTTTTAAATATTGGATTGGTTTTTCTTAGTCTGATCTCATTTTTTATAAAACTGAAAACTGTTTATGGTCTTACCTTTATTTGTAAATGAAGTCCATACGCCTATCCTTCTCCACGAAAATCTCCGTCACTTTCTTGTAAATTATAATCCTTATATTAAAAGTCTTAATCTTCCGTTTTTCCAGTCAGTCGGAACAAAAAATACAAATAAACGGACCGCTGCAGTGCACTTGACTTTCTGATATCACTAACTTATTGGCACCTCTGCGTAGAAGAGCAGCAGCAACAAGCACCTGTTGGGCTCACATGCGACACCTTCAGTGCGACACGGTACTGTTGGCCTCACCTTGTGCCTTTTCACTGCGGTTTTAAGTCCAATCAGCAAAACTAAATATGTCACACACATTCATTAAAGTTATTAGCCAGACTGTGATAAGTCAGTGTGTATAATTAACGTGTCTACAAACATTATATTGGCGACATACAGAGAGACAGCAACAGGCATGCGCCAATCGCATGCATCAACCCCATGTGTGAAGGAAAGTGTAGTCCAAAGTGAGTTGAGGATCATGACTGAAACACCTCACGTTTCTCCATTGTATTCGAACAGGAAATGTGTAAATTTAGTGATTTTGACTATTAAGATGATCAAAATTATTGGAATCATACAGAAAACTAATTTATAGCACAGACCAGTGGGCAAATTTATTTTATGTTATCATTATTAGTTTTTTTTTTACTTTTCATAATGACAAGTAAGGCCTCCCCTGACCACACATACCTGCTCATTAGTATGAGTATAAAGCTTAAACATAATCTTCCTGGACTTCAACTCCACACATTATACTATACCAGCAAACCTGCAATTCTCAAAAGAATCACAAATCCAAGAATGGCAATCACTTTATGTTCCCTCCGATATTTGAAGGGATGAAAAATCATGGAGGGTGGGTGCATCCTGGGAAAGTTTTCATTTAATTAAATAAGCATATTTGTACTAAAGCGGTTTCTTTTTGGAGCTGTAACTCATCTGGTTCTGGTGTTTCAGAAGCGTGTTATAGGCGCCTTCGTTTATTGTTTTTATCCATGCAGTCTCGTTTTTGTTTTTCTATGGCTGTGGCGTTAGCTAGAAGTCGTTTGCTGACGGCAGTGGATTCGCATGCTGAAGTGATGATGGTGGCGGACCCAGGCTTGGAGGGGTACATTACTAAACAAAGGTGGTAGATGTGGTGGTGTGGGCAGTCGTGTTCGGGCAGCGGTGGGTGTGTGTACGGCTTGCCTGTGGCCTCTGGCATCTGTGCATATATACTGTACAACCTGGCGTGCACGCTTTACCTCAAGTTTAGTTTACAAGTCATGTTGTTTGGGCGCCACCTACTGACTCTGGGAAGCCGCTGGGTTTGACTCTGGGGCGCAGTCAGTGCGTCTGGCATCCGTGCATATATACAACCTTCGTTTAGTAATATAGATAACCTAACATCCTGTTTGCCTTCTTGATTGCTTCTGTACACTACAGCTCTCAGGTCCTTCTTATAAGGTATACTTTCACAATTCAAATGTTCCATTGTGCATTAAAGTCTTGCACTTGCATTCATTTTTCCAACATTCAATTCTGCACATTAACTTACATTAAATTTCATCTGCCATAAATCTGCCCATGCCTGAATTCTGTTTGGGTTACTCTATAATGGTTGAACTGATTCCTCATTAACTTCTTTTCCAAATAATTTAATATCATCTACAAACTTTGCTGAGTATTTTTTTGTCCAGATCATTTATGTATATTAAAAACCTAGCCACAGGGGATGCACAAACCAGTGTGTTTCTTTGTGCCAGTCCCAAGCCCGGATAAATGGGGAGGGTTACGTCAGAAAGGGCATCCGGTGTAAAATTTTGCCAAATCAATATGTGGACAACAATAAAAATTTCCATACTGGATCGGTCATGCCCCGGGTTAACAACAACCGCCACCAGGACGGTTAGTCAACAGGTGCTGGCGGAAATTGGGCTACTGTTGGCCGAAGAAGAAGAAGGAGAAGAAGAGGGGGAAGACGTGTCCGGAGGCAGGAGGAGAGGAGGAAAGTAAAGAGAGTGGAACTGAGGGTAGGAACTTTGAATGTGGGCAGTATGACTGGTAAGGGGAGAGAGTTAGCCGATATGATGGAGAGAAGGAAGGTTGATATATTGTGCGTGCAAGAGACTAAATGGTAGGGGAGTAAGGCCAGGTGGATCTGAGGTGGATTCAAATTGTCCTATCATGGTATGGATGGGAGGAGAAATGGAGTAGGGGTTATTCTGAAGGAACATTATGTCAAGAGTGTTTTGGAGGTGAAAAGAGTGTCAGACAGAATAATGATTATGAAGCTGGAAATTGGAGGTATGATGATGAATGTTCTTAGTGCATATGCCCTGCAAGTTGGGTGTGCAATGGGTGAGAAAGAAGATTTTTGGCGTGAGTTGGATGAAGTGATGAACAGTGTACCCAAGGAACAGAAAGTGGTGATTGGAAAGGATTTCAATGGACATGTTGGTGAAAGGAACAGAGGAGACGAGGAGGTGATGGGTAGGTATGGTGTCAAGGAGAGGAATGAAGAAGGTCAGAGGATAGTGGATTTTGCCAAAAGGATGGACATGGCTGTGGTGAATACATATTTTAAGAAGAGGGAGGAATATCGGGTGACACACAAAAGTGGAGGAAGATGCACACAGGTAGATTACATCCTATGCAGAAGAGTCAATCTGAAGGAGACTGAAGACTGCAAAGTGGTGGCAGGGGAAAGTGTAGTTAAGCAGCATAGGATGATGGTCTGAAGGATGACGTTGGAGATCAAGAAGAGGAAGAGAGTGAGGGCAGAGCCAAGTATCATATGGTGCAAATTGAAAAAGGAAGACTGTAAGGTTGAGTTTAGGGAGGAGGTGAGACAGGCACTAGGTGGCAGTGAAGAGTTACCAGACAACTGTGAAACTACAGCAGATGTAGTAAGGGTGACAGCAAGAAGGGTGCTTGGCGTGACATCTGGAAAGAGGAAGGAGGAAAAGGAAACCTGGTGGTGGAATGAGGAAATACAAGAGAATATACAGAGAAAGAGGATGGCAAAGAAGAAGTGGGATAGTCAGAGAGATGCAGAAAGTAGACAAGAGTACAAAGAGATAAGGCGCAAGGTGAAGAGAGAGGTGGCGAAGGCTAAAGAAAAGGCGTATGATGAGTTGTATGAGAGGTTGGACACTAAGGAGGGAGAAAAGGACCTGTACCGATTGGCTAGACAGAGGGACAGAGCTGGGAAAGATGTGCAGCAGGTTAGGGTGATAAAGGATAAAGATGGAAATGTACTCACAAGCGAGGAGAGTGTGTTGAGCAGATGGAAAGAGTACTTTGAGAGGCTGATGAATGAAGAGAACGAGAGAGAGAAGAGGTTGGATGATGTGGAGATAGTGAATCAGGAAGTGCAACGGATTAGCAAGGCGGAAGTAATGACAGCTATGAAGAGGATGAACAATGTAAAGGCCGTTGGTCCAGATGACATACCTATGGAAGCATGGCGGTGTTTAGGAGAGATGGCAGTGGAGTTTTTAACCAGATTGTTTAATGGAATCTTGGAAAGTGAGAGGATGCCTGAGGAGTGGAAAAGAAGTGTACTGGTGCCGATATTTAAGAATAAGGGGGATGTGCAGGACTGCAGTAACTACAGGGGAATAAAATTGATGAGCCATACCATGAAGTTATGGGAAAGAGTAGTGGAAGCTAGGTAATGAAGTGAGGTGATGATTAGTGAGCAGCAGTATGGTTTCATGCCAAGAAAGAGGACCACAGATAAAATAAATAAATAAATCTTTGCATTTATATAGCACTTTTCTTACTACTCAAAGTGCTCAGCAATTGCAGGTTAAGGGCCTTGCTCAAGGGCCCAACAGAGCAGAGTCCCTATTAGCATTTATGGGATTCGAACCGGCAACCTTCCGATTGCCAGTGCAGATCCCTAGCCTCGGAGCCACCACTCCGCCCAGATGCAATGTTTGCTCTGAGGATGTTGATGGAGAAATTTAGAGAAGGCCAGAAGGAGTTGCATTGTGTCTTTGTGGACCTGGAGAAAGCATATGACAGGGTGCCTCGAGAGGAGCTATGGTATTGTATGAGGAAGTAGGAAGTGGCAGAGAAGTACGTAAGAGTTGTACAGGATATGTACGAGGGAAGTGTGACAGTGGTGAGGTCTGCGGTAGGAGTGACAGATGCATTCAAGTTGGAGGTGGGATTACATCAGGGATCAGCTCTGAGCCCTTTCTTATTTGCAATGGTGATGGACAGGTTGACAGACGAGATTAGACAGGAGTCCCCGTGGACTATGATGTTTGCTGATGACATTGTGATCTGTAGTTATAGTAGGGAGCAGGTTGAGGAGACCCTGGAGAGGTGGAGATATGCTCTAGAGAGGAGAGGAATGAAGGTCAGTAGGAACAAGACACAATACATGTGTGTAAATGAAAGGGAGGTCAGTGGAATGGTGAGGATGCAGGGAGTAGAGTTGGCGAAGGTGGATGAGTAATGGGAATTGTGGAACAGAGGTGAAGAAGAGAGTGCAGGCAGGGTGGAATGGGTGGAGAAGAGTGTCCGGAGTAATTTGTGACAGACGGGTATCAGCAAGAGTGAAAGGGAAGGTCTACAGGACGGTAGTGAGACCAGCTATGTTATATGGGTTGGAGACACTGGCACTGACCAGAAAGCAGGAGACAGAGCTGGAGGTGGCAGAGTTAAAGATGTTAAGATTTGCACTGGGTGTGACGAGGATGGATAGGATTAGAAATAAGTACATTAGAGGGTCAGCTCAAGTTGGACGGTTGGGAGACAAAGTCAGAGAGGCGAGATTGCGTTGGTTTGGACATGTACAGAGGAGAGATGCTGGGTATATTGGGAGAAGGATGCTAAGGATAGAGCTGCCAGGCAAGAGAAAAAGAGGAAGGCCTAAGCGAAGGTTTATGATGTGGTGAGAGAGGACATGCAGGTGATGGGTGTAACAGAACAAGATGCAGAGGACAGAATGATACGGAAGAAGATGATCCGCTGTGGCAACCCCTAACGGGAGCAGCCAAAAGAAGAAGAAGAAGTTTATGTATATTAAAAAGGTCAGCGGTCCCACCATTTTTAACATCACCTAATTCAGAAAGAGTTTCTCATACAACAACTGCAGTGTAACAGGCTCTGTTATTACATAAATCTGAATTGGTTGGAAAATGAATGGATGGATTTTATAGAATAAGCAGATACTGTATATGAACTATTCTTGTTTCAGTGTTTTATTGTGAAAGTGACTACAAAGGCACTTTAAGCCTCCAAAGGTTCCTTTTTATTAGTGGACGAGTTAATCCTGGAAATGCCTAAATTCTTAACCTTGTTTTATACAGTATGTACACTCTGCAATACAAACCTCTTGAATCCTTAATAAGGACTGGCTACCTTTGAAAAAGATTTAAAACTGAACCTCTGAAATTCCTTGACAATGGTTGAGAACAATCTTGCTGTCAGTTTCCTCTATTACAGTGGCTGAATTCCTGAATATTGTAGCAAAGACAAGGAGCCTTTCGGGATCACAGAACACAGCCTTCTCCGAGTTTGCTATCTCTGAAAGAATTAATCTCAACTGCACTCCCAAAACACATATCTTATTGTCTCACTGCAAAAAATGAGATCTAAGCAAGTATTTATATCATGACATTAAATCTTTTTTTTCTTATTGTAAGAATTATTGACTTATCAAATAATCTGTATTTATAATTATTTAGCTTACTTTATGAAATCTTGTCAAGTAAATTTTCTTTACCCCATTGGCAGATTTTTTTGCTAAATAAAAGCAAAACAATTCCCATTTAAAGTTTTTTTGCCTAGTTTTTGCATAAGAATTTTTTGCAGTGCTCCACCTGGGCACAGTCTACCTTGGACACTTCCTTGTCTGTGACAAACCTTGCCTAAACATCATCTCCCTCACACATAATCTCCCCCACACCATCATCCAGTTCAAGTCCTTTAAAGTATTTCCAGCCCTTTTGGCTGTACCACTGTCCATACCCTCACGTCAAATTTTATTTTCATACTCTGCCCCTCTCCATTGTACGCCTAACAGCCTTATACAAATCTTTCTCTTTGCAGCACAAGGCAACATCTGCAAATTATCTGTACTGCTTTTTCAATTTTGCTGCAAATTCATAGGTTCCTGGTCTCTCCTCTCTCTTCAGTAGCAAATTTGACCACACATGAGAGGCCTCATCACTAATGTGAACCACAGAGCCACAAAATATTGGAATTCATGTACAAAGGCTGCACACAAAGTTTTGCTCAAAGATGTTCTCTCCACTCCTTTTGTGATATCTGTGACAATACTTTTCAAATCTTTTCCTTTATGGAGGGCCTTGGTTGCATCAGCTGCAACTGGACAACTTATAATTTTCAATGGTCTAGTTAGTTATCATTGAAGTTACTGTACTTTTAGCGAAACATGATGGCATGTTGACTACAAGGTCCCAAGCCCTTATTTTCTTATAAGCATATACACACTGGTTAGTTTATCTGAGCTTAAACAAATACTATCTAGTGGTAATACCTACCACTTTTTTAGTATTTGATTTTATATTTTCATATCTCCCAATATTCTTCCATCTCATTTGCATGCATGCCAGCATTCTCTCTCTGTTATCATCCTATGAGTCATTGCCATGTGCTTGCTTTTCTAAGACTTCTGTTCAAAAAGGCACCTGTCTGCTAAAATTCTGTTTAAAGACACACAATCAAAAATACTGCTAGTTTTCCCCTGTGAACTCCATAATACAGTCTTGTTTAAAATGTGTATTCACTTAAAAGTATTTTATGTAAATAATCCTAATATCCACACAAATCAAATGTTACAAGTCTTATTTAACTGTAAAAAGGACAATTTTTTTTATTCCTGTACACATAACTATTTTAGTCTGAATCAGGTGGCTTCTAAAGATCCTGACCTAGACAAAGCACGCATAGAAAATAAATAGATTAATAAATAAACAGATGCATTTTATTATGTAAATCATTTGTATCTATTTTTAATTGCCTTTAGTAAACCAACAATCAGGCAAACGAAGTGTCTTTACTGGGGGGTGCTTGAGTCTCTCCATTCGCATGAGATTCATAAGGCTCCAACATTAACAGACAACATTATTTTTTAACTTATTTTGCATCTCGATAATAACATTGCATACAATCAAGTCGAATTAGTACAACAAATAACTTCATAGTCAAACTAGAAAAAAGAAAGGAAAAAAAAATCAGAAAGTTAAAAAAGAAAGCAGGAACAAAAAAAAAGACAAAACCTCACAAAACAGAATTAATAGACAGCATTAACATATATTCCTTAAACATGGCCTTGGAAAAGAACACCTCTGGTTAAAACCCCATGGAACTGTAAATGGAGTACTTAGGATCTGGACAGTGGTGTTAGGAGGGAGGGGGTTCAGAAGCTTAATCCCCTCATATATTGTGCCAAACCCTTGATATCTCATTTATTTACCAGCCACATTACCTGCGAAGACAGAAAATGATAAAAATTTGAAAAATTTTGATATCTCTTGCCCTATGTGTACCTTCACCACCTTTCCTTGGTTATTCTCATGTGTCTGAACCTCTCTTGACTGGCACTCAGGCATTCCGGTAAATCGTGCATCCCAGATTCTGTCTGCTTTATATTTTCAGTCTTTGAAGGTAATTTTCAGTGTCCCTGCTAGGCCTTTACTCCTCATTGTGTGTCTCATACTTCTTCTTTCAATTGCATAACTAAAGCCGAACTGACCCATCAGATTGCTCTTAGCGACCAGACATACAGTACACACAGACCATAGCGCTTTATTATACAGTATATTATATAATCACCCCGCCATAGCTCTAAGGTTCTCCACAAAAGTGCTTTTAATATACCACTGTTGAGCCATCAAGGGATCAACCAATAAGGGAACTTCAAACATCAAGGGAGACAGATGCTTGGTTAAGACATTTAAAGAGGATTAAGTGTAAATTTAAAAAAACATCACAAGGAGGAACAAGACACCAATTAAACAAAGAAATCTGTTTCTAATTCAAGCACAAATTAAGATATATTTTGAAGTTTAATGACAATGCAAGAACTCGATGAAGGATGCCGATAGACACCCATAAAAGGGGCTAAGATACCATCAAATCCTAGAAATGCCCCTGAATTTGGAATGAGGGCTTTCCAATGGTAAAACATTTTCTCAAAACTCAGGGATGTTGCTTACTCGACAATAATGCACATTTAAAGGATTACACAGGATTAAAAGTCATTCAAATTAGTTTTTCTTTTATGTAGTGCAATTAACAGCAAATATCATCATAAGTCTCTTTACAGAACAAAATAAAATGCAATTTCTTGTAATCATGTTGTCACACATGTGTGCTTAGGAGGCAGTTAAAAAGCTTAAAGGTGAGTGAAACATCGCGAGACAAGGGGTTGACATACGATACTAACCTGGATCTCTCATTCTTCTCATCAGGAAAACTGAAGAAAAGTAAAACACTTACTTCCAGGTTCCAAGATGGCCACCAAGATGTCCCTCCAGGCGCTTCCACATGACGACACCTTCAACTCATTTTTGATGAGAACACTTCCGGTCCACTTTTGATGATGTCATATCCGTCCCACAACTTCGACGTCATCTCCTGCCAACAAATTTCTCGTCTCCATTTGTCCTCTGTATATAAACGCCATTTTCTCATGTACCATTTATCATCTGCTATACATGCTTTTGATCACTGCAATAAGTCTTTTCTTTTTTTTTTTTCTTGTCCTACAGACATTATACGGGGACGGTCCCCAAACCTTTGTTGTTTTGGCAACTCTCTTTATTTCAAGGAAGAATCTATTACAATGTAAACTATTCATCAATCCATCTGTTATTTTAAACCACTTTTTCCAGTATTCCACAAGGCACATTTACACTCACCCACACACACTGAGACTGGGCTAATTTTAAGGTCACCAGATTATCTAATACAAAACTAACTTCAGCAAAAAATAGTAAAAATAAAACATGCAGAGTTAATGGACAAGAAGGTAAGTGAAGAGCTGACAAATTTTAAAGAGCTTTATGGATCAAACATAAAAAGAATGGTTCACAGCAAAAACTAGATACATTTATAGTTGGGGAAATCTTAAACATTTTCCATCTGGTTTTCAAGACACACTACAGTGGTGTCATTATCATCACCATGACAAGTAGAGACTGCCTAAACTCATAAATAAGGGGGCAGCAATTGAGAGGCTGAAGAAAGCAGTGGGGCTACACTCTGGACTTTTGAATGCTGAGACATAAGAAGCATCACAAACAGACATAAGAAAGGAGATTGTGAGATTAGAAGCCACAAAGCTACATGAGCATTTGCTAAGTGCTGTGTAAATCGGTTTTAAAATGGTGAGAATGCCAGCATTAGAAGTTTTCAGCAGTCTAAGGAGTTTATGTTGCATTAGCGGAATAGATTGTGTAAGAGATTGTCTCTGCCACTGTGAGTGGCACATGGGATGGATTTTGCTGGGAGGATTTGTTCTCTAAACAAGACTATGGAGTTACTTCAAGTGCCAGTGTGAGTAAACAGGAGCTACAACTGGGCAGTAAGCTTTGTTTGGTGCAGTGTAATTAATTATTGCATGGAAAAAAGTGGCTGGCAGAGTGTCACAGGAATTCCCCCAACAGATACAGCAGAAGTTAACACTTCCCATCCAATCATCAGCAAAAATGCCAGCTCCTTTAATTAGGAATGTAAGAACACTTGGGCCGCTGGAGGGACACTGAGAGGCTATCTGTGACCCTGAAAGTGACACTGGTAACTCTTAGGTAAGGTTTCAAGGTTAATATGTCTGCAAGTGGCCACTTTAAGTTTAGAGTTGGGAGATGAGATCACTCTAGGTGCTGATTGAGAACGAGGTACTATAGATTGACTGCTGGGAACAAAGAATGGGAGTTGAAACGGAGAGCGGTACGGTGATTAAGGTTTACTGCCCTTTACCAATGGGCAGATAGGTGAGGCACCTAATACCAGGCACAACACACAGTGAGGAAGCTCAGTTTGTCTTATGTTTCATGCTCTCTCACCTTAATCACTCTTTGAACCAGTGGATTTCTTATTTTTTAGCATTCTTCTTCCATGTTTGTGTGGCACAGAGAGGTGTCCCCATCATAAAAAGTGACCAAATATAACAAAACAACTTGCGCAAACCAAGTGAGGCAAGAAACAGTTTGCTGTATTTATAACTAAACTGGAAGGACTAGGAGGTGAGAGCAAAAATGATTAAAGGAGCAAATAGTCAAGAAAAGTGTGTAAGGTGTGTAAGAGCCAAGAGATTAACAATACTGAGGGGCAAAACCAAAATTAAAGTTCAAAAGTCAAAATCAATTAACAAAGCCAAAGATCCTAAAGATAACTAAACTTCCTTTCCCTAACTAAACCTCATGACAGAATTTTTAATCCAAATACTCGGACGACAGGAGGTGCTGTTAAGTTTTATTACATTTTGTTAACTTTTTGTAAATTAAATTACTTTTCTTCTTGACTTCTTCATTATATAATTGGAAGGTTACCAGTTCAAATCCCATTACTGCCAGAAGTGATCCTACTCCCTTGAGCAAGACCCTTAACCTGGAAATTGCTCCTGGTGCGCTGTACAATGGCTGACCCTGTGCGCTGACCTCCAAAGGTCATGTGAAAAGACAATTTCCCCTCGGAGATTAAAAAAGTATATTAAAAATAAAAATGAAATTTTTTTTGGTCAATAAAGCTGTTGGAATCATTTTTGGCTGGATATCATTCCATTGTGTTGGACCGTTGCTATAAAACAACTGGGACCTCCATGAAACTGTTATCTCTGTGATGGTTAATAATCCAGCATCATGTGTCTGCCAATATCCAAGACAGTAGATAGGAACCCCCAAAAAAATTTAAATTACTTGATATTAAAATAAACATTGTAAGGTGCATTTGTAGATATTGACTTTGGGTTTTGTTTTTGATTTTGATTCCTGTTTAGCAATTTGGTTCAAATGATTTCTTAGTTTAGACTTTGCACATTTCTGAATTTTGTTCGAACTCCTGCGACTTATTATTTGGTCCACTTAGCCCACTGTGGGGCCTAACAGATGCATGATGATATAGTATTTGTGAGATAATGCAGCATATTACTTAAATGTGACTTGCAGTAGAGAGTGATTGCCGACAACAACAAGGAGCTGTCCACTGATAATGTACACAATGGTGGCACCCATGAAAGGAAGTACCAGTCAAAATAGCACTGTGTAAATCAAGAAAAATAATAAATGAAAACTAATATTAATCATTTTAGAGCATTACTTATAATAAATGCTTATTCAGAGAAGAAGAATTGAAAACAAAATGTTTTGGAATATTGAAGAAACAGCTTTAAAATCAGTAGCAGAAGTTTTAATTATGATTTAACATCAGAACTGAAGCCAGTGTGAATAAGCCAACCAAGGGCTCAGAGTTCTGTCCATATCATGACTCCAGCGGTGACATTGTGAGTCTAAGTTAGGGATAAGATGAATCTCTTCACTGCAGGTGTCTTGTCCACTCTCTTTTCACAATTTTATGGATGGGATATCAAAGTGCAGCTGAGACTTGTCAAGTAAGCAGTTTGTGAAGAGCTGCAGTTCTTCCAATTTACTGAGGATGTTGTCCTCCAGGCCTCATCAGACCGTGATCTCCAAAATTCACAGAAATATTTGGTAGCTCTATGTGATACAGTTCACATGTGGATTAGAACTTCCATCTCTGAGGTTATGGTCCTCTCTCAGAGAAAAGTGGCTTGTTTCCCATAGTTAAGGGTATTGTTCATGATTGAGGGTAGAGGTGATCATGAAATTGATCCATGAATCAGTGCTGAGGTGGAAGATTTGTATAAGCTGTACAGCACTCTGGGGGAGAAGAGGAAGATAAGTCATCAGATGAAGATTTTGATTTACTAGTCAGTCTACACCTCTGTCTTCACCAATAGTCACAAGCTCTAGGAAGTGAATGAAAGAGTGAGTTGTGGGTATAAGCAGCTAAGACTTCTGCCCAGGCTTATTCTTCATAGAAGGGTGGGGAGTTTGATAATAAGGAAAGACCTTTCGAGTAGAAGACCTTCTTCTCCAGACTGAGAAGTGCTGGCTGAGATGATTGGAGCGTGAACTTTGGATAAGTATGCAAAATATTCTGGGCGTCCTATTAGTGCTCCAGTGTTGGCTAAAGACAGAAATCTTACTTTGGTAATATGGAATATCTGATAAATTACTTATGGAGAATTCACTAAAAATGTGTTTATCTAGGTAGACAAAATTACATCATACGCAGACACTCTACATACAAAAGCCTTAGCATCTTATACTCCTGACTAGCATCACCTAGGGGAACCACTTTTCATGTCACATATGGACTTAGATGCTGTGAGTATAAAAAAAACTGCTGTGGTTCCACTCTGATATGTTTCATTCCCTCAGAAAGCCAGCTCTTTCATACTCCTGCAGAGTGTTAGGAAGATAAATCCTCTCAGTAGCACTGCTTCAGGTTGATTGCAATAATGTGCTTGTTCATTGAGCAACAAGAAGCAGCAACACCATACCCTACCTAACAAGACTAATTACTTCATTTTCCTGTTTTTACAGACTTTGTGAAACAAAAAATGAACATATGTGAACTGGAGACAAGACTTCCCTAGCTTCATGTCACGCCCGGCTTGAAAATCGTCTGTAGGGCGGTATCTGCTTTTCATCACCACTGAGCTGATTCCTCACACTGGCAAACACTAACTCTTGTGTAAGTTTCAAACCCTTTTTCTTGATTCCTTCTAATCTGAAAGACACACTGTCATTCCTTGTTGAATGAGCTGTTACACTCACCTTGTCCACCATGTGGAGCACTCACAACCTTTTAGTTCTGCCTCTGAAGACCTTTCTGCACTCCAATACAATATGTTTTACAGTCTCAGTAATGAGCAGTGAGTGATTTATAATACTCAAACATGTTATATTTTTCAGTGACTCTCCAAAATTTTGATTTTCAGGCAAACTGTGGGTCCACTAAGTTAATTAAGAGATCCTAGTCTGGATGCGCCAAGAGGTGTGCTAGACATGCACTACTGTGAGAAGACTACAGGCAAGCTGGATGAAACTTGGTTGACATTGCAGATTCTGGGCTGGAGTACGTTACTGAAAAAATGGAGGACTGGCCACCACAAACTTTAATTGGAAAGAGGGAGTGAAATGCAGAAATAAAATCTTTCTTTATTCCAAATGTATTAGTTCAAAATTATGTTAAAAGCAGTAATCAGTAAAAATAAAGATATCTGTGTAAGTGGAAATGCCCCGTGTTAAATCAATAGTCTGCCTATCTAGATACTGGTGTGGTGGCTCATTTTCTAAACTGAGGCTATGCTATGGAGGTTAGTTCCTATTTTCAGAAGTTATGTAATTTCACTTGAGGTCTTTGTTGCTTAATCAAGAAAAAAATGTATTTTTGTATGAAGATCCATCAGATGGCATGTTTTGTGCCAGCAGCTGCAGTATTTTCAGTTTCGCCAGCATATATTAAAGTTGCTGCAGCTAAAAAGCTCCCAATTAGATCTTGGGATTGAGCGAGTGCTCTATCAGAAGGTGAGATACTGCTTGTCTCAGCCCCTGTTTCTGTTAATGATAAAGATCCACAGGTCATTTGATGATCTTCTAATGAGGTTAGACTTCATGGTAAATTTATCTTTCAGATGGGCCTCGAAACATAACAGGCTGTGCATTTTAATGAAGACCTTTAAAACATTGTAGGTGCTGGATTCTCATTTGAAGGTGACTGAAGCATTTTGATTATTTTTTATTTTAATTTACAGTTTTTCAGTATCTTTCACAACACACATCTAACACCTTCATCCATTCATCCATCCATCAATCATCAGACCCACCTAATCAAATTCAGTTACATTTTGATAACATTTAAATGTGTCTTCCAATACAACAGTATGCTTTGCCATTTTTCTGGATGCAAAGAAGTTGTGTTTGCTGTATAAGGTGCTTGAAAGGCATTAAATCAAATAAAACTTGATTTATTGGTTTAAGCAATATTGCAAGGAGACATGTTGCTCCCCTAAGACTGACAGACAAATGAGAGCAATGGGAATCAGCACCTCATGATGCCCAATATGCCCCTTTCATAACAGCAGTCATAATGTGAAAGTTCAAATAATTGAGAATTTGGTTTTATTAGTGGAACTACTTTAATTGCACAGATCATATCATCTTATAAGTTCCCATAAAGCTGAGCTATCTATCTATCTATCTATCTATCTATCTATCTATCTATCTATCTATCTATCTATCTATCTATCTATCTATCTATCTATCTATCTATCTATCTATCTATCTATCTATCTATCTAGAAAAGGGTTCATGACTAAATTTGAGGCTAACATGCCTAATGATGCCAATGTATTGTCCCAGGGTACCCTTATTCACTGGCTCTTTCTATCATGGTGGTGCAAGAGGTGCAACTGGGGGCCTTTTTGTCCAGAGGAATAAGACTACATAATGCCTATCTTCACCTTAGCCAGTTATAATATACACAGTGACATGGGGAGTATATAACTTTTTATTATTACATATTTTTTATTATGAGGACTGATTGAAAAGTAATGAGACTGATATTTTACTTAGAATCAGGCAACTCCACACACTCAGAACATTATTTGTTTTTGAAGCAGCATCCTCCTCATTGAAAGTTTGGTAACGTTGCCTTCTGTCTTCAGTTCATTAGCTTTGGTAATGCTGACATTTATAACTGTGGTGGAAGGTCTACCTGAACATGTTTTGTCGTTCGCTAACGTGTTGCTAACCTTAAAGTACTTACACCATCGAAATACAGTGGCATGGCTAATCATTTCATAACCGTATGCTTGCCATAACATTTTGAGAGTTTCATTACTACTCTTTCCAAGCTTAATACAAAGTTCAATCACACACCTCTGTCATACTCTCACAGGAATGTTTTCTTCATCCACCATGACGACATGTACGAGGTGCTTCCACTCACTGTAACAGAACCGTGAAGAATATGGCAGTCCGACCTCAACTGCAGGTAAATACCTGTCAATGTATGCCATTCACAAACACTTGCATTGCATTCCCATGTCTGCCTCCCTGTTAGAGTAATAGTGACAGTCTCATTACTTTTCAATCAGCCCTCCTATATTGTATGTATGCTGTATTACTAAGTCTTGGTATTGAGTAAGAAATTCTCTCCAAATTTTTCTGCTATTTTATAGGTCATACAATTGGACTGGGGTTCTTGAATTTAGAAGCTTCGATATTCTTATCTGCTGCTCTTGAATGTATTAGGCCAGCAAATCAATTCCATTCATCTCTGAAACTATTGAATTCAGTCCAGGATTCCAGGGACTGAATCCTCTCCAAGCCCCAGAGGGCACAAGGCTCCACCATGACAAATGCCATGTTGGGCCTTTTGAGCCTGGTGCAGATAAGACCTTTTCCATCAGGAGTTTCTTCAACAAAATGAATGACAGATTAGATTTATAAAAAATGTAAGGTCTTAAACAGTTAAAGGGCCAAGATGACCTCAACTCGCCATGCCACTACTCTAGCATGTGTGTGGGTAAATCTGGTTGGGAAGCTGAACTTTAAGTGCCAAGGACTACAAAAGGCCTGTTTAATGCCACAGAAAGAGTAGGCATATCCATATGCTGGCCAAATTATGAGCAGGAGACTGGCAGCTGCCAACTTTATACTTCTTTGGACCACACTTCAGCTTACCTACATGACCATGGGTACATGCAAAAAGAGGCAGGTCAATTTAATCTCCAGATAGCAAGTTGGCACTGAAAATGGGTATAACTGTTTGAAAGCAGAGGCACCTCTATTCATTCAGCTAGTGCACTGAAAAATGAAACCAAGCCTCCAGACAAAGGCTGAACAAGAGCTAACACCTAGTCAATGACCTCATTTAGACTAGTTTCCACTCCAGCTCAAGTTATGAATGCCTGAAAAAAACTTTTCCACACCTTAGGAGTCTTTTGTGAGAAGTTCCTGGATTACTAAGGAAGAAAAAACTGGCAAAGAAGAGCTTTTATGAAACAAATAAAAACAATGGGCCCTCAGTGGAGACTGCCTTTTAGATTGCAAAAATACAAAAAAAAATAATCATACTGGTCAATGAGGAATTTTGTTTGACAAAGTGGGTCCATTGTTAAGCAGGCAGTAGATACCAGAAGGAAATGGGCATTCAAGGAACAAGGCGCTACGTCTAGACATGGGAAGATCAGGAAAATAACTCTTCATCTTTTGTTTTACGTATAGCATTATGGCAAGGGCCATCTTACTATTAGTTACGTAGGCCTTCACTTTAAGTATACCAAGGACACCATAGTAAGACGTATGTAATATATGGTGTAATGAGGTAGGTGGCACATCTGATCATATTGATGATAATGTGCCATGATTCATGTGGAGGGGTGTGGCTGGGTTGCAGCAGACGTGATTATCATTAGATTGAAGGTTGAGGTGCCATTATGATTAAAAGAAGTGAGAAGTGGTGTTCTAATAAGGAGCTCCATACATTTTACTTTTACTTCATCTTAATACATTTTTAATATCACGCTCTGCTCAAATTGCAATCCTGTCTTTAGAATACCCCAAACATGAAATAATGACATTCTCTAATACCTTATTCACTTTTAGTATATGTCTTACTTTGCCAAAGAAAATCAGAATAGCTTAAAGTGACTTTTTGATGTGGCCCTCTTAAGTTTGGGATGGTGGCACGTCTATCACCACTGGTAAAGCAATAAGCAATGACCGATCTTTGGGCATTAACTCAAAGATTCAGTGTCCACCATGCAATCAGAATTGTTGCAAGTTTTTCTCTCCCTTAAATGGAAGCTAGCTGCAACTCTTCTGAAAGTGTTAACCTGTCTCACTTGAGGTGTAAAATCTTTAAACCACATCAGAGTTCTGACTCAATAACCCTGTGGCATTTGTCTGTTCTCCCAGGTTTTGGCTCAGATTTTCCTCCACATATGTCTATTTAATGGGTGACCTGCATGTGACAATATTTTTTCACTAATATTTTAGGCTGTGGTTCCCAAACCAATGTGCAAGTGAAATTATCACCCAATCTGTTTAGAAATATTGGTTTAGTTCTTTACTTTTGATTTGAATTTCATTTGATTCCTAATTTTGAAATATAACCAAGCAGGACTGTTTAACCTTGAAAACTGGCTTTAAGGTAAGAAAAAAGTGGACAATTTTTCATTAGAAAGTCTGGGATTTATCGCATCTCTATTTGCAGAGGTTAAAAATCTTGGTGCTATTTTAGATCCCACACTCTTCTTGAAACCATATATTAATAATATTACCAAGGTACCCCTTTTTCATTTTAAGCAAATCTCAAGGTTGCATCCTTGTCTTTTGGATAGTGAAACAGTGACCCTTACCCACGCTTTTGTCATCTTGCAGCTAGATCACTGCAATGTGGTGTTGTTTGGTATCCCTACTCAGAGCCTCAACAGACCAAATTTCAGCAGCAAGGGTTGTTACCCATTTTAGAACTTTAGGAGCATATTACTCCTACACTTCAAAAATTATATTGGCTACCTGTCCTTTTTGGCATTCAATATAAACATCTCCTCTTAGTTTTTAAGGCCCTTCATGGTCTAGAGCAGGGGTCCTCAATCACAGTCCTGGAGGGCCGCAGTGGCTGCAGGTTTTTGTTCTAACCTGGTTGCATAATTAGAAAGCAATTCATGCCAATAATTTAATTTCATGGCTTGTCAGTGCTTTAACTCTGTTATGTCAGGTAATTCTTATATCCTGGATTTTCTTCTTTCCCTTTCTAAGGATATCATCTAAATGATTTGAAGGCTAAAATGGACGAATAATTCCCATTCCTTCACTTTTTCCTCTTCAATTTCCTTCCAAGTATTTAATTTAACCCAATAGTACATGATTACACACAGGTGTAAATGGTAACAAGCTAAATGGAGAAATGCTGGTCTCTTTTGTCATTTGCATGTTATTGCTAATTAGGAGCAATTAAAAACCAAGAATACGGCTGTTTAAGACTAAAATAAGCAATAAGAGTTCAAAATCTTAACGAGCGAGACAACTAAAGTGAAGCAGAAGTGTTACTTGAGCAATAAGTGTTTCTTATTAAGCAGCTGGGTTGGAGTAAAAACCTGCAGCCACTGCGGCCCTCCAGGACTGTGATTGAGGACCCCTGGTCTAGAGGGCTGCAGGTTTTTCGAAAGTTCCAACCCAATTGCGTAATTAGAATCCAATTCTTGCCAGTCTCAACCCATATTTAATTTTATGGTTTGTTGGCCGGCAATTTTAGGTTCTTATATCATAGATAGATTTTTTTTCCTTTCCAAGGATATCATCCAAATGATTTGAAGACCAAAACGGATAATTTTCAGTCTGTCACGTTTTTTTTAAGTGTTTTATTAAACCAAATAGTGCATAATGAATCCACAAAGGTGTAAATGGAAACATGTTGGATGGAGAACTGCTGGCTCCTTTGTCATTTGTATCTTATTGCTAATAAGGAGCCATTAAAACAGTGAATGCAGTTGTTTAAGACTGAAATAAGCAATTAAAGATGGGGAACCTTAACAAGCCAGACTGCTAAAATGAAGCAGAAAAATGTCACTTGAGCAGTAAGTGCTTCATCAGCAATAAATGGCTTCTCATTAAGAAACTGGGTTGGAATGAAAACCTGCAGCTACTGTGGCTCTCCAGGACCAATGCAGCCTGCCCCTGGTTTAGACCCACCTTATCTGTCTTCTTTATTGAATTCGTATTTTCCATCACACTGACTTTGTTCTTCCGATTCTATGCTGTCAATTGTGCCACTGTGCAGATTGCGTACTGTGGGTGTTTAGTGTGTCAGACCCATGGTTATGGAATGCCCTGACTTTGGTGCTTCATACATGTACCCCACTTTCTGTTTTTAAATTTAAACTTAAAACTTGTCTTTTTAATATTGCTTTTTGCTGAATTTGTTAACTGTATATATAAATTGGACTGTTTAATAACATGATTTAGTATTGAAGAAGAGGATCCTTGGGTATCTTGAAAGATGCTTTTAAATCAAATGTTCTTTTTTATTTTTAATTTCAAATAAATTGCACAGTGTGCTTAAATCCAGTGGTTTCTAACATTTATTCCTCCAAGGTGAAGATTTGCATGAGCATATGCAAGAGCCCACCGCAGAGGCTATAGTATTTACAGTCTTGTAGTATTGCTGCAGCCTTGACAAATGTGCTTGCTTTTGAAATTAAATTTTTTAACAAAAAGCATTTTTTGCTACTAGTGCTATTACAATGCCTGTGCTTTTTTAAAGTATAAAAAAGAAATAACAGGCTATTTCAAAAATAGTTTTTATTAAATAGAATTGTTTTTGCTAGTGTCTGAATTACTTAACCATAATTTAAAATATGTAGCAATTTTTGAGGAGTAAATAATAACCAATAATTAATAAAATGCAGAATCTGTCACTGTAGGTATTATGGATCAGAACAAAAGCTGCTCATTCCTCACTCAGCTTAAATATTAGTTTTTAAATTAAGCATAACATTATTAGGTATTCCTGAAAATGAATAAAAAACAAAAGTAATTTTTAGAATGCAGAATTAGTCACTGCGGACATTTCTTCATAATTTAATTACGGAAGGTACTTTGTTACCATTTGCATGTCCATTGGCAATAGCCACATTTGATATTAGTGGAAATGCAAATGTGTTTTCTCTTCACATACAACACTCAAGTCAGCAGAAAAGACAAAAGCATCATGTGGAACGGTGGCAGCAGTCAGGTAAGATGACAAAAGTGCTGCTTTAAAAAGTGAGCGCCATGGAAGTGGTGGCAGTGGCATATATGAAGTTGACCTACCATGTCTTTAATGAGACTGTCAAACCTTTTCCATAATACCAAAATATTAAACTTCTCTATGGCATTGAGGCATGTCACCTTCTTTACACTTTTTCTTGTTGGGTCATTTTGAACAGTCAGTACTGCACAGATAAACAAGAGCAACCATTAAACCCTGAATTGCTGTGCACACATGGGGAGTCCACCCAGTCCCTACCTAGATGTGATGTAGACAATGGAGATGTGTTTTAGCCTGCAATGTCAGATGTAAATGTAACCAAGCTAAGCTATATATGCATATAATCTAAATTTGTGAAACAGACATTAAAGGGAGTCTTTGAGAAAACTAATAGTCAATACTGTATGTGCCATATGCATCATGTTTTGAATGCTGATGAAGTGGGCCACAAAAGTTTTTCATATGTTTGACACCCTATTGCAGTATAAGTATTATTGATTTAAAATATTTTTCAACTATTGTGTAATTATTAACAGTTATCTTGCAGCTCTCTTGTAGATTTACTTGGACACCCACTGGTTCACAACTCCCTGGTTTATAACCACTGCTCTACTTGAGAAATCCCAACAAAAATGAATAAGTGTACCAAACTTCACTGAAATCAGTCCATAGCAGAGTTGATTCATTTGGACAGACAAACATGATGAAGACAGTAGGTGTTACTTTGTTTTATGTGAGTGCATCTAAGGATAAGAGGGAGGCACAGTGGCCATTGCTGCTGCCTTACACATCCAGCATCCTGAGCTCACATAGAGAGCCTGGTCATTGACAGTGTGAATTTGCATGTTGTCTTTGTGTCTGTGTGAATTTTTCCTCAGGTACTCTTCTCTATCACGTTTCCTAGAATGTGCAGATTAGGTTCATTTTTGACTTTAGATTAACCCTGCAATGGACTAATGTCTTGTACAGATAGAGAGTCAGCTAAGATAGGCTCCTGTTTCCTGCAATTCTAAATTGGATTAAGCTGGTTTTGTTATGTTGTGTTATCCACCCAATGCTGCTGGGGCAAACTGGGACAACCTGGTAAGTAGTTAATCAAATGGGTCTGATGGACCCCTCTTACTTTCTGCAATTATATTCAAATTCAGCAACAAACGCTACACAGGCAATTCTAATACCTCTATAAATTAATTCAGTTCTCAATTCTTGAATGTTAACCTCTATTTTGCAAGACCCCATAACCAGATCTTCACATTTTTCTTCCTAATCTTATTGGTTAATTCAGCCATTCATTGACTAAACCTACTTTTACTGTCATGGAGTCACAAAATACCCAAACCTTAACCGTAACAATTCTGTAAGTAAGGCAGGCGATGTTAAAATCCAGGTGTTGCTGTGCAGTGTTGACTTCTTGATGTTGTTTTTTCATACTTTACACCAGACAATGTCATTTTAACTGTTAATGAAATATGTTTTAATGGTGTGAATAAAATACACTTTCCACATAAAATTTACACCTCTAGAAAGTAGTCCTGAATTTTTGTTATTCACTGAAATGGCAGTTTCTCTCATGTAAGAGACGGAGGTTATGTGAGTTTTTAATGCTCTGATTTAAATTGCGATACTTTTGACATGTTACATAAATTTTTACATGAAACTTCCTCCTTCATACCATCGTTAACAAAAGAGGAAGTAGAGAGGAAGTTGGAAGAATATATGCCATTCTCCAGGGGGTAGGCATATCGATATCCAAGTCTACCATAAAGGGAAGACTGCATGAAAGTAAATACAGAGGGTGCACTGCAAGGTGCAAGCCACTCATGAGCCTCAAGAATAGAAAGGCTAGATTGGACTTTGCTAAAGAACATCTAAAAATGCCAGCACAGTTCTGGAAAAACATTCTTTGGACAGATGAAACCAAGATCAACCTCAACCAGAATGATGGCAAGAAAAAAGTATGGAAAAGTTGTGGAACAGCTCATTATCCAAAGCATACCACATCATCTGTAAAACACGGTGGAGGCAGTGTGATGGCTTGGGCGTGCATGGCTGCTAGTGGCACTGGGACACTAGTGTTTATTGATGATGTGACACAGGACAGAAGCAGACGAATGAATTCTGAGGTGTTCAGAGACATACTGTCTGCTCAAATCCAGCTAAATGCAGTCAAATTGATTGGGCGGCGTTTCATGATACAGATGGACAATGACCTAAAACATACAGCCAAAGCAACCCAGGAGTTTATTAAAGCAAAGAAGTGGAAAATTCTTGAATGGCCAAGTCAGTCACCTGATCTTAACCCAATTGAGCATGCATTTCACTTGTTGAAGACTAAACTTCGGAGCCCCTGAAATGAAGGGATTGTGTTAAAAAAATGCTTTAGTTGCCTCACATTTTTATGCAATCGTTTTGTTCACCCCACTGAATTAAAGCTGAAAGTCTGCACTTCAAGTGCATCTGAGTTGTTTCATTTAAAATCCATCCATCCATTTTCCAACCCGCTGAATCCGAACACAGGGTCACGGGGGTCTGCTGGAGCCAATCCCAGCCAACACAGGGCACAAGGCAGGAACCAATCCTGGGCAGGGTGCCAACCCACCGCAGTTCATTTAAAATTCATTGTGGTAATGTACTGAACCAAAATTAGAAAAACGTTTTCTCTGTGCAAATATTTATGGACCTAACTGTATATCAACATTTAGCTCCTATCTGGATTACTAACACACAAACTAGTGTAATTGATATGACACAGCATCATAGTAGATGTGCTGCCACTTCACAGATCCTGGGTTTAAATCTTATAACTGGACTTCATCATTTCTTTCCAAAACTGCATTCCCAATATTTAATTTTTCAATCTTCTTCCTATTTAATCATTGTACTGTGTGATCAGACCATACTGTGTGTGTGTGTGTGTGTGTATTTATTTATTTTATTTAATGAGCTGTAAAAAGCCAAGTTTGCCCATTGGGACAAACAAAGTTCTATCCAAAAATATACAATAGTTCTATCTAAAGGCATGCTGGTTAGGTGAATTGCACTGCTAGGAGAGGCTCACAATGCCGAACTGAACTAAATAGTTTTCAGAGTGTTGTGTGCTGCTTATTTATATAATATGAACTGTTGAATATATTACACTTGAGGAGTGTCAAATGTTTAACTCTTTCAAAAGTGCTGTTTTTTCACTTTTCAGTGTGGAGTCATTGAGTGAATTCTGAAAGTATTCAGACCCTTTACTTTCTGCGTACCTTATTGTGTTGAGAATTAAACTTTAATTGGTTACATTTATCTTTTTTGTCAATTAATCTACACTCAATAACCCATAATGACAAAATGTTAACATGTTTCAGAATGTTTGAATACTTAATAATAAAAAAGCTGAAATCTCTCATTCATATAAGTATCTAATCCTTTAATTCAGTACTTCAGTAACTCCATAGGCAGACGTTACAGTTTTGAGTCTTTGTGGGTAATTCTCTTCAAGCTTTACACATCGGGATTTGAGTACTTGGCAAATTAAACTCAAACCACATTAGACTGAATGGGAATCATCTGTAAACTGCCATCTTTATGTCTCTCCCCAGATCTTGTGTGGAGTGAAAGGCTGACCAGTCTCTCTGTCCTTGCCACTGAGAAGCACAACCATAACATGATGCTGCCACCCCATCCTTCACTATACGGATGTTATTAGGCTTTGGATGAGCAGCACCTGGTTTTTGCCAGACATAGTGCTTGGAGTTCTGCCCAAAGAGTTAAATTTTTGACTCATTAGACCAGAGAACCTTTTCCTCATTCTCTCAGAGTCCATTAAATGTTGTTTCGAAAGCTCCAAGTGGGCTGGCATATACCTCATACTCAAGAATGGATTCCATCTAACCACTCTGCATTGAATGTGTAATCGATGGAGTACTTCAGAGATGGTCGTGCTTGTGACAAGTTCTCCCATCTCACCAGAGGACTTCTGAAGCTATGTTACAATGACCATTGGGTTTTTGGTTACCTCCATGACCAAGGCCTTTCTTGCCTGGTTACTCAGTATGTCTAAATGGCCAACTCTAGGAAGCATCCTGGTGTTCCAAACTCCTTTCATTTTACAATTACTGAGGCCACAGTGCTCCTGGGAACACTGAAAAGCTTTAGAAATGGTTTTATCCCCTTGGCTTTATCCTGGAGGTCTACAGAGAGTTCCTTGGACTTCATGGCTTGTTTTTTGTCCTGAGATGCAGTGTGAAAGGTGAACCTTCTATACACAGGTGTGTGCCTTTCTAAACAATGTCCAATCATTACAGTTTTCCATAAGTGGACTCCAATCACATTCTAGACACATCTCACAGAGAATAAGCCAATGGAATGCACTTGACCACAATTTGGAGTGCCACAGCTTTGTGTCTGAATACTTAAAAATGAGAGATTTTAGTTTTTGATTTTTAATATACTTAAAAGTCTTTCTGAAAATGTGTTTACTTTGTCAAGATGGGTTATTGAGCATAGGTTGAGGGACTTAAATTGGCAATTTTGTACATTTAAAAATAAATCTACAACACAATAAAATGCAAAAGGTGAAAGAGTCTGAATACTTTCTTAATACACTGTATGTATACTGGTAAAATGTGAGATTTAGCCCTACAGTGGTGATATCACATTAATCAGTTTGCTGTGTATAGCTCACATCATTCAGTCAGAGACCACAAGACACAGCAGTACATGTTTACCAGTTCAGCCAATGTCCTGGTATTTAGACATTGGACAGACACCGGTCTATCTGAACACAGGGATGAACACAGGGAGAAGCGCAAACACACACTAAGAGCAAAAGAAACTGAAGTGTGGTCCAACACTGTAAGATGATGATGATTACCAGAAGGCTCTGGGTTCCTGCCTTAAGCTGTATGCTGGTGGGGTGGACCCAGAGCAGTTTGGGATATTGAAGAATTGATGGTGATGATACCGTACAGAAGAATAACACATTGCTACAAAGAAAAATGAAGTACAAAGAGGCAGAAGTTAACACCAGAGAAGAATTAATTATGTCAAATTCAAACAGGAATTGTTGGCTAGACTAATAATAACAATATAATATCCGAGTTGGCTGAATAAATCTGTTTTGGTTCATAAGATAGAAAACCCATAAATGGTCCTAGAAGAAGCAAGTTTAAAACCAGGCTGCCTCTATGATTTCATGCTTGGCTGGGATTCTAAGCCACTCTTCCACAGTTTATGAGACTACTGTGCTACTGTGTCGCTTATAATAATGTGCATTATACATACATACCTACAAATATAGACCTTCAGACCCACATAATCCATATCAGAGTTGAGGGAGTCACCCTGTAGCACTGGTTTCAAGGTGGGAAGCAACCTATGGTAGGGTGCCAGCCCATCAGAGGACAATTTAAATAATATTACAGATTAACAAATAATTACACTTTTGACTTCAGTAAAATATAAAAAAAAGGGCCAGTAACAGCTCCTCAGTGGATTAATACCTTCTTGTGTATAGTTTGCACTTTCTCCTATTGTTTTCATGGGTTTTCTCTGGGCTGCTCAGTTTCTTCTCTCATCCCTATGCCTTGCAGATGATTTTAACTGGTGACTGTAAATTGTGTATGCTGCATAACACTTTACAATTTCCCTTTTCCCTCTTAGGTTAGTGTTTGCATCTTCATAGACTCGACATCCTTGGTTGGAATCTCATGCCCAGTCTTTGTTGAGGTCAAGCTGCATGTTCTCACTTGTCTGTGTAAGTTTTCCACTGGTTATTGCAGTTTTCCTCTCACATCCAGAAAGGTTATTAGAATTGAGGCTAATAAAAGGTGTGAGCGTGCGTGTTCCCTTGTGACAGACTGTTGGCCTGTCCAGGGTTTCCTGCCTTGCGCCCAGTGTTACTCCGTACAGGCTTTGAAATTGATTAAAATGAATTTAAAGTTTTTGCAACATTGTTGCGCACTGGGCGGCAGAGGGAGCAATTATCCTGTAGTGGTCCTACGGTTTCGCCAGGGGTCGCTGGCAGCCCGTACTTAAGAGCAGCTGGTGGAGTGGAAGGATGGCGGCTGGAGCTGAGGCCGCGGCTCGGTGTTTGGAGGAATCTTCGGACAGCGAGCCGGAACAGGAGCCCGGTTCGCCGCAGAAGCTGATCCGCAAGGTGTCCACTTCTGGTCAGATCCGCAGCAAGGTACGGTGTTAACGCGCGGGTTCTTTGGAGGAGTGCTGCTTTAGGGGGCACCGGTTGGGGACTGCGATTTAGGCCTTGGAGAAGCTTGCATCTTTGCAGCCGAGCAACCCGGCTTGCTTTTCAACCAGACAGGGCCTGTCACTAGGAGATGCCAGCAGCCCGGCTTATACGAGCCCTGGAGTCGAAATGCAGTGTCTCATTGGTGTCTGCAGCCAGCTGATTGGTAGGTCATTTAAATGAGAACTAATCTCAGTCGATCGGTCTGTGGTAATTGATTACACTGCGGTTCAGATCAGTGCTTGGGTGGCATTCTGCTGGAGCGATCGACTTGATTAGGGGCTCCGTTCTGCCCAGGACAGTTGACTACATCGGGACTCCAATCGGCGTGAGTGTCTGCGCGTGCAGGGGCTTCGATCCACTTTACACGGGAGCCCTGTTGTCCATGGGTGGCTGCGTGGGTCGCACACCGATCGGCTATCATGCAATGCTTGTAACTCGGTCATCAGTCCACAGAGATGTATTGGGACTCCCATAGGAAGGGAATGAGAAAGCGTCAGTCTGAGGTGGTGGCCGACAATAAGTGTACATAAGCCCAGCAGTTCCATGCTGGTGGAGTTGAAGGGGCTGTTTGTGTGAAGGATCAGGTTTACCCTTTTCATTCGCACAGGTGACTGAATGTCCCCCAATAGTGGTGTATGAACATCATTGCACATTTGCTGGAGGGTAGTTGAGAGGAGGCTGGGGCAACTGGCACCTCTAGACTCATCCCTGGTCCAGGTTGGTTAAGGCACACCCATGAGGAGTATTCAAGTCATATTCCTGTTTCTACCTTTATACAGGGTAGTGGTAGCTTCTGGACAACCTGAGGTGATGGGGTTGCTAGAGAGATAACATCCTAAAGTGCTGACGTGTAGACCAACAAGACGTATGCTTTGTTATAGTTTGTTACTAACAGAATGTTTCTGCTGTTGCTTAGTCACGGCCAGTTTTAGTGTTCACAGCTTGAAGGCAAGAAGAGGAGCCATTAGAAACAGGATAACTTCATTAACACATCCATCCATGCATCTTCCAGACCCGCTTTATCCTGAGTGTGGTTAAAAATACATTTGTTTTATGTATTCATGCATGCATGTGTGTATGTCCATATCTACATAAATAAAAATGCCTAATTGTTGAGTTACTGGTTGTGCTCCCTTTCTCCCCCCAAGGTAGTTTTGTTTTTAATCCAGTCTGTCATTTCCACTTAACGGAAGCTCATTGTACTGAGGGAATGGCAAGGGTGAATGCAGTGCCAATAATAGCAAGCAGTACCGGGCAGTCAGACAGTGTTGGTTTCCTTTGCTTAGAGCCTCCACGTGCTTCCAAATTCATTTTTTTTTTGTCTTTGATTCATTTATTAACTGCTCTGTTGTCTTTATTTTCTCTGAATGAAGATGAATTCATAATAATAGGGCATAACAAGAAATGACGGAAATAAAAATATAAACATGTATTCAAATGTTGTTATAAATAAATTTGCAGTGTGTGTGTGACAGGGAGACTGGTTGGCACAAGGGGTATTCAAGTGGCACAGGGTGAGGGAGGTGTTCATCCGGAGAGGAATACAAAGTGGCCAATGGAGAGACACTTGACAAGTTGATGCCGGTGTGGGGTAATCCACTAACACTTCAGGGTACCCCAAGAGTAAAGTCTTTAGCAAATGTGTTGGTTTTCCTGAAATAATAATAGAAGCAGAGGAACACCACATCAGACCCTTGGGCTCCTGCTCCTCTATATAGAATGTGCTTCCTTTTTAGATGGTTCCAGGGGCACTGAGACTTGGGGACCATGGGATTATTTTTTCAATCCCCTCTCGGAAAGAAATTAGTCTGGTGTAAGAATGCAAGTTGGAGCAAGCGGGTGAGACCTGAGTAAAGACACCTAGTGGGGACAGTAGGGTTTTACTTGAACACATTTTTATTTTATAGTTTACTAGTTGATTACCCAGTGGCTTCGCTCACTGAGTGCAAGGGGAAAAAAATAAAATGTAGTCTATAAGTTATTAAACAGTAAAACATTAACATTTAAGAAGTAAAGTTACATTGAGCATTACTGGAGTGGTTTCAGGTAAACTACATTTTAAAGGCTCTATAACACAACAGATAAGTCGTAGATCCCTTGTGAAAGGTGCTACACGACCACTGTGGTATAGAAATTTACATTTTCTATGTGATCGTCCAAATTTTTGCCTGACAAATCTACATGCCTGCGATTTACTTGTTAAAATAATAAATCACAAAAGCAACCTTGAATGTTATGGGGTTTTAGTGACCCGAACTTACCTTAAGGGACAGTAAGTAGTTGTGTAGGGCAATTTACAAACCGAGTCCTGCTTCGATGGCGCAGATTACACTCATTTGCAAAGATTTCCACTCTCCCAGGAGCCGACGGGGGACTTGAAGTGTCACAAACAGTGCGAGAAGAGAGGACGCTGCCCGAAACTGCGAAGCTCTCGACTCGGTGGAGCAGCCCGACATTTCGCGCCTCCCAGCGTCCACTTTGTTCTCACGACCCCTCGCAGCTGAAGGCGGTCTCGTCTTCACATTGTTTACAGCTCGGCGCAGTTAAAAAGTACAAAGACGCAAAGCTGTTTTCCTCATCTCTTCTACTATCAAGTACTACCAACTAAAAAAAAGTTACAATGTGGCAGTTTCAGCGATAGTCATGTGGACGAATAAATAAAACTTCTCTGTCGGAACGCGCCTGGCGGTGGATGGCTCAGCGCTGTTCAGTAAAATAACTCTCACACAAATAATAATTCGTAAAGACGATATAAAAATGGCGTCCACAAACGAAGTGATTAGTTCCTGTATTATAATATGTTCTGTGGTCATAGGTCATTTCCATATCGCATGGTCATACGTAATTTCCGTTTCATACGTAATTTCCATATCACGTGGTCATACGTAATTTCCGTTTCAAACGCGAAAAGAATTTTATATATAGATTTCGTTTCATCATTTAAATTGATAAATCCACTTTCTCAGTTTTTGAGCTGCTCTTGCGTTTTGTTACAAACAATATTATATTAAAGTAACCCAGAGAAAGATGATGGTTGACATCTGCTTTGAGTGTATTCACACTTTACTGCTTTACACTTTATTCACACTTTACTGCTCGATTATTCCATACCTTCCACGAGAACTACAACTCCCAGTTTTGAGGTTATAAATTAGTCTTGAGCAACAAGGAAGTCCACAAATTGATGACTCAGTAAAATGCATTGACGTCTTTCAATGGCTAGAAAGGTACAAGGCGAGAGTTTTTTAAAGTCTCCCTGAAGGCGCAGAATTAGAAAGCAGGTTGTTGCCTGACAATTGGAAAGATTGAAGAAATGGGGGGGGGGGGGGGGGGAGGGGGGGTATTGGAATGCTGGGGCAAGAATAGAAATAAAAGTGATTCAAAGAATCCATGGAAGAGTTGGGCTAAGCCAAGTTCAGGGATATCTAGCGCCATGCCTAATTACACTACAGATGTACCTGTCCATATTGCTAGAATTAATATTCCAAGAAAAAAGTCTTAATACCCACAATTTATCTGTTTCAGTGTTTTAAAAATGTTATTCATTTGTGTACTTTCCTGTTGTGTATCCTTATTTGGAGCTGCAAAACTGGGATGTGTAATTCTCATGGAAAGTGCTGAATACCCAGCAGTCAAGTACAGATGAGTCTTGCATGACGGTTATTCTGTGGGTATGAAAGAGTACAATAAATTCCAAATTCTTTCTTTTCATCTGAATTTAAATTTTCATTTATTGATTTCCATTTTGTACTGGTAGGCGAAGCCAACTCATTTTGATATGAATGAATATGCAGCAGCTGTCGCTAAAGGGGAGGCCTAGTACAGTACAGCACATACTTTGTCACCATTTTAAGTCATTTCTTGCTTTCGTGTGTACGCGTCACTGAATGTAACTGCCGTGCGATACGCTTGGCCACAAGTGAGCAGCTGGTCAACGGTGGAGAAGTAGGACTTGCTTACTTGTAATTCTCTGCGTTTGTATGTGTGCATCCCTGCTGTGTCACCGCAGGAAGTGTAGTCACTGGGAAGGGGAAGAGAGACTGTGCGGGATTCCTCCAAAAAGACCACACGCATCTCGCAATCATCAGTTCATGGTGACATTTCATGCCACCAACTCTGAGGTCAGTGCCAAAAATAATGATCAAAGTGCAGGTTGTTTAAGCATAAGCAAATCACTTGATTTGCCTGCGCTCCAATTGGAGAACCAAACGAAATGTAACCAATTGTATCATAAATATTGTAAGTTGCCTTGGATAAAGCTAAATAAGTAATGGGTTGGAGTAGTGGCTCTGAGGCTAGGGATCTATGCTGAAATCGGAATCAGAATGAATCGGCAAGCAATTCTACTCCGTTGGGCCCCTGAACAAGGCCCTTAACTTGCAATTGCTCTGTCCTGGGGGTGAGTTAATTTGTATTCAGCCCTGCAAGCGGGTCCTCCAACCTGCAGGGAAAACTCCGGGGTTGGTGGCAGGATTGGCATTCCAGCTACCGCAAAAAAAAAACTTCACACTGTTGCAGTGCGGTGCTGAGGTGTCGCCCAATGCACGGCTGCACTTGGGTCCTAATTTGGGATCCTGAGGTGGTTTGTCAAGTGGTGAGTGTGGCATTGCGCCGTATGAGTGCAGGCTCTCAACCTCTCTCTAAATAAGTTAATGTAATGTAAAGACCATAAGGTGCACATACAGTATATACCAGTGGCACAACCTATAAACTATTTGTGTTTTGTGATTTTTAAATTTGTTATTTCTTCTGTTTTTTTGATATGTTTGAAATGTTTTTTCTGTAAAGTAAGTGATAAAGCTTTATACATTTTGCCAATTTGTTCCATTAACAGACATTTTCAGTTCAAGTTCACATGAATGCCCACAGGAGCAGACCTTTGTTTGTAATCTGAGGGTCACATGTAGCAACACCAAAATGGGCATAAATAGGTGCCCACTTCTTCAAATTATAAGGAGCCAGAACCTATTGTGGCAATAAACAAACCTTCCTTGTTTTATAAAGCGCCTTTCAGTAGTGAACATCACCCTGTGGTGCTTTATAAGTACAGGGCTACAGCTGCCATCTGTCTATTATTGAACCCACTTAATCCAGCTCAGGGTTACAGGGCTGGAGTCTACTCCATGTTCTTTATAGCACCTTTCAATAGTGAACACCATCCTAATGTGCTTTAGAAGTACCGAGCTAGAGTGCATTTAACATTTATTAATTTATGAAGACGGTGTGATGGTAGTTGGAGCTTCTTCAAGCAATAAGGTAATACATTTCGTATGGCACCTTTCTGTGCCATCTAAACATGACGCTACACTACAGTTGTTTCCATATGTTTTCGAACTTGGGCACAAATGCAGGTTATCTAAATTTGCTGACTGTCACAGAGTGAGTCTAGGGATGTACCAACACACCATATTATCTTGTATCTTTTGATAGGAGGCTCTCAAATTGAGATGTGTGGGGAATCAAGTAACCCATCGTACAGGGTGGAGAAAAACCAGTAGACTATACAATAAAGTGATGCTTGCATTATGTGAGTTGCATGTAAAAATCTAAACCAGCAATCCCTCAGATTGAGCATCTTCTCCTTTTTTTGCACATTTTGCAATGGAAATGCTTCCAGGAGAAACACATAATCGTGCCCGGAGTTGCTTTTTGGAAGACTGCATTAGTTATGGCGAACGGCAAATAAGAACATGAACACAAACATCCACCCTCCTGTACCCTTGTGGTGTAGTATATGGGAGCACTATGCCTTCTGTGTAAGTTATGACCGTAATGGACTGAAAAATGAGAGTGTGCCGAATTAGTCAAATACGAGTAGCATATGCCAGTGCTAACACCACAATCGGGTCTATTCGTCTGCATGGACATCACCCTTCTGTTGATTGGTAGAACTTGAATGCTTGAAACAACTTCAGAGTCTCACTGTAACATTTAGGCAGCCTTTCTTTGAACCCGGCAAAGGTGATCCTTCTTGGTAGTTCAAGAACATGTGCCATGTTACTCCAGTCCATCTCACCAGCCTTTTAATATAACTGCAGTTGCTACATTGTTGAACAATACAGAAACTCAACATACAAATGAACTGTCAAAAGCAGTAGCCATCACTCTTATTTACCCCACGCTACCTGACTATTACAGCACACAAAGTTACAGCAGAATAGGACGTAAAAAAATAAGAGGGCATGTATGAAGAGCGGGGCTTTTTTGAGAGTGTTACCATTGGAAATGTGGCCAGAGAGCCAGCAGCTACCATTAATTCTGTTTTTGTTACCTCATTGGTTGTTTTTCCTACATTGTCATACACTGCTTTAGTTATGTGCTGCATACAGTCTGCTGCTGAGAAACCACACGGGGCTGTGGAATCAGAGTTGGAAGCAATTATTGGGTTACAAGTGTTGAAGTCGGTAGATTTGTATTTTTTTTTTTTACTCGGACTAAATGTAAGTTGTAATGTAAAACTTTCCAATTTCACTGTACTAATGCAGTTAAACTATATTTTTGTTTTCTAGCCTTTTGGTAAAAGTATAACTTTTTTTAGAATTTCATAAGTATTTTCTATTTTTCTAACCTATTAAGTCCTAAACAGGCTACAGCACCTCCTACAACCCCATCTCAGCTAGCAAAGAGCACAAGGAAGGAACAAACCCTGGACAGGATGACAGTCCATTACAGGGAGAACACTCACACATCAACCCCAACCACACTCTAGGGCCAATTTAGCATCGCCAGTCCACCTAACCTTTGGACTGTGGGAGGAAACTGAGGCGCCTGGAGGAAACCCACGCAGACACAGGGAGAACTCCATGCAGGAAGGACCTGGGATGCAAATCCTGGTCTCCTTACTGCAGGGCAGCAGCAGTACTGCTGCTCCACCATGCCACCTTTTGTAAGTTTTATTTAGTAAATACCGTATATACTCGCGTTTAAGTTCTCCCGCGGATAAGTTGGGGCTTGATTTTAAAGTATAATTTCCGGTATTTTGTAATGTCGGTCATATAAGTCGAATGCTGAAAACTCCTGCTATTGCTCCAAGAGATTATGATATGCTAATGGCCACCTGAGAGAGTAACCACGGAGCACACTGCCTTTTTTTCTATGTATTGTGCCTGTGTGACCTGAACTATTCCGAAGCGACGTTTGCACTGATTTGTGTTTTTTGTATCTCACACCCTCATACACCTTCATCGTAGATAAGGGATGTTCTTACAATAGAGCGTTCAATCAGAAGAAAATATGAAGCTTTTTTTAAATTAAATGTTGTTGAAGTGGTGAAAGAAATTTGCAACAAAATTTGATGTGCCTGAGAAACTGGTGTGAGATTGGAGGAGGTTAGAAGATGAAAAAAAAAAAATGTGTCGCATTTTTGAACGGGTGTATAAACCGGGGTCTGATTTTTATGATCGAATTTTTGCGTTTCAAGACCGAGTTGTATGTGAGTTTATACGGTAAGTATAAAATCCACAGCAGTGTCACAACAGCCTTTAAACCCCAACCGGAACAGGTTAGGGTGCAAACAAACAAGAAGCCCAATTCATTATGGCAGTGATGAAATGCTTTGTGTCTTGTTTGTTTTGTGCTTTCGATCAACATAGTAATAATAGTCTAATTACAAATCGAGGAGTCTGAGTTCTAGTTGGAGTCGGTGGTACCATAAATTGAGATGTTGGAGCTGAAAGTTTTGTGTACCAACTTCACAGCCCTGCATACAAAGCTCCATTGTTTCATTCTAAGGCCTCATATATGATACTGTTACAATGTTGATCGTTTAAAATAAATTTTAAAATGACACATGTTCAGAGCACTTCCTGTTTTAGCTGTATTGAAAATGTATGTAATATACCGAAACAAAACATGGATTTTGTGAACTGTTATACCCCTAAGTGAGTCTGCAGCAGGGAGCCAACCAGCAGCTTCTTGGCCCTTTAAGCACTGGCCCACACTGCCGACTAACTGCAACTATAAGGCTGGTATCGGCTCTGCCCCGCATGGGTGGGCACAGGGGCTCAGTCTCCCATGCACAGGACTGATTTGGAGTAGTTGCTCCGCATATTTCTGAATGAGGAGAGGAAACCAGAGTTGACTACCGCCCAGTGGCACTCACTCCAATCATTATGAAGTGCTTTGAGCGGTTAGTTTTGAGTCACATAAAGAATCAGCTGCCCCCCAAACTGGACCCTCTACAGTTTGCATATCAATCAAATCGATCAACTGACGATGCAATTTCAATGGTATTCCACCTGATCCTGTCACATCTGGATCACCGCAATGCACATGTAAGAATGCTGTTCATTGATTTCAGCTCAGCATTCAATACTATCATTCCCAGGCAGCTGATCAGTAAGCTGGATCTGCTCGGACTCAACACCTCCACTTGCAACTGGATTCTGGACTTTCTCACTGAAAGACCTCAAACAGTACAGATTGGGAATATAAGATCTATCACCATCACACTGAGCACAGGTGCCCCCCAGGGTTGTGTGCTGAGCCCGCTACTCTTCACGCTGTTGACCCATGATTGCACCTCCAACTCTGACACAAACCACATTATCAAGTTCGCCGATGACACTACAGTAGTGGGACTCATTGAGAACGACGATGATGCGGCGTACAGAGAAGAGGTGGAACGGTTGGCACTTTGGTGTAAAGACAATAATCTGTCACTTAATGTTGAAAAGACAAAAGAGTTGATTGTTGACTTCAGGAAGACAAAGGCTGTCCATCTCCCACTCAACATTGATGGCGTCACAGTAGAGAGAGTGAAGAGCACCAAGTTCCTCGGTGTTCATATCACAGAGGACCTGTCCTGGACCAAAAACACCAACTATCTTACAAAAAGGGCCCAGCAGCGTCTTTACTTCCTGCGACGACTGAAGAAGGTGCACCTCCCTAAACCCATACTTACCACCTTCTACAGAGGCACCATAGAGAGCGTCCTGACCAGCTGTATTACAGTCTGGTATGGAAACTGCCATGCCTCCAACCGCAAAGCTCTTCAGAGGATTGTGCGGACTGCTGAGTGCATCATTGGCAGCTCTCTACCCAGTCTGCAGGAGATCTACACCTCACGCTGCCTTCATAAAGCCACTAGCATCATGGCTGACCCCCACCACCCCTCCCACCAATTGTTTACTCCTCTTCCATCTGGAAGATGACTCTGCAGCATCAGGAGCAGGTTTGCGAGATTGTGCAATAGTTTCTTTCCCCAAGCAGTCCGGCTTCTGAACACCATGCTGCCCTCCTCCACACTGGACTCTTTACTCCACACACTCTCTGGATTACATAATACTACTTAATACTGTATATGTTTTTTAGTTATATATATATATCTTGTGTACTGCACCTTTTGACTCTGGAGGACGATATTTCGTCCCACTGTGTACTGTAAGTATATTGTTAGGATGACAATAAAGCTCTACTTGACTTGACTTGACTAGTCCCATGTGAGCCTATGGAGAACATATAAAAATCATCTAGACAGCACCCCAAAGAATGGGGGGTTGCAACACTACTTGAGTTGCTCCTGTGGTTTTAGAACCTCTTTGTATTTTACCAAAAGTGCTTCCATTCTTATTTTTTTAAATAAAGTATCCATGTTTTCAATTTTTGGACCCACTTATTTCCTTTGAGTGTTTCAGAGGTGTTCATTCTGCTGGAGCCACGTGAAGATGCAATTATGTCTTTTTCCAACAGACATAAACAACTTTGAAATATGGCGGTGTCCCCTCATGAACACACATAGCTTTCCTGCATATCTCTCATGGAGATTTCAGTTACCACCAACTTTGTTCCCAAATTACTGAAAGTAAAGATAAAATGCATGTCCACTAAAATAGACTCCCCCTATTGACTGCATAGGAATAGCCGAGTTTGCAATTGCCTGAAGGTACATTCATTATTCCCATTACCCAGAAGTCCCCAACTCCACTTCCCTTTTCCCACTTTGTTCTCTCCTTGTCATTGGAGATGCAGCTGCTTTTTCAGTTTTCACAACAAAACTGCCCAGTCTAACCTGTGAGACCTTCTACACCTTCAGCAGGTCATTTAGATTGAATGCGGTAGAGTTGGAAACCCTCCACAAAACTGGCAGCTCTCTCATCTTTAAATTGGAAATGTGCATGCCAATGAATCTCTGGATATTTTTTTTTTCAGTGTAAAACAAACGTTTGCTTTTTTTATTTTGTGGGCACAGGGTTATGTTTTGGTGGCAAATGGTATTCATTTTTAACCACTAAAAGGAAGAGGGGTGGTCCTCTGACAGCCTTTTTGAAATACAGAGTGCTGAATTAAAGTCATCCAGTAGGGCTGATTGGAATGCTTGGCTTGTGCTGCCTGGCAAAATGGATGCCCTCAATGTGTGTCTACAAAGGAGTGCAGTGCTTAGGGCTGCACTTAGGTGGTGCAGCTGAACATCTGTGAACCTGTTGTATGCCAGCCACATTTGCCAGCTGGACTTGTTTGCACTATGATGGCAGGCAATACTGCTGTGTTTGTGTTGTGATAGAGCAGCTCCATGACAGTGAGCTGGTGTAGCGAAGATAGCTGACCACAAAGTCCCGGCCCTGTTTCCTGACAGTCAGATGTGTCACTTTTGCACAATGATGCGCGTGGTGCTCCATAGCCGGCTGTTGTAACCTCCAGTCATACAGGCTCAAGGTGGGTCAGTGGAGGGATCCAAATGGACTACGAGGCACAGCTTCTCTTCTTCTGCAGGAACAAGGTGAGCTGTGTTTAAATTGTTGTAGTCACAAACTTCCCTTGCCTTTACAGTGTGCACTTGGCTACAGCTTGCTAGAGGATGTTTGCTTTGAGTTGTGTGCAGCTTTAGCAGATGGCCCCTGAACATGAAGGCGGGTCAGTTTTCTGCCAGCCACCTACTGCCTCAGTTCTTTTCATGCCCATGGCCTCTTGGCTGCAATGCTTGAGCTCTCGGTAAGAGGACATTAACTTTTGGGGACTTATTCACTTGAGATGGGTAGACTATTGAAAATGTAGTTGGAGATCAGGTTAGTGCAGCATGGTGTTCTCAGCTCTTGTCATGTTAAGGTGTTAGTTTTTACTTGTTGCATGCCATGGCAGTTCTGCTAAGTGCAGTGTACAGCTGATGTGAAGACATTGGCCACTGTGGTGTACATATAATTAGCAGCAAAAGGCCTACATTGGCCTACGGCATATCTTATACTAGCTTTTGTGGAATATCCATCATGGTTTTTAGCTTCAAGACCAGGTCAATTTTGTATCGTAATGTTTTTTTGCTTTTTCTACCTTATTGGGGATTAAAAATTAGTGTTACTGTTTTTTTTTTTTTTTTGGTTTTTATGTTTGATTTTTTTCAAACTGTGCTTAATGTTTAGCTGAAGGTTTTTTTTTTTTTTTTTTTTTAAACTTGAATGCTTGCCTCTGGAGAGGACAGAATTTTGTTTAAAATAAATGTTTATAAGCTCACCTAAGGATGGGTAGGCTTCACCAAATGATGTATATCAGAGGTGGCCAACTCCGATCCTAGAGAGCCACATTGGCTACAGGTTTTAATTCTAACCATGAACTAGTTTTTTGCTACTACTTAACTTCATTTAATTTATTTGTTATTTAAGAGTTGGAGCCTTTAAATTGGGTTTCGAGTAATGTTAGTCCTGCAGGGCTGCAGTGGCTTCAAGTTTTTGAATGCGATTGCTTCCTAAGAAGTCATTTATTGCTGATGAAGCACTTCTTGTTCAAGTTGCTGTAGTTGTTTTGTTAACATTTTGAACCCTTAATGGCTTATTTTAGACTTAAACAGCTGAATTCACTGTTTAAACCGTTCCTTATTAGGAATAAGATGCAAATGACAAAGGAACCAGCAGTTCTCCATTTAGCTTGCCTCTGTTTCCACCAGTGTGTATTCATCATTCACTATTTGGTTTAATTAAGTACTCGGAAGGGAACTGAAAATCACCCACCCGTTTTAGGCTTCAAATTATTTGGATGATACTTGTATCATTAGCAAGAGAGAAAAAAAAATCTGATTTAAGAATGAAGTGACATGGTAGAGATATTTCACTTCATGGCTTGCTAGTGCAATAAGATCTGTTACTGGTGAGGATTGGCTTCTAATTAAGCAACTGGAACAAAAACCTGCAGCCACTGTGGATCTCCAGGATCGGAGTTCACCACCCCTGATGTATACAAACTTTAAAGAAAATGTGCAGCTGATGTCGGTCACAACCAAGTAAACTGCTATGTTAAGTCTGTTGACTTCATCATGTTTTTGAATAACTTTCCTTTATGCTAGTGGTGTGATGGTCAGTATAGCTCCTGCAACTTGCTGCATCTCCAATCTGTCTTGTTAAAATCTTATTTTGTCCATCTCTGGCTTTGCACAGGGTTGGAAACCACAAAGAGTGTTTTGGACATGGGCGATGAAGTGAAGTAAACACTTAGGGCTCATTTATACTTCACACTCAGAACGCATATGCTCCCACATCATGGCCGCCACACGTTCTGAGCGTTCATTTGATGCGTCCTCTGAGCGGGTCCTCAGAAATTAACGCGACGCGTGCGCGAGTTGCAGTACAGTAATCCCTCGCTACTTCGCGGTTCACTTTTTGCGGATTCACGACTTCGCGGATTTTATATGTAAGCATATCTAAATATATAACGCAGATTTTTCGCTGCTTTGCGGGTTTCTGCGGACAATGCGACTTTTTACTTCTGGTACTTGCTATCTCAGTTGGTTTGCCCAGTTGATTTCATACAAGAGATGCTATTGGCGAATGGCTGAGAAGCTACCCAATCAGAGCACGCAGTTAAGCTCCTGTGTGCTGCTGATTGGCTCAGCGACGGAGTGTTGCATTAACCAGGAAGTCTCATCTCACTCATTCAGCATTAACGTGCTACTGCTTCAGGGGCCGTGTCCAAGCGCCAACAGAAGATGCAAATGATTGCAGAAAAGGTAAAAGTTTTGGATATGTTGAAGGAAGGGAACAGCTACACCACTGCAGGACACCATTACAGCATCAATGAGTCCACGATTCTTTTTATTTAAAAAGGAGGAAAAGCATATAAGATCTACGGCCGCAGTGTCCTTTAACCAGGGCGCAAAACGAGTTGCAAGTGGACGTGATAAGGCAGTAGTCTGGATGGAATCTGCTTTAGGAATCTTTGCAACAAGGTCGACTACGTCATGACCGCCTACAAGTTGCTACGTGTACTTCGCTATACAGTAAGTGTAAACTTATCTACCGATTTTCATATTGCTTAGCAGTTGTCCCTGTTATTAATAGAGTAAAGGGTGGGTTGTACACAATACAGGGAGGGTTTAAAAACGTCCAAGTACACGTTAAACAATTAAATAAATATGGTGTCCCTACTTCGCGGAAATTCAGTTATCGCGGTCGGCCTTGGAACCTATCTCCCGCGATAAGTGAGGGATTACTGTACCAGCAAAACGTTGGGGGGCGCAGTGTGCTAAAAGTTGAAATGTGAGGTTAGAGTCTCTGTTTACTATCTACATGTGACAGAAAGCGGCTTTGCGGATCCTACGAGATTGGTGTGCGTGCTTCGATATTTGATAAATGGTTCGAAGAGGTGAAGCAAAATGCCGACATACAGATGTATTCATGGTGCTTTTATATTCAAGCATCGCATATTCCCGATCGTAATGACACGATACGTTTTAAAATTCTCACATACCGTCTTCGGTGCCATCTTTTTTTCTAGGGCTTCCTCTGCTCCTGGCAGCAGCAAATCAACTGCAACAGATCGCCACACTGAGCACATTAAATGTATGATATTCCAACTCTCTGCACATTTAGAATCCTTAAGATTTATACTTGATATCACTTTCATGATGAAAAGCATTAAAGTATGTATATTACATTTTACAGATAAATCGGTAATTTCACTTAAATAATGAATACTGTTAATAATTACACACATAGGGTGACACAGTGGCAGAGCGTTAGCGCTGCTGTTTTGCAGGGAGTCGCGTCGCTGATATTCCCTGCCTGGAGTTCACACGTTTTCCTGCTGGGTTTCCTCAATGTGCTCCAGTTTCCTTCCAAAGATCTGCTGATTTAGGGATTTGGTGCCGCTAAAATGACGCTAGTGTATGTGTGTGCTTGTACTCCCCTTGCGATGAGCCGAGGTATCATCCAGGGATTGTTTCTCACTCGTGCCCAATGCTTGCTGGAATGGACACATCCCTGAATTTAATCAATAAACATCCTTTTCAGAGATATTGCGGAAAGGTGTCATCGGAATTTAATGGGTGTTTCAGGCAATTCACAACACAGAGAAGCCAAACATGTTCTCACCATGATAATATCTCGCACTGCCACCTGGCGGATTCCTCCAGATTTACGTAAAGTACGTGAGCAAGTATAAACACTTCAACGCTTGTGTAGCAGGAGCGTCCGCTGCAGCATGCCTCGTGTCGCGTGAAGTATAACTCCGGCCTTAGCACTGGTCATGCTGGCGAGCTCTTCCTGGCTAAGGAGACATTATGTGCTCCAACACAATGCTCCCATTCAAGCATGGAGGCCCATGAGTCTCCCTTTAACAGGATCTCGCAGCCTACAATTAATGTACATACTGCAACCTGAAAAGGCTGTCGAGTGAACATAATGGTGGGATAATAATAATACAATAATAATAACTCTTTGCATTTATATAGTGCTTTTCTCACTACTCACAGCGCTCAGTAATTGCAGGTTAAGGGCCTTGCTCAAGGGCCCAACAGAGCAGAGTCCCTATTGTTATTTACGGGATTCGAACTGGCAACCTTCCGATTGCCAGTGCAGATCCCTAGCCTCAGAGTGTGGAAAGGTGGACTTTTTGAACATTTGAAAAGATAAGAATATTTTCAGAAAGAAAAGCATGCAATAATATTTGCAAAAGCAGCTTCACTTTTAAACTACTAGTCCGACAATCGTGTTTATGAACTATAATGCTAAAAGTGGACTTTCAAAAATCTTCGTCTCTGGAAGTGGAGGAGAAGCTGTCAAGAGATTAACACTCCACTATTAGATCTCTCAGATATTTGATTTATTTTCTACATAGTCCGCCCTGGATGTTAACAGTATCAGGGCACGTTCTTGATGTGGTGACATATTGAGAGAATGGGAAGTCCACGTTTAATATTAGCTGTCTAAACTGACACAGTCCAAGTTATTTTAATTTAGATACTTGTGAATGAAAGGTTGTTTATTAGCCACACTGGTGTCAATGAGATTTCTGCTGGTCATGCTGATAATCTCGGGTTTCTTTTTGTAGTGTGTTCTGTTTCTCTCAGTGCATTGCTCTAACATCTTCAGACAGGAATGAATGCTCATGTTTTACAGACTCGATGAAGGACTTATGGAACATTACAGAACATGACATCCATCCGTCCATTATCCGACCCGCTATATCCTAACTACAGGATCACGGGGGGATGTCTGCTGGAGCCAATCCCAGCCAATACAGGGCGCAAGGCAGGAAACAAACCCCGGGCAGGGCGCCAGCCCACCACACAGAACATGACATTTCTACACTATTCATTTGGATTTTTTTTTATTATTTGCTTTGCTTTTCAAACATCTGTCTACTAATACTGTTGTGTCTGCATCTTTGAACAAATTGAATGTTTACGTTTAAAGGCATACTGTGTATTTCCTTTCATCGCTTTAATAGGCTGCATGAGTGTAAAACACTAGGGGCCTCATTTATAAAATTTGCATATACACAAAAAGAGGCTCAAAATGTGCATGCGCAACTTCCCATGCAAATGACTGGATTTATAAAAGAAAACTAGGTGGGGGAACTTGCATATATTTAAGGCACGTCTGACCCATTTATATGCAACATTTCGGAGAAACTGCGAAATGATGACACCCTTAATAAAGTAGGGGAATACATCAAACCAACTAAATGACGACTTGCACACATAATAATTCATATCACTGAATCGCTATTAAAATGTGTGTTGATGTGATTAGCATATTAAACCTCAGAAATGGTGATTATGATGTATAATAGACTCTACTTTAGTTCCCTTTTAAGAAGGCAGATGCTGTGTATTTTACCTGAAGAACGTTTTTGACTTTTTTATATCGTCTACTTGTTATCACTTTCAGGGAATTGACCGACAGGTCATGAATATCTGTGTGATGCTTCATTATATGAGACTCAATGTGTTAGAAGCCATTTAACCAACCGGTGAGACACTACATCCAGTTTTCAAATGAAGTGGGTGTACATGCATCAAGCTTTTGCCAACATAAAAAGGCAATTTGTAGCAGTGTCTGGTTTTCCTGACTTAATCAGAACACTTTAATGCACTCGTATTATAAGAAGGGCATCTAGTGAGAATGAAGCTGCTTTTGTTAACTGTGAGCAGTTGCTTTTCATTAATGCACAAGTCATTCAAGATGTGACTGGCAAACACTGTGGCTCGGTGGTCTGGGTCAACCTGTGATTAATTTATTCTGAGGCAAAATAGCTTTGACAGATGTGATGGTACTGTATGTGATTGTTGGCTTATTGGTAAGGTAACTGCCTGACCCCTGTACTGTAACAGCAATCGCATGATGACCTGTGCCAGGTGATAGTGGCTACCCATTCAGATGATGGTTCTTTACACCTTTCCCAGACCCTTGGAACTCTGAGGAGAGGCGCAATAATGCCACACATAATCTTGCACTCTCATTTGCGGAGCACTGAATGCAAGTGGCAATGTCTTGATGCATCAGGTGGGAGGCTGCTCTACCAGCCAATTAAGTTCTGCAGCATCATGACTGCACATGTATGAGGTTGATTTACATGGTCCATATATGGATGTTTTCATGGTGGCATTTGAGGCACATTCACATATGCATATTTACAAGGTGATTGTGATTTATAAATGTATGTACAGGGTATATGCCCGGTTTTATAAATCTGATTTTTGCTGTGTGCATATTTTTACCTTAAAACCACAGAAAATTTTATAAATGAGGCTACGGGTGAGGCAAATTGATGTCATAAGTGTGAATGGGGAAGAAAGAGGACAAGGGCTGAACTGCACATGCTCTCAACTGAAGACCTCTGTTCAGGGTCCAAGCTGTAGCTTGTTTCTTTCCCTTCTCTTGATAAGCAGGTTCACACGCGGTCACTGATTACAACTGCAAGATGTTATGCGAATGAATATGAATAATGTTGCATCCGTGCCACAATGTTTTCCGAAATGTACGATACATAAAATGAATAATTCCAAATTTCATATATACCTATGTCTCTGTTTTTTTTTTTTTTTTTTTTTTTTTTTTTTGACATCATAGACCATAAGTTGCATACTAATTCAGCGTGAGCAGGAACACTCAATAAAACTGAATTAAAAAAAAAAAAAAAAAAATCAAGTGATGGTGAGATACGATGAAGGCAGATTCACCAGTGTTTGTGTGTCAGCTTTTATCCCTCCAGATCAGAGAATGTCCAGTTCCATTGCCTTAAAACACCACTAGGGCGGTAGTATGTATCGTGATTGTGTCTGAGAGAATAAAAGTGGGGGAAAAAAAATAACTTTTATATATGTACACCGTACAGACGCAAACCAAATGTATGTGTGTACTGTATAATATTAACAATAAAAGCAGCTCACTACTGAAAACAGCAAATATAGGAGGCAGTCATGATTGAACCGGGGTCTCTTGATTATAAGTCAGCAAATCTTACCGTTACGCCATGGAAACTATTGTTTTATCCTTGAACCATTTGTGAAAGTGTTTATTTGATCTTTGGACTTCAGGCCTCACACATTATATAGTTTATGCCAACATTTTGTCATTTACTACTAAAATATGAAAACTGTTTCTGTTTTAACAATGTGTTTACACAGATTCTTGTAGAAATAGAACAGACATGAAATCTGTGTGTTCTAAATAACAATCTATTATTTCCACTCTAAAACTCCAGCACTTCACTCCCAGATAATCAAGGCATGAGCTGAGAGAACTTTGTGCACGTTCTGCGGTGGTGGGGGGATGGAATAGCAGGCTGCTTGCTGCTTGTCTTTATTGGCACATTTACAGGACAAAAGACGCTGACGGAGAGGTGCAATGGGATTTAAGGTGGGCTGGATCTACAAGTTTTTTCGTAGGCTCTGGTAATTCTAGTGTTAAAAACTCTGTGAATGTGAAAATCCACAAATATGTTTTGGTCCCGTGATTACTAAATACCATGCAAGAAACGCAAGATAGAATGATCACTGCGCAATCGGACCAAGTGTGTAAGACTGCCTGCTGAGACAAAGACGCGTGGCATCCCCCAGACAAGGTACGTAGTTCAGCAGTTCCTTAGTGAACTTTATGCAAAATGGAACTTATTATAATAATTTTTTTGTGTATGTATGATAGTACTGTGGTGGGCTGGCGCCCGGCCCGGGGTTTGTTTCCTACCTTGCGCCCTGTATTGGCTGGGATTGGCTCCAGCAGACCCCCGTGACCCTGTGTTCGGATTCAGCGGGTTGGAAAATGGATGGATGGATGGATGATAGTACTGCGGTGGGCTGGCGCCCTGCCCGGGGTTTGTTTCCTACCTTGCGCCTGGGATTGGCTCCAGCAGATCCCCGTGACCCTGTGGTTAGGATATAGCGGGTTGTATAATGGATGGATGGATGTATGATAGTAAACAACAAAATTAATTAATATTACAGATACAAAAGATACCCAACAACACTAAACGCAAAAAATAAACACTCCTGACACAGTCCACTGTTTCAGATGCAAGTGATGGTGGTATAGTTATGAAATTAAATCCCTGTGATCAGCCTCCTGAAAGTTATGTAAGGTTTTGTCCTACCATGATGCGAGTGTATATTAAGATTTGTAGAGTTTGAAGACATTTTCCAACCCAGATGAAATCACATAAACAAGCAGGCACAGGACAAGAATATAGGAGCTTATTCCATGTTTATGCTTCAAGGATGATTTCAGTGCTGTTTTTCAAATTTTTGTGAAGCATTACTTATAATTTAATAAAACAAAAAGCATCCTTGAGGGGCTTAGTGATGACCTATGTAGGAAATGTGAAACAAAACTCTTGAAAATTTGTTAAATCCATTCACTTTGAAGTGGAAAAGGTTTCAACTTCTTTCCGTCTTTTAGAGTTATATTTACAACATTAAAAGGAAGTTGGAAGCAATTAATATTGGCACTGTCTTTCCTAAGAGACCGCTACATATTCACTTATTGCTTTGCAACAACCATCATAAGGGGAGTTTTCATGTAAACAGTAGCGAGTATGGAGGAAGCTAAAGTACAGGTCGCAAGAAAAGTAAGCATCTTAACTGTTTGGCATGATGTTGCCCTTCAGCTAAAATGTGTGCAATGAAAATGTGAAATTAAAATAAAAACAAAGTGGTTTTGGGGTGTGGAAGGCAGTTTGCAAACTTCATATAGTCACATGGAACTTTGACGCATGAGTGCTGAGTTATGTGGCGCTATGGCTAACAAGATAGATACACTTACTGTAACAGAACCTGATTGTTTTTGTTCTTCTGACAACTGTTTCTTCCAGTTGAAGTTTGCAAAATGGAAAAATTATTTTTAGAGGATTGTTGGATGTGGTGGGCAGATTTGTTTCCTGACTTGTGTCCCGTGTTAGCTGGGGTTGGCTCCAGCAGACCCCTGTGACCCTGTAGTTAGGATATAGCGGGTTGGATAATGGATGGATGGACGATTGTTGTAAAATCATCCTCATCTATGAGACAAGTGGCATCCTTGAGTAACAAAGTGGGGTCATCCCTGGACACACACTGCATTTTCACAAAATGGCAGCTTTAAGTCCTGCTGTCTATTTCAAAGGCATTTGTCCTTAGTAGACAATCTAAAACGAGCTTGCTTTTGTCACTTTGTGTCATATGTTCATATTGAGATGTCTAGTGTGTTTTCTGTTGTAACCACTAGGGGGCAGCAGGGAGAATATTGCACAGACATATCCCCAGGTTCAAAACACATACATCTTCTTTCCCCCCCACCCCCCCCCCACCCCCCCCCCCCAACAGGCTACCTTTTTAAGAGGGTTTCCATCCATCCATTTTCCAATCCGCTGAATCTGAACACAGGGTCACGGGGGTCTGCTGGAGCCAATCCCAGCCAACACAGGGCACAAGGCAGGAACCAATCCCGGGCAGGGTGCCAACCCACCGCAGGACATTTTTAAGAGGGTTTTCTCTTGTGAATTCAAGTCTGCACAGCAGTTGAAATTTTCCTCCTCTACTTCTAAGTAGTCCAGCTCCTCTCCAGACTCCTACTTGACCTGACTGAGGCAGAGCTACTCCTCTTATTCCAGACCCAGAAGTACTTCCTGTCCATAGGAAGCGCTTTGAGGTGGAAGTAATTCATTTGAAGTTGTGACTTTACTAAAGAGAATGTTTGTGTTTACCATTTATTTACAACTATCTGAAGCACATGGTGTTGCCCGGGTATAAAAAAAAAAAAAAAAAAAAAAAAAAAAAAAAGGGAAAAACAGTCTTTTGGGCCAAACACATGAGACTTTGCGGCTGAATAAGGGAAGAACCCAGATTGCAGTGCAGTTGTGCTAATGTGGTGAATTCTGCTGTCGGATTTTTAATTATGCAGTCATGTTTTACAATTTTTGAAGTTGGCACGTTTGTCTCCTGTTTTAAAGTGTCCAGGCATTCTCATTTATGTGTCGTCCTGGATCCTGAAAAGCTGCATAAATTGCCTGAATATGAATAGGTATGGTTGAGAGTGCCTTCAAATGGGGATGCTGGGGAAATGTTTGGCATTGGGAAGCAGTCTGCCCCTGCCCATCCATTTATAAGTGCTTCCTGATGAGCAAAGGCACAATTATCCAACCTGGTTGGGATGGCTGTCCTCCCATATCCTTGCATTAAAGGGGCCTCACTGCCAGGTAAGCAGCCATCCATCCTGCTCAGGATGCCAGCTCACCCATGTTACCCATCACAAAAGGCTGTCCACACCCATCACGTATTATAAATGCTGACAGCCAGTGTATGTTGTGTGTTTTTATTTATTTATTTATTTGTTGTTATCTCTAATTTACTTATCTTCATAATTGTTTAAGTGATTGATTGATTTTAATATTAAAGTGTAGTTTTGTGCCATTGCTCATGGTTTCTAATTCTGAACATCCCAAAATGGCTCTTTTTATCCACCTGTGCATCCATTTTTCTAAACTGCTTTCCTAGTTCAAGCTCATGGGCTAGAAGCCTATCCCAGCAGGGCTAGAAACTAGTTGGGAACCAAGCCTGGACAAAGTGCCAGTCCTTCATAGGATGCATACACCCACGTTCTGTCATATGGGGCCAATTTAGAGTTGCCAATCAACTCAACACACACACGTCTTTGGGATGTGGGAGGAAGATCACAGCTTTGTCTTTTGAGCATTGGAGTTGTGGGCTGTTATACTATGGAGTAAACTGGGGTGCAGTGCTGAGGCGGAGCTGCCCAAACCCCACTTCACTGATGCCCCCAAATCGACATAAGGATGACAAATATTTTTTTTTTATTCTGAACATACCAAAATCAGTGTTGGAGTGCAGCTGAACCAAAAATAGGTGGCCATCTAAGTTTAGCTCTGCGAAAGTTTACAAAGGTTCACACAAGCCACAAAGTAACAGGAAGTCTTGTAAATAGGAGAGGATGCGGTATGCGAGGCCAGCTATTTATATCTCATTTGCGTCATAAGTCCTCAAGCTGCCAGACTTTAAGTTCTGTAAAGGATGTTGTTGAAGGATGGTGAATTTGTCCAATCTACGCTAGAAGAATTTCAGTCGTGTGGCTGCAGCGACACACTGTCATGGTGCGGAGTACAGTGTGGCTTATTTGGTTACTTGTAGTTCTCATGTTTCAGTTTTGTAAGTGGCACACATGCATCATTTGAGTTCATGTGATTGGTCCTAATGGACTGCATGTGCTCATATCCATATAGAGAGTGAAGGTTACAAGCTAGTCAAGTTAATGCTGTCGCAGTACAAAGTTTAACACATTGATTCAATTTCATTACATATTTGCTTTCGTGAAGAACAGCCAGTTTCCTTTTGTCTCAAATACCCACACCTTTCATTACCAACACATTCTTAAATACACATTTCAGTTCCTGTATGTGAACTCAACACCGCGTTGGCTGCCTGCCAATACTATTTTTATTTTTCTTTAACTAGCTATGTGAGGCGAGGCAGCTTAGTGGTGCAGCCGGTAGCATTCTGTGTTACTGCACTTTGATTTTTGCTGCACCTTCTATATGGAGTTTGCATGGGTTTCCACTAGAAATTGTACTATTTTTCCCACCATTCCTATCAAATAAATGCTTTTGGGCAGAATGGTGCTTGTAAAATGTCCTGATGTGTGTACCCTCTAGAGCTGGGTCCTGCCATGTGCCTGCTGTTGCCAGGATAAGTCCAAAGCCTCTGCAATTGAACATTAAAATGCAGGTTTTGACATCAGTGGATACTTTTCTATAATATCCGTTAAATTTTGACATTGCATGTTGTGCCCCCTTATCTGAGTGTTTCAATGTCACTAGACAGTGTTCATTGCTGTTTATACATGAAGAATATTTTTCATTTGTAGATGCGAATGTATATCCAAAGGTATGGTAAGCTACAATATGAGCCCATTGGTCCTTTCTTCCATGGAAATTGACAGGACTCTGAGTTGTCTTAGAATGAGAAACTGAGGCGGACACCCGATAATGAGAAGTGCAGTCATTGTTGGCAGCATAAAAGGTGTCCCAGAATTCATAGTTGCCTTGTCTAACTGGAACTGGAGAGGAGTATAGGAGGCATGCACAACGGACATCTAGACTCCATTGTAACATTTTTGTCTTGTTTGAAACGTCATGCTACATTTTGTTTATTTATTTTTTTTCATACTAGGTTTTATGAAATGTTGGGTGTGTTTTGTGATTTGGAACAAATTGCAAAGGCTATATAAGTCTTAAAAACCATGAGAACATGTATAGGACTTACTTTTGCAATTAAATAATGAACATTAATTGATCGCTGCTGTGTTATTTTTGAAAGGTTTGTGTGTAGCCAGTAACTACAATTTCTTGAATTGCAACTTTTTTTTTTATTACAAACAAGCAGTGGTTAATTGTCAAAAAATATTTGGGTTAAACCCTTTAATGTTAGAGTCTCTGTAAAATGACACCATATGTTGACAAAATGGGTTTAAATTACTATGAAAGACCACCATTTCTGAATTAGTAAAGCAATGCTAATGCCCTATATGGGGCGACGAGACCTTACCTGGACAGTCCTCTTTTTATATCTGCTGTAAATTAGGATTCCCAACATCAATTCATATCAAGTGACTTTATTGTCATACATTCCAGTGCAATACAGACAAGTGCAGAAGACGTAAAGAATATTATACAATAAATATCTAAATAATAGGTTAATGAGTAGATAGTAATAAATAAATATCTAAAAAAAAGTACTGCATATAAATAAGCTACCAGGAGCAGATCTGAGGGCAGCACAGAGTTCAGCGTCTGAACAGCCCTGGCAGACCTGGTTTGGATGCTGCAGTATATTCTGCTAGATAGAAGTGCGGCCAGTAGACGAGGGGAGGGTGGGAGCTGTCCTTCACAATACTGTAGGCTTTGTGAACTTATTCTTAAAAATTAAATTATGATGACATTGCACCTGGCATGCTTCTTAATGCCCAGCATTTACGGTAATTACCAGTCACATCCTGCGAGTATAAAACTCACATCTGCATTTGAAGGCCTCCTACTTGGATGTCTTTCTTTAATAAACTGCCAGTTAACACTTGAAGTGAAAAATATAGACAGTGGTCAGCTTTCGACCTAAGCCAAGAGTATTTTTAAATTCAGCTTTTGTTAATTTGTAATGCAGTTGTAAATGATGTTCTTAGAAACATGGCTGAGTGGTTTTAATAATAATAATAATAATAATAATAATAATAATTCATTACATTTATATAGCGCTTTTCTCGGTACTCAAAGCGCTATCCACACAGGGAGGAACCGTTTTGTTATACATCTACCGGATAAGTGGTTTATAAATTCGACAAATTGGCAAGGCATAATTGTGAAATCAGGAAGATTTTTATAACTGTGTAGAGTAATCTTTAAAGGATGTTATTTATGCAGTCCTTCATAACATATCACATACTATGGATGGAAACATTGACTTTTTATGTTAGACATATAAAAGTTAAGAAAAACTGAAGCTTGTGTACATACCCGGCAGCTTTAATCATCCTTGATAACTACACAGTAACCAGTGCACAGTCAAAAGCAGACCTGTATTGGACTACAGTAAACGACAGGGTGTATAGGGAATAACTTTTTAACAACTTTCACACAATTCATAACACCAACAGAAATAGTCACACATCAAAACTATAATGGATAGTACAGTATATGATACATAAAGTCGAGCATCTTCACCACCAGCTTACAAATGACTATTATATGGGACAGCTGTCCGTTATGCTACAATTATGCCTTCAGTAAAGGGAAAATATAACTTTCTAAATTCAGACAGAGCTACACAAACAATTTTACAAAATCATATATACCTGCATACTGTAGATATTAGGAAGCCATGACGAAGCTATTGTACATTTCTATTCAGACTCAACTGATCTTTTTAACCAGACATTTAGAAAACTCTGGAAAAATTAGCCAGTATATTGGAAGTTGCATAGTGTGGGCTTGTCAATGGCTGTTCAAAGTTCATGTAACAAGTTTATTCTTATATGCGTTAGGCTTGCTGCATCTAGTGACAAATGACTATCCTCCTTCAATTTGCTGTGCCTGGTTGCAGGTTTTGACACAGTCAAAATTTCAGTATGAGACTTGTTTATGGTGCCATTTCACTTATATCTAGCAATGCACCTTTTAACAGCTTTATTATACACAACAGAAACGTCTACCTAGCCAGTGGTGTGCCAGCAAGTGTTATGTAAATGGCAAACTGAAGGTCATGAGTCCTTTTGTATCCTGATACCACACCTCAAGTGCTTATTGTTATGGCATGCTTCATGAAGAGCATGATTGATGTTAACTGCACAATCTATTTTAATGAACTGGTGATTTGTGTCCACAAAAGGCACTTTTTCCCTCCAGAGTCCTTTTTATTATTAATACTGGAAATGCCTAAATTATTACCTTGAATTTACAAGTAGACTCCATGTTACGTATCTGTATGACATTCACTCATATCTCAAACACCTAAATCAAATCGAGGAATATAGCCAGGACTGGCGACTTTAGCTTCAAAATAGAGCAAGCAAGAATCCTTCACCGGGGCCAGCCCTGAAAGAGCTATACTTCAGAATACCTTGGCAAAGGCCAGGAGCATCGTCAAGAGCTGCACGCCTGTTGGGACTTACCAGATAACCTTTGAAAGGGCTGCACATATCAAACGGAGCAATAGAGACTGGCCACCTCAGTCTTAGAATTCCTTAGCAGGGTCCCTCCGCTCTCTCATCGTTACCCCGAAAGAGCTAAAAAAATTGCAAATCACTTGAACAAGAACACTAGGGGCAGATGATTTTAATAAACGAGGCAAGTCTCAGTGAGGAAATATTCAAATTCTAATTTAATGACTACTTATGTTTATTTGAAGAGTAACCAGGCATTAAATACAAGAAGTCAAAAGTGAAAGAACAGATACAATGTGAACGATTCAAGTCAAGTGTCCAAAACAGCAAGCTTAGCCTCAGTATAACCAGAGGAAAGATGCTTATATAATTTTAAAGAGTCCATTCAAGGTATTCCTTAAAAAGGTGCCATAACGAAGCAGGCCTTGCTTTCATTTTTCACTTTGTAGCAGGAGCTACACTTTTGTCTTTAGACAGCATGTAATTCTCCTTAACTCACCTTTTCATAGCAAACACTGGGTTTTTAATACCTGCTACATGCCTTCATTTTGAAAGCGGGCACATTGTTTACTTCACATTCATCTCCCTCCAGAGTGGAATATACATCTGCATCATGCCAATCGGTGCCTTGTTTTATACAGTGGCTCGATGGCTATTTTTAGTAACTGACATTAGCCAAAAATTGGACTGTTGAGACTTTACTCTTTCGTCAACCATAAGTTACTTTGTTATTTAACTTGTACCTCACAATTAACTTAAAGTCCCCAAAATCCCTATTTTAGACATACACAGGCTGGTTAGCTTATCTGAGCTTAAACATAACATGTTAACACTTCTTCCTAACGTTTAATGTATATTTGCATATTTCTCTCAGAGCTCTCTGTATTAGCATGTCTATTTGCATCCCAGAATTCAATACTGTGTTAAAATCAATTTTTATTCCTTTCAATTTCTTTAGTTGATGGTTAAAAAGAATAACCGATCTATTAGATCCCTTTTTCTAAAGTTATCTAATACCTAGTCCACACTGTCCTCTGAAACTTTTTTTTACCTTTCTCATGAGCCCCTTGAATGGTCGTCTTCATCCACCTGTGTCTGCTCCCCTTACACCTCCCCCACCCGGCTGTCTGACATTATGATGTCGTCATTAAGCTAAAACACCTGCTTGTCAGCACTTCTTGTTCTGTGCCTGCATTTAACTTTCTCCATACCTTTCTTGGTAAAAAGCACACAATTAAAAGCAATGCTAGCTTTTCCCTTACAAGTCCTAGAGAATAGAGACAGAGACAACTTTTTTCTAATTTTGGTTCTGTACATTACCACAATGATTTTTAAATGAAACAACTCGGATGCAGTTGAAGTGCAGACTTTCAGCTTTAATTCAGTGGGGTGAACAAAACGATTCTATAAAAATGTGAGGCAACTAAAGCATTTTTTAACACAATCCCTTCATTTCAGGGATTAATTGGACAATTGACTCAAAGGCTATTTCATGGGCAGGTGTGGGCAAGTTCGTCGTTATGTCATTATCAAACAAGCAGATAAAAGGCCTGGAGTTGATTTGAGGTGTGGTGCTTACATGTGGAAGATTTTGCTGTGAACAGACAACATGCGGTCAAAGGAGCTCTCCATGCAGGTGAAAGAAGCCATCCTTAAGCTGCGAAAACAGAAAAAACCCATCCGAGAAATTGCTACAATATTAAGAGTGGCAAAATCTACAGTTTGGTACATCCTGAGAAAGAAAGCAAGCACTGGTGAACTCAGCAACGCAAAAAGACCTGGACATCCACTGAAGACAAGTGGTGGATGATCGCAGAATCATTTCCATGGTGAAGAGAAACCCCTTCACAACAGCCAACCAAGTGAACAACACTCTCCAGGGGGTAGGCGTATCGATATCCAAGTCTACCATAAAGAGAAGACTGCATGAAAGTAAATACAGAGGGTGCACTGCAAAGTGCAAGCCACTCATAAGCCTCAAGAATAGAAAGGCTAGATTGGACTTTGCTAAAGAACATCTAAAAAAGCCAGCACAGTTCTGGAAAAACATTCTTTGGACAGATGAAACCAAGCTCAACCTCTACCAGAATGATGGCAAGAAAAAAGTATGGAGAAGGCGTGGAACAGCTCATTATCCACAGCATACCACATCATCTATAAAACACGGTGGAGGCAGTGTGATGGCTTGGGCGTGCATGGCTGCCAGTGGCACTGGGACACTAGTGCTTATTGATGATGTGACACAGGACAGAAGCAGACGAATGAATTCTGAGGTGTTCAGAGACATACTGTCTGCTCAAATCCAGCTAAATGCAGTCAAATTGATTGTGCTGCATTTCATGATATAGATGGACAATGACCCAAAACATACAGCCAAAGCAACCCAGGAGTTTATTAAAGCAAAGAAGTAGAAAATTCTTGAATGGCCAAGTCAGTCACCTGATCTTAAACCAATTGAGCATGCATTTCACTTGTTGAAGACTAAACTTCAGACAGAAAGAAAGGCCCACAAACAAACAGCAAAAAGGCCTGGCAGAGCATTAAAAATGAGGAAACCCAGCATCTGGTGATGTCCATGAGTTCAAGACTTCAGGCTGTCATTGCCAGCAAAGGGTTTTCAACCAAGTATTAGAAATGAACATTTTATTTCCAGTTATTTTAATTTGTCCAATTACTTTTGAGCCCCTGAAATAAAGGGATTGTGTTAAAAAAATGCTTTATTTGCCTCACATTTTTATGTAATCGTTTTGTTCACCCCACTGAATTAAAGCTGAAAGTCTGCACTTCAACTGCATCGGAATTGTTTCATTTAAAATTCATTGTGGTAATGTACAGAGCCAAAATTAGAACAAAAGTTGTCTCTGTCCAAATATTTATGGACCTAACTGTAGTCTTGGTAACACCGTTTATTCGCTAGAAAGCTACATCTTCTCTAAAATAAAATGCAGAAATGAAGTAAGAGTTTTATTTAATAAAATAAAAAAACTCATTACAAAGCCACTTATAAAATAAGCAGCACATATAGTAACTTTGTAATGTTAACATGGGATTTCTTCCATTGGGCAGACAAACTGGTTGACAATTGTCATTGCATGGAGTGACCTTCAGGGAATTTTGACGTAAAGTGTACTAACTCAGGGCAAGGCAGTTGGTTCTTTAATGAGAGGAGACCAGGAAATAGATTGGCTTTGTGGTTAACATTTTCAGCTACGTCCACCCAAAATACACTAACCTAAAATCATACTTCCATAGCACAAAAAGTCCAGTTCTTAAACCAGAATTTTCACATGCAAGAATCCTTTATCAGCACACCAATCTTGGTTGATCCGTAAATGCATGTTCCAGCCTTTTAAATAGTCGTTCTGATGACATCACATTCCATGCATGCCAGGACCATTCTGGGTAAGATCAGCGTGGCACCTGCCGATATCAGTAAGGAATACCTACTGTAGCTATCTACACCAAAAAAAAAAAAAACAAGCTTTTTAATAACTAGGTGTCTTCCGGTTAAAATCTACACATGTGCTATAGAGTGGCCACCATGACATCACACAACACAAGTGTCCTAGAGATGACAGCCACCTACTGTAAGCTTAATGACATCATTGATAAACATTTACTAAGCCCAAGTGAAACTTAGAATAAGCAAAAATTAATATTTATGACCAACAAATTACCCAAATACAATAAAATTAAATTTTAAATATACTTAGAATCTGTCAGTAATCATTAAGTTGTACCAAATAACTCCTTTTTAAAAGCTGCTCTTCTTGCCAACTTATCTTCATTTCAAGATTCCCCTAACATTACAAAAAAATATTTCCTGAATTAGATAGCCATTTAGCCTTCTCCAGTCCGAGTACAAGATGACAACCTTGACATTATAATGTGATTTGTTCTGCTGTTGCAGTCAAAACTACGAAATGATGTTCATTCAGATCAAAGGCCAAAGTTGCCAAAGAAGCACTGATAGCTTTATAGGATGAAATATTATTTTATATGCGACCCGATCTCGGATAAGCGGAAGAGGATGGGTGGATGGATGGATGTATTAATATTGTTCAATTTGTACAGCGTGCTCTCTTAATGTGAAAAGGATCACAGGTGGATGGGGCTGTAGATAAGCTACAATCTCATATTTCAGTCTGGGCTAATGATAGCATTGTAATTGTCTTAAACTGATACATTTGGATACAACTATTTGTAAATTAGAGGCTGAATTAAATGGGCGCACAATTCTTACAGTGGAGCACTGCTATAAAAAAAATTCTTCTTGGATGTAACACCTAAAATGTTGGAAAAACCAACCTCCAAGAACAGAATTTTGCTTAATGTAATATAATCCAGTGTTCAAGCAACACCTATTTAAGCTTACAAGGGGATAATGCCTGGAGCCAGACGCGCCCTGTGCCTATTATTCTTAATGCCGTCCACTGTTAACATGAAAAGTTGCACTAGCTAGCTAATGTGTTCCATTGTATATCTATGTTTATTTAATGGGGTTGGGTCACAAATACCTGATCATTGGTGCAGCTGTAAGTGGGACGCACAAAGCTGGATGTCTGGCCTAGTGACAAAACCTCCTCTCACAATTCGGTCTGTCTTGTATGTGACATTGCATCACCATGCTTAACTTTACCACAGTCTTTCTCCAAGACAAAGATACTATGCATGCTTCATAATGATAACCAGAGATGAGATTAGAGAAACTGTGGAGGTTAAATAGTAGAGCACAGACATATCTGTGTCCAATTCTGTATCGGATTGCACATTGAGCTCTCCAAAGGTGATCTTGGCTGAGGCTGGATGGGAACCTGATCCACGGTGAGGTGGAGGGTCACTGTACTCCCTTTCTCAAGGATCTTCTCTTTTCCAGACAATCATTAAAGAAGGCCTGCTGATGAAACAGACCAGCTCATTTCAACGCTGGAAGAAACGTTACTTCAAGCTTCGAGGGAGGACACTTTACTATGCAAAAACAGCCAAGGTATGAGCTGTGTTCACAACATTTGTTTTTACATGCAGTTGAGGGCTTTACAGGCAAACGGAAGGTGTTAGAATGGAGGTTTCGGTGCAGAGAGATGAGTGGCGAGCCCTAACATCTGGTTTTGAGCTGTGACTGGACCTTCACAGTGTTGCTCAGAATAGTAAAAACATTTTCCACAGTGAAGATATCTAGATTTGTGAACTCCCTTCAAATTTTGTTACCTACTTAGGTTTTAGTTATAAACATGTGCAAGGTTTCTGGTTCAGAAAACAATGTAAAGTCTTTAATAGGTTAGGAACTGTAGATTGAGTTAACCTTTTAAACTCCGCCACATTTTCTTATTTCTCTGATCGTTTGATTTAACAGGCAATAACCTCATCATCCATCACTCATTATTCATATTCTACCCCCTTTCAGAATTTTATACAGCAGGGGAATTAGTTATGTTGTATGCATGTGTTACAGCAGAAAAAGTTGCAAAATTCAGTAATGTTTTTAACAAAAAAATGCATTTTGAATGTTATTCTTACATCCATATGCTTTGGTATTAGCTTCCAAATACTTTAAAAGTGTCGATGCATGTGTTGGGAACAACCAGAAAAAAAGTTATGAAATATTTACAAGTAATCTATCTAGTTTTACCATTTTGAAGCAATACAAAAAAACAGGATGCTTTTTTCTCTGCTTTTACTGTCTTCAAATAAATACGTATAATTATTATTGCAAACCCAGGGCCTATATAACATTTTGAAGGGTAGCGTTTACTCCAATAGTTGCAAGATTCAAAAACATCTTTATAACAAAGTGGAACGTGGTGTAATTTGAAAGCTGAAACACCCCTGTTGTTTAGTGCATTTCATTCTGTCAAATTGTTATCAGATGAATCGGGATGTTCAAGAAAGTCATGAGTGGGTAGGGGGCAAGTGTCGGTGCGAAGAAGTAGTTCAGCCATCTTTGAGGGAAGAAAGAAAAACATTGGAATGTGGCATTGGGGTATGCATCATGCCATTTTACATTAATTATAGCAGTGAGCAAATGAAAGGTTTTCTTCTCTCTTCTGCATTTTTGTTAGATTCTGCTGGTGGGCCCAAAACAATGGGGCTGAGTTTAAGGGGTTATGGCAAATGTAACATTGGATGGTACCTGCTGTGGGCTCTGGCTAAACAAACAGTATATATGGTCACTTCTCTGAAAAGCCCAAGAGAAATGAGCAGATTAGACTGTGAGTGATGCTAATATTTTTACCTTCTTATTTCTTTCAGTCCATTATCTTTGATGAAGTCGATTTAACAGATGCCAGTGTGGCAGAGTCCAGCACAAAAAATGTCAACAACAGCTTCACGGTGAGCTTCCATGTCATCTAATAGAAGACTTGGGAAGGGGGAAATATTTTGCATGTAACTGCTTTGGTAGGAATAAACGTATATATGGAGAAGTAATGGGAGGATGCACCCAAGTAGTCCGGTCTTCAGCACTATGAGAAATGCCATTTTCATATTTTAAAAGACAGCTACAGATGTTTGGAGCAGAAGGTGAAACTCAGTACAGTAGACAGTTGCAGTATTTTTTGTTGCAATATACTAAAGGCAATTATTGGAAATGTATTTGCACCAGTTGTTGGAATGCAGAAGCAGTGCATTTTATTCTATACTTGTATAACGAAATGCATTACTTTTACATTGCCATGTGTGGTACTGCTGCAGAGATGCACAACTCATTTGGTAAAGCTATGTTTCAGTCAAGAATTGTGGGTTTGCTATGGTTTTCTCAGTTTTGCATCAAACAAGTATCATATCAGGAAATGTGAAATTTTCAAGCCTGTCATGTTGAAACTAAGCCTACTACAGATTAGGTCAGTCTTTCTCAACGTCCAGCATGACTAAGCGCACTTTTTAGCTGTCACATACACAAGAACCCACCATTATGACTGGTGAGCCTCTATGATAAATTTGATTTTTGTTGTGGTGAATTGCTAAGTGCTATAACTGCATTACTGGGAATTATGAGCGTGCACTACAATATTCTGTGACTCACTGATATTTATTTTGTTTATTTAGTTATTTATGTGTTTTATGTTGCGTAAATGAGGGCTACAACTAGAGATGCCACAAAAACCATAACCGTACCAGCGTTTTTTACAGTATCATTAGTACAAAGAAAGTCGGCACTGCACTCATGCGTTACTACAAATAGACAAATTACTTTGGATTTAACAATAATACATAATTAAACGGGAGTAAAAACTGCATATAAAAATAGCTCACAATGGTAATGCAGCACTGCGGTGGGTTGGCACCCTGCCCAGGATTGGTTCCCTGCCTTGTGCCCTGTGTTGGCTGGGATTGGCTCCGGCAGACCCCCGTGACCCTGTGTTCGGATTCAGCGGGTTGGAAAATGGATGGATGGATGGTAATGCAGCATTAACACATGTTGAAAAGAAAGAACTCGAACGTTATGTCTGGAAATGCTTTGTGTCCACTCAGAGTGCAGGAATCATACTGGGGGGAACACACACGCACACACACACACACACACAGAGGCTCATTTCATTTCCACTTTTACCCCATTATGGATTATTTCAGATTGGTGTGTTCTTTAAAGGTGAAATAAGATTACCGATGAAATAGAATTGTTTAACTTTTGTTGTCACACATTTGCAAGAGGAGATGAAAAGATAACAAGATTAATCACCTTTAAGCAGTGTCCTGCACAGTCCCGATTTAAATTAATGGTGGATTTGTATTCATTCTCTGATTTTAATGAGCACTGAGACGAATGTCTTTCATTCCAAACCCAGTTCAGTGTTGCAAAGCAAGGAAGGGGACCTCGCATGTATCTGCAGCTATTCATAAAGGACTGGGATGTAGGAATAATAGCAGCACAGACAACAGTTGCAGTAAGTAAACAACGAGGCAAGTCTCGAACAAAGTGCATATTAAGCTTGTTTACACCAGCAATGACATGAGTTGCTCCATTTGTTAATACTAAAATAAAATGTATGCAGTATTTGAATGCTTCGAAGGAGAGAGCACTTCTATTAATACAATGTATACTGTGTTAACAGAGATGCATAATCAGTAAAATGTGCAGTTTAGAAGGACAAGTAAAGCCACATACTTTATTGTTAAATCCAAATCTGGGAACTCTGAATTTGTGTCCTTCATTTGACGTTTGAAGGCAAACTACTGTTCTTTAAAATAATCCATAAGTGAAAGCACACATCATAAATTGGAATGGTGCATTAAAGAATGTAATGCTGCCTCACAGTTTATAAATTTGAGTACAGATAATGACTGTACAAGTATTTTTCAAATTCTGGATTTCTACACAGACATAAGCAATAGCAAAGTCTGGTCATCATGTAAGAAACTTTAAAAACATCAAAACTAAGGCTGAAATAACAGATTCATGTAAAACTAGCAAGTTTACATTCTACACAAGAAGCTCTTATGTTTGGATAAATATAAAAAAAAAAAAAAAAGGAGGGACAGATTTGGAAAATAAAAATTAATTTAAATTTCAAATATCAGGAACTAATGGTGCTTTGACATATCCGTTTAATATTATTATCTCATCAGTAATACTTTTTATACCAGCTAATGATGCAAATATATAATCTTATAATAGCAAATCTAACTGTTTGGTTCACTGACAAATCAGACTTTAAAAGCATGTTGTTACAAAAGTAGCTTTAAAGAGTTTGTTTAAATGGAAATATCATCTTGGGACTAGACAGTAACGGCACACTGCACGATAAACATGTAGTGAATACACTTGACTTGACCATACTCCGTTGACCCTTGACCTTCTTTGACCGTATATTTGTACAATGATTTAAGATATGAAGAGGTAGGGGAAGTGACAGCGAAGGTGGTAGGAATGAGAACGGTGCTGCTGGCTGCTAAAAGTTGATTCTACAATAAAATAAAGAGTAATAATTCCAAAACTCTTCGCTTTTAATATAAATCTGTAGTGTAGAGTTTCAACGTAGTATATGTGTACCAAATGTCAGGTCAATAGGTCAAACAGTTTGCGAGGTACAGGTGATTTAAAATCCTGGGCAGACAAACGAACAGCCACGGAAGCACATTATATAAGAAGATTGACTAATTTAACGGTACATATAAAATCATGTTTGAATTTTTATATTCTGAGTCGGTTATAGGCAATATTTTTCAGTTACTGGAAAGAAAATATCCAAATAAACATAGAATGTGCATATGGTAAAATAATTCAGTTAGTTCATGATGATGACATTCTTTAGAAACCCTATGCTGAAGTCCCCCCAGATTATAAACCCTCTATTTGCTGTTACACTTGAGGGAATCGCCACCTCTGTCACACATTGAAGTTCAAGCCCCGCATTGTATTTTGATATTTATGAATGCCAGTGCTTGTTTACTTAGATGGTAGTTGGGTAATTGCTTGATTGATCTGCCAGATTTTTTAAGCTGCTGTTATGTTAGTATTTCTGTATTTTATATTGTGTTACAGAAAAGGCACAGTATTATTAGAGTCTTAGAATTCATTTTTCCCCACTTCTTCACATTCCGTTCTTCTCTATTGCTGCTTTCTTGTTTTTGACCTTCTTCCTGTTCGAGTATAGGATGATGATTTACCATTTTGAAGCACTCCTTATTTATCAATGTATCGTTCTCACTGAGATGTCTGCCTACATCTTCTGGATCGGTATAAAACCACTTGGTATTTGGCTCATATTTTCCATACATACCAGACTTTCCACTAACCGAATCTGGCACATATCGTAGGTAGAAAATTGCATACTGTATTTTAAAGTGGGCAGTGTTGAATCAGAGTTTTGGAATATGGTGGCAAATGGTTTAACTGTTGCGTGTAGTGTATTGCGCTGTGTTGATCTGTGTTTGCATGCAATATTTCAAACCAGTTTTTTTTTTTTTATTTAATCTTTTGGTAAGGGGAAAGATTCCAATTTTTTTGTGCATATGTGCACGTGAGTCGGAGCTTGTTCCATCCATCCTCATGCTTTATGCTATTGGGTTAGGCTTTGGGCTCACGGGACTCTCAATTAGATTGAGTCGTTTTAAATGAATAACTGCAGATTTCATGCAATTGAAGAATAACTGTTTTGCCCTAAAGAAAATGAATGCAAAAAGTCCAACCTTCTAGTTTTTATACTATTTAAATAGTTTATTTGTGTAGGCACCTTCTTTAACCAGAAAAGTGGATGAGAGAATGCCTTCTAAAAGCAAAAAAGTGTTTAACCCCACCTATGAACCAGCTCTAGCCGTGGGCCCCTCTGTATGTGCCCATTTGGTAGCTCGCTGGCTGTTTACACTCCCATGTAGCAGCTCATGCTTGCTGAGGGCAGGCTCAAGTCATCTGAGACTTGTCATAGATTTGTATCACACCTTTGTTTGTTTGACATGGTGGCATTGTTTGAGTTTTTAGTTACGGAATTTGCTCCACTGCTTCTTCAGGCCAGAAATGAGATCATCACATGGTGGGAAGTATGAGCGATAAAACTCTCTAGATGGCCTATTTAATTGCCTTAACATGCTTTTTGTAACTATGTCGATTCTGAGTTGCAGAAATCCAGGATACAGTGTGTGCTTTTCTTCAAAAATGCTACAATATATCTATTATTTTTGAGAATTTGCAGGGAGTGCCTTTAATTTATAAAGATGAATCCGTCTTTACTGATTGCCTTCATTTTAACAAAGCAGTTTTTTAAAAAGGCATCCAGTTCATGTTTGTCAGTGCACCTCTACATTTTATCTAACATTGCCTGATTTAAAAAGAAGTTCAGGGTTTAAACAAATAATGAAGCTTCCTTTTCAGACATACCAGAGTGGCAGAATGCTGTCATTTACGGTAAAATGAATAGGCAGGAAGCACAATATTAGATAAGCAGTACAGTGTAACCTACTTTTTAATCTCCAGAATTTCACAACAAATGAAGAATGAAATTGAAGAAGGACCAGCAATCAAAGAATGAATTAGTCCCTGAATACAAGATAATCTCCAAAAGGAGACCAGTGGCCATTGAGACCCTCCAGAAACAAAATGGAGCAGGCAGTGGTTGCGTTTTTTCTCATTCATTTTTAGGCTGATCAAGTATTTGGAACTTTACACCAAGACAAGTGAATTTCCATTTATAATAATGTGAATGATGATAAGAAGAGATTTCTGAGCTGCCATCTTTTCAATGTGATTTTTTTTTTGCATTTGTTTTTTGTACTATAAAGCCGAAACTGAAGGGATGCATACGATCTGTTGGTGTAAAAAGTCAGGGAAAAAAACATACTGTAGAAAAGTAAAACTGCCAATGACAGACATTCAAATGCAAACACTCGGACAGAACAAAGCTTATTGGAAGGAGAGTTTGATTGCAGGCATAATTCAGCCAAGTTTTATTAGACTTAGCTCATGCTTTGGCTGTAAGCATCCAGTGCTGGACACCCCATATTTGCTAGATCAATTCAACACATCATTGTTGAGGATCACGATGTAGTCAAAAAAAAACTTGTACACATCTCTTTTATTCAGAATAAAGGCTGTGACCATTCAGAATTACCAGAAACTCTGCATTTTAACCTGACTGGTGCATTTGGATTCTCTCTCATCTCTCTACTTTCTGAAATGCCACAATATTACAATTACAACTTATTTTGTGCCTATACTCTGTGAAGAGTGCTGTACAAGAGTGTTGGGAACAATTCTCTGTTTAAATACAAGTATAGATTATAGTAATTGCTAAATACAGAACAACAGAGAACAAAGGAACAAATTAAACAAAATGTAATTGTACAATATCTGTCTGTTGATTAATTGAGGAACCATTGCCAGTTGGCAATAGACGAGATCATTTTTGACTTTCTCTTTTACAATAATAAAGTCCTTGAGACCTCCACCAACTGTCCACCTAGCTCCTCCTGGGTTTTCTGTACTGGAGTCTGTGTTGGCCGTCCAATCTAATGAGAGAATCTTCTACAACATTCTCTTCTAACTAATGTCTCTCTTTCTCTCTTCCCAATGTGCCAGTGAGTCCTTGCCCATCTTGCATTTTATCTTCCGACCTCACTTTCATTTTAAGCCTCATCCCAGGATTACTTCAAAATGAGCCATTGGATCATGTCTGAGGTCTGCAAATTTTACACTGGCATCCAGGAGGTCACTGGATTTTAAGACCCTAAGTGGTCTGCTGACCATTCTAAGAATCGTGTCCCAACTAAATAAGAGCTGAGATCTCTCTGCGGCCATCCATTGGTCTGGAGGAGTTGAACTGGCCTCTTTCTAGTTCTTCATTGCCTTGCTTTCCCTCTTAGAGGGTCAGTGTACTGAGCAGCTTGCATTCTTTTGCCTTGATGGAGTGTTGCAGTCTTCTTCTTAGAGGTGTATAATCTCAATATCTTTGAGGATTGCCTTCTAGGACTTTCCATGTAGAAGACTCGGTTTACAGGTGCAGAAGAACTCTCTCTCTCATCGTCTCTGACAAACCCTTGCCAGTAAGGCAATTGTTTACATTAAGTCAGTGTAAATTTGGTCCCTTTTTCTTGAAAGAAATGGCATCTTTTCAAGCACCAGTCAACCTAACCAACACATTTTGGGGTTTGTAAAAGAGAAAACTCACCCAGATGCATGAAAACCTCACCACACAGAGAAACGGAGCACGGGATTTGAACACTCTGCTAGTCACTCCTACACCACACCAACTGCATAAACACTTCTGATTATACTCCCACCCACTTAAACAAGCAAGATGGAACATAAGTCTTAAAAGTTTCACAAATTTTATAAAGGTCCTATAAATGGTTAACACCAGCTCATAGTGTTATCTTAGCTGGCAAACATAATTTGGGTGTTCTTATAATTACAGTATGACAAGGCCGAGAGAATATCTCCAGATGACAGTACCTTGTTACTATGAAATTTCTTTAGACCAAATAGCCACGACAATTATTAGAATAATTCCAATATTTAGAAAATATGTAGAATCAGTGGACTGTTCTGGATCTGGTTTATCATGAACTCTCTATAATTGTCCATTACTTTACCTGTTATGAAATTAAAAAATACAGCTCTGAGTTGTGGGGATCAGAGCCTGTATTACCAGCATCAGTTGCAAGGCAGGATATGACAACTATGGACATGATGCATGTCCATTGCAGGACCCAGGCACATATTCTGCTACAATTGGAAAACTTAGAATCGCCAATTAAACCAACAAACGCAATTAATGATGTGGGAAGAAAATTTTACTAAAACTAACTTTGTGTTGTGGATACACAACACAAACATGGCAAAAAGATGGCAGGCCTCCAAAATACCCTCAAACCAGGCCAAGACCTTCAACAGTATAGGATTCACCCCATGCAACCTGGCCCCAAATTCCACAGGTAGGCTTTGGCCCGCACAAGCCCAAATTAAGGGACTGGATATGTCCCAAATATATAAAATGCCTTTCAAGAAAAAGGATAAACCTTGAATGACAAGTCCAATGAAGAATCTTTTTATCAGATAAAGAATTTCTATAAATAATATTAAGGAGCACAAACAAATTAAACAGGAAAAAGGGCATGAAATTAGATGTAATAAGTCTGTCTTAAAAGGCAACCCAACTCTAACAAGCTGAAATCTAAATCCAAAAATTCAATCCAAAGAATAGGGCAAGAAATTTGCAAAGCCAGAACATCGAAACAGAACTTATAGAAAACACTAACCGCACTCCAAATAACAATGACCTTCTGATGCACTGCTCCCCAGCCTGAACTATAAAGCTTGAGGGTGGTCCTTAAGCAGTGACACAATGGTGGCTCTGTATCCTGGGGTTCTACCCATAGGAAACAAGGAACATAAGCAAACAGCATAAACACATAATATATAAACACTAAATCATAAATAAACCTAACAGTATTACCAAAAATGACATAGTAACAAAAACTACATAAAAACATTCAGAAATAAGGAAAACTTATTTAAGCCAGCAATAAACCTGACTGGAACATAACACTCCGATAGTAGGATAACATGCATACTCCACATAGACCGTGTTGGGTTGCAGGATTTGAACTCTGAATAGTGTGTCTGTGATGTGTTAATGCTAACGGTATATGTGTCATGTACATATTTCACATAATATTGCATAAAATTTGAATTAAATTTGATGGTGTTTTAAATAAAACATTCCACCTGCTTCTCCAGGTTCTGTTTTTTTCAGTTCTTTTATTGAAGAGTTGCTAGGGTGTTATATCTTTACTTTTTAAGCTTTGGTAACATTCAGTATAATCCTTCCATTTAAAACATCTAATTCCAAATTGGCCAGAACTTCTCAACACACCAGTCCTGGACAGAACACAAGTCCATCACAGAGTATGTGCATTCAGGCACCCAGTTTGGAATCCACAGCGTAATTCACATAAACATTTTTGAGATATAGGAATATACCCAAGTATCTGGAGAAACTAAACAACGGAGACGTGGAACCACTTAATTTAGTATATAAATATAACAGAACCTACCATTTTATTTGCCCCGTAATGTAAGACTTTGGCTATTTTTTACATAACAGTTTCAAATCTGCAGGGTTGTGCAGTATCAGAGCCTATCCCTGCAGTATTGGATGGCAAACGATTTCAGTGTATATATACTCTGTAGGTGCCAGGGTGGATGGCCAATCATCCTGACCAGGAAGGAGACTGAGTTCCTTGCCCGGACGGGTGGCCATATTGGAAGGACAGGCATTCTGGCGGGGTTGGTTGCTGGCACCTTTCTTGACTGTGAGGCCATAATGGATGGGTAGTGGGAGACTGTGTATCCAGAGCAATTCCTTCCCCAGCACGCTAGATGGCCGCATCCCTCAGGTGGATCTCTCAAGTACACGCTTGCAGGGAAACCTGGAAGGTGTAGTTATAATGGGCAGTCCTTTTGGGTTTTTGTGGGGACCGCCAGGTGGTACTGCAGAAAGGAGTTGTCAGTTCTTTTAATAAGGTTCTGCCTGACCCAAAATTGCTTCCTGGGTGCAGTATAGTGGCACTAGAAATACACTCCTGTCAGGAGTAAAAGAAGCCGCTCGGTTTTATCCAGGTAAGCCGGAGTCTGGTGGAAGAGGACAACACTTGCCTGGAGGAGTGGAGGGTTGGAAGAAAGGAAAGAAAGTAACTAGTTTCTCTGTTAACTGTGAGAGAAGTACGTTTAAAATGTGCTGTATGTAATAAAAGAAGCACATTTGAACCTGGGAATTGAGTCGGTGGAGTTTATGTTTGGGGTTAAGTGTCGGCAGCGCCCCCTATGGGTCACAGCTCACACAAGGCCAATTCAGAGTAGCACGTAAACCCCTCAGGCACATCTTTGGAGATATAGGAGGAAAACTAGGCTACCTGGGAGTAGACTTTAAAAAGGCTTAAAGCTGGCAGCACTGAAGGAATTATGCTCTTGTTTGCAAGGGTTTAACATTTCTTCTGAAGTTCATAGGGAAAAACTTGTGCATGTGCTTAAGAGATTTATATTGCAACTTTGCTAGTCTACTGCTCCACAAGAGGCAAATCATAAAATAAAACTGTTGGTCACTTGGTGAATATTAGTGATTTAGTTGTGCTGATTCTAGACAAACAGTAATCACTGTCCAGTTGTCGCTTATTTTACTTTTTAGCCTTTTTCCTTTTTATTTATTTTTTTTGTCACTTTATGCTGTGTCCTGTTAAAACTCCCCAGGATGCTGCCATGTTTAGCTTTAGAAAAGGTTGACAGTGTTCTCCTAGTGATGCCACAAGGTCTGCCATTCCTGTGGTCCTTTTACAGTGGTCAGCTTTTCTCATGCTGGTGGGTCACAGTCCACCTTAAACTCCAATCCAACGCCCCTTTCCTTTAACCATGCGTCATCTAAAGGCATGCATCTCTTCTGCTGCTTTGTGACATTGGGGGCCAACCTGGAGTCCCGCCTCCAGCAGGATGTGGAGAGCTGAGTTGCGTCAGACTCTTTAAAACTACAAATGTGATAGCAGACATTTCAGCAGTCTGGATGTCCTGTGAGGTGCCATACCAGGTGAGCCACAATTTAAAATTGTGTTTATGTGTGGGCATAGGGAGGTTGGTTGGCTTTGTAGATTGATTATCCTATTCTCATGCCCTTGTGATGTGCCTGGGATGTTTTGCTGCAAATAGTAAGTGTTCTGGGTGGAGAGGAAATGGGGGGGGGGGGTTGTTTTTGTTTAACAGTTGTGGTTTCCAGCTCATAGCTGGTGGCTTAAAAAAGAAACAATAATTGATAAAAAGTAGTGAGCTGAGAAGGGGGGGTGGGGTGGGGGATTGGGGTGGGCCACTGATACTGCACTGGAGAGCAACTCAGTATGTGAAGGGCAGTATGTAGCTTGAAGCAGTTTGCTACGGTTCTCAAGGCTGAGGTCAAGGTACATTGAGTTGGCTAAGGTTGTCCAGAGTGTGCTTTCCTACTTAATCTGAAGTATCTATTCTGTCTCATCCTTTTTCTTTAGTCCATCCTGCTCGGCTTCTTTCCAAAAGTATGTTTGACTTTTCACTTTGTTCTGCCATGTGTCAAAAATGTATCTTTGGATTAATCATTTTCATATAATACTACAGTCTCATTGGATTTGTGGTGGCATTATCTAACTTTGTCTTTCACCACTGTACGACTTGAAGTGCCTAGGTCTATCACATTAATGCCACTCAGCCTGCCATAATTGGATTAGTTTTATCTCATGACGTTCTCCTTGCCTGCACTGTCCTTGAGATGCCAGTCCATTGTGCCTTCTCATGTTTCAGCTTTCTTCATTTCTCATTTGCATTCAGTGTCTCAGATCTACCTCATGTTGTGCTCTGTACCAGCACTATGCCTCAAATGTCGATCTGTTGTGCCTTGTTGTGTCTGCTCTCTCCTTTTCTCTTGCTATGCAGCCTGCCAGAGATGGATCTGCTAACTCTCTCATGAAATGTTTCATACTAGCACTATGCCCGAGATGCCAGTCTTTTGTGCCTTCCTGTCCTATCACTTACCAACATTAGTTCAAAGGTGGCTCCTTTCTTCTTTACGTATCTGACAGGTCTGGCTATGAGGAGGCCAAATTTGCAGAAGCCTTTTCAAGACTTTGCTTTGCTTTTTATATCAGTTCAGAGTAACTGCCTTTGCTAGTGTTTGAACTGGCGTGGCTCATGCTTTGTGTCGTTCTTCATTATCTTTACATGGATGTAAACAATGAATCTCAGTTTGGTTAGTGACATACACCTGGGGAGGACTGTGGAAATCTGGGATGAGCTGTAGAAGCCAATTAATTTACAGTAAATGCTGTCTTGTCATAACAGTTGAATTGTTTTTGACCCTAACACACCCCCATCCCCTGATGTTCTTAGTTGTCTAGCTTGCTTATTTCAAATTGAGATGACTGCACCTCCTGTATAAAAACAGGAAACTTGTTACTGAGACATTTTCTTTATTGTATTTTATGTAGGTAAGCCAATTTTGTCAAATCAAATGTCATTTCTAGTCCACATAAGTTTTCCAGAGCAGTTACAGAAATATATATATACTGTATGTATATACTAGCTGTGTAAGCCCGTTCTGTAAAACCCCTGGCTCCGAGAAACCATGGATTCTGGATCTTCAATCAATCAATCACATTAGTTGTGCATTAGTGGCTAGGCGAGGTTCTCTTTCATCTGCGGTTTCGTTTTGCAGATAGATAGATAGATACTTTATTAATCCCAAGGGGAAATTCACATACGCCAGCAGCAGCATACTGATACAAAAAACAATATAAAATTAAAGAGTAATAAAAGTGCAGGTAAAAACAGACAATAACTTTGAATAATGTTAACGTTTACCCCCCCGGGTGGAATTGAAGAGTCGCATAGTTTGGGGGAAGAACGATCTCCTCAGTCTGTCAGTGGAGCAGGACAGTGACAGCAGTCTGTCGCTGAAGCTGCTCTTCTGTTTGGAGATGACACTGTTTAGTGGATGTAGTGGATTCTCCATTATTGACAGGAGCCTGCTCAGTGCCCGCCGCTCTGCCACGGATGTCAAACTGTCCAGCTCTGTGCCTACAATAGAGCCTGCCTTCCTCACCAGTTTGTCCAGGTGTGAGGCGTCCTTCTTCTTAATGCTGCCTCCCCAGCACACCACCGTGTAGAAGATGGCGCTCGCCACAACCGTCTGATAGAACATCTGCAGCATCTTATTGCAGATGTTGAAGGATGCCAGTCTTCTAAGGAAGTATAGCCAGCTCTGTCCTCTCTTGCACAGAGAATCAGTATTGGCAGTCCAGTCCAATTTATCATACAGCTGCACTCCCAGGTATTTATAGGTCTGTACCCTCTGCACACAGTCACCTCTGATGATCACAGGGTCCACGAGGGGCCTGGGCCTCCTAAAATCCACCACCAGCTCCTTGGTTTTGCTGATGTTCAGGTGTAGGTGGTTTGAGTCGCATCATTTAACAAAGTCCTTGATTAGGTTCCTATACTCCTCCTCCTGCCCACTCCTGATGCAGCCCACGATAGCAGTGTCGTCAGCGAACTTTTGCACGTGGCAGGACTCCGAGTTGTATTGGAAGTCCAATGTATATAGGCTGAACAGGACCGGAGATGGGCTTGCCTCCATTGTCTACCAGCAGCTAAGCAAGGTTCTCTCTCCTCGAAGGTTTCGTTTTAAGTGAGGTCCTCTTTCCTCAGCAGTTTTGTTTTGCCAACATGCTTGCCTCCGTTGTTTATCAGAGGCCTTGGAGGTTTTGTTTTGCCGATGTGCTCGCCTCGCTTGTGTATCAGCGGCTAAGCAAGTTTCTCTTTTGTCGGCGGTTTCACTTTGGCGACAGAGCCGCTTTCTTTGAGTATCATGCTGTAGCCTCACATTTCCAGGCTGGACAGACAGATGCACACAGTTCCACGCGTAGACGTTTATATATAATATAAAAATTTATATGAGGGCTGTATAATTTTTACTTCATTATACTATATTGCTTTTGTGGTAACTGGGCATTCTTCTAGGCTGGAAGTGTGAAGTTTTTGAATTCATATTGAGCCTTTTGAGAGTTTTGGAATGCTGAGGTTAGTGAAGAATTACCTGATTTGCTTAGATCAGTTGAAAGTGCGTGTTCATCTTCACTTCTTCAACTGTGTGTTGTCCACATGGTTGTTTATATTACCTAATAATGATTAGGGATGCACGATAATATCGGATTTATATTTGTATCGGCAGATAATGGGTTAAAATAATTTTATCGGCATCGGACCGATGACTAAATTGGACCGATAATTCGAACCGATATTGATGACGCATTCACTGTGTTCCGGATGTGCCGGACGTTTAGGCGACGCTGGGCTACTGTGCGAAAATGTCTGCGGTGTGGAAGTTTTTCAAAGTGAGTGAGAGTGACATAAAATATGCCATTTGCAACACTTGTTTGACTAATGTTTTGCGTGGAGGGACCAAAGTGCGAAATTTCAATACCACCAACTTAATTACACACTTGAAGACACGCCATCCCGACAAATATACAGAATTCCTCAGAGCAAAAGAGGAGAATCCTGCGCCACCACGCACAAAATCAAAAACTGCTGTTAATCAACGTGTTGATCAGTTACTTGAAAAATCAAAGAAATTTGATAAAGACAACCCTAAAGCTAAAACAATTACTGCAAAGGTGATGGAATTTATTGCTCTGGACGATCAGCCATTTTCTGTTGTCGAAGATACAGGATTTCGAAGGCTGCTTGAGTATCTCGAGCCCCGTTACCAGATACCCAGTCGCCGTTATTTTTCGGACATAGCGCTTCCAGAGTTGCATAAAATTGTGGAAAGTCATGTGCACACACTCCTTGCTGAAGATGTCACAGCCATAAGCTTTACCACTGATATATGGACATCTGATATGAGTGCTATTAGTATGCTTAGTTTAACTGCTCAGTGGATCGACCGCAAGTTTGAATTGCAGAAAGCAATCTTGCACGCCCAAGAATGCTCCGGATCACACACGGGTGCTGCACTCTCTGTAGCTTTTAAAAGAATGTTTGAAACATGGAAAATACCCAAAGAGAATGTTCATGTAGTATTACGAGACAATGCACGCAACATTGCAAAGGCTATGGAGGAATGCGGGATCCCAAGTTTGCCATGTATGGCTCATACTTTACAGCTTGCCGTGAACGATGGCGTACTATCCCAGCGCAGTGTCTCTGATACAATAGCGATCGGCAGAAAAATAGTCGGTCACTTTAAGCATTCACAATTAGCCAACTCGCGTCTCAAAACTATACAAACTGAACTTGGTATGCAGCCGAAAATGCTTCAGCAAGATGTTTCGACTAGATGGAGCAGCACATTCTATATGCTGCAAAGCTTGCTGGAGCTGAAAAGAGCCCTTGGGGCTTATGCCTCCGATTTTGAGTTACCTGCAACTCTAACGCCTAATCAGTGGGGTTTGATCGAGAACATAATCACACTCCTTGCTCCATTTGAACAACTGACAAAAGAAATTTGCCAGTCTGAAGCCTTGGCTTCTAACGTTATTCCCTCAATTAATGCCTTAAAACGACTGTTGACTAAAAGTTCTCATACTGACTTCGGAGTCAAAACCAGTAAAAGCGCTCTCTTGGAGGCTGTAAACAATCGTTTCATTGAGATTTACAAAGAATCCATGTACTGTGTTGCCACTATTGTAGACCCGAGATACAAAGACCGCTATTTCGATGCAGATGTAAAATCACTGGCATTCAAAATGTTGCAAGCTCAGGTGGAACTTGCATCGAACGAAATACAGACGACTGAATCACAGATAGATGGTCCACAACAGAAAAGGGCCAAGAGAAATGACGAAGTGGCTTGCACGCTCTTCGAAATGTACAACGAAATTCTTGAAGAGAACACATTGATGCCTCGGGAAAACAGCCAGATGACAACTGAGGTGAGTGGAAAAAAAAAAAAGCTCTGTGGAGATCTTTACAACATTGTTTTAAGTAAATAACATGGGCTGTCGGATATAATATCACTATTCTAACATAATTCGAATGTATACAAAATCTTGGAAGGCAAGAAAGAAAAACGGCAATCGAATGTAAAAAGAGCGGTTGTTGGTTTTACCTGGCACTAACTTTGGCTTCATGTTACTTAAGACGTGCTGGACACTTTTGTGGGATTTTACAGATCTGTTTTTTGCACGTAAGTTTTTAGGATCAGTCTATGCGTATTTCTAAATTGTTAACCCATATTGTTATTAGTCATTAGTTAAACGGTCGGCATCTTCTGTGTTAAACACAACCATTTTAAAGATTGCTAATTTTCATCAAGCGACTGAGCCAACTATAGCCTATGCTTCTTTGCTTCATATTTTTGTTTGGTGCGTGTTAACTAAATAGTTTCATAAATAAACAAACTCGTTTTACATTTTTTTGTTACTTTGAAAAATGCTGTCTGCTAATAATTGATTATAATACTTTGTTGAGGTCTTTCAAGTATTTTGTGTAACATTTAATACACTTGTTTCATTTGTAAAACACTTAAAGGGTCACAATGCTTCAGTTTATTTACTGTAAAAAATAGACAAAGGGATATAAGGTCCTCTGGCCTCTAGGAAAAAAAGAAAAAAAATGACTGCATTTACTTTGTTTGAGCAATCACTGACAATTTTGTTTGTTTTTCTTTTGAACGTTGTCTTTAGAAAGTGCCAGTGCGGTTTGTGTCTTACTTCTCTTTGCGTTGCTTTTTGTGGGACAGCCAATCACATTCATGGAAGACACTGATTTCAACTATGTCTCTTAAGCAGTAATGAGCAACTTGTAAGCAGATCATGATCATGCCCAATGCGTCGATCGTGTTGCATTCAAAAAAAAATTTTTTTTAAACGTTAGTCTATCATATATCCTCCCTATGGCATCTGCCACTTGATTGACATACAGGGCGGCCAGTCTGAGATCTCTTTTCTTCTAACACACTAGTCATCCCGCACTCACGATCAAACGTGCGAGCTACTGCAAAACTCCGGCTGTGATCTAGTTAGCCTTCCAATTTATATCGACTAAAGAAGGGATTTAAAAAAAAAAAAAAAATTGTATGGGCTGGATGTGGAATTGGAAGAGGATTTTTTACTCACAATGTCACAATCGAAGTGCGTTTGTCTGATATGTCAATCTATCATTGCTATTCCAAACAAGGAAAATGTGGAAAGGCACTTTCAAACTGTTCATAAAAACTACGAAACTGACTTCCTTCCGAAGAGCGATCCGAGAAAGGAGAGGGAACTAAAATCGCCGTTAATCGGACAGCCGTCATTTTTCACATTCAGCTGAAGTCTGAGGCTCATGGACAGTTTTGGAACTTACAGAGAAAAAGCTCCCAAAAATGAGGAAATGTGCTGCCTCCTTGACTGCATTATTCGGCTCTACTTATTTATGCGAGTCAGCCTTTTCCCATGTGAAGATTATTAAATCCAAGTACTGTAGTGACCATAAATGTATTGAATTGTTATTGTGCCATAAGGGTTATTCAGTTATGCAAGGTATGACAACATATATTTTATGTATAATGTATACTCAGTATATATATATATATATATATATATATATATATATCCATCCATCCATCCATCCATTTTCCAACCCGCTGAATCCGAACACAGGGTCACGGGGGTCTGCTGGAGCCAATCCCAGCCAACACAGGGCACAAGGCAGGAAACAATCCTGGGCAGGGTGCCAACCCACCGCAGATATATATATATATATATATATAATTTTTAATGTAGGTAGATCATTTCGATCTGGTCATTTTAAAAGTAGCTCGCAAGCCGAAAAAGTGTGGACACCCCTGATCTACAGTGAAAAGCAAAAATATTAATAATAAAATGTTTCAAAAAACAGCAAATACAATACAGACATGCATTCAATTCAAATGCCATATACTTTTTTTTATTGTAAGGATTCTAATCTTAATCTGACAGCCCTGGTAAAAGCCAAAATGCAGATCTATCTTTTAGATATGAAAGATGACACAGAATATAATATTGTATATGTATGCATGCTACTTGGCAGGTGCAGGGATTTCTTTCTGAAGCACCAATCCCGAGGAATGAAAATCCACTGAAATATTGGAACAACAACTGGAGTCGGTTTCCTACCATTGCCAAAGTAGCATGCAAGTTCCTGTCAGCCCCATGTACTAGCGTGGATAGCGAGAGATTATTCAGTTTGGCTTCTAATGTGATCAACGAAAAGAGAAACAGAATTTCCTGTGGCAAGGCAGAGATGCTCTTGTTCGTTAAGAAAAACCTCCCCATCATGCTTAAAAAATAGAAAAGAATGATAAGCCTCCAGAAAAAAAAAGTTACTTATTTCTTTACTGTTGTACGCTTTTCTGATTTTTAAAATTATAGATTGGTTAGATTTATTCCATCAAAAAAGAAAGAAAAAATGTTACGTGGTAAACTATTTAATACTGCAGACTGTAAAACAAAGGATCAGATAGCCAGTCAAATGTGATTGAGCAGAAGCCATTTTAATGATTGTAAATAATCTGCAAAAGTTGTTATTCTTAAGTTGTATTGCTTATTTCATTGTAATTGTACATTTTACCATTTTTTTTCAGTTTTCATTTTTTCGATTATTGTTGAATTTGTTGTATTTGTTCCATCAAAAAGAAAGAGAAAAGTTATTTAAAGCAAAAACCTGTAGAACTGTTACCCATATAACCAACAGGTAGCCAGCTAAATGTGGCAGATATCATTTGTTTTTAATGATTGAATGTGGTGTGCAAAATTGTTATACAAATAAATGTTCACTTTGTCTGTAATTCTTGTCCAGACAGATCAAGTCTAATTTTTCTCTGTATCTTATAAATATGTATATCGGCATCAGTATCGGCATCGGCAGATAAGTCCATAGACATTATCGGATATCGGCATCGGCCCAAAATTCCCATATCGGTGCATCCCTAATAATAATACATTTTATTTATATAGCACCTTTCCCATGCTCATGGCTCAAGTAGTCTCCGACTTCAGACTGAAAACAACACTGAGTTTGTGTTGATTCCAGTCTGATTTCTGTAATTTCATTTTTTCTGTTTTTTTGTTTGGACTTGTATCTGGTTTTGGTGGTGAGAAATATAGCCATGATGACTTGTGGACTGTCTCCTTTTTTCTAGTTCTTTAGAAGTTCTTTGAAACTGAATTTCTGCCATCTGTGGGAGAAGCATTCTGCCTGGAGGGCCTCAAGGACACTCTTCTCTATATAGACAGCTTAGCAGATTCTGTTTATAGTGTTTCTGTAAAGTCACTGAATTCTGCACACTTTTTGCTCCTTTCTGCTGTCCTGGGTAGGGAGATGTGATACCCTGTGCAAAACAAATCCCGACCTAATTATGGGGCATCTTGTAGTTCATGACTGAGATTAAAAGGGAGGTTGGTAGTGAGGAAGACACACAGACAAAAGAAAACAGAAGAGCATTTATTAAAAAGTGTCAGAAAAGTGATTTTCAATGTTATGTCATCAGCAGTTTTTTAACATTGTTCCAGTGCTTTAAAACTAGAAAACAAGAGGGGGGGGGAAAAACAAAGAAGTACAACACACACAAAAAATAAGTCAGCAATGAGCTCACCAGTTTTACCCCCACTTTTTTACCACTAGGAGTCTTTGATGAGTACCATACACTCCCTTCTCTTCTGTAAGTAATTCAGAAGGACTTTAAGGCAAGAACCACTGACAACAGACAAACAACACAAAGATAACCTCTAGTGTCTGCTTTCCTGTTTTATAGGACCATGGAATTTTTGTCCTCCAATCCCCTCTGATTCCTGTCCTGTCCCTTATAATGAAAACACACTCTTTCACACGTGGTATGGTACGTGCTTCATTTGGGTATATTTCGCTACTCAAGCTTACATATGTGCATGTATGCACATCCTTTAATGTACAAACTTCAACCCTCTCTGATAACCACTCCTGTACTTTGCTCATGAGCACTGCAACCCAAAATCTAGTGGCTTCACCAATCTGCTTCTTCCATTTCACGACAACAAAACAATGGCGTGTCAACCTCCCCTGCCCAGAGACATGCAAAGGCCACGTAGCACTCCATGAGCACTGTGTGCCACATAGTCGTGCAACCATTTCTCTACCAGAACATCCACTACACCACCTCATAACCTCGAAGTTAAGTGCCGCTTGACTACATGACTATTTACAACAGAAACATTAAGTTTATTGTATGTTTCTTAATTAAAACTAAGGCCCATCACAGAAGACACTATGGACTGGGACTGTTTCTGGGCACTTGTTCTTTATCAGGTAGTCATTGGACAACAAGGATGAAAGTCAGCAGCCTAGGTGGGTAGCGCTGATTGTGTGCTCCGTTTTGCTCCCATTCAAGGTGGAGTGGTACTTTTGTTTGTCACTTTTTTTTTTTTTTTTTGCTCTTTCACATAAAGAATATTATTATTGTTATATCCATATTGATCTTCAGGGTTCTTTTTCTCTCTGGGGTCCCAGAAGGACGTTTTCTAAGGGTGATAGGTGTGCACACAGGGCACATTTGACCTTGTAGTCCATGAGTTTGAACTCCGCTCTCCAACTATGCATCAGCTCTGTGCCTGGCTAACTGACATGTTTATCGCTGAGTTGTTCAGCTCTTCGATATTGAGAGGCCTCCTGTTTATTTTTATGCTGATTATTCTGTCCGAGTTTGTGCATTTAATTATTCTGTATACCCTGCCTCCCATTCTGCTTTGTGTGGGGTTTCTGTTTCAGACCAGGAAGTCAGATTAAACCAAATGCTTTTCTAAAGTCCACAGTGCTTTGTACTATTTTGTATTTGTGCTTTTGGTTGCAGAGCTAGCTGAGCATTTATGTTCCTTTTTAGGCTTTGGTTATCCTGTTTTATTATCTATCTGTCAAACCAGTATTACTATTATCTGCTGCCTCTGCTTCATCCTCCTTTTTCCCTTTACTATGGGAGCTGTCAGACTAATCACAATGCTGCCCCCTTCAGCCTTTCTTCCAGTACTGACCTTCTGGCTGAAACCAAGCACCTTGCTGCTCATCTGTTTGTTACTAGAAACACTAGTGTGGCATGCAACACTTAACTTGTGCTGTTGGGAAAAGGTAGCATGCAGCCTGGGAATCTGCCCTCTTCATGAACATGGACCTCTCAGCCTGAATTATCCCAATTTGCTGATCCCTTTGTGAAGCCTCCTTAGGACTTTAGGGACTTTCAAAACTAGTCTTGGTATTTTTTCAGAAGAATTAAATGGATAGGACTGGCAAGCTTTGTTGGGCTGAATGGCCTATTCTCATCTAGACTGTTCCAATATTCTAATTCCCAGCATTTTGCTTTACTAGTACAGAGATTCAGAGAGGGCAGCTGCATCATTTGTAGCCTCAAAGGTGGTCATCTTCCCCAGGATTTCATTCATTTTGACTGGGGGGAAAAAATAACTGTTGTCATAAATTCAGCATCTCCATTGCCATATGGTCATTTTTTCCCATGTAAGAGAGAGAGTGACTTGTGATGGGCGGGTGGTGCAAATGTCAACCTTGAAATGGGTGAAGGTGGTTTGAAAATGGCCGGATGGAAATATCTACATTAATTACATCCAAGCCTTTTGTGCTGCCCTCTTCAAATCTGTGCTGATGCCACTTAAAATTATTTAAAGAATATTAGTCCGTGAAATACTCTGTTCACTTTGAGCAGTGACTAATACCATTTTAGCCAGTGTGTTATGCTTTTCTAATTTCTAAAGTAAATAATTATTTAATGTCTACCTCAAACTTGTGACTTACTGCAAGTAGGAGGAATATTAGCAGGAAATACGGGTGACGTTAGGCCTTCCTGCAGATGTTTGTGATTCACAAAGTCTGTGTCTGACATACCTTGGCTTATTTACTTCAGTTGGGCCAGCCATCACATCAGCGGGTTAAGCTGTCATACCCCACATATATATTTTTACAGATTCTGTTTAATTAGAGGAGCTTTATATTACAGTTGTTTTAAAGAAGATTTGAGCTGTGTCATGTCAAATTGCATTCTTGATAATTATTCTCCCTTCCATTTTGGTGAAGAAACCAGAAGAACCAAATTCTTTTTCCTGACATGCAAGCCATTGACTGGAGAACAGTGAATAAAGTCACTGCATATGGCATTTGGAAACCATTTCAGCTATGTACTATTCTTAAAGTGAATGACATAACAATTTAAAATATTTCCCAAAACACAACAGAGAGGATATTGGATGAAGAAATGGATAATTTTATGTGTCATGCATTATTGAATATTGATTATTAGCAGAAGCAGTATTGGCACTATTGTCATCTCTAAAGAATACAGTGAAATTCTTACCGGCTTGGCTAAACCACATGCAACACCTTCTTCTTCTTCTTCCTCTTCCATATCCTCCTGTCCTCTGCATCTTGCTCTGTTACACCCATCACCTGCATGTTGTCTTTCACCACATCCATAAACCTTCTCTTAGGCCTTCCTCTTTTCCTCTTCCCTCGCAGCTCTATCCTTAGCATCCTTCTCCCATCTCTCCTCTGCACATGTCCAAACCAACGTGATCTCGCCTCTCTGATTTTGTCTCCCAACTGTCCAACTTGAGCTGACCCTCTAATGTACTCATTTCTAATCCTGTCCATCCTCGTCACACCCAATGCAAATCTTAGCATCTTTAACTCTGTCACCTCCAGCTCTGTCTCCTGCTTTCTCGTCAGTGCCACCGTCTCCATCCCATATAACACAGCTGGTCTCACTACTGTCCTGTAGACCTTCCCTTTCACTCTTGCTGGTACCCGTCTGTCACAAATCACTTCTGACACTCTTCTCCACCCATTCCACCTTGCCTGCGCTCTCTTTTTCACCTCTCTTCCACAATCCCCATTACTCTGTACTGTTGATCCCAAGTATTTAAACTCATCCACCTTCGCCAACTCTACTCCCTGCATCCTCACCATTCCACTGACCTCCCTCTCATTTACACACATGTATTCTGTCTTGTTCCTACTGACCTTCATTCCTGTCCTCTCTAGAGCATATCTCCACCTCTCCAGGGTCTCCTCAACCTGCTCCCTACTATCGCTACAGATCACATTGTCATCAGCAAACATCATAGTCTTGTCTATGTCTATGTCTAATCTCGTCTGTCAACCTGTCCCTCACCATTGCAAATAAGAAAGGGCTCAGAGCCAATCACTGATGTAATCCCACCTCCACCTTGAATACATCCGTCACTCCTACCGCAAACCTCACCATGGTCACACTTCCCTCGTACATATCCTGTATGACTCTTACGTACTTCTCTGCCACAGCTCCTCTCGAGGCACCCTGTCATATGCTTTCTCCAGGTCCACAAAGACACAATGCAACTCCTTCTGGCCTTCTCTAAACTTCTACATCAACACCCTCAGAGCAAACATTGCATCAGTGGTGGTCTTTCCTGGCAAGAAACCATACTGCTGCTCACTTATCATTACCTCCCATCTTAACCTAGCTTCCACTACTCTTTCCCATAACTTCATGCTGTGGCTCATCAATTTTATCCCAATGTAGTTACTACAGTTCTGCACACATTGCCTCCCTCTGGCACCATGATAAACAAAAATGTAATAAAATATGGAACCTCATTATGTTGAACTGAAAACACAACTCAGCTTACCTGATTTACTCCTACAAGTGACCTCTGTTGGTTAAAGCCTTGATCACTACCTGCTGTACTGTTAGAGTGGAATGTATGAACCATCAGGATCAAGCAATATTGTTTTTACCCAGATATTTAAATAATATTGCATTGTGGGATCCCTGGTTATTTGCACACCTGCTGCCTGTGGTAGCTTTTTTAGTTTTACAAGTGTTTCATTTTCCATTATCTTTCCATATGTTGACAAACAGTTCCTTAGGCAGACAATCCAAACCTCTGTTGAATATAAAACCATAGCTTGTATTCCTTAAAGTTCTTTCTGTCTTAAGTATGTCAAGAAATCTTTTCTTCACAGCTTAGTGTCATCTTAGAAGTTATGAAACCAATATATTTGGTATAAGGGTGCCATCAAGGAAGTACATGCAGAATAAAATCTCATATAAGTCCTCCAGAAGACAGGATGAATTACTTGGTTTTAAGTCATCAAATGTATATGCCAATGGTCTCCAACTCTGATCATGGAGGGCAGCAGTGGCTGCAGGTTTTCATTCTAAAATTTTTTAATTGGTGAGCAATTTTTGCAGCTAATTAACTTCTTTTCCTTTCATTTTGATTGACTTATTTTTTAAGATTTGTACCCCTGAATTTTCTTCATTGCTCCTCTGAATTGCTTCACTTCTTTCCTTAAATGGCACTGAAATAGAAATGAAATGTGGAGTAAACAAAAGACTGACTAATTCATGTCCTCAAACTCAAATCATTTTCACATCAAGCAGTTGCTTAATTTGGCACTGATTCTTGTTAGTTAAACTTGTTCTTTAATTCCATGGCTTGTTGCTTCTCTCATTGTGCAATGGCATGCATTTCTGAAATTGTGGATTTTTTCTTTCCTAAGAGCTCTGTTAAAATGTCTTGTGGACCTGACCAGGTTAACATTCCTGAGAACTTCATCTTTCTTTTTTTCAGATATTGTATGATGGACACAGGTTGCTGGTTTTGTATCTCATTATTGTTTGGCTGATAATTAAGGAAAAAGAAACAATTAAGGGGTCTGAGTCTTCAAGGACAAGTCAAATGATATTAATTGAAAAGAAGTTAATTAGCAGCAAAAACGGGTCACTAATTAAGAAAAAGTTTAGAATGAAAACCTGCGGCCTCCCAGGACTGGAATTGGGGACCCCTGGTATATGCCATTGTGGAAAGACAGGGACCACCATGGGATAGGTATCTCATTTGTGGATTGTCTAGAAAGACAGTGAGACAGAAGATGAGGAAGGGAGGGCTCGAGGATCTTTGGTAGAACTGTCGAAAGTCTTAGGATTTGAATCTGAATTTTTATTTAAAAATATTTAAAAATGGAATATGTTCAGATTGAAAACCATTTTTTTTATTTTACATCAATAGGACCAAAGAAATAAACATTTAGTACCAGCAACCTGTAATCTATTGCAACAATTTGTTATACTTGAGTTATCAATGTGAACATTTACTTTCACCACTCTTCTTTCATAATCATTTTACAAAATCTGCTACTTTATCATGTTTTCTAATGGTGGATCATGTTGAAAAATGTCGTCATATAAGCAAAGCTGACATTTTGATGCAAGGATTCTTAGTAATCATTACCCCAGAGAGTGGCGACATGTTGCCTCTCTCATTTAGCAGATATAACCCCTGAGATGGACTGGCACCCTGTCCACGGTCTGTTCCTGCCTCAGCTTCCCTGTGACCCTGCTCAGAATAAAGCGGATCTAGAAAACAGATTGATGGATGGATGGAAGAATTTCCTTGTATTCTGCAAGTGAGACAATAATCTATCCATCCATTTTCCTTTCCCACTTATCCAGAGCAGGGTTGCAGGGCAGCTGAATCCTATTTTGTAACAATAATGACTGTATAAAAGCTAAAATTAGTTTTTTTTGGTTTTTTTTTTCAGGGTCAGCGTATTGAGCTGCAAATTCATACAACAGACAAATATGTTTCAACAAATCTCATAAAATACGTATTTTAGTGCTCTTAATGTAGAAACAAAGATGGCCAAAAGCAAACACAGGGTCTCCTTCTTTAGGATTATAATGCTGTTTTGCAGGAGTTGTATGTATAGTCCTTCTTTAAGGTACACGGCACAAGTATTAGTACATGAATGAGGGACCCTTGTGCATTCAGAACAAGAAATACCAGTCCTCATAGTTATTTAACAAAAACACATTAGGGAGAGATGATCATTGGTGTTTGCACAAAGAAGTCAAACGCAAACCCTATTTGCCCACCAAGGCTTGGTTATACAGGTTAAAGTCTCTGTTAAACTAGTAGCAAGGCTTGCCCAATTGACCATTGTGTAAAACACAATACCACAAGCATATGTAACTCTAGCAGCACTAGTAACTCGCCTGTGTTTCCAAACTCTCTGCTCATCTCTTTAGTCCCTCTGCCCACTACTTCCTTGACAGTGTTTGCTTCTTCACACTTCCTAAATCCGACCTCAGTGAGTCACTGGCTGGAAATTAAACTTCTGTTTGAAACAAATTGACATAATTAGAAAGCAGCAAATATATTAAAGTGTAGCAAGGGACAGATCAGTGCAGTGCCACAATAGCTGGCACTGCTACTTTACAGTTCCAGGAAGCTGGGATTGATTTGCAGCCTGGTCACAGTCTTGATTAGATTATTTTCTCACATACTAAAATGTGTGTGTTGGGTTGATTGAGAAAATGTAGATACCTATATGTGTAAGTGATGGGCTGTCCTCCTATCTGTGACCAGTACTGATGTGGCCGAGATCCCCTGCCATCCTACATTAGACTAATTTGCCTTCAGGTAATGGATCAATGCATGGATCTATATGGTAGTCACACAGATACATAGTATGTGAAAGGAAATTACAGTAACACAAAAACTTAATGTTACTTGTTCTTTGTAAGTTGTTGTTTTTGTTGTTAAGCAATAAAGACTGAACAAAGCAGAATGTTCTTTCATTCTGTGTTTAGCACCTGTATTATTATAAATTCAGAAAATACTTAAATTTATTACATTTAGCATGGCCATAACAGTTGCTTTTTCCACTCATCATCCCTTCTTTATTCAAAGGGTTTGCTCCATGTTCTACCTCTCTTGGCACTTTGGAGTCACCTTAAGGTCCCCTCCATGCTCATCTCTGCAGGTGTTTTGTCCTTCACATGCCTTTAGGTCGTTATTCTGTGTGGTTTGTTCTTTCTGCTTCATGAAGTTCACTCTTTGTTTCTTCACACTGAAAGGATCTCTTTTTGCTCTTCACTCCTTCATTGTCTAATTGCTGTTCTTTCCTTGGATTCCCCACTCTGTTTGTCTGATTTATATGGTTGACTTGTGACAGATCCTCGTCAAGGCTTTGCTACTGATATGACCCCTTCTGATGCCCTTTTTAAAATTAAACTGACCCAGTGTGTCTTTTGTCAGCTTTATATGAAATTACAGCATTTGCTTGTGAAATCTAAGCTTTTTAGAAGGTAAGCCCAAGAGAGACGCGTGACAGTTCCTGAGAGGCAGGGGTTTAGAAAGGGAGGAGGTGGTGACTTGAGGGTGGCAGGCTTTTGTTTTCAACTTCCTCATAACTCGGATTTAGATGGAAAAACTGGCCCTTTAAGCTGCAGAGTATTTTCAAACTGCTGCCTCACTCTGATTCACAAACAAAGGTGGGCTTTCAGTAGACGGGAACACGTGTCTGCCGTGGGGGGCAAGGGTCAGAGTGGCAGTCAGCTTATGCCTAGGAAGAGAAGAAGAAGAAAGCACACTGCCACATTCGTTTTGAGCCTGGGAGACATGCCGTGAGGTAGAAATTCTTTTCTGTCTTAGTCTGAAATTTTAACTTCTTTCTTTCTTTCTTTCTTTCTTTCTTTCTTTCTTTCTTTCTTTCTTTCTTTCTTTCTTTCTTTCTTTCTTTCTTTCTTTCTTTCTTTCTTTCTTTCTTTCTTTCTTTCTTTCTTTCTTTCTTTCTTTCTTTCTTTCTTTCTTTCTTTCTTTCTTTCTTTCTTTCACTCACCTGGCTGTCTTCATTGTTCTATATGGGTGAGACTGGTTGCTTCTCCTGACACTTGTAGTTTTCTGGTTATAGTGGAAGTAGAATCATTTACATTTATGCAAGGAGCTCCAGGTTCCTGTGGCAATCTCTGCAGGATGACAACCTAAAATGTGTATCTATTTGTTATTTTTGCTTATCTAGTTCAAGTATTCACCCTTGACTTGAAGTGTTTAAATTTTGCTAAATGAGAGATTACTGGGCTGCGTCCTTCCCAGTAACCCGACTTTTTGAAAAAAGAAGCTGACTGTCAATGTCACCACAGTCCTTTCTTTTGAATGCATATTTTTCATTCTTGGCTATTCATCAAAGTTCACCCACAAGTACTTCCTTGAGTTTTATAATGTGGCTTGTCAAGTCTAAAGTCTCTTAAAAGCCCATGCATGTTTTGAAATACCTGCAAAGCCTGAATGTGTTGAAACTGAAAGGACTCTGGGCAACAGTTGCTCAGTGCTTAGTACTGCTGCAGCTTCAGATTCATCTCGGTGTGGAATTTGTACATTCTTCTTGTTTCTGTATGCACTTTTCTTTCTTTCTTTTTTTTTTAAACTAGATTCCCTATTTTTTCCATACATACCAGAGGCATGCATCTTAGTTTACTTGGTGACATTTAGTGAGTAAGTGTGCCTGCTGAAGAATTGCCACTGTGTACAAAAGTGGCTGCTACTTGCACTCAGCGCTACAGGTAAAGGCAGCAGCTACCTGCCACACTAAAGTGGATAAGTGGGTTACCAAACGAGTGGAGGCAAGGATGGAAACTGTCCTTTATGAGTTGGCGTGAGTGTACCCTACAGTGGATTAGCACCTTGTGTTGTCTTCTTGTAGGTGAGGCTCACAAAGTTCCTAATGGATTGACCTACTCAAACCTCAAGCTTAACACATATATGCTGTCCATCTGCCCAGACTTTTAACACCTCAGTACTCTAGGGTTGAACAGTGTACTGGTAGTTTAAGAGCACTGAAAAACCCAGTTTTTAAAATGGTACAGTACCCACGTTTTGTTAGTCTGTACTGTAAGCAAGTAATAGTTTTGAAGCACCTTGTGGTCTGTCGATTATTGGTATGATAACTCCCACCATACCACCACATTACATGTAGCAGAATTCTAATGTCTATATTAATCTAAACATGCTAGAGATACAAAGGGGACACCGTAATCTGTTTATTGTATTGTTTTTTGGAGTGCGGCAAGGCAGGGAGGCATGCAATGTGTGGTTGAGCACAGAGGCTGCTGTGATACGAAGAAGGTGGTGGTGGTGATTGTTAGTTATCTGTCACTTGCTTTGGTATCTTTTTGGTGATGGTACTGAGGTTCAGATTCTGGTGTCAAATTTTTAGTACTGATCCAACACTACGGCACCTAGAGACTCGATAGCTTTAGCATGAACATGAATGGGTGACCATGGATGTATCTTAGACCTAAAGACTGACACATTTTGGTCTACCTGAATAACCAAAACTTGTGGAGTCTTACACACCTTAGTTAAAGCCAGTTACCAATCAGATGTGTTTATTCCCACAGTGCTGTCCTCCCTCTGTTGGAGGCATCCACCCTCAACCTGCATAACCCCATGAGAAAGAAAGTGGCTGTCTCCCCACACCAAGTGCCATCATTTAATTTGATTGCAGTACTTTCGTCACTCGATATGAAGAGGAAGTGTAGAAATTTAAAAGCACGGCAGTGTTTTTTTAATTTGTGGTGGTGACATGTAATCACTGAAGCAACTTGAGCTCTCCAGTCTCCCTTCCTGTTTACTCACTACACAACAGACTTCCAGTACAACACCAGTACTTGCCACCTAGAGTAATTTTCAGATGACTCCTACATTATTGGCCACATTAATAATGGAGATTAGTTGGAGTACAGGAAGGTTGTGTACGACTTTGTCTTGTGATGCACGGAGAGCCACCTGTATCTCCACATCAGGAAGACAAAAGAGCTGGCATTCCAAGGAGCCTCTGAGACCAGTCACCCTCCACTGTTTATGCAAACCTCAAACTGGACTGGTCTGACAGCACAGTGGCACTATAAAAGACAGGCCAGAGCAGATTGAACTTCATGAATATGTCTATTAATGTGTGCAGCAAGCTGCTGGAGATTGTCTGTTACCCCGTAGTAGCCAGGGTATTGCTCTATGCTGCAGTCTCTTAGAACAGCTCAAAAGATGCACAATGCCTGAACGAACCTATCAGAAAGGCCTGCTGCACCACAGGACTAACCCTGAACATGCTACAAACTGTTGTGGAAAAGAGGATGGAGGCAAAATTGGATGCCATCATAAAAAATAACCTCCATCCCTGTCAGGAGGCCCTGGGTTGGAGCACTTTCAGCCACAGGCTAAGAAGCACCTCTGGGGGTCTTTTCTGTCCACAGCCATCAGAAAGTTCGATGCTTCCTTCTGATGCCCTAAACTAAATGCTTATCTAATCTAATTTGTTTCTTAGAATAGAATAATTGAAAATGAATTAATTGTTTAGCCTTGGAAGGAAAAGGCAGATGGATTTTAAACTGAGATAAAAAATATGAAACACTCAGAAACTGAGCAAAGTTTGTAACCAATCAGTCCTATCATTTGTAAAAACGTAAATCGGAAACCAAAATGCATAGTCGAGGATATAAAGCGTGAAGTCTGAGAAGTCAAAAGATCCTAAAACTTAGCACGCAATATGCATAAAATCCTATTACCCAATTTTGGATGACCGGGGAGAGCACAGTGGTGACATTATATACTGTTACGCAGTTGATCTTTTCTGTGCTCACCTAGTCAGTGACCATGGTAGCCATGGATGCAACTGCCACAAAGTATGGATACCCTACACAACAAAAACAACATTTATAAAAGACATGGAAAAAAACCCAAAAAACTAATGTCTTTTAATGGTTCAAGTAATTATTTAAACTGCAAAGTCAGAATCGACATAAGTCAAAACTCTTATGACAAATAGACATTTCAAAAAAGATCTATAATAAAGCTGGAAAAATTTTAAAAATCAAATCATAACATAAATAAATGACAGAGAGTAGTAAATAAAAATAGTATGGTCAAGATGTTATGGAAAAAGATGATCCGCTGTGGCAACCCCTAACAGGAGCAGCCGAAAGAAGAAGTATGGTCTAGATGTAAAGTCCTAATGAAAGTACACCCTTGTTTCAAAGTGAAAAATCTTATTGATTAATACTTTCTATCACAGCCTATCTGAGAAAAAAAGAGACAGACTGTAGCTTGTATTGATGTAGTACTTGCAGCCCCAAATGATTGTTCCCTTCATAAATCACCTCTATCCAGGGCTCATTCCTGATTTACGTAATGTGCTGCTGAGACAGGCTTCAGCATCTCGCCTCACTGAACTGGATGAAGCAGATTATGGATGAAAGATCTCGTGAGTAGAGTATTGCTGACATGGTATTGCCTGCCTGCGTGCATGCTGAACAAATGCCAATGCAAGTTCAGCAACCTGTTTGAAGGATTAACAAGCTTAGAAACCCAAATCCAGACTGTAATTCCTTCAAGCAGCTGCTTGACTAGGGTCAACAATGGTGAAGGTGAGCTTTAAGGGCACGCATAGGCTGACTGAAATGAACAAATTGCTAAATTTTCTTTTGATGCAGTTTTTTTCGCCCCTGTGCTTAGCCTTCACTCCTTCAATGTATGTCATGTAAAAATGTTTGAACAGCTTTGTTATTGTTTTAATTTTTCCATCTAGCAGACTAGTACTTTAAGCCTTGTGTTCTACGGTGTTCTCTGTTACATGTTTACTTTGCAATTTCTTATCACTCAAGTGTATTTGTGTGTGTGTGTACACTAGCCATGCTACCTGTTAAATAATTAAAAAATATTTTCCATCTTGCACACTTTCAGGTACTTTTCTCTGTATTCGCATGTGCCTGACGCGGTCTTCATTGACGCTCCCTCTCTCAAGCACGTACCCATAAAGCCTACTTCTCAGACTTTCTCATCATTTTCAAGGCTTTCTTGCAGCCTGTCTACTTTTATGCTTGCTGTCTTTGAAGGTGACTCCCTGCACGCCATTTCTCCTCCTTGTGTCAAAAGAGGAAATTCGAGTGTGAGACGCACAACACAAAAGCCAAACTGACCAATCACACCAAAGCTAAACTGACCAATCCAATTACTCAGAGGGACTGGACACACACACACACTTTACTGCTTTAATATATATACAGTATAACTTTATTTTGTAAGTCAAGATGTCGAAAAGTATAATAGTTTAAAAGATAAATGTGTTTTGATAATTGAGCAAGTGATCCAAGTGATTGGGGCAGAAAAAATCTAAAGAATTCTATAATTATATTTGTGGCACTTCAGGCATCTGATTTCTGTTTAATTTTGTTGAGAGTATGCAGCTTTCGCATTCCTTCGGATTGCATGCCTAACTAAATTTGAATGGCTTTGTTTCCTGCTCTTCACGTTTGTCAGGTTCCAACATTCTGTCTTGCCTTATCACACTCCTAAAGCTAATTGTACATTTACTTATTTGACTGACGCCTTTATCCAAGGCAACTTACAACATCTATGATACAATTAGTTACATTTCTATTGGTTTTCCAATTGGAGCACAGGCTGGTCAAGTGACTTGCTCATGGTCACACATTGTCAGTAGCGGGATGTGAACCCATAACCTTAAGGTTTGAAATCCAAAGCCTTAACCACTTACACCACACTTCCTGACAGTGACTGCTGGTGGCTTCTAGCTGGAGCTCTGCTTTGGTATTTTGAGCTGTGAGTATGTCATCATGGTGCTTCTTAGGTGAGGCCAAATTTTAAAATGTCTTTCAGGTAATTGTGGAATCTTACAGCTGCCTTAACAAGTTAGATCTCTCCACTGGATCACAGTCCCACTGTAGTTTGCGTTGTAGTATATCCTACAAAGTGTGGATATATGTGTAGAGTGACTATATGATCCAGGTTAGAGCTAGCTGTCCTGATGCTTTACTTTCAAACATCCTGAGTTTAATTTCGTAAGGTGCCCAGGTGGGAACTGTGTTGTTACTTGAGTATCCACATTACCCGTTTAGATGAATCAAGTTGGGATACGGCCACTTAAAACACATATATTGTTGTCTGCATTCTTATAAAGTAGCAATATCTTACTCAACACAGTGTTGGCACTCTGATTGAGTGGAGACCCTGTGGGGAGTCTGGCCTGTTCAATCTAGAGGATGCATGATCACTCTTTTCATAACCAACTTGCCCACACATATACTCGACAAGCCTACAGGTGATACCATGTAAGCAAGCTGTGGTAAAGTGTATCTGGGTCCATGGTGGTGCGGAGTTTTCAAGATGAAAGCAATGTGGCTTAGGCTCCATGGGTGTAGGTGCGTGAGTTAGCATAGCTGTGCGGCGCCAGAGTGGTTAATGGGAAAAATGGCTAGTCACACTTGCACGTGAATGTGGGTTTAGTTCAGCTGGTTTCCTCATTGATGCCCTGCAAGTTCTAATTTAGGCATCTGCACCCATGAGAGCATAAAAGGTGTTAGAGTAGGACAGAGAGGGAGAGATTGAAAAGCATAAGAATTGGAACAAATGAACAGAAGGGAGGAATAAAGTGGGGTAGGGTTGTGCCTGCTGAGCATCCAGGGAGCAGGAGTAACTGAAGGGCAAAAAGGTTATCTTATGGATGACAGTGAGAGGTGGTGGAAGGAGGATGGAGCCAGACTTTGGCATCCAATCTGTAACTAGCAGAGGTGACTGGGGTGCAAGACAGTTTTAAAAGGTTGACCATGCTCCTGGCTGTGCAGACCTGATGGGTGAATAGGGGTTGAGAAGACTTAGAGAGGCACCAAAGCTTAGACAAGAGAGAGAGAAAAGATTCAGTTTTATTGTTCTGGTTTTATTACCATGGATTATTTATTGATTATCTATTAACTGATTTTAAGCACCATTTTGAAGACGCAGTTGTTTTTATTGGATCATTTATTTATTTAAAGGCAATTTCTGCACTGCACTTTTTTGGACAATTGTGTTTGAAATAAAAGCACAATGTATTTTGGATTGCACCCATTTCTGTTGTTTTATGTCCTCATTGCACTAGTCCATCTCAGTGCATGACAATCAATGTCCATGTGCAAGCAGAGATGATGCCAGCTGTCGGCAATCTGGGTATCATGCATGTTCCTGCCTGGTCCCATAATTGTTGTGTCCTTGTTTAGCATCATGAAAATCTAGACAGAATTTTTACCCAATCTTCCTCTGTTGTGACCAGACCCACACCCACACGGACTGTGGCAGCCTTGGTTTTTACTTTCTTTTGCACATAGCTAGGCTAAAGAAGAAAGCCACAGATTTAATCTGCCATCATATATGTGCAGCTAGTTCTTTTTTTTTTTAACTCAAATTCAGCCTAATTTTTGGCTGTTCTGCTGCTTTGATTTATCTGGGTATAATGTCATCGTCCTTCACTCAATATTCATGTTGTTTTCACAGCTGGAGAGTTATGTTGTTTATAAATGTTACCTCAGGATAAGTTGCAAAATTCAGTATTTGTTTTTTACCAATACATGCACTTTGAACGTTATTCTTATTTCCATAGGTGTTGGAGTAAGCTTCCAAATACTATAAAAGTGTCTGTGAATGTGTCGGGGACAACCGGAAAGTAATAGTTATGAAATATCTACAAGTAATATATCTAGTTTTACTGTTTTCAAATAAGAGTCCATAGCATGCATATCCATTATTGAAAGTCTGTGGCCTGTGTATCAATTTGAAGGGTAGATCTTAACTCTGTCAGTATAATTTCTTTATCAACTCTATATATTCTGAGTATTTAAAATTACAAAACCAATAGCTACAAGATTTGAAAACGTCTTTACATAACTTTTTTATTTTTTGTAAAGTGGAAAGCATAGAAAGTAGAATGTGGTATTATCTGAAACATAAAACGCCCCTTTCATTTCACAGATACAGTAATAGACTGAATTAGGATGTTCAGGAAACCCGGGGGGACAGAAATTGCTGTGATTCAGCAGTTCTACCATCTTTGAGGGAAGAAAGAAAAACATTGCAAAATGGTGTCTGGGCAGGCAACGCAGCATTTTAATGGCAAAGCACTTTAATTATAGTAAATGAATGGTTTCATGCAGTCTTAAAAATTCTCATTACCATCCTGTGTTGCCGGTGGACCCAAACTAAGGGGCTAAATTTAAAGGGCAAGCATTTTACAGTATGTTTAAATATTGTGATGGAAGCTTTTCTCCTAAGCATAGCCCTTGGCTTGCAAAATACAAGTATTTTCATTAATTTAGAACTCTTTGAGAAAACATTTCCCGTTTAGTATCCTTGTCTACATACCTTTAGTGCATACTGGTCTTGCCACAATAAGAGTTGCCAAACACTTGTTGATCTCCGTTGTAATCACCCAGACAGCCCAGTCCCCAACTTGAGTATACATTGCTGTTGACAAATATCATGTAGCTGTTGGGGATTCAGTGCTGCTGAATAAGCACAAGACAGACAGTACAGAGCCTATCTGCTCTGAACGTAGAGTCATTTGTAGTGGGGCACATTGGTGGTGCATGTGTAAAGATCCCATCTAAAATCTGATGAAATCTATGTAATGGCTATAGAAGCTCCACGCAACCTTTTATGTACCTGGATACCCCTTTCCATGTGACTACCACTAATTCCCCATATCGATAATTAATCAATCAAAGTCTTATTATATTCGCAATAAATATTCTGCAAAACATTTCCAATAGTTAGATATTCTTTAAACTACATAGTCAAAAGAGACATATCTCGGTTCTTGCATTTCAAATTAAAGCAACTCATTTGTGACTGCCATCTTACATAGGAGAGGCCTGAGAGACATGCCGTCATCCCTGTATCCAGTGAAAGAACAAGTTGAATTATTTTTTTTTTTAAATATTATTTTCTTGATTCCGCACCATTGGATGGTATTCCACAAACATGATAGCGATACTCAATTCAACCTCTCCTTCCAGGCAGTGCATTTCCTCACAGTTTACAGAGTACTAGATCAATATCAGCAAATCTCTTCACTCCTTCTCTTGATGGTAATCGCATCCTGTACATTTTTCTCTCCTCCATCACCAATCAATCCTCCTAAATGCCGGTAAACATTATAGCAAATAGCAAAGCTCCTTAATTATGACAATTAATTAGCTTCAGTAGATTCATCTCATTCTGATTAATTAGGGTCAATGTGAAATCCAACTGTCCAGGGAATGAATAGCTTGCTCTATGGCTAGCACTGCTGCCTCAGGGGTCCGGATAATTAGTTTCAAATCCCACTGCTGTCATCGTATAAATGTGTGTTGCTTATTTGATGATTATTTGCATGTCTTCTACAGTGCGCTAATTATGGATGCCTGTTTGGTGTGTTCATTTTGAAAGACTGCAGTAGGAGTCAATGTGTCTCAAGTGATCAGAGCCCTATGTCGACATTATCAAGGCCTGTTCTATCAGTTTAAATGTTTGCATGATTGTATTCACTGTTTATTGCAGCATCTTAGAGACTGGTAGTTTTTCCTTTCAAGTTGACTATATACCCTAGAACCTACACACCCATAGGGACAGCACAGGCAGGTTTGTTTAGGTTGTAGGTACTTTCATGTATATAAATAAGTTATTCACAAAAGGGATGATGAAAGAATGAGAAGAAAATGCAAGCTATGTGACTATGTTAACTCCCAGGCATGTATACCTTAGGAGTACAAAGATCCATGTAACCACTCTCCTGGGTGACTCTCAATCTGGGCTGGAAGGGCCAATAACAAGCTCCAAAAGACCAAACTCTGCTTGCCCCAGTCAGAAAACAACCTCATACAAAATGCTTCAACGTAAAATCAATATTATTTAGAATATTTACAGTTCAGATTTGAAACAGAATGACAATGGAGATGAAAAGTCTGAATGTTCCACGAGTATTGAAATTGTGGCAATGGTGGTTCAAATGCGAAAGTGAATATTGAATTCATGTTAAAAGCAATGTCTTATGAAAAAATGGCTTCTGAAGAGCATCCACTATTGCTCCACTCCACTGAGACACCTGGATCCAAATCGGGGCTTAAAATTTCTGGTTCACCAGACGTAATTCCAGTTCTTCACTGTGTGCCAGCTTAACCCTTTGCGGTCGTTAGGCCAGAAAACTGGCCTTATAAAAAGTGTGCTATAGGTCGTCAGGCCACCGCTGGTGGCCCTGCAAGTTTCTGACCGATTTGCACAGTCGCCTGGTCGAGAAAAGTGGCCTGTGTTATTCCTACGTGCTTGAAAAAAATAACTGCTGTAATTATTGGCGTTTTTTCAATAATTAATTACGACTAATGTAGCGTGACATTGAAAATTAAATACGACTGCAAAGGTTAATACTCAAGGCAGTTTTACACACAATTACAAACAACATCTCCCCCTGTCAGCTCCTGCTACAAATCTGAACTTTCACATACCAATCAATATTCTTTCAAGACATACACATGTCTTGAGGAAAAGACCTAAAAGGGTCGGTCCACTCATGTATTCTTTTAACCTGCATGTCTGCTTATAGAGACATCACCTTTAGCAAAATGCTGCTGTCATAAAATCACAGTATAATAACGCCATTATACCTGAATGATTCAATTTCCTGCATCTTCTATCAGATTAAAGGTGGTATTAATCTCCAAAGTTTTGCATGCCTGGTTGTAAATGCACAGTTCTTTTCAACATCATTGTGGTATGTATGGATGAGTCAGGAAATCCACTAAAGCAGGGTTAAGGGATGACTCCATAGACTGGCACAGCCAACGCTGCAAGGTTTTGCCTGGTGGCAGTGCCTACAAGTTGTACTGTTTTAGAAAAATTGTACTTTATCATTGCTTATTTCTGTAGATATCTATAGGTTTTATTTTTTTATTATTAAATTTGTTTTTTTATTGGTTATGTTCCATGCAGATAATCACTCCATGCAGGAAGCTTATTCTCTGTGCTGAAAATCGTAAAGAGATGGAAGACTGGATTGCGGCACTGAAGAGTGTCCAAAACCGAGAGCTTTTCGAGGTGGGTGTCCAAGACCTCCAAATGAGAGGTCTTTGCATAGTCCAGGTAACCTAAGGAACAGAAATGCTGACTTAACCATCTGTAATGTGTCGTAAAGAAAGCAGAGTTTTATGGCCCATGAATAATCCTGGCTTCAAATTCTGTTGTGTTGCAGACAGAAATCTCCAGTTAGCTTTATAGTGCAATCTGTGAATTCGAGTTGGCTCAACTGAGATGTTGATGATTGTTGGCAATGAGAATTGCAAAGTTCAATACTGTGGAAGCAACAGTAGGATTTGCTGATTCTGAAAGCAGAAAATGAAATTTGAAACCTCTAGGGGGGGAAAAAATGGAGATCTCTCTTACATAATCTGGGGATATTGGATTAGCAGTTCTGTCACATGAGAATCATCCATCCTATAGCTTGACTATGCTTGCTGAATTACAGGGTAAAGTTAGGTCACAGTGGGAAGTTGGTAGTAGTGTCATAAGTCAGTATTTTATTTGACTCTCTTCTGATTTCATAGCTTTTTTTGTACTCTTGACTATTCTTGGTAGCAGCAATAATGAGACAAAATGGTAGAGCACCCTAGAAGAAAGTGGATGAGATATTGGAATATTTTAGCTTATTTGCTAATCAAACAACCTGATGAGCTGAATGGTCCCTTCTCATTTTATTAAACTTGCTATGTTGTCTAAGGTCAAAGATTCCATTTAGTTTTTTGTGGTATAAGGTGACAATGGACATCTTGCATGCATCAGCCAAACTCAAACTTAATTTAAGACCATTTTTTTTCCAATAAGTTCAAATATAGCAGGTTTTGAGGACATGAATGGGTGTGTAAAGTGGTTCAAATCCCCACAAAAATTGTTTTTTATTCTCATCAATTAAGTGAACAGAGAGACTAATGACATAAATATCACTCTGTTATCTCCACTGGGGTGAGAAATGTTGGTGAAAATAAGATGACAAATGTAGAATGGTGAACATAAAGTGAGAAAAACATTTAATATTGTAATTAATTTGTATTGTTAAATAATTTGGAGTATAATGCTGTTAAATTGTTGGTGAACAAATCTAATCATGAAAATCAGAATAGGAATTTGATACATGGACAATCCTTATTGCATAAATATGGGCGGTGCTGCATGCCCAATATGGCATTTTATTGTATAATGGCAGCAATCCAGGGGCCTCATGTATAAAATCTTGCTTGAATTCCATTGTAAAACTGTTCATATTCTCAAAAGGCAAAAATGGTGTATGCACAAAAAAACAACTGGATTGATAAAACCACACCTACACCATACACCATGTGCCGCACCAAGTTCCTGTATAAATGTCAAGTCCACCTAAAACTATGTACTTGTGCATACGCTTTTAGCTCATTTTACTCCATTGCCACCTGTCAATATAGTTTATAGAGTCAAAGTGCTGTTTTTGAATATTCATGATTTAATCACAAAAAAATTTGACTGTGTTCCTAAGTAACATCTTTTCTACAAAACATGAAAGAACAGAGGGAAAAGCAAAGCATAAAATGAAACTTCAGTGAATGTAAAGATGCAGTATCATTGACTGAAGTGGAGAACCATTAAAACATTCATTTTACTGGTCTCTCTCTGCAGGATTCTTAAATAAAAGAAAAAAACATGTCAGAGTAGCTGAGTGAGGAGAGCAATAGCAATGTGCCATTATGCAGTGCCCAGACTGCTGGCAGTACATAGCAGCTGTATGCACAGAACTGCAAGATATTAAGAACATTCTTATTGAACTTGTAAAAAAAAATCTTTTTGCCAAGTAAATCTCAATGTTGCAAACATACAAGACTCTTTAAATTTGATGCACAACATCCAAATGTCTTTGAATTGCCATTTTATACATGTCCCATGGGATAATGTTTGGGTCACCAATGCAGTCATCTTGGCTAGTCTCAGGTGGCAGAGGCAGTCTGATTTTTTTTGTGCTATGTTGCTCATGTACTACGCAAACCAACACAATGCAGCAAACCTTTTGTGGGACGATGGAACCGATGGTCCATTCCGAGGTGACTTACAAATATACTCTGTGTGTGTATGTGTGTACAAGTGTATATGTATGTATATAATATATTTACACACAGGGCTGGCAAAAGTAGGTGTACAGTTGTTTGTATAGAAAAAGACATTCAGGTTTTGATTATTACAATAGCTTTATTCACTCTGTAGCTTTATTAACTCAAAAGAATGTGTCAATGGTGCAGTGCACTTGGGTATAATGTTGAAAGTGCTCAAATTGCCAGCATCCTGTTCTCATAACTGTAAACCTACTTTTGCCCATCCTGTGTGTGTATGTATGTATGTATATTGTCACAAAGTGGACGCTTGGTGGCGCTGTTGCTCACCTTTACCCCAACAGACAAACACTGGACACAGGTTAAAAGTGCTAAGAATATTTTTTTACTTTCTTCTCAATAGGGCCCCAAAGCACCTCCACCACAACAAACGGGCTTTAACTATAATAGTAATACAATAATTAAACAATTCTTTCCTCCCAGCAGCTCCGCCACACTCCCTCCCAACTCTGGCTCACTTGCTGGGTCTCTCATAGTCCTTTATATAGTTCTTGACCCGGAAGTGCTCCTGTCCTCCTGGCCATGTGATTCATTAGCACTTCCGGGTCAGATGGAGACTTGTATTTTCCTCAGCCCGAAAGTACTTCTGTCCTTCCGCCCCCATGACTTGGGAGTACTTCCGGGCTATATTGGAAATAGAAATCCCTGTGTCTCCCTGCAGCATCCCCTGGTGGCACCCACGGTACCCAGCAGGGCTGTGAAGCCAAACTCCATCTCCCATAGTGCCCTGCGGGAATCTGGGGCACAGCTAAGCTGCAGAGAAGTCGCCATCTAGCATCCTGGGGGTTTTGTCCTGGTTGAGCTGCAGGCCGTCCATCACAATAAATAATATAATTATAATATATATATATATATATAATATATATATATATATATATACACACAGTGGAACCTCGGTTTGCGAGTAACTTGGTTTACGAGAGTTTTGCAAGACGAGCTAAAATTTTTAATTAATTTTGACTTGATAAACGAGCGAGGTCTTGCAATACGAGTAGTATGTATACGCTTTGTCTGCTGAACGTCATGTGATCACAACTGAGCTGATGGTGGTTCTCTCTTTCGCTGCGGGATTATGGGCAATCTTCTCCTATTTTCCGTCTGAGTCGGCATGCCTCACTCATATAGTCAACATCCGTACAAGCATATACTGTTTAGATAGATAGATAGATACTTTATTAATCCCAATGGGATAATACGGCATTGTGACTCTGTGTGCGTATGCTGTGACGTGCGAGTCCCCGTCTTGCACCCCCAAACACGAAGCTGAGTCTCAGTACTTTAGCAAAAAAAGCTTTATTCAACTTGAAACTGCAACAGCGCAGTTATTTATTTTAGCGGGATCTGCCACTCTCCTATACACAGACACAGCAGTCAGGCAGGGTCGTGGTCAAATAGTACTGTGCCCTGCGCATTTATAATGTTCCTTGTTCCTTGTATCACCCATCGACGGCAGGCACTTGTAGCATGTCCGCGATCTTTTCGGATTCGCTTTTACGGCGAACTGCTACAGCGCTGGGAGACTGGGATTGCTTTGGGACACTCTTCCGTGTGTCATCCCGTTGAGTGGAATCCCACAAGAGTTTAGAAACTCATTCACACCAGCCATGATTCTTTTCAAAGGTAAAGTGCAGGTTAATTTGTTTTATGTATTTTTACTTTATATTATGTATTAATCATTTTTATATGAATAGTTTTGGGTTGTGGAACGAATCCTCTGAGTTTCCATTATTTCTTATGGGGAAATTCACTTTGATATACTAGTGCTTTGGACTGAGAGCACGTTTCCGGATTGAATTATGCTCGCAAACCGGGGTTCCACTGCATGTATATATGTGTATATATCCATCCATTTTCCAACCCGCTGAATCCGAACACAGGGTCACGGGGGTCTGCTGGAGCCAATCCCAGCCAACACAGGGCACAAGGTAGGAACCAATCCCGGGCAGGGTGCCAACCCACCGCAGATGTGTGTGTGTGTGTGTGTGTGTGTATATATATTTATATAATATAAACACACATTTCTGTGCACAAGCAAGTTTTATACATGTGGCCCCAGGACTCTAAGGCAGTTTACCTTTAGAGTGGTGCTTTAAGTCATCTTTGCGTCCATCTTCTGTTCCAGTCTACTCAGTACAGCATGGACCACTTCTCAGGAATGCACAATTGGTACGCTTGCTCACATGCCAGACCTACTTACTGCAATGTATGTCGTGAAGCTCTTTCTGGTGTTACCTCACATGGACTGTCGTGTGAAGGTAAGTTGTGAATATTATCTTACAGTTGTTGTGCTATTGCAAGAGGAATGAAGTAATAATGAAATGCACTCATTCTTTTTGTTTACCCCGGGCTGAGCTGATGATCCTGAACATGTGGAGGAATGGCTAGAAGTTTGGTGCTTGCCCTTCCACTTGCTTGGTTCCGTTTCCATTTCCACGCCATTTATATGTGAATAGTAATTATATGGGCTTTCATGGTTCTTTATAAGCCCCCTAAATCAGACGACTGTAGAGTCGGTCCTGGAGGACTGTATTGGCTGCAGGTTTTTGTTCTGACATGATTGCTTAATCAGAAACCAATCCTTGGCAATAACTCATGTTATTTGATTTTCTTGTTAGTACTTTCATTCTGCCATGTCAGCTTATTTTTCTATTGTAGATTTCTGTTTCCTTTCCATGGATATCAGCCAAATGATTTGTAGTCTGGAGTGGAGGAGTAATCCTCAGTCATTCACTTTTTTATCTTCAGTTTCCTTCCAAGTATATTATTAAACCAGATAGTCATTCAGTGGGTCTTGCAGTTTGCTGGAGTCTATCCCAGCTGGCTTAGGGCGCAAGGCCGGAACAGGGTGCCAGTTCACAATAAATGCACAGAGGTGTAAATGGAAATAAGTTAAATTGGGAACTGCTGGCTCCTTTGTCATTTACATCTTATTGCTGTAAGGTGCAATTAGTCTTAAACTGCAGCATTCACTGGTTTTAAAGTAAGCAATTAAAGGTGGGGAATCTTAACCAGTGAGACAACTAATATGAATTATAAAAATGTTGCTTGAGTAATAAATGCTTACACAGCAATAATTGACTTTTCTTTAAGAAACTGGGCAAACATCAGCAGCCACTATGGCCCTCCAGGTCAAACTGCAGACCCCTGCTCAGACAAAACACTACAGTAGACACTTTTACATTGGTTGTGGCTTTAAAGTGGATCTCATGTTTCCAATATATTTTTTTTTCTCTTAATGATTCATGCTTTTTTGTCGAAGTTAATTTTTTTATATCATAGTAATGCATTGTCTTTTTCCTTTCCTCAGTCTGTAAGTTCAAAGCTCACAAAAGATGTGCCATTCGTGCGACAAACAACTGCAAGTGGACAACCCTGTCCTCTATCGGCAAGGACATCATAGAAGACGAGGATGGGGTGAGATTGGGACTCTTGATATCAGTTACTAGGACCTGAGCTAACTCTTGAAGAGGCTATAAATGGAATTTTAGATACCGTAACAAGAAGATGGCCTGTATGGAGACGCCAAGATAACATTCACCCTCTTGGTAACCTTGGCGAATACAGGCCACCTATACATACATAATCTCACGCCACTCCCAACCTGAACAGTGCTAGTTATCATGTTACCAGCCATTGCCTTCACACCATTATCATGTGGGTGAACCATGAAATACTGATTTGCTAGTCTTATATGAAAGGTAATGCCCTCTGTCATGAATTCTTCTGATTTAAAGGATTCTCTTCGCTTATTTGCTGGACAGTTTTCTGCCACTTAAGCATCTATCCCTGCCCCCAGTCTGATGCCACTTGAACTTCTAATTCCACCCTTCCTGTGAAGAATTCTCCTCTGCCTGTGATCTGTACAAATTGTAACATGTTGTTAAAATGTATTTTTATGGACTCTTTCACCATCGCATCGCCCACAGGATTAATTAAAAGGGGGGGGGGGGGGTCCCAATCCACACCCACTCCACACCCACTCCCAACCAAGCATATCCACCATTATTTTGAGCCTTGATTTAAATACATTTTTGTTTACCATGGCACCTGAGAGTGGTGTACTGTACACAAGACAATACTACTGCTACTACTAATGCCCGTGTGGTTAGTGGCTCTGCAGGTAAAACATGGCTTTACTCTGCCATCTGCTGGCTGAAGTTCTTTCTCTGATGAACATTTCATTCATTCATTCATTTTTATTTATTCATTGTTTAGGATTTGGCGCCCTCATGTGTCTATCAGGTTTTTTTTTGTGTCCTTTACAATAAAGAACTCTATACAGCCTTCAACATGGTTTTGTTTGTCATTAAATACAGTTAGGCTGTGGTACTGTATTTCATTTCTTTTGACATAATAGGTCATCTTGTGTGAAAATCTGCACAATGATGCTTTTTCTGTAGCGCAAGTCTTTGTTACTATCTCAAACCTGGCTGTCACCTAGGTTAGGAGGATGTTTTGGATTTTCTGATTCTCAGCCATCTATTTCTACCAACCTGTTTTAATTTTTACTTGAAATTTTGTTGTTATTTAAATTTTTATTTTACTTAGCCCTTTTTAGTTACATTTTAGGTAAATTACACATTATACAATAATTTTGTATATAACATGATTAAACTCTTCCGACTGAGGGTTATGAGGGGCTGGAGTCTGTACTGGCAGCATCCGGCGCAAAGTAGAAACCATTCCAGTCCAGTAAAGAGCCAACTAACACTGAGCCAGTTTAGAATTGCCAGTTAACCTGCGCAAACATCCTTGGGATTTTGAAAGAAAACCTGGAGAACCTCCAGGGAAACACTAGTCTCGCAGGGCTAGACGTGATTCTCAAGCGAGAATACATATTTGAGGACAACCTGTTAAAAAGTGTGTAGTGAACAGCAGCCAAATCCTGTGCTACAAAGGTTACATGTACAGAACTACGAGAACTACGTACTTTCTTAAACACCTACACCAAATTTCTCCATTCATGTGTTTTAAACCATCGCTGAGCAAAAAAATACTGAACAAAAAGACTTGGCCCTGAGAGAAAATCAAAAGCTAAAGTTGTTGTTATCCAATCAGGAGTTCAGTAGAACTTGGAGCTCAGTAGAACAAGATAACTGAAGTCTAATAATTAACTTGAATGCTGCACAGACAGACAGACACACATGAAGATCACTGCAGCTACTGGTGTCCCATACATTTGAGAAGTGCCTCTACTACGATATCTTTCTTTCATTTTAACTGTTACATCACTGTATGACATAATAACAGAAGATATAGTTTAGATAAGCAGTGTAGTCTGTGGATAAGCAACGTGTTTAAAATGCTGCAGCTATTTCGTTATGGCATGTTTGCATTTCCAGTTGGACAGTAATGTTCATTTGCTTTATTTGTTTAGATGTGCAGTCAAAAGGTGGGTGCTGTGCAGCCTTGTCTGTGCATCTACTGGTGTCGCTATGCCGATTTGATGATACGGGTGTTTTGAGTACTGAAATCTGCATCTTCTTACTTTTATTCTATGTCCCTAATTTTAATTCTTATTTATTTTGTCTTTTTTCTCTTTCTTCATCATGTAAAGCACTTTAAGCTACATTATTTGTATGAATATGTGCTATATAAATAAATGTTGTTGTTGTTATGTGGCACTTTGTTATCAGATCTCTTAACAGCAGTCCTTTTGACAGAGTGTGATATACCGTTTACTTCAAGTGCATTTTTTGCATTTTCAATGTTTTCATGAGTCTAGCCATCAATTCTTTCAAGTTTACATAGACTCCTATGGTATCATCATAATGCTGAACAACAGAGAGGCACATGCAGCACCTGCGACAACACGTCGTTGACATTTATCATGACGTCCATTGATGATGTTGAATGCTAATTTATAATCTGATACTACAGAAAGGTTTTTCCCTTGCGTCAGGTTAGGTGTATTTTTATAATGTGCAGTATGTTTTCTGCACATGCAACAGAAGTGTATATGTCTAATAGGAGGTTTTAGCAGACTTTTCAACTCTAGACAGTTCATCGTAAACAGGAGCTTGCTGTCTGTCGGACCAGGTTAACAAGAACATGTCTGATCTTTGTAGTCCAAAAGCACTGCCCTTCCTTTGAGCTCTGGCTTCATGTGGTGTTGGATTGTTGCAGAAATGTGACACTCAGTGAGTCGTCTAATTGTTCCGAACCAGTTTTAAGCAAAATTCACTCCTGGTCATCTCCAGACGTATATTTTATACATCTGGCTGCAGCAAAACTAAGGAAACACTGATATGGCAAGCCGTGTGGTGTAGTCGTTAAGACTTTGGACTAGTGAGGTTGTGAGTGCAAATCTCACCACTGACACTGTGTGGCCACTTCACCTGCCTGTGCCTCAAATGGAAAATGCAAAAAGAAATGTAACCAGTTGTGTCTCAAAGGTTGTGAGTTATCTTGGATAAAGGCGTCCACCAAAAAATGTAAATGAAATGAAAATAAAACAGGAGTGGGATTCGATTAGATAGATAGATAGATAGATAGATACTTTATTAATCCCAAGGGGAAATTCACATACTCCAGCAGCACCATACTGATACAAAAAACAATCTTAAATTAAAGATTGATAATGATCAAGCCCATAAGGATCTATAAGTCAAGTATGTTTTCCACAGTGCCACCCATTTCTGTACACACTTTTTGTATCCATTAGGACTATTTAGATTGCTCCTGAAATGTGTAATTTTGACATAATTCACTGTTTAAGTGCAATTTTTTTTGTTCTGTAGATCTCAATGCCTCATCAGTGGCTGGAGGGAAACCTTCCAGTCAGTGCCAAGTGCACAGTGTGTGACAAGACCTGTGGCAGTGTGCTGAGACTGCAGGACTGGCGATGTTTGTGGTGCAAAGCTATGGTAAGATACAGAGAAATTGCCCGCTGTGCGTGAAATGCCCCCGCAGCAGTAGAGTTCATGGAGTAGCTAAAAGAAGTGGCAGAGCTGGCTAAATTTTACTTAGCTTGATGAATCTAATAATGTTAGGCTGAGTCAGGGTGCCTTCTAAACTTTATTCATGTGCTTTACAATGGAAGCCTTTTAGTATTATCTACAGTATTTATTTTGTAAAGTCCCTCATGTGATCTTTCATCTCCTTCATGGAGTAGTCCTTAATTAAATGTTTATCTGCTAGTTTTTTAAACTGGGTGAGCCAGACAACATACTGCAGAGATCATGTTCTGAGCCTTACTAAATTCAGTTCTGGCTGAATTTTAGGTTGTTTTTAATCAATACATTTTTATCATCTTTTTATGTCTCTCAGGTACACACATCATGTAAAGAGTTGCTATCCAGTAAGTGCCCGCTTGGCCAATGCAAGGTGTCTGTGATACCACCTACTGCCTTGAACAGCATTGACTCAGATGGTAAGTGCAAGTGTGGTGGATGAGAATTCATAGTCCTGCAACAGACATGGCCTTCTTAACATATGGGCATGCTGGGCAGTTGCCCGGTGGGCCCCATGCTAATCTATGTAGGTGGTGGCCCCAGTGCACTGCTTGGCCTGGGGGCATATAATGCTGTTAAGACGGCCCTGGCAATAGGATATGACCGTGAGGTGGTCAAATGTCCCATCCTTCTAATGACAGTGTCTTGTATCATTTCTGAGCTTCCTAGTGGTGCTAATGGCAATTATCACTTTGATATTTGACAGAGGAAATATATATTTTTTTGTTATATTCTTTGGACAGGTTTCTGGAAGGCCACATGCCCCCCCTCATGTACAAGTCCCCTCCTCGTCTTTGTGAACTCCAAGAGTGGTGACAACCAGGGAGTGAAGTTTCTGCGACGCTTCAAGCAGCTGCTAAATCCAGCCCAGGTTTTTGATCTCATGAATGGAGGACCCCACCTTGGGTATGAACCAGAACAGAGTTTAATGTACAGTGTCCATCTTTCCTTTAGAGGAATTACAGTTTATGCTTTACAGCAGAGCATTTTACCCCAACCCCAGACATTATGGTCCCCTGTTCAGGTAGCTCAGAAATTCCTTGCACATGAGCTCTGGATGAAAGTATATTCTGCATGACTGTCCATCTTGAAACAGAGGTTTGCCCCATAGTCTAAAATTGTGTCCTCAGGTTGATTGCTGACTCTATAATACTAGGTTAAGTAAAAAGAAATAAATAAATAAAGACAATTTGAAAATTACATAGTAACCACAATGGAGATAAGCCGATGTAATGCAATGTAACACGTTTCCAATGGCTTATGTTAGTTCAAAAACACAAAACTCAGTGGTCTAGTAGAAGCCAAGGCTCCACTGCACGATCGAACCAATGTTGAACAATGCTCTGTAGTGAGATTTCTTCGGGCAGAGGCAGTGAAACCTGCTGAAATTCACTGACGAAAGTTGGCTTGTGGCAGATCAGTAAGCTGTTTGGGTATCCATCTTGCATAAGCTTTACAGTACCATAAGTCATCATGCAGTATGGCACGTGCAGATCCATAGCTCATATCCAAATGTGCAGCAACAGTGGACAATGTAATCCATCTGTCTTCTCTGTTAAAGGCATTTGCCATGTCGATGTGGGCTTGTGTGCACGATGTTGATGTTCCACCAGATCCAGCTTTGTCGGTTGTGCTTGTTGCTCCCACTTTAAACCTTTCAACCCATTCATAAACTTTTTGTTGAGTCATTCTGTTTTGACTTCCATACTTAGACTACATTTTTCAGTGAATTTGAGTAGGTCTCACTCTCTGGGCCCAAAACAAAACTCTTACCAATAAGCCATTGCAAATGTGCTGTATTGTGTCAACTTCTATTCATTGCAGTTACCAGGTAATTTTCAAGATGCCTTTACTTTTTAATTTACCCTTGTAGCTCAGTGTGTGTGTGTGTGTGTGTGTGTGACTTGGGATGATTACACATTCCGCCCAGGGTAACATTCTACCTGTGCTTGGTCTTGTGAGAATGCTCTTTGGCTGTTTTGTCCCTAATCTGAAAAATATTGCGTTGAGAAAGAGATGAGCAAATTCCACATTTCTGCTACCATGCAGTCAAATAACCATATTTCGAGCTGACCTTAATCTACTGTTTACCTTCATGCACTGATAAATGATTTTCTTTCTTATGTTAGATTTGAGAAACAGACAATGTGTGGTTAAGAGAATAAAACTGTTTTGTATGACATCAAATTCAATGACATATTTTTGCATCATGCCAATATAACCATTTTTCCTTAATGTATACATTTCATATTTCAACAGAAGGCCAAAACTTCCAGTGCTTCTCCTTTTGTGTTCATAATAATTTGTCATGAACACTTCATTTTTGACTTCGAGATAACTTTTTTTTTTGTCCAGTGTCTCCTGACTAACCAGTATGAAAAAGTATACGATATGCCATTCAACTTGTCTTGATGTCTAGTTAGGCAAAACATCAAATTTTGGGGGGTTTTCCCCCTTATTTATGGCCATGTGGACCTGAAAAACATTCATTTTTAGCTTATTTTTGGACCATATATTGTGCCACTAGGTGTCTTCAGCAAAAATGATCAGAAGGACTTGAAGTTTGGAATATCACATCTGCCAACCCCAGGGGTTCACTGCCTAATGTGATACAAGAGGTCAAAGTTACTCCTTTTCACAAAACTTTGACAAATGGGGATTGCTAATATACGCTTATGAAGTGTTGTTTCAGGGGTGCCAGGGTCAGTGATTATGGACCTCTATCAGAGGGTATAAAATGATAAATTTCTGTTATAGTCGAGAACACTTAGACTTCGAACATTTATATTGAAGCACACATTTTAATATTTCAAATATTTGACACAACTGTTCTTGTTTATTATGTACTTATGAAGTAAATCATTATTTTTTTGAACACCTCAAATTAGGACAACTTATGCTAATTCATACTTTTATTTTTTATTTAGCAAACGTGGTATTGTAGTTTTATAAAAAGCTCTTGAGTATGCTTTATAAAGTATGACAAACAAACAAACTTGCAGCCACAAGGCACAAAACAGGGAATTAGTCTTCACTGTTATTACTGATTTTTAAGAGATGGCCTATACATGGGCTGCTGCGTTGATCTGAAGGATGTACTGCTAGTGTTTCATAGAGCTGAAGCCATCAGTCCTGGAGAAAGCAACGTGAATTAGACATTTGCTGTCAAAACATTACTTTGGCCTATTTTTGAAGCCTCGAAAGTTATTGTTTTGTAATTTTTATTTATTTACGTACATCTTGTGCTCTGAGTATCGTTAGCTGACATTTTCGAGCGATAATGTGTAGTGCCACTGCTATGCAGTACTCCTGCAACAGTTGCTAATGTCGCTGGCACTATTTTGTGTTTAGCGCTTCTCAGAATTTTATTAAAATGTATGACAGATGAAATTCTGTTCATAAACTGCATAAGCAAAAATAAAATGATTGTACATACTGTAGCAGAATGGCAGTGATTTGGGACTTTTCTTTTTGCAACTGGGTTTTAATGTTCTCCTTTGTTTTTGATTTTTTAAAAAAATTTAATTGAAAACTGTTACCTGGTTTGTCAATTGCCAGTCTCTCCTACTCGAGTAAATCAAAGATATGACTAATGCATTTGTTTTTTTATATCAGCTTCCCAATACCATACTCAGTACATATGACATAACTACTGCTGCTGCTACTATTGGCACCAATAGTAATCATTGAATTTCAGATATTAAAAAACCAATTTGTGTTTTGTTCCATTTTTAAATAACCTTCTCTTTACATAATTAAAGTGTACAAACCGCCTCCTGGAGTCATTTCCCTTTTTCTTTATCTCCAGATGTCACGTTCCTCCTTTAATATCTGTGCTCTTTTCATTGATCTTGAATTTCTTGCATACAGTTGCTGCTTGCTGAGTGGCTTCAGGTGTTAGAACATTACAAAATTTTCAATAACGACAGTTAGTGGTGTTGGACTGGAGCCCCTTCCAGACCAGCTGTCTGCTACCCTGAATTGGATACATGACTTAGAATTATGGATGGGTGAATGGAATGAAGACCATTGACTTTTTCCTTTTTCATAAAGTCAGCTTCTTGAAATTTCCTTCTTGTTAATTTCTTTGCTTGTCTTCTGCTTTTTCTCCCTCACAGCCTTCGCCTCTTCCAAAAGTTTGACACCTTTAGAATTCTAGTATGTGGTGGAGATGGAAGTGTGGGCTGGGTCCTGTCTGAAATCGACACCCTCATGTTACACAAACAGGTAATTTTCTAAGTCCTCAGCCTAAGGAGGTCACAGGCATTGGGCACAGAGGTTTGTCTTATTAACTCTGCCCTAATGCCATGGTTATGCATTTGACTGTATTACTCTTGTCTTTTTAGTGCCAACTGGGTGTTTTGCCTCTGGGCACAGGCAATGACTTGGCACGTGTGCTAGGCTGGGGCTCTGCATGCGATGATGATACCCAACTCCCGCAAATCCTAGAGAAACTGGAAAGAGCAAGTACCAAAATGCTGGATAGGTGAGTGTGAATAGTACATTCTTTAAGGGTGTGCCTTGTGTAAATATATGGGTTTAAAAGGGGAATGAATGGTCCGATTCTGGGATGTGGGCAGGGTAGACTTTGTAGAAGATTCAGTTAAAAGAAGGCATTTAGGCATGAGATGAGTAAGGAGTGACAAAGACTCTGCTCAAGATCTGGGAAATGTCTGTACGATATTAGCCAAAACAGACTAGACTTTGATCTTTTGGGATTTTGTGATTGTAGCCTTAAAAAGTGTTTTTTGCTTTCCTTGTAGGTGGAGCATCATGGTTTACGAGACCAAGTTTCCCCGACAGCCTTCTTCATCCACTGTTACTGAAGATTATAGCGAAGACTCTGAGGTAATGGACTAAATAATTCAGGCTAAAGGCTAACCCAAATCATTTCTCTATTTGTGTTTTCAATTTGGGCCAAAATTGTCAAGTCGCAGATGGTTCTTAAAATCCTTTATTATAAGTCAAAAGTAAGACCATACAATTCAAAAATTCCCCAGTCAGTTTATTTCATATGTGGCATTTCATGGTCATCCTGGATTCTAAAAGAAAACGGGAAATCGCCAACCAGACAAAACATAGTGAAATACAAGAGAAACGATCATTTTCAATGGTCTATACTTGCTAGATGATCAGTACACCATGTGGGCGCCTTTGGATAAATTACATTTTATTTGTGTACTCACACATTACTGTGATACTTTACTGACATTGTCAGAAGACCATTATGTTGTGTTCTTGGTGTCAAATAACCATTAGGGGTTTTGTGTGCTGCCGAGTGATCATTATATTCTGTAAGCACATGTCAAATGTAAAGTATGTTTCATATACAGTTGTGCATTTTAATACATTCTTGTTTATTATGGTGTTGGAGAGTTGAAACGTGTTGAATATGCAAGTTAAGAATTTAATTTTACTCTTTACATACAACAATACTGCTACAGCTACTACTATCAAAATATTTAGTTTGCTGTTTATTTTTGTGAGGAAAATTAGATCTTACCTTAAATTGCTTTTTGTGGTGGCCAACTAACAAATCAACACTGCATTCGCCCAAAAATCTGACCAGAAATTCATTCGAACTCCAATTACACCTGAACACAGCATTACCCGCAAACGTGGCTGTTGTATTTCCATTTTGCGTCATCATTTAGTGTATTACAGAGGTGATGCTTATTCTCTTATTAGTTTATGGTTTTTGTCATTTGTATTATTGTAATATTGATTCTTCTGTTTAATGTGGAAATTTAACTCTGTAAACTGATCTACTGAAAAGGTCACTATTTAAATAATACTTTGGTCTGATCTGAGAAGTGGTTTGGTTGTTGTCAGCTCCTGTCTTAACTTTATTTGAAAGTTACAAGTGATGCTTTTGCACCTCTCCAGTGAGTCCGCCTTTTGGCTCCAGTAGGGAGAATACTTGATATTATTGGTACAATGAAAGGGCCCTGATTTCCTATAAAATGTTTTTTTATGGGTGTATTTTCTCTTTTATACAGTGTTGATCAGTGAAAGACAGAATAGCCCATAACCTGGGCTTTGTAAAAGCAAACTATTTTGAAACAAGATATATTTTCTTTAGAGATTGTATGCTTTATTTAGAGCAAACTTAGTGCTGTAGAATTTCCTTCCTGTGCTCCTCCTTTGTAGGTCCAGCAGATATTAGTTTATGAAGATTCAGTTGCTGCTCACTTGTCAAAAATCTTGACATCCGACCAGCACTCAGTGGTGATCTCCTCAGCAAAGTAAGTCCAAAGTTTCAATTACGACAATGAATTTTGCATGGTGTGCTTTTAAATTTTAATTATTGAACAGTACCCCCATAATTGTGAACTGGATTGAGCAGGTCTGAAGACGGATGGATGAATGAATATTGAAAATTCAACAATTTTAATTATTACCTATACTTTATCACACTGTTGAACAGGATGTTTGAATGAGTTTAGAAGTAAAAGCGAGCTGTAAACCCCTTAAGGACACTTGGCTTTAACTATCCCTTTTAAGCCTGTTTAGCTCAATGTGAAAAGAAGAAATCGTTCATATTCACAAAAAAAATCATTTAATCTTCTGTCCATTCTCCAGTCCACTCCTGCCATAGCAGTTACATTTAAAAACTTTAAAACTGCCCACCTCAGCCACATTGACGTAACAGATATCTCAAGTGTTTGTGTCGATGTATGTGGCAACTGCATTTTTCCTATTTTCCAGACTGGATCCTTTTAATGTCTAATATACACTCACTGAGCAAATTATTATGAGCACATGCTTATCCATGCCATTATGTAATCAGCCAATCATATGGCAGCAGTGCAGTGCACAACATCATACAGATATGGGTGAGGAGCTTCAGGTAATGTTCATATCAAACACCAGAATGGGGAAAAATGTTATCTCAGTGATTTCACCCATGGCATGACTTTTCTGTATTTCTGTAACTGCTGATCTCCTGGGATTTTCACACATGACAGTCTAGAGTTTATTCAGAATGCCACGAAAAAAAAACATCCAGTAAGTGGAAGTTCTGCGGCCATAAATGCCTTAATTAGAGTGGTCAGAGGAAAATGCCCTGACTTGTTCAGGCTGACTAAAAGGCTACAGTAACTCAGATGACCATTGAGTTCATCTGTGGTGAACATAAATGCATCTCAGAATGCACAACACATTGAATGTCAAAGTAGAATACCACTTTGAATTCCACTCCCATCAGTCAAAAACACAAAAATAAAACTGCAAAGAGCACAGGCTCAAAAAATCTGGACTGTTGAAGACTGGAAAAATGTAGCCAAGTCTGATGAATCTTGAATTCTGCTGATACACACAGATGGGAGGAACAGAATTTGGCACCAACAGCATTAATCCATGCACCCAACAGTCCAGGCTGGTGGTGGTGGTGTAATCGTGTAGAGAATGTTTTCTTGGCACACTTTGGGCTCATTAATACCAACCAATCATTGCTTGAATCCCACAGCCTGTTTGAATATTATTGCTGAACATGTGAATCCCTTCATGGTCACAATTTACCCATCTTCTAATGATTATTTTTAGTATGATAATGCACCATGTCACAATGCAAAAACTGTATCAAAATGGTTTTATGAACATGACAATAAGTTCAATGATGTTCTTTGGCCTTCCCAGGCATCGGATCTGAATCCAATAGAACATCTTTGGGATGTACTGGAATGGGAGATACACCACATGTGCTGACAAATCTGCAAGAATTGTGCAATGCAATTATGTCAGCATAGTCCGGGTTTTCAAAGTGATGTTTCCAACATCTTGTGGAACCCAAGCCAAGAAGAACTGAGGTGTTTTGAGAGCAAAAGGAGGCCCTAGCTAGTATTAGTATAGTGTTTTTAAGAATTTGCTCCATGAGTGTACACACAATTTTTACAATAGATTTCAAATTCTAGTTTTTATTCAATAAACTGAAAATGCATACTGGCAGCAGACACTACAAATACCTTAATACAGTCTCCCTTCTGGTAGTCTCAATGTGACTTTTAAATTATACAATGCCAAATTGTTTTACAAAAGCACAAATGGAGTTGATACTAAAATGCATCTGGAAAAAGTGTTTTTATTATTTTTTTTTTTTTTTGGTATGAAAACTGGTGTGTGTCGTCTCCCACACAGACTGAATGCAACCTTTTCCTCTCTGAAATGATGTTCTGTGGATTGCAATTATTTTTTTTCCATTAATACCATACTGACCTGTGCACTTCACCTGCCAGGGTGCTCTGTGAAACGGTAAAGGATTTTGTGGCGAGAGTGGGGAAGGCTTACGAGAAAACACCAGAGAGTTCTGAAGAGTCAGAGGCCATGGCCAAGAAGGTAAGATCAAAGTAGGAGTTTTTTATTGAAAAGTTCTCCATGAGCAAAGCTTCTGCCTTACAGATGTTGTGTTCTGCAGTCACAAACATGGCAAAATAGGATTCAGGTCTCCAAACAGAACCATTAAGTAGGCCAGGACCTTCACTGGCCAGTCCAGAAGAGACTTAAACCCAGGCCAGCTTGCCACATTGAACCACCTACAGGCTTCAGTCTAGCAAAATCCAGAGTGGAACAAACTGGCTTGACAGTTTCAAATATAAATGTCACAAAATGTATTCAAATGTCCTAATAGTTAGAGGATAACTACAAATCCCTGGACTGTAGACAGAAGGGCAGTGAAAAAAACTTCATAATTGACCAATGTTTATTAACAATTTAATAACAAAGCAAAACATTTTGTTTAATTTAACAAAAAATATAACTAAAGTGGTTGTTGGGATACGCTGCAGCTTACCCCATGACCCTGCTCAGGATAAATGAGTTTGAAAATGGATGTATGGATAGGTGAGCAAATAAGAGTAGCCTAGAAGGCAATCCAGTGAAAACAAGTCCCAATACACCATCCACAAGGAAAATCAAATAACAGAAGTGAAAATGTCTGTAAAACAGAAATAAGAACTGAAACAACATTTGCATAAAGACTCCTCTAGCAATCACAATGAATTACTAGCTTGATCTAGCTCTGACATCCAAGTAAAGGCAGAGGACTCAGCAGTGGAGACGTGTAAGGGTAGCCTCACCTGCTGGGAATCCACTCACGAAACACATGGAATAGGGGCATATTTTATATGTCAAGTCAAGTCAAGTCAAGTTGGGGAGCATGCACTGGTACAGCGCGTTGCCGTACCCACCACATGACGAAACAGCTCAGGATCCAGGTTGGCCACCCCCCAGGCAGACCTACCCTCCGGAAATGACCATTTATCTGCCGCAGCCAAGTGTTACGTGGGCGTACCCTTGGCCTGTTCCAGCCACTCGGGCCCCCAACAATGAGGATTTTACAAGCTGGATCACCCTCGGGGAAACGCGCCACATGGCCATAGTGCCGTAACTGATGCTACCCCACAATGCAGGGAATGTGCCTCATTCAGGACTCCATGAGCAACCGCTCATTCGACACAAAGTCAAACCAGCGGTACCCAAGGATTCTCTAAAGAGACACAGTACCAAAGGAGTCCAGTCTTTGTCTCGGGTCAGTGGATAGCATCCATGTCTCGCAACCATATTGCAAAAACATTAACACAGGAAGCACCAGAACTCTAAAGACTTGGACCTTCGTCCTTTTGCATTGATATCGGGAGCGCCACACTCTCATTTCCAGCGACCTCAAGACCCTCCCCCCCATGCTCTCATAATCCGTCTACTGACTTCATAGGAAGAGTCACCAGAGACATGAATGTCACTGCCAAGGTAAGTAAACCTCCCAACAAGGTCAACACTCTCTCCGCAGAGAGACACACTGCTAATGGCTGTGCCTAAGAGGTCATTAAAGGCCTGGATCTTGGTTTTTATCCAGGACACTCGCAAACCCAAACATTCAGACTCCTCACTCAGTCTCAAGAGCCCCGATCAGAGTCTCTGTTGACTCTTGAGATATTTATATGGAGAGTGCATAATTACAAAAATAACAGAAAATGCATAAAAATCTGAAAAAATAGTTCAATAATAACGATGACACAAACTCAAGTTGATACACAACAGCAGAGTCATAAATTTAATGTTTGTGCATGTGTAGGCTTCTTGAGGACAATAAAATTGGGCACTGTGGGCTGCTGGCTCTATGTACTCATTTTAGGATCAACAGCAGACCTACTCTTGGTCAGACATGCAAGTAATTTCACTGTACCTTCTACATGTGGCATTACTACTACAACAACTAATACATTTTGATAGATTAGTGATGGCATCTGCACACTCTGAACTTTTTGTTTTAGTTTGATTAGCTTTGGATGTTATTTTTTTATATATTTTGATCTATTTCAGTCAAGGGGTAGTTGGAATTCAGTATGCCTGTGGACTTAGACACAAGGTAGAAAGCTATCCCATAAATTGGTATGTGTATGCACATTCTCAAATCCATTTAGATTTTAAGTTTAGCCTTTTGAATTTAAACATGGAACCTTTAGTATAGTACATGGAGAACAGGCAGCAACTATTGCAGGCAGCAACTATTGCTCCATCTCATTTAGCTTTTCTTTTTGATATCAGCAGTTTAATGAAGGGAAGCGAGTTTGATCTAGTAAAAGAATGACCAAATTTGCATAATTTAGGAATATAGTGTCAAATTGGGAAGCACAATATAGCAAAGAGTGCCAATGGAATCAAATGCGACTCATTGTTGTAGCACTTTAGAAGTTCAAAAATATAAATTGTAAATTTTTAGGACTGCATATATTAATATTAGGAAGAAATATTTTAGATGGTGTCACTAAGGATTTTAAGGGTGAATGTTTTTAGAATGACTTTAAATGATCATGTAGCAGAAAACCTGTTCTGATATGGTAGTTTGTACCCCACGTACTTTCTGGTATCTTGCATTATTTTAAAACCTTTCAAGAGTTCTCTCAAGACTGATGATTCAGCTTCTTTTCTAAACTAGCCTTCTGCCATTCCTAACCCTACAGTGCAATGTCCTCAAGGAGAAGCTGGACTCCCTTCTCAAGACACTCAATGAGGAGTCTCAAGCCTCCACTTGCCTTCCCAGCCATCCACCCACCATTGCAGAGGAACAAGAGGATGGAGAGGGGATGCATTCACCTACCAGAGACCACCCCACTCCTCCCCAGATTCCGTGCCCTTCTAGAAGTCCCCAAGCCATCTTTAAACCACGGGAGCAGCTCATGTTAAGAGCCAACAGCCTGAAGAAGGCCATCAGGCAGATCATTGAACACACGGAAAAGGGTAGGTGGATTCACTGGGAATAAAGAATTGTGTATCCATCGTATTTGACAAAATTTATGTAGCCATTGTCCTTAAAAAAAAAAAAAAAAAAAAAAAAATGGGGTACATCCACAACTCTCTCTTAGCACCCTCCTGAAACTAATATCTATGTTACAGAAAAACAAGAACAAAGGAATTTGGTAAAACTTTGGACTTTGGTGTATAGCAAAAGGAACCTTTGAATTCTGATTTATAAATGAGCTCATATAGTGCAAAGGTTTGTAAGATGTGGAAATGTGATATGTATGGATAGAGAAATGGAAACGGGACATATATTTATCTGGTAGTGAAATGTTGAAATCCCAAGTTATTCGAGTACTCTGTGGGTTTTAGTTTCAAGAAGCATTTGTGACCTTTAGTCTGGACATTAGAACTGCACACTAACCATGGATCACAAATGAATGTTAACTAATCAACATTCAAACTGTACCAAACCACCAGCCGAAAATAAATTATAGCTCATTACATGATCTGAATCAACCTGTTTGGATCTGTGACCCATCACAAACCAGATTTATTAACAAGTATGGTTTGTAAATTTGTTCTTCATTGTAAATTACAGAAGCCTATTTAAACGTTTATGGCAGCAAACATTGCTTTGTTTGCTATTATTTCAACTCTGAGAAGAATTATGAAAACCTAGTGCGTTTGTAATGAAATAGACATGTCTAACTGAGTTCTGTAGCTAGTTTACCTGTCCCTGGTCAATTAAGTAGAACCTTGGATGTATATGAACTATTCATTTAATATGCATTATTATAAACAATTATTTTGAATATGTAATTTTATATGAGGTGATTGACTTGAAAAATACTTTGAATAGACTAAGTTATTTTTTTCAGTCGTGGTATGCATTAAATTTGTGTTCTTAATTGAGACATTTATTTTCATTTGAAAAGGTACCATGTTTCTTACTGTTTTATATGTGGCTTACCTTGTTCAGTTGGTAGTGATTTTTAATCTCATGTCTTCCTGGAGAACGAACATAAGAACATTTCCAATAGAATGTGAGCCAATGGTGACCAGCACTAGACAACAGTAAACGTATCAAAAATGTCCACTAAAAAAATCACGTTACTCATGTTGCATAATCAACACGTCCAGTCATCCAGTGGTATGCTCACAATGTACAAACTGTAGGCAGAGGTCTTAAGTATGCTACTGTGATCTGTGAGGGCCTCTAATGAGCTTATTCCCAGGGAGCGTGCGCCCCCTGCTGGCTACCCAAACACATAGTTTTTGCTAAAATATGGTTAAATAAATAGCTCGGCAAAATGAAAGTAGTCCACAAAAGGGAAGCCTCTTCATACAGCATCGCACTTTTGAACTGAATACCTGTCTCTTGATAAATGCAGGATTCTCTGCCTTATTCAAGTAATTGTCTTTGGGGGAGGGGGGGAGTGAGTGACATAAACTCATAGATTAATGTCCTGTTGGGATGTTCACATCTCACATAAGCACTAGAAGCCGTAACTTCAAGCATGGTCAGGACAACTGTGGTGAGGGGCTACTGGTGCCAAGACCTCCATCCATTCATGTTTGCCCCTCAACATAGATTATTAAAAATGTGCTTATATACATATTTTTAATTTATGTGTTTCACATAACAAACATTTTACATAGCAAGAAATAAACTGAATAAAAATTACTATTTGACAAAAAATGTAAAATGCGAGTTTTCCTGGACTGTACTAGACACAACAATTTTGATCACCAACTGCTCAAGAAATTCACCTCCCAGGCTCAAATAATGGTGAGTTCAGTGGTTTGACATTTGCCTTTGTATACTGTATTGTGTGAGCTTTAATCTACCAACAGCACACATCAGCCTTGATGCAGTTTTACTTTTATCTACAGAGAAATGTTTTTGTAGCTAAATAGTGCATAATTGGTGCTGAGAGTACATTAACAACATCATTAAAATGGCCTTCTTATTTAAACTGCAGAAGACTCGCTCTTTAATATTTTTGCCTACATATATTTATTTATTGATTGATTGATTGATCATCCCTTCATTGCTGTGTATTGGGTTTCCTGTGCTTATGGGGCCTGCCCTTGACAGATACAGCCTCTGCTTGGCTTTGGGCTTGTGAGGCAACAGTGTTAACCTGCAGCTTTGCATCATGCAGGATGAAGCTCTCTTTACTCCAGTCTCTTGTGTTTGCACTCTCAGGCATATTTGTTTTGAATCAAAAATACTGTGGGTTTGCTTCCTGTTGTAATCCTACATCACTTGCCCACTAACTTTTTCTGCTGCACACCCTGACTTCAGAACATCACCATCACCACAATAATTTTGATTGTTTTTTTCATAACGATGCCTTTGAAATGAATGCAGCTTATTTTCACAGATCAAAGCCTTTGCCACATCAAAGTGAACGTATTTGGTACTGTCACAGATTGAGTATTTGTCCACCTCTTGAACCCTCAGGTACCATATTTGGTACTGTCACAGATTGAGTATTTGTCCACCTCTTGAACCCTCAGGTACCATATTTGGTACTGTCACAGATTGAGTATTTGTCCACCTCTTGAACCCTCAGGTACCACTCCAAACATGAAGTAAAAGAATAACAACTATTTATTCTGTTATTGTACCATGCACAAAGCACCCTTTCCACCACACTACTCATATAACAATTCTCTCACAATAAACAATACAATCCTCCACTCCCAGACACTTCGCCCTCCTACCTCCCAGCTCAGCTCAGTGTCTGGGCTTTCCCACAGTCCTTTTCTACACCCTGACCCGGAGGTGCCTCTGTTCCAATACCCACAAGTCCGTATTCCTTCCGGGTCAGGGTAAACAGTTCTTTTCTTCACCCCGGGAGTACGACGTTTCTTCCGGTCACGTGACTGTGACGCACTCCCGGGTTATAGGGCACCCAAGAGCCCACTAGCCCCCTTACAGCGACTCCCGGTGGTCCCCAAGGTATCCAGCAGGGCTGTGTATATAAACTACAAAGTCCATGAGGCCCTGCTGGAACACCATCCAGCACCATCATGCTGTCCGGAGGGCTCCTCCTAGCGGCCTGGGGGTGGCGACCGGAGTCTGTAGCCGGTCGTCCATCACATTACATTTATAAGCCTTTTATTATGTTTGTATCAAGGTCCTGGAAACTCCATTATAAACTGCTAGAACAGAGGTTTTTTTTTTTTTTAATTTATAATAAATGCTTTACTTAAGAACACAGTTTCACTGGCCAAATTAATATATACTATGATTTTGTAAAAATTCTTTCTCAGTGATCAAATAGCATCTAATACCATGCCCTTTGAACCTCTTGCTTCTTCAGTACTCATGTGTGTCATCCCAGCATTATTTGCTGTCACTTTTGCTTCAGCTCTAACTGACTGGCATTGACTTTCTTTCTTGACCTGTAGAGAGAAGCCAAGCAAAATGACACCTTTTATTGGCTAACTAAAAAGATTACAATATGCAGGCTTTCGAGGCAACTCAGGCCCCTTCTTCAGGCAAGATGTAATGCCAATGTTTTTTTTTTTTTTGGGTGGGCCTTCTTTGCATCCCCGTTTTTGTTAAGAACTTTCCAGATATGTTGAGCATTTGCCAAAGGTAAGCAATTTGCTCAAAATATCCAAACTCAATCATTCCCCCCTTTGCAATGCCTTTGTGTGTTTATTACCTTATTTTTTCTTCTTCATTTCAGTAACCAATTTTGCCTTCATGGCATCACTGTTTTGGTAATAATTCTGAGAGTGCTGCAGGCTTTTCTATTAGAGAAATAGGGCAAAGGCCGTTGTTTTCCCTCTCTGTTCAGTGTGGTCAGACGAGGTATGACACCAGTACAAAGTATAAATGTTGGGGTGCAATAACACCAAAATAAACCGAGGTTGACAGAGTTAAAACAGAACAAAGAAGTGTAGCCTGCACTGCCTTCTCTGTAACTTTAAGTAAGCTTGGATGTGCAGTCTGGCTTTGGTCAAGAGCTTCCTGTCCTGCAGCTGGCCCAAGTCCAAAATGAGACCCAAGCATCTGAGAGTATCCTGTCTGCAGTCATCCACAGCCGGTATTTCAAGGTCCTATTTTGTCCTTTAAGGAAAGGCTTTCTTACTGCCACTCGTCCTGTCAAACCTGTAGCACAAAGTCTCCTCTTCACAGTAGAAACTGAGACTTTCTTTTTTCGACTACTGTTAAGCTGTGCTTGAATCTGTTGTGCTTGCACCTGCCTGTCACGCAAACTAGTGACCCTCTGAAGCTTGTCGTCTGATTGCAATGTGACTTTCCACTTCCACTTTCCAATTGTCCTTGGATTACGTAGGCCACCATACTCACTGACACTTTGATTGTTTTGAAAATTCTCTAAATGAAAGGCCTACACTTCTAAGGGTAAGAATGCTCTGTCTCATTTCATTTATTAATTCCTGTTTTCTTGCCATTAGCACTGGAATATTATCCAAGTAGTACTTCAGAGGGTGTAGTAACACAGTCTGTTAAAACTCTGCTTCAAGACAAACACAGATTGTTTTTAAGTAATCCACAGATGTTGGGACACCTGTGCAAACTGTTTGCTTCAACTTGCATGGCTTAATTTACTTTAACTAATGGAGCACATCTGTAGGTTGTAACCTAATAGTTGCTCCCTGAAGAAGGCCCATTTGTAGTATGTATCATGGTGGTGCAGTGGTTAGCACTGTTGCCTCACTGCTCAGATCACATGCTTTGCCACAATAAACAATCCAGAATTGTTGGCAGAGTTTCCCCTAACACTCAGGAACACTTAAAAGACCATTTCTCTATAATAATCCACTCAAAAGTTCCCCACTGACTTCAATGCATTTTGCAGAGTTCGGTGAAATTGGCGAATATTTCCATGATTTCAGCAGGGTTTGCTTATCACTACCTTGGGGGTATCTTGGTGGTGGGGAGAGGGGAGTTCCTTTTTACTACAGTGAGGAGAGTGTTCCGGGATTTTAAACCCCGAAATAAATCCAAATTAATCTCACATTAAGATGCACCATCTGTAGAAGTTAGGTAGTTCTGCCTTAAAATTATTTACCCAGGAAGTACTGGGTGCAGCTGCTAGTATTGACATAAAAGATGAAACATAAGGTGGACACACATTATAACTCAGAAAGAGATTTTTGGAATGTTCTTGATTTTACAGACTTTTTCATTTTGTGTTTTACTATTTAGAATTTTAGTAAGATGTCGTAAAGAATTCACCCTTGTATTACACAACTGTGGATATGAGAGAGCTAAACTGTGAGGCTGCAATTGTTTCCGTTTTTCCTGAAAAGCTTTTGCTGTGTGGTGTTGCATTTACTACTTTCTGTTTGATTAGAGAACATTGCTTGTGGTCGAGTACACTCTTTGTCTTGCCACGTGGACCTCTGTATGTAGTGCTATCATCCTCAGCTCACTGTCAAGCTCTTTGCTGTATCCTCAGTAACACCACAGTGAAAGCTTGTCTCTTCCTGACAAGAGAGTTTAGGCCCTGATATTCTCTTCTTGAAGTAATGTGGCTTCTCTGTCTTTCAAGATTGGGCTCAATCACTGACACAAGGTTTAATCCTAGGGGAGCAGATCTTAGAGCTATTGTATGTTCAGAGCATCCGCAGCTCGAAGGCTTTTAGAAAAGTGGATTCAACAGTTAATGAAATTACTTTCCTGCTCCCAGGAGAATGGCCCTGCTTACTGCCCCAAAGAAACAGATGAAATGTTGCACCTAGGTTTTAAAGGGAGGTGTGGGCTCTGGTGACTGGATGATAGCATCTTCCAGTTGCATATTTAATGTCTGCTTATAGTTGTGTTGTTTTGTCCATAAGAGTGAGTCAGAGCTCAGCTTGTAGTTACAAGATTAAAGTTAATGTCCTATTAGTCTAAAGGAGTCCCTGCAGACGTGTCGGCTCCTCCTTGATTGACATGTCTTTTTATCAAATAAAAACCTGCTAGCCACATGCTCATATAACTGTTGTTTAGCCACTTATTTAATTAAGTATTCACTATAGAATGTAGGTGGCCTTCTCCATTTCTGACAAGTCTGCTGTCTGAAGAAGTCTTGTGCAAATGAAAGCCTAGCAAAATGTGGCAGTGCCATCATTGTCCTATACTTTCCCAGCACATCTACCCATCTAATACAAGTTGAAATCTAAGTAATCAACGTAGACCTCAGCGTTATCATTTGCAGCGCACCATGCAGTGCATATGTCTCTGTTACACGCCATTCGGTATGAGATTCGTCAAAGTAGTGTTAATGTTTGTGATGTACCATCTGTTGGAATGACAAATGTGATGCATTTTATTACTAAAAATGTTTGAGGCACACCTTCTTTTGGAATGATTGAGACAATAGCAACTAGGCCGGAACACAGTCAGACACACATACATATATCCTTTTATTAAAGTGGATTAATGTTTTTGTTCATTATAGCTGTGGATGAGCAAAACACCCAGACACAAGAGCAGGAGATCTTCACACTGGTGAGCACATCTGAAGATGAAAACAAAAGTGAGGAAAAGCCATCCCAGGGCGTAAATCTTGTCAGCATCACGAACAAAGGGCGGGCACCAAGAAAAGGTGAGTCACTGCTCCTATTGCATTAAAGTGTTGCCATCTGTGGCCCGTCAAGGACAATAAAACAGTTGTGGCTGCCCCACTCCGGTCACAGATATCGGCCTTGTGTTCCTCCAGCATCCAAATCTCCATGCGAGAGGCTGATTGGCAAAGGAAGTCTGTCAGTGGGCAGCTCTGCATCACTTCCTGCCCAGACAGGAAACCGGGACAGCTTACCGATGCTGAACACGAAAATTCTGTATTCAAGTAAGGTCGTTGACTCTTTATTAACCCCTTCTTTTTCTGTTTTAACAAAAGCCAGCGTGTATCTTAAGCACAAAAAAGACATGCTTCGAAAGCTATTCTTATGTGTCGCGTCTTTTGCCACTTCTCTGTCCTGTGTTTGCCATGTGACAATAAGCTTTTTTCCGATTCCTTCTGCTCTAACAAGTTCTTTAAAAAATTATCTGGAAAATGTACAACAAATAATGGGGTGAGTGACAATTACCTTTTTATACCAAACTGCCTTGGTACAAATATGAACTTTACTGTATATAGGCAGTTCCATATTTTTGCCCCCTCTTGGTTTCCTTTCCTTACTTTTATGCACTTGGAAGCAGTAGCAGTGTTAATATTGCCACGTGCACATGAGTACAGTACAAAACCTCACTGCTGTCCTGCGCCATGACAGTCAAAAATGTATTAAAGTACATAACTTCACAATTATAAACCTAATATATAAACCTCTTGAAACAAATCAGATTTGTTAATATTCTTAGCTTTTAATCAAAAATACACAAATATTGTTGACCTGCTTTTATATTGAACAGGAGGTAGGAGGAAGGGATAATAAACTTTGGTCTTGTGACTTCTCAAGCATGCAGCCAAATTTCCTACTGATAATAATAAAAAAGAATAATTTTCAAATAACCCATTTCCAATAATGTGAATTCTGGTGGTTTAGTTAATTTCAGACAGATATAAGATTTGCTTTGTAGTGTTCTGGTATGCAATAACCACATGTCACATTCAGCAAAGATGTATTTTGAACAGTTACTTTTGCATTCTAAAATATTTTATTCCAAGAATAAAAGTATTTCATGGCATCAGTATGGAATGAATGAAAATAAAGAGACAGTCAACAATTCTTAAACTCTGTATGCCTGTCCTTCATTTCCCTAAAATTGGAGACTCTTACAAACAAATCAATCCGAACAAATTAAAAGCACACAACATACCCAACCAAATCTAAACCTGAAAACAGACTCGCTAAGCATAGTCTAAGTCCACCCATGTGGACAACAAGAGATTGAAGAAGTGGAGGTGAACGTGCACCTTCAGCTGACCTAAACAGATTACGGAAGCCTTCACTATCCTCAACTTCACACAACTTGTAGAGAATCAATGTAAAATCAAAGTCTTTACACTTCCAGCTTGGCAGAGTGCCTTGTACCAGAAGTTAGCAGCCAAAGTATTGAAATTTAATGCAATGCATATACAGTATATTCATTTCTATATATACATTTATGTTAATGCTTTATAAACATTCAATACACTAGAAATCACTTCAAGTTTAACTGAAATAATTGATTACATTCATAAACTGCAGTTAAAAAACCAAGTTGCAGTCATCTCAACTTGAAACAAATAAGCGAGATGACTTGTTAGGGCCAAAAATGAATAAACTGTTGTGATTGGACAGCATTTAAATGAAACAAATATATACTGTACTTCTACCAGTGTTCTTCAGCTCTCTCCATGTTAGCGACCATGTCGTTAATTAAATTGAAATTCCCAACCACAATTAATAGTCATTTTCTAAACCACTTTGTCCTGGACAGCGTTGTAGGGGCTGCTGAAGCCTATCACAGCTAGCATAGGGCCCAAGGTATGAATGAACTCTGGACAAGGTGCCAGTCCATCACAAGGCAACCATGTGTCTTTGGACTGTGGGAGGTAACTGGAGCACCCAGTGGAAACCCACACAAGACAAGGAGAGAAAATGCAAACTCCACGTAGGGAGGACCCTGGACGTGAATTCTGATGTCCTTTCTGCATGGCAGCAGTGCTACTACAGCGCTGCCGTGCTGTCCCACAATTAACAGCTAAGATGTAATCCATTTGAAGGTCATTAAAAATTATACAAAGTGTGAGCCATACCAGTTTGAACACTAGTAATCCGATGTCGAGAAGTCTGTACCTCTGTTGGTAACATTTAAGCGTGCCCTAAAATAAAGTGAATTGAATGGAAATATGAGTGTTATGATAACAAACAATAATGCACTTTCTCATAGTTAATAAATACATTATTAGGGATGCATGCGATTGAAGGTTCTGTCACTCGCTGTTTTGTTTGTTACCAAGGATGACGTGTCATCTTTCTCCCTGGACAGATTCTTTATATAGTTTGCTCAGTATCGCAAACCTAGAAGCCAGATGTCCTTTCAGAATGCACATTTGCTGAATGCAATAGCAGGAATTTATTTATTCATATCCAAACATTTCACAGCCAAGTCATTGTAAATCTGTCTGTAATTAAGTAAACTTTCGCTGGCCTCATTATTGGAGATTACCAGAGCACGCAGATGCAGTATGAGAAAATTATCTGTTTTATTAAGATCAGTGGGACAATGGGCCACAAATTCATAGTTAATTGTCTCAGGAACACTTTCTACTCATTCCTGTTTCCTACTCACTATAAAAGTGGGGTTATTTTTTTATTTAATTCTTAAAAGTTTACCACGTTAATAATGTAATTATTTAAAAAGTATTTAGGTATATTCTTGTATATTTCTAGATACATATTACATATATGTACTTAGATACATATTACATGAAAGTTTTTGTGATCTATTTTAACTAGACCAATAAATCTGCACTGTACCATGCTGTGGGTTTGTAAATGGAAGTGTGTCAAATAAAAATTATTTTAGTTTTGTACAAATGTCAAGTAATAAATCTATCGATTAGCTAGTTCCTTATAAGTCTACTTCTTGTGACATACATAGTGTACTCCATTCATCAATTTTTTGAAGTTCATGTACGTATACAGGCAACATCTGAAGGCAGCCTGTACCACAAATATTGTTCAACACTAAACTTAATGAACCATCTGCTTTCTAACCTGCTTAACCAGTTCATCATTGTCGCAAGTCTGTAATATCTCCCAGGGGCAGCATACAAAACGATAACAGTGATGAGCCCAGAGGGACTTTATATCCAACGTCAGAACATACTGATGGATTACTGTCATCATCCATCCATCCATCCATCCATTGTCCAACCCGCTGAATCCGAACACAGGGTCACGGGGGTCTGCAGGAGCCAATCCCAGCCAACACAGGGCACAAGGCAGGAACTAATCCTGGGCAGGGTGCCAACCCACCGCAGGACACACACAAACACGCCCACACACCAAGCACACACTAGGGCCAATTTAGAATCGCCAATCCACCTAACCTGCATGTCTTTGGACCGTGGGAGGAAACCGGAGCGCCCGGAGGAAACCCACGCAGACACGGGGAGAACATGCAAACTCCACGCAGGGAGGACCCGGGAAGCGAACCCAGGTCCCCAGGTCTCCCAACTGCGAGGCAGCAGCGCTACCCACTGCGCCACTGTGCCGCCCGTACTGTCATCATATTTTAGTAAATCCTGAAAATGATTTGAAAAATATGATCTAAATCAAGCAGGCTGTTGCCTGAGAACTCAACTTGATGCAGTTTATGCCCTCATTTATTGGTACATAGGTTTATGTATATATGTTAATTTTTAAATTACCTGTTAACATTACAATAATGATGATGTGTTGTCAATTAGGATACTGATTTTTTTTTTTTTTTTTTTTTTTTTATTTTGCAATAATTTTTCCTTGGACTTAACTAAGATTTGTGGAGGTTATTTACTCCAGACAATTTAATGGTAACTTTATTTGGCTATTGTCTCCTCTTTGGAACAGTTATGAATTGTTTTACAGTTAATTTGTTTTCTAGCATGCATCACTGTTTTGAAGTTTAGTTGCTAGGACATAACGTCCAATTCCTGGAAGTCACACAATGTGATATCACAAAAGTCTGCTGCACTTGTGTAGCTGTATCCAAAATGACAGATTGCTACCAAACCTTTTATGCATTAAAAGCTATACAGTAGAGTTCTAGGTATATCAAAATTTTGCCATTGTCATTTCAGCTTTGAATTCTAGTTGATGATATAAAGAAAATTCCAGGTTTTCTCATCATTCTGGTTCTCTTACAATTTATTTTTATATTCTGGTTCCCCATTCTTGTCCTAGTGGCTCACCACTATATGTTTTCCCATGGCAGAAAATAATCTGGAACAAACTACCGAGACATGTAATTGAAGCAGAAACCTTGACAATCTTTTTAACAAGTATCTGGGTGGGAGAATTGGGACGGCTTAACTATCAGCCAATCAAAAAAGCTTGATGAACTGAGTGGTCTCCCCTTGTTTGTTAAGTTTAAATTAGAATATAAGAACCTAAAAAATTTATAGTTATGTCAAATAAAAAGCTGACAAATTCAATCACAGTGAATATGGTCCATGTGATTTATAAATTTAGTAGCCTATTCTAGATTCTGCTTAAATATCTTTTATGATATTTTTAAAAAATCTTTTATGATAACCTCCAAGGATGTGAAATCACCTAAAGTTTTAGAAGCAATATACAGTCCATTACATTGATACATTCATAAAATTATTTCAAAAACACCTTCTCAACCACTGCTGTCACAATTAAGGTTTTAATAAAAAGACAAAAATCAGATTGTATGTTTAGTTTAACGTTGTTACCCAAAAGCAGCTTTAGTTCCCATCGAGCAAATGTTTCTCAAATAGCATTTTTAATCTGCAAAAATGTTTTTGAACTGATTTTTGAATCTGCTTACTTGTAGGGGCACCCCTGGTGGCAGGGCCAGCACTGTCATTTAGGTTAACTAGGCACCTAGTACAGACCCAGACTTACAAAACTTAAACTCGGACTGTGCTTATCAGCAAGCTTATAATACCAAAGGAAAACAAATCTCTTTGAGATAATATGTATATAATAATAATAAAAAAAAGGTTTGGAAGCACCATTTGCAACTACACCTAGAATAGCAAAAATGGTAGAGCCAGCACTGCCTGGCCGAGGATCTGATTTGTTTTAATTCTGTGTGTCATTATGCTCTCTCTTGGTTGGCTATCAGTTGATTTGGATTTTGCTTCATGAATCAAGTTTTGTAATGTACCAGTAGTGTGATTTTTAAAAGACTAACTGAAGAATAGTATGTGGGGTATGAAGCAGCCAGTGGTTAAGGACCACAAGGCTGTGGCCTGAATGGTCTCTGGCTAGCTAGCAAAGATTGGCACCCACATCTTGTGGACTCTGCTTATCACCCAGTGTATGCCATGTCTTTTTCTCCCACAATTGGTATATGTGTTAATTTAACTGGACATTCTAAATCAGTCCCCTGTGAGTGAGTGAGTGTGTGCGCATTATTGTGTTATGTAATGGATTGATGTGTGATCCAGGAATGGTTTCTGCCTTATGCCTGATTCTGCTCCTGCCTCTATGACTCTAAACTGCAATGAAAGTAACATTTCAGCACTGCTACCATATTCACTAGATTGCTGTTTTTTGGAGTGTTTCACTATCTCTTTTGTAAACTGATATTCCCTAGCTGTGAGCTGCTCTTTGTGTCTTACAGGTTTACGTCCTGGCCACTCAGGCTCACTACCAGGCAACTCGGTCATCAGCCGCTTATTGGTGAATGCAGAACCCTTTAACTATGATCCAGACAGCCTGTAAGTACTTCCATAATCTGACGACTGGCTGTTGCCATCTGGTGCATTAAATTGTGCTTTTATTCATTGTTAAGTTTGCTGTTTCAAACATCCATAACCTGTGCCCTCGGGTGAGCAGAGGTTAGTCATACAGAAGATAAAACAGGACAGGCCTAACCCTGACTCTACTTTGGTGCCAAGTAGAAGTGTCTGTGTGGTGCTGCCAAAAGATTTCCAAAATCCAGACATAAGACTGTAACAATCATAAAAAAATGATACAGTTTGAGTTACCCTATTCTGAAATGCCAGAGACCAGAAGCATTTTAGATATTTTGAAATATTTGCATATACATAATGATAGTGGGACACCCTTGATCATTTATTATTGGAACTTCATTTGCAGTTCCTGAGCCAGACAATGCAGTTTAAAAAGCAGTTTATTAGGGTGGGAGGTGAGGATGGTGAGGAACACAACTGAAATAGCAAACTGAACTCTGTACCGTCTTCCTCACTGTTCTGGCCATGGGGAATGCCGTCAATCAGCTGCATTGGCATGGTTCGTTGGAAAGGCTGTTCTACAGGGCGAACCAAAACCGAAACACTCTCTCTCTCTCTCTCTCTCTCCGTCCACTCAAACTCATGATGTTTACTCAGCTATGCTATTACACTCCTAGCTTTCCTTTCACCACCCCCCTCCTTCTGTCTCATCCCTCATTTGGTGAGTCTGGTGTCTCTGCATTCATTGGTTTGACTGCTGGCTGCTTAAACCCCACCCATTGCTCCCATTGCCATTTCTATAGCCAGCTTGTGCCGTCACATTCTTTATCCCATCTTGGTGCTGCTACGTATTATAGTAATAGCAGAGTTGTGTGTTGACGTGACACAACACCCCTTTTACAAGGGCAATTGCACACAAGATCATTTTTGGTTATCTGTCAGTTTACATCAGCTACCTGTTGTCACTTCTCAGGGAACTGGCTGACAGGTCAAGAATTTCTGTCACATTTCACTCCTTAATGTCCGCTGTGATGGGAGCCATTAACCACCCGACTGAGGCACTATGTTCAGTTTTTGTATGGTGTGGGTGTACACACATAAAACATAACATGTTTTGCCAACATACAAAGGCAGTTTTCAGCAGTGTAATTTTCCTGACTTAAACGGAGAAAATTACTGAAATGCTATAGTAATAAGGACACCTAACTGGAATGAAGCTGCTTTTGTTAACCATAAGCTGTGACATTCTATTAATTCTCAGAATGCAGAGAAGAGGCACTACAATCTATGCTTCTTCTAAGGTGTGCATCAATGCATCAATTTGAACAGTGCTGTGCTGCACATTTGAACTGCCATGACAGTGTTTTCATTTTGCTTCGTGGGGGACAAAACTTGTCGAATGTATTTCAATACTTCATGGGGGGCGTTCTCTTGGTGATTCTTGATGCTTCGCTGGGTACCCCAACCCCCAGATCACCAATCATGTGCCTAAGCTTCACAGAAGACATGTTTACAAGAGGACTGATATTAATAAAGGTAAATCATGTAGAAATGTAAATATGGCAAGTATTATAATTCAGGTTTCTTTTTTTTTGCCGTACATACTTTTCAGGGTTTTTTGCCACACGCATTTTTGTTTTATGCTCGCAAGCAAACTTTTATAAAAGAGACCCCAAGTAAAATTTTCCACTTGGGACGTCATGTCATAGTTGAAAAAGTTTGGAATTTTGAGATTATGGATACTCAACCGCTTTAATAACTTCTAGGTAAAATATTCTTATTGATGGCACCGTTGGCAGTGATTACTACTGTCACTTCATGGATTCAATATCAGGTTCAGATTCTATCCTTACTTTGTCCATGTGGAGTCTGCACTTTACTTCTGTCACTCTGTAGCTTCTCTTCTCGCACTCCCAAAGACCTACAGTATGAGTGGGCCCTGTGATGTACTGGTGTCCTATCCAGGGACGATTCCTATCTGGCACCCAGTACTGCCAGGATTGGGTCACCCTCCCAAGATGCTAAAATTGCCCAAGTAGGTTTAAGAATAAGAATGTGTGCTTTATTGTTATTATATAATATGATGATAAAGAATTCTCTGTTACTCAATTACTGTCTCTTAATCATAGTTAAAGAACACTATGAAGCTCAACAAAAAAGTGATTATCGTTGCTCAGATAAATATTACTTTTTCAGGTCTTGAATCTCTGCCCAGTCCCGTTCAGTGTGGACCCTCCATATTCTCCCCAAGCCTTTGTGGATTTCCACCTACATCCCAAATATGGGGTGATAGGTTACTTGTTGACTTTAAATTGACCTACTGTCCTACTTGCCTGTCCTATTAACGTGTAACATGTTGCCATGATAAAGAAGAATGTATTAACATACATTGCTTTCTTTTCCATCCATCCATTATCCAACCCACTATATCCTAACTACAGGGGTCTGCTGGAGCCATTCCAAGCCAACAAAGGGCGCAAGGCAGGAAACAAACCCCAGGCAGAGTGCCAGCCCACTGCAGGGTGCGCACACACACACCAAGCACACACTAGGGACAATTTAGAATCTCCAGTGCACCTAACCTGCATGTCTTTGGACTGTGGGAGGAAACCGGAGCGCCCGGAGGAAACCCACGCAGACACAGGGAGAACATGCAAACTCCACGCAGGGAGGACCCGGGAAGCGAACCCAGGTCTCCTTACTGCGAGGCAGCAGCGCTACCACTGCGCCACCGTGCCGCACACATTACCTTCTTTTATTTGATATAATTGCATATGAAGTTTAGGACCCTCTTTTTAAATTTGTTTCAGGTTGTATAAACTCAGTTTTATAACCAGTCAAAAGAAATGCACATTTCATACTAAAGGGAATACATAGGTCACAATAAGTAAACATTTTCTAGCATTTCAGTCACTAAACAATAAATGGATAAGGTTATGGTACATAGTGGACATTATGGGGTTTGTAATTAACATCTTGCAGCTCATACTGCTCCTTTGACAAGCTGAAAGTAAAGGAAACAGCATCTGACATTCTTGTAGTAATTATTCTGTTATATCCAAATTTTATACTTACTGAACTATAGCCTTACATTAGACTGGCAGACCCAACTTTGGGTCCTGCCATTACGTCCATTGCCAGTGTGTCCTACTGTGGACTGGCATCCTCTCTGGGGCTGGTTCCCTCCTTGTACCCAGTTCTGCCAGAGTAGACACTAAGTCCCAATAATCCTGAACTTGAAAACTGGTTTAGGAAGTGTATGGATAGATGAACAGATAGTTAGAACAGAGCAAAATGAGTATTATTCTTTTTTTCTCTTTTTACTTTTGAAAAATTAGCCAAAGAGCAACTGGCAAAAGACAATCCCTGGTATAACCACAATTACAATGACAAACTATTGCATCTTTGAAATGAAATAGATTAGAACAATATACTGTATTGTAAAAAAAAGGTTATCCTTATTGTTGCTGTGAAGCAGTTTGATGCAGAAAATTCTTGGTGTTTTAGACAGTCCAAGCCTCTACTGTTAAAGGAGAGTCTGCATGTTTTTCTAGTATGTGCCAAAAAGGAATTCATACTTGAGTTATAAAAGAAATCCCCCTTGATGATGTCTGGATAGATTAGTAAATACACAAGTCTTGAAGTCAAAGATTTCAAAAAGGAAGGAATATAAATTTGGTAAGAACGTACACTGAGAGCTAATGGTGGAAAGAGAGAAGCAGTAGAGGGCTGCACTCTAATCTACAACTCTTTTGCAATTTTTAGTGGAGTGCTTCCTGGCCTACAGTAATGTGTGGTCTGAGCAGTTTATCCAAAGGTGACCTTTGGCTACTCTACGTTTGGAAGTTGACGTCATTGCAGCACATGCAGGACATTATGCTGCATTGACTTATTCCTGCATTTTTCATTAGACAATTGTAGGTCTTGGGAGAGAAGTGTTGTATAAACACGGCAAGTCAGCCACAACATGCATGTCATTTGTTTAATGTTACATTGCCCAGTACTTAGGATCCAGTTGCTACCTCTGTGTTGTTGAATGGTTGTACAGTTACACTAAAGTCTTCTGACCCATTGCTGCACTGTTTTTCAGTGACTGTTATACCGAGAAGTGTGTCATGAACAACTATTTTGGCATCGGACTGGATGCAAAAATCTCTCTTGACTTCAACAACAAGCGAGATGAGCACCCAGAGAAGTGCAGGTAAGGAGATATGATCTGTGAATGTAAGTGCAATTGAGTTGAATTCAAGGTCCAACAAACCCTTTTCTGCTTGGTGTTTGTCTGTAGTCCTCCTTACAAGAGATGAGAAGCCATTACTGATTCATCTGTCAATAAATGCCATTTCGGATTGCCTTTAAATACAAGGGTATGCAGAAATGCCAAGATCACAGTGAATTTTCTCAGTCTTGCTTTTCATCACTTCATGACCCACGCAGATTTGCAACTGTTGTTGAGCAGTTAATGATCCACCCTGAAGTCATTGTATGCAAGAGAAATCGGAAAAGCCTAAAGTTAACATTTGACATGGGGTCTTACAAGTCACTATAAGCTCACAATTTGCACCACCCTGCTAGAAACTTGTTACTCAACAACAACATTTATTTATATAGCACATTTTCATACAAACAAGTAGCTCAAAGTGCTTTACATAATGAAGAAAAGAAAAATAAAAGACAAAATAAGAAATTTAAAATAAGACAACATTAGTTAACGTAGAAAAAGAGTAAGGTCCAATGGCCAGGGGGGACAGAAAAAAACAAAAAAAGAGAAAAAAAATAAAATCTGCAGGGGTTCCAGGCCACGAGACCGGCCAGTCCCCTCTGGGCATTCTATCTAACATAAATGAAATAGTCCTCTTTGTATTTAGGGTTCTCACGGAAGGACTTGATGATGATGATGGTCATGCAGACTTCTGGCTTTTAATCCATCACTGTTGGAACATCACGATGCTTTCAGTAGACCAAAAGAACACCGTAAACGGAAACAGAAGAGAGAGTAGGGGTTAGTACATATTTTAGAGCCACCATGAATAGTTATTATAATGAATTGGATATACAGAGTATCAGGATTAAATTACAGTGAAGTTATCAGAAGGCCATGTTAAAGTAATGTGTTTTCAGCAGTTTTTTAAAGTGCTCCACTGTATTAGCCTGGCGAATTCCTATTGGCAGGCTATTCCAGATTTTAGGTGCATAACAGCAGAAGGCCGCTTCACCACTTCTTTTAAGTTTTGCTCTTGGAATTCTAAGACACTCATTTGAGGATCTGAGGTTGCGATTTGGAATATAAGATGTCAGACATTCCGATATATAAGAAGGGGCGAGATTATTTAAGGCTTTATAAACCATAAGCAGAATTTTAAAGTCAATCCTGAATGACAGGTAACCAGTGTAGTGATATCAAAACTGGAGAAATGTGCTTGGATTTTCTTTTCCTGGTTAGGATTCTAGCAGCTGCATTCTGCACTAGTTGCAAACGATTGATGTGTTTTTTGGGTATTCCTGAGAGGATTGCGTTACAGTAATCTAGTCGACTGAAAACAAACGCGTGAACTAATTTCTCAGCATCTTTCAATGATATAAGAGGTCTAACTTTTGCTGTGTTTCTTAAGTGAAAAAATGCTGTCCTAGTGATCTGATTAATATGCGATTTAAAATTCAGATTACAGTCAACAGTTACCCCTAAGCTTTTTACCTCCGTCTTGACTTTTAATCCTAATGTATCCAGTTTATTTCTAATAGCCTCATTGTATCCATTATTGCCAATCACTAAGATTTCAGTTTTCTCTTTATTTAGCTTGAGGAAGTTACTATTCATCCATTCAGAAATACAAGTCAGACATTGTGTTAGTGAATCAAGGGAATCGGGGTCATCAGGTGCTATTGATAAATACAGCTGTGTGTCATCAGCATAGCTGTGGTAGCTCACATTGTGCCCTGAGATAATCTGACCTAATGGAAGCATGTAGATTGAGAAGAGCAGCGGACCCAGGATAGAACCCTTGTGGAACACCATATAAGATATCATGTGTCTTTGAGTTGTAATTACCACAACTAACAAAGAATTTTCTCCCTGCCAGGTAGGATTCAAACCAATTTAAGACACTGCCAGAGAGGCCCACCCATTGACTAAGGCGAATTCTAAGAATATTATGATCAATGGTGTCAAATGCAGCACTCAGATCTAAGAGGACTCACATATTCTGGGGCTTTTTAGATAAATGCTGGCTGCAAAATCAGCACCAGAGACTACCCCTCTCAGGTTCAGACTTATAACATTTTGATCACCCCTCATAGGTATTGAAGAGTAAAAAATATGAATATGCTTGGACATGTTCTTGACATGACATTATTGACACTGTCACAGTTCTTCAGTTCTCCTACAGAAATTGCACCTTTAAAGATTTAAATGTGTTCCTGCTCCCATGAAACCTGCAGAGATATTCAAGATAGTTAGGACTTTAAAACAATTTTGAATAGAACAGGTGATCCAGCCCAAAAAGAGCTCACCAATATTATTCAGAAAGTTTCTCCCATTACAACAAAACATGCTTTAATGAGCCTCTTTAGAGGTGAAGCCCTCATTGAGATATTTTAGAGATGAATTTTTTCCCCCCCTAATTTCCTGTTCCCTTCAGAAGTCGCACAAAGAACATGATGTGGTACGGTGTGCTTGGAACCAAAGAGCTACTTCACAGGACGTACAAAAACCTGGAGCAGAAAGTGCTGCTAGAGGTGAGTGTTGATCTGTTTACCTAATAAAACCTTGCTGCCCTTATCGGCTGTAATGAGCCATTAAAATTGCAGAAGTGTTTTCATAAATTTTGTTTTTATACCAGAAAGCTTTGTTAAATGCCACCTGCAAGCCTTGTATCGTGCAACAGTTTCTGAAAATGAAGGTCTTGATCTAAGATACAGAGCCATCCACTGACGTGTTTTATAGACTTCAAGACTTGATCTAGGAGTTGAAGTCAGAACTAAAGTTTTATGCTGCATTCCATTTGAAGTGGAAAGTCAAAATGTCCGTCAGCGTTTGTCCGAATTCAGATCGTGTTGTTAATCCAAAATGGTGATGTACACGGTAAACTTGAGTTACAGCTGTAGCATTAGATGTAGTGTTTATGAGCCCTTCTGTCTATTTGTTTCTCACACACACTACTGTCCAACTTCTATCAGTGGACATGTTGCTGCAGTGTTTGGATCAGCAAAATACTGTGTAATGCATTGTTATCAACTGCTATTTATTCCAATGTAGCAGTCACAACAAAGGTTTTCCTGCATGTGTCCATATTGGTTTTTATGAATTTTTACTGGAATGCAGTCAATTTCGATAACAAACATCTGAGATGGAACACAACATTACTTATATGGTCTTGGCCACAAACTTGCTCAGGATCTGGAGCCTTTCTGCAAACCCTTCTAAATAAGTGGTCACTTGTAGAGCCATGAGGTGTAATGCTCCCTTTAATCTGTCTGTTTTAATATGTGATCAGTCACCACTTAACCTCTTGGTCTTTGAGGGTATTGTCACACACTGTCCTTCTGTGCTTTGAACTATTGTTTGAGTTCACTAGTTCTGTTTTCTCTTTAATCTGTTAGGATTTTTCTCTGGTTATTTTCAGAAAATTGAATATAATTCTCTCCAAATTTTCAGATTTCTTTTTTTTTTTTTTTAAATGGTTTTATTAAGACAGAGCTAAAGTTATACTGCATTAATGTGGCAGAAATGATTTGCTGGTCTTCACATACAATAAAATTTTGTTCCATTCAACTTGTGACCTCTTCTGTGTTCTGTCATTCTCCTCTGCCATGTCGGTAAAATGTGCAGATTTGGTAGCAAAGAATACTCCTGCACATGAACTGAACTAAAGAGCCTGTCCTGCTCTTAACCAGATAAGTGAATTAAACCTCTTTCATCTTAAGCAGGGGATCTAATTCAGGTTTCTTGACGGCATCACTAAAGTTGAACCAGAAGAAGGTTTGAATTACGTATGGAACAAGGACAAATTTGGAAACTAAGGGAAAGTGTATTCAAAACTAAATCCAGAAGATACTTGGAGTGTAGAAGACAAATAGTAAAACTAAAACCTGTCCAGTTTATCGAATTTATTTTGGCTCTTTTCCTTCTAGTGTGATGGCCGACTCATTCCCTTGCCCAGCCTGCAGGGCATTGCAGTACTGAATATCCCCAGCTATGCAGGAGGGACCAATTTCTGGGGAGGGACCAAGGAAGATGATGTGAGTTCCACTTGGAGAATACCTTTGTTTTAAATCTGTCCATTCAGTCTTTTTTTACTTGCAAGTACTGCTGGGTATGGTGGGGTAGTGAGCTCAGAGAAAGATGGTATAGAAAAGGTAACCAAGGTTCATGTATTTGTCTAGAACTTTACAGCACCCTCATTTGATGACAAGATTTTGGAGGTGGTAGCAGTCTTTGGCAGTATGCAGATGGCGGTGTCAAGGGTGATCAATCTTCAGCACCACCGCATTGCTCAGGTAAGGCAGGCTTTTCTGGTTCGTAAGTGACAGCTTTATTGGTACAATTGCAGATCCAAATAACTATAATTTAACCTAAATTAATTTCTCTGTTACAGTAGGGCTGTATGATTAACAGAATATATGTCAAGATTGTGATTTGTCATCATGTTAATGTTTAAATGTAATTACCGTATACATTATAAAGAAGTTAAGCTCCATGTGTTCAGTTTTCCATTTTTGGTTGGTTTTTTTCCCCCTTTTAGATCTGCTCACTGTAGAACAAATACATTGTAGGGGGAAAAAACAGCCAAACAGCAATTAGCATGTGCATTGCCTATGGTTAAACTGAAATAGGAGTAGCCAGAACACCATATATTTAAAAATTCAGACTTTTTCAATATACTGTATTTTTTTATATACGTTTCAGACTGAAACATAGTTTATACAAATAAATGTGTTAATTGTGCACAATGACAGTACATTACCTTATGTATATTCAGAAAGCTATAGGGTTTCTGAATATACATAAACCCTAATCACAACATAACGTCAGCTTCCACTGTACATGTCAATAAATGTATAATTATAACATTAACACAAAACCTTTAGCACTGAAATAATTATAGTCCAGGATGTTGAAGTTTGTACAAAAAATGCTATTAATGTTATATAGGCTGTAAAATAACAAAAAAAACAATTGTTTTGTTCTGTAGCGCATGCTCCCAACCTCCTCCTATAAGTAATAAGAATAATAATACATTTTATTTATTTGTAGGCGCCTTTGTAAACACTCAAGGACACCAAACAATAGACAAAACACAGATTATAAACAAAATTAAAATACAAAAATTTAAATCGGACAGAGCAATTAAAGAGAAAAAGCAGTCTTAAACAAATGAGTTTTAAGTTTAGATTTCAAAAGTGAAAATGATTTAATATTTCTAAGCTCAGGTGGTAGTGAGTTCCAGAGCTAGGGAGCTCCCCATAGTGGTAAGATGGACGAAGGGGACAGTCAAGTGGATGGAGGAAGAGGATCTAAGGGTGTGGGAGGGAATGGCAACATGGAGGAGGTCAGACAGATATGGAGGGGCGAGGTTGTGGATAGCCTTAAAATATAACAGAAGAATTTTGAATTGAATGCGGAACTTAACCAGAAGCCACTGAAGCTGCTACAAAACAGGAGTGATATGGTGAATAGAGGGGGTTCTAGTAATGATGCGGGCAGCTGAATTCTGGACCAGTTGAAGCTTATAAAGAGATTTGCGAGAAAGACCAAAGAAAAGGGAATTGCAATAATCCAGACGAGAAGTGACAAGGCTATGAACAAGGATATCTGCAATTAACATGGAATCAAGAACAAGTTGTTTCTAACTCCTGCCACCACTGCTATTGACAAAACACAAGACCAAACACTGCCTTGTCATGTCCTTTGTTACTGTTTCAAAGTGCCAACTTTAACACATACAGTTATAAGATGCAACATGAAAATCAAACCAACACATGTAATGGCACAGTGGATAGCACCGCTGTTTATCTCATAGGCATATTTTAATACTTGGTGTAATTAAATGTCATAGGCATACTTAATAAAAGTCTCCATAAAAACCAAACCAATCCAACACCTTACCTGTGATCTTAGGTCTGTTGCATGGCAAAAAAAAAAAAACAATGAATGTGATCTGCACCAGAGAGCTTTCCAAATTATTTTATCATGTCAGTATGTTGGTTAATGCAAGGGATTTTTTAAATTATTTTTATACTTTTGCTATTCCCTTTTCAATGATTCATCCAGTGTGCAATTTATATAGTAAAAGCAAAGCATGTTATTGATCTTGTTGTTAAGGACTTACACATATACTGATTTTAGAACCACCTGGAGTACTTCCAGTGTAACAATATGCTCGTTTGGGTCATGCAGAACTTCTTGGGAAAGGAGGAGTCTGTACCCAGCATCTCCCTTTAGAGGCACCTCAGGACCTCAACAAGGATGCCTACCAGAACTCCAATTTCCATGTGGCCCTGCATGTGTCCAAAATGGGAGCCATACCAGAGGGATGCTGCCTCCCAGTGTACTGGAGGAACACCCTGTCCCGGGAGGCAGTCTCCTTCTGTGCTTCTGCTGTAGTCTGTCATCTGAAAAAGGAGCCATCAACCACCCTTGGTGAGGTGCCTGCCCCTCCACATCCTCCTTTATTAGTTGTGTTAACCGGCTTTGTCAAGGAATGTTTCTAAGTCAAAGGGCCTCAGTTAACGGTGCCATTTTTTTCATCAGGTGTATCAGAATAATAACGTCATTTATTTTTATAGCACATTTTAGTACAAAGAATGTAGCTTTATGTGCTTTACAAGATCGTTAATGAGAAAGTTACAAGAAAAGAAAAAAACAAATAGATTAGGAAAGAATATTATTAATAAATAACAAAGGGAAAATATAAATATTTGATACAATCTTATAAAACAGATATATATTAGTAGAAGGCTAGCATTTTTTTATACATACTGTATATCATAATGTCAGTCTCTAAAGATGAGTGATAAGGTCAGATGGCTGGCAGGACTGGAAAAAAAAATCCAGTTAAGCTGGAGAAAAAAACAAAACCTGTAGGGGTTCCAAGGCCAAAAGACCACCTAGCCCCCCACTTTGCATTCTACCCAACATTAATGTGCTTAAGTCATTCGTCATTGTTTCCAAGCTTCGTCCCAGAGGATTTGATGCAGTCGGTCTTGTGGACAGCTGGGGTGCCTGCCTTCCATTTTAGCATCACAGGTGGCTGCACATTGCCTCAGCCGGGTGGTGGTGGTGGCGGCACAAAATACAGAATTTTTACTTTGCCTTTACAGTGTCGTACTGTGAAGATCACCATTCTGGGAGATGAAGGTGTTCCAGTGCAGGTGGATGGAGAGGCATGGGTCCAGCCTCCTGGGTACATCCGGATTATTCACAAAAACCGAATGCAGACGCTCACCAGAGACCGGGTGTGTAATCACACATTTTCTTCCTCATTTCCTTGTTCAGCCATTCTACTTAAATGATTTCAGTGCACAATTTCTTAAAAAAAAAAAAAAGAGAATTTAGATACAAAATGGCAAAGGTACTTCAAATGATGACAAGACAGAATAACAACACCATTTTTTGTGCAGTCTCTTTTGTCAAGACAATGGGGAGACTTCTGGTGTGAATCCTCATTGAGCTCCCGTCCTTAGCCTAACTATGGATGAATCTGAGCATGTTGTTCACGTCCAATACTTGTGCTGTCTTCTCTGATTTTTTTCCAGAATCTTACACTGCCATCATCTTGGTAGATATGGCAATTTTAAGATCTGCCTAGGCACTCCTGTGAATAGAAAACATTAACCTCACGTTTGGCCTTTAGTAAAGATCCTCATGAGACTTTCCATTATAACTATTTAACAATTAAAGTTTTCTGTTGTCTTTTTAAAGCATAGAAAATGTAATCTGATTCTGTGTTGCTGTCTTAAATCAGGAATATCTGAAGCTGAATCCTGCTCATGTTTTGGTGCATCCCTGTTGTCTCTCTTCTGTGGTTCTCTTCACAGTACTCTAGTGGGTTTGCCTCCTGGTGGTCCCAGACTCCACTGCAGCCCGGTTTTAAACAGATTCATTTAGTGGAGTGATGATCCAGCTCCAAGGAAGCTTTGTCTTCTTAAACCAGTGTGCATTTAAAATATATACTCCTTTCAGTATGCTTGTTGTTAGTGGTCCAGCCTTCCCAGTTTCTCTGTGTTAGGTGTGAAATAATGTCAAGTCAGCTTTGGCATAGTATAATTAACTACAATTATGTGCATTTGTGATTCAGCCAATTTTTGGTTACAAGTGTTAATAGTTGTCTCTGGGGATCCACATTTGGTTACTATGCCCTGAGATTATGCCTTTTGACTCACGGCAGCCTGTATATAGTGCAACTAGGCATTGTTTTCTACTGACCATAGAAAAATGGGTGCACATCTTTTTTCCAGTAATGTTCAACTGATCTGTACAAAATATGTCAGTATTGCTGCTGCAGTAAGCTTTGCCTAGTCTGCCAGCATCTTGAGTGATTCTTTGTTTGCTTCACAGGCTTTTGAGAACACTTTGAAATCATGGGAGGACAAACAGAGATGCGAGTTTCCAAGACCTTCATCCCAGCATGCTCTGCTGCCACCAGAGATTGTCTCAGAGGAAGAGGCATTGCAGATCAATCAGTTTGGTCAGGCTGCTGGAGCACTCATACGCAGGTGAGGGATTGACCTTGCCTCAAGCAGAATGTTTTTGTGACAGTCAAGTCGCAAGCTGCTTAAGAGCTTGTAAGCATCGTAGTGCACCCTCTACTGGCATTATTAATCGTCCAGCAGACCGTATTGTCTTTATCACACTGGTCCCAAATGAGTGATACAGACATCACTTCTTGGTTCCCATTACATGGCTTCTAGTTGAAATGGATATCAAACGTGATAAGTGCTGCTCTTGTCACCGGAGGATGTCAGATTACACAACTAGTAATCTCAGGAGACAATTCCGTGATAACGTTCTAACACAGTTTCATATTTCCAAAGTGTCACATGCTCGTCCCTTTTTCCGACAGCGTATATATAACAGAGCTGCATGACAGAGCTGGTGCTGATACAAAGGCTTTAGAGGCATGGCGGGTTCAGCCACAATCTCTGTCCTTTTTTTGATTTGCCCCCCACGACTACCGTAACCTATTATCTATGGGGGAGGAGTGAAAGTTTTAGATTTGTCAAAAATTTTGATCTCCGTTTTTTGACAGGTCTCAAAGTTTTAAAGTCCCTTGATACCCAAAACATTGATATCTCGATAATGGGTGTGTGTTTGCGTGTCACGGTTTCTTGAGGACAGTCTAGAGCTAAAATGGATGGATGAAAAAATACCTCAAAACTTAAGCCTGTTATGAGATGATGATGTGCTGATTAGTTTTTGAGCCAAATTGTGCAAGAGAAAGAGGCACTCTAGAGGAACCCTCAAATACTGTAATTCTGCAATTAATTATGAATTCTTCTTGTCAGTTGCATTTGTAATGACCTGTTTTATCATCAGAAAGATTAGCATCAGAGTGGTAAATTATTACTGAAATGTTATAGAATAGTTGAGGTAACTTGGTTCATAGGGAGCAAAGCCTACTGATGCCAGCCAGCCATTGTCCAACCCGCTATATCCTAACACAGGGTCACGGGGGTCTGTTGGAGACAATCCCAGTCAGCACAGGGCACAAAGCAGGAACAAATCCCCGAGCAGGGCGCCAGCCCACAGTAGGGCGCACACACACACACACACACACACACCAAGCACCCACTAAGGACAATTTAGGATCGCCAATATACCTAACCTGCATATCTTTGGACTGTGGGAGGAAACCCATGCAGACACGGGGAGAACATGCAAACTCCATGCAGGGAGGACCCGGGAAGCAAACCCAGGTCTCCTTACTGCGAGGCAGCAGCGCTACCACTGCGCCACCCTACTGATGCTCACGTCCAAATTTTTTTTTTCTTCTTCTGTTCTTTCATGGTGCGTAAAATACATGACATCAGACAGACAAGCCTCACTTTGGTTTGCAAGGTCCAAAACACATGTTTCTTATTCCACATAGCCACATTATATGCACTGTACTTCCAGGTGCTCAGTAATTCTCAGCCTTCACACATGCACAGAGCCTGACACTTTGACTTAAGACATAATCAAACCTGTCTGATTTAGTTGTTTTGCGAGTCATGGGCTATGTGTCACTATTCAACTGGTTGCTCATGGGAGTTAGCCGTCAACTGCTTCTGACTCACTAACATTATGTAAATAAAGTCTGCGACTGAAAATCGCTGGAAAAGTCGTGACGTGTCATGACCTAATTCTGCTTTGTGACAAGCAGAAAAACAAAGCAACAAAACAAATTTTTGCCTTTCAATTTTTCATGAATCACAATAGCATCCCTGTGGGTGACTAAAAGAGTGTCCCCAGTGTTTTAAACCACCTTTATAAAGCAGTTTCTAAAAGTACATTAAACATTTTCAGTTGTAATTTTAGTGGCAGGAACAAATGGAAACTTTTAAATATAGTGAGATTTTTTTATGGTAGAAATCAAACACAAATATTTGCCAACAAGTCATTAAAGAAAAAAGACACCTGTAGCTGTTTAGGTTTCAATGTCAAGCCCAGTTTCTAAAACCTTAAAGTCTAAATAAACTGGTTTTATTAAGTATTTTTCATCAAAAAACCTTTCCTTATTCTAATGCCTTCCCTAGTCAGATGATTAACGGCAGCTGTTGTGACTTCATACACAAGATTTGTGCACATAGCAAAAGCCTGGCTGTATAAAGCATCCATGATGGTGTCACTAAGACACAAAGTTCTAAGCGTAAATATTCACCACACAAAAATAATACCATAATAAAGATCACAGAAGGCCTAGGTGGAGCCAAACTGTGGTGAACATTAGGAATGAAAGACAACTGATCTTTTGGTTTGTCATCAAGGCAGGCACCTCCAGTAGGAGACGTACACTGGGTGTGATGACTTTGTGAAATTCTTGTTTATTACTTCTTCCTGTTGCTGTCTGTTTTGAAAATCTTCAACAAAGGAACTGGAATTGGTTGATCTTAAAAAGGATTGAGGTGTTTCAAATTATGTTGATCATGACGGAAATAAAATGTTGATGGGAGAGAGAGAATTGTAGGTAGTGGATTATGGTTCTCCTCCATTGGTTTCCACATTCACTAACTAGTAATTTAATAATAGATGGTGGTTTCCTCTTTTTTATTACCATTGCTCACAAGGACTGCCTTGAATTTGTTTTGTTTAGTTGTGTATTCTATCTCAGCCAATCATTAACTGATATTTTATTTGGTAATATGCTAACTCACATGTAAGCTGTCTTTGGACAAATATGGAATGCTCACAGATGTTCTGTGTGTGTCTTAAATATACAGTTTGGAACTCAGCTAGTAGTAATAGTGTCCTAGGCAGTCTCAAATGTAATCTTTTCTGGCACAATCCCATGCCCAGTTTCCCCAGAATCAATCATTTAGCATGGTGCAAGACAGAAAAAGAAGTTCAGGAGTAAAACACACTTTTACATTTTCCTGATCACATTTTTACTTTTGTGTGTTTAGCATTCGAGAAATCGCCCAGTCCCAACAGACCATTGAGCAAGAACTTGCACATGCCGTCAATGCCAGCTCCAAATCCATGGATGTGGTCTATGGCAACTCGAAAAACACAGAGGTATGCGTGATTTATTTGGGATGATTATTAATTGTCTACCGGAATCTTAATTGGGGGCAATGTATAAAAAGTGTTGTAATTTCTACATGGTGTGACCAAAATGTATGCAATGTGTACCTTTAATCACATCTGAATTGTTTGATTTGAAATTTTAAACTGTGGAGCACAGGGGTAAATCATAGAGTGTGTCTTTTCTCCACACATTATGGAGGAGACTGTGTGTTCAGTACATTCAAGACATGATGTTCACTGTGGTGTGCATTCTGTTTGATTACAGAGTTTGGACTGCGGGTCAGTCATCGAGATGGTCAGCAATGTTAAGGCTCTACACAATGAGACGGAGCTGCTGTTGAGGGGAAAGATGAGTCTGGTAAGAATGTTTAGTCTGTTGGTTCATGGGAGTTGAAGTGGGTCAAATTGATATTTTGTAGGAAAACTGCTGAGTTAAATATGTGAATTTAGGTGATTTGTTAGTATTATAATTACAGATATTTTCCCCTTCATTTTAACCTTAATATATTAATTCTTATTTCTCTATGTATTATGCAGGCTAAGGAAATTGAAATAAATATTTTAAATTTCATGGACCGAACAACAGTGTGCCTTGAAAACTCTTAAACATTTACAAGTATACACTGTACACAGGCTGTAAAATGTATTAATTTTCCTTGAATATTTTGACTTTATGAAGTTACAGTATGGATTTTTAATGTTTTTTGAGCATTAATCAACACAAAGTATTCTATCAGTCACATATTTATTTGATTCAAATGAATGGTTAATGTTGGTCGAGATCAAGCAGAAGTGGCTTCCCATTATTATTGTGAAGTTTTTAATGCCACAACATGTAAGTGTCTGAAGATTAAATAAGTGAGCAGTTGGTTCACAAGATGCATGGCAGTGGCTTTACTTAGAGGAAGCAGCAACTTGTGCTTCAAAATCTCAGGTTCTATTAGTAAAATGTTTAAAGTGGAATGCTATGGGAGTTCACCACTGTGCTATACAATTCATTTTAAATGATTTCACTTGCATACATTACTGTTTTGTTTTAGTAAATATGCCATCAGGGTTAATTAATTTGACATAAATTGGCTGGGACCACTTGGTAAAGTTTTAGTACCGTAGAAATATTTTTTGGGCAGCTCAATCATTATGAGTCCAGTAAAGATTCATCTATGAAACATGGCAAACGTGTAAAATCTGATATAATAGGGAAATAAAATGTTTGATCAGCAGGGTATATGATAGGGTAGAAAGTGTTCCACATGAACTTGACAGCCATTATTCGGGTCAAAAGTTGTAAAAGTTCAGCACAATAAACAATTCTTTAGTATGCCAGCATATAAGCAGCCATGAAGTAGCTGTACTGTTTCTCTGCATGTTTTCTCATTAGCCACATCTCTTATTTTTCCCAAAGCAGTTAGATTCCCCTCAGAAAGAGCAGTTGTCAAATGCCCTCGGAAATGTAGACCTACAGCTTCAAAAACTGTCTGAAATTTCTTGGCTATGTCAGCTGTTTGAGCCTGTGGACGATGAGGTAGGTGGTCTTACTACTAAGCTTGGGAAGGTATAGCTCATAAACACATGCAGCTTTTCCTTTTAGTTTTTGTCATGAATAAAATGAACTGTGTTATAAACAGTGTGAATTATTTTAACAATTTTATAGTATAACCCGATTTACTGTATGTGCCTGTACATTGCCTGGACAATGGGAATGTTTTTTTTCAGTTTGAACTCCTAAGACCTTTTCCCTAGGTCAGTATTGCTTATGTTGTATTTATAATTTATGTTCCTTTTGAGTTAATGTAGTACAAATTTCAATATGGTTTTTAAGATTTCCCAGGTCTTTGTAAATTGTTTTTGCAGTCCTCCTAATATTTTGCTGTTCCACTTAATTTGGTGTCATTCACAGATTTAATACATTTACTCACTACACCATAGTCTTTTTTTTGGCTAAGAAAAATTTGAAAGCAGGGTGGCATCATAGTGCAGTGGTAGTGCTGATGCCTCGAAATAAGGAGACCAGGGTTTGCATCCTGGGTCCTTCCTGCATTGAGTTTGCATGTTCACCTCGTGTGGGTTTCCTCCAAGTGCTCCAGTTTTCTCTCACTGTCTAATAGAAATGCAGGTTAGGTGAATTGGTGACACTAAATTTGGTCTATTTTTTGGTTTGTGTGGGGTTGAGTGTGTGGTTGCACTATGATGGACTGGCACCCAGTCCAGGGTTTGATCTTGCTTTGCACCCTATACAACCTTGGTTTGGATTAAGTGGGTTAGAAAATTGCATAATTCGAAAGTAATTTTTATAACTTGGATCATTCTAGATTCAGAGTCATCAATGTGGAGTGAAAATGAAAGTCTCTGTTCATCATTTCTCTTCATTCTGCATGTTATTTAGAACATGTTTGAATTCAAATAGTATTTTAGTTTTTGACCATCATTTCTGTTATTTTATACACTGTAGAGCTAAGGCCCATTGCTTAGTATTTACTAGAATCCATGTTGTCTCTGAAGCCATATTTGTAACTTTACAGTTAAACAGGTACTACTTTCACCAATGCAAAATAAATTACCAGAATAGACTGGTCTTACAGTTAATCAATGATGCATCTTTTTCTTTTTAACACTACTTGAACAGTCCCATCATGCTCTTAATACTGGTCTTCATGACACATCCTGTCTTGAAGTACATTTAACTTTCCTGTTTTAAAATTCTAAAAAAGTAGCTTAACTTTACATCTTCCTGAAGTATTTATTTATTTCTTCCATGGTAAAAACTTGGGTGAAACATTTATTTAACTCGTTTGTTATTTCCTGCTCATTTTCAGTTGTGCCTTGGGCATCTTTTATTTAAAGGTGGTAGACCTGAAAGAATGTGTTACAGTATTTCTTATTCAGTTTTTTTAGTTTCCATTTACAGTTGTGATTTCTGTTATTTGTATTTTATGGGTTTTTTTTGTGTAAAGTACCTGTAGGTTAATCTTTTTCATTTGATGTTTTAATAATGTGTTTATTCATCTAGTATTCTTCCAATGGTTTTTGATTTGTTTTTTTGCATGTGAAAGTGTATTTTCCACAATTTTTATTTGCAAAGTTTCTTTCCCCAATTCAAAAGCTTATTTCAAACTAACATATTGAAATCAGTCACAGAACTGGTTACTTCTCTTGCTCTATCATTATATTTAGAAATGACCAAGTTTATACAAGCTTGAGACAATCTGCTAAAGAGGCAGTCATTTGCCAGTATACTGATGAGTGACTACCCTATTCTTGTGCCCTTCCAGCAGAAGGTTCTCAGTCAACCATAGTACAGCCTCTTGTGTAAAATGTGCAATACATCTTGCATTTTCCTACCTTGGTAGTGTATGCGGGTTCTCTTGCTGTTGGGCAACCCCAACAGAATTCTTTGCGCTCTCATGAAAAATGGAAAAAGAACATCAAGTTCAACCAATGTTCAACTTCAAGAATAAAGGTGATTTGTAAAAATAAAAAAGGTCAAAGAGTTAAATAAGATGCTAGTGCCATATTTTAGACACTGTGCTTGTACTTATTTCATTGGCGCCTACATTTGGTTGTGTACTTATGAATATTGCTGTGTGTCCATCTCAAGCTGTCAGACTGCTGTGCGGTTTAATTCAAACTGGAAACAGAGCCATTTGGACCATCTTCTCTTAACCTGTGGTTCACCTTCCACAGAGTCACCTAATGGAATATACGAAGCGAAGCCGCAGTGGGAAGTTCCGCCTGGTGCCAAAGTTTAAGAAGGAGAAGAACAACAAGAACAAGGAAGCTGCAGGGAGCTGTCTCAGTCAGCCAGGTGGGTTTTTGAAGCTTTGATACCACAGTGGGACCACCTTAATACACATGTATAGAAAAGGCAGACCGGTATAATCTCTGTGTATTGGAAATATTGAATGCTTTCACACTACTCTCTAAGAAGAACACAGCACTACTTAGTGGGGAGAAGCATCCAAAAAGAACAATTTTAATATAGCACTGACATTCAGAATGATTTTGATATAGCACTGAAGAAATTCTGGAGGCCATTAAATTAGTTTATTTTTCATTTCTTTACTTTCAAACTGTTAGTGGAGTGGTATACTCTGTAAAATGTTTAATTAAAAAAATCCAGTGTTCAGCTTTACCAATAACCATATCCATTTATCCTCCAGTGATGGAAATTCTAGAACATCATTTCTGATTATGGCCTAAATATTCACTTTCATTTTAAATTTACATTTCTTTTGATTGGTTATCAGTTCATAAAACTATAACATGGCAATTTTAATTAGGATGTACTAAATTACGTATATACTGAATTTCTAGTGAATAAAATGAACTTCTGTATTTATAGTTCAGTGTATAGTTCTATATTCTATTCCATATTCTATTCTGTATTCTGTGTATAGTTCTGTATTCTTGTTTATCATGTCTCTGGAGTATGGCAAGATGTCACATGTTGGTTGCACTCTTTTCATGGTACCCTGTGGACATGCCAATACTACTAACTCAACTATTGCTACCAAGACTGACCCCATCATCCAAATGACTGACTCTCAATGTCAGCCCTCCAGGCCTCCTGTGGCTGCAGGTTTTTGGTCCAATCAGTTTCAGGGGTCAGTGATTGATTTTATGTCTAACTGGTGACCTGGTTTAGTTAGCTGTCTAATCTACCATTCTATATTCAGAAAAGTGCATTGATATGAAACTCTGACTTGACGTTTTTCTACAAATTCACTCTTTTAAGCTGGGGAGTTTGCTCCCGTAATTGAAAGTTAATGGCAAGGGGAGCAGACATGAGGGCAAATGACGGTGAGTGCTGAAAGGATTCAGTGTTAGACCCACTAACCATGGTCACTAGTAAATAATGCCTTAAATAACCAGAAGACCTGGTCAAAGGGGGATGTAAATATTAATTATAATGATCATTACCAAAAAAGGAGAATGTAAATAGTATTTACAGTAATATTCATTAAATACCAAAAAAAAAAAATACCAAATTACCAAGCTAACAAAAAAAATGAAATCATCCCAAGGCAACTTACAGTACTTGTATAATTCCAATAAAAAAAACTAACAAACCTTGTTAAATTTTGTGGATTGACAACAAAACAGAGAAACTGTAAACAATAGCTTGCTGAATTAAGATAGGAATAAAATTTTTTAAAAGTCGTAGGTTGTGATGAAAGCATGCAGAACTAATTTTCTATCGATTACTCTGCAAAGCACACCACTGACATCTACTGGCAGGTGGTTGTAATGACCATACAAATATGGTGAGATGATAAGAGAGATGTTCAGGTTCAGATTATATGTCAAAGCTTTTAAAATGGAAGAAACATTTTAGTACAATTGATCACTTTAGTGTATTTTCTGATCTGTTTTTGCAAACTTTGCAACCCACAAAGACAGATACAAGTATAATACATTTGTTTTAATATGAAACAAAAATGTTTACTAGTCCTTTTATTTTGATCAAAAAGAAAAGAGCCCCACATTTTGTGTGCATTACTCAGCACTTACATTTTATTTTCTACTTTTTTTTACACTAAAAGGTTTGTTTATCCTATAAACTGCTTATGGTTTCTTCCACTACCCAGAACCAGACTGTGCTATGTGGTCAGGTCGTGCCTCATTACCAGCTCACTCCACCAAGCATTTAACTATTCAGTTTTCAAGAATTTCTTTATGGGCTGGTGCCAAATAAAATATGACTGTTTTCTGGCTTTTGCACACCCATGAAAGGTAAAGAAAATGTTCATAAAATGCATCAGATCCTCCAGAGCTCCTATAGAGAAAAAAGCCCACCCAACAGACTGGTCACTGTATTCTGAGGGTCCTCTGAAAATGACCCTACATTATCAAATTACTGCTTTTACTATTTCCTCAAGTGGATTTCAATCACATGCCAAATGATGGAAAGGTGGAATCATTTATGTCTTTTTATGTTAATCATTGCTATTATCTCTTGTTCACTTGTGATTTTTTTCCAGTTCTAATCACAGTCTAGTGGTGTTTGATTGAAATGATTTTATTTTTCCCCTTTTGCTTTTAGATTGTGAAACTGTGCCACCCAGTCCTCTTCACGTACTCTTTAGTTTACATTTGGCTGGGAATGTGCAAATGACTCAAATCATAGATGGAGGCTGGGCTGGCCATTTTCTGTCTCTTTTCTCTCTTTGTTTCTCTATCTGGTGTTGGGTACTGAAGGGTTCACTCACTCTCTAACAGTGCACCTCTGGGGTACGGAAGACGTGGCAGTGTGGCTGGAGGTGCTCAGCCTCTGCGAGTACAAGGACACTTTCATTGGCCATGACATCCGTGGAGCCGAGCTCCTGCACCTGGAGCGGCGTGACCTCAAGGTACATTCTGATGCTTGAATTCCCCCTTCCCTAAGTGCCGCCGTCATCCTTGCAACTAACCCATCTTACTATGCTTTTCCCTAAAAGCAAATGACATGCCGCCACATAGTAGATCAAGGAGGTAAGGAGTCACACTGCAGTGACTTGTAGAACATTTTTCATAGAGGCAGTGCCTAACCCTTAAAAACTGCATTTTAGTTGTCTATTTGTGTGATGGGCTGCTTGGTGGTGTGGTGGGTAGTGCTGCAACCTCACAGATTCAGTTTTACAGGATTGAATTCAGTACCCAGTTATACAAAGTGCAAAGTTTCTCCCATGCCTTTATGAGTTTTCCCTCACACGTAGCCAAAGATATGCTGGTAAGTTTATTCGCAATTTCGAATTAGCTCAGAGTGAGTGTATGTGTTTGTATGTGCGTGTGTGTGTGTGTGTGCGCGTGTGTATGTGAGTTGGCCTGACACCCCATTTCATGCAGACCAAATACTCTTTGGGGCAAGCCCAAATATAGCAAAAGGCACTTTCCCAACATTGGAACTTTGTTTTCAGGACCCCCAAACCCCCCCATCTCCTTATTACTTCTATGCGGTGTATGGTGGCTGATATGAAGATTGATATAGTGAAAAGTGTGACCCGATCAAGAGTTCATGGTTAACTCCCCTCCACCTCAAAACACCCCACTTCTTTATTGCTTTGAAGCAATCACAAATTATTGGGGCAGATTATTCTTTCATTGCAATGCATGGTGCAGATCACCAATAAGGCTGGTATGAAAAGTGATGCAGTGCGAATTGTGGTGCTCCATCTTCAATAATAAATTTTAGACTACAGACACATTTGAAAGATGGCACCAATACTTGTGGTAAACCAATCAGCACAAATCATCACCTGAGCCCCACCCATGATAATTCCTGGTTAAACAAAAAGTACATACTGTGGAGTGGGAGCCAAAAAAAGAACTAGGAACTACCTAACAAAAACTACAAATGATAGATAGATACTTACTTTATTAATCCCCACACACTCCAGCAGCAGCATACTGATAAAAAAAACAATATTAAATTAAAGAGTGATAAAAATGCAGGTAAAACAGACAATAACTTTGTATAATGTTAACGTTTAATCCACCCAGAGTGGAATTGAAGAATCGCATAGTGTAGGGGAGGGATGATCTCCTCAATCTGTCAGTGGAGCAGGAAAGTTACAGCAGTCTGTCGCTGAAGCTGCTCCTCTGTCTGGAGATGACACTGTTTAGTGGATGCAGTGGATTCTCCATGATTGACAGGAGCCTGCTCAGCGGCTGTCACTCTGCCACAGATGTCAAACTGTCCAGCTCCGTGCCTACAATAGAGCCTGCCTTCCTCACTAATTTGTCCAGGTGTGAGGCGTTCCTCTTCTTTATGCTGCCTACCCAGCACACCACCGCGTAGAAGAGGGCGTTCGCCACAACCGTCTGATAGAACATCTGCAGCATCTTATTGCAGATGTTGAAGGATGCCATCCTTCTAAGGAAGTATAGTCGGCTCTGTCCTCTCTTGCACAGACCATCAGTATTGGCAGTCCAGTCCAATTTATCATCCAGTTGCACTCCCAGGTATTTATAGGTCTGTACCCTCTGCACACAGTCACCTCTGATAATCACAGTGTCTGTGAGGGGCCTGGGCCTCCTAAAACACACCACCAGCTCTTTGGTTTTGTTGGTGTTCAGGTGTAGGTGGTTTGAGTCGCACCATTTAACAAAGTCCTTGATTAGGTCCCTATACTCCTCCTCCTGCCCACTCCTGACGCAGCCCATGATAGCAGTGTTGTCAGCGAACTTTTGCACGTGGCAGGACTCAGAGTTGTATTGGAAGTCTGATGTATATTGGCTGAACAGGACCGGAGAAAGTACACAGAGTTCCTGTGGTGGGAATGCTATAATAGGTCCTGAGTTTCTAAAAAGTTCCCACGGTGGTAAAGTGCCTATTGATGCACACATCCACTCAAGCCAACCACTTCATCTCACACACTTTTAACAGACACACTTTCAACCTCTTATCCACTCATTCACATCACACACATGCAAACTTAGAATTTAGACAGGTTGCGACTATCTGCGCAGGATAAGGAATCGTCAAGAATATATTGCACGAAATTTATTGTGGGATCGTTATAATTTCAAGCTGAAATATTTAAAATAAATTGTTTTTTTCTTATGAAATTGTATCCAATCATGTGACATTTACTAATTAGCCAGGAAGTAATATTCAAAATTCAGGTTACAAGTTAGCTATCAAAACAAGTTAAGTAGCGAAAATGTCTTAAGATGAAAATTCATTCACTTTAATGACAAACAGACCATAAAGCGTGTCTTTGTAATGCCCTTATTCCAAAATGCTCTCACAGCCTGTCTGATTTACAATGAAATGGCCTCTAAGGGTACAATTTGAGGTGCCACTATCTTCAGAAGCATAGCAGTTTTAATGGATCTGATCCAGCACAACCTCATGAAAACTGAGGCCTTGAAAGCAAGCTGTGATCAATGCAGGAAATACGGTGCCGCCATAATTTTTGGGACAAAGACATGTTATTTCTTGATTTACCCCTCTGCTCCACAATTTAAACCTATGTAGAACAAGTGTTGTCATTTCTACAGGTTGTGACTGAAATGTATGCAGATACCTTTAAATCAAAGTCTGCAATGTGCACTTTAGTCACGTCTAAATTGTTTGATTTGTAATTTTAAACTGTGGAGCGGAGGGGTAAATCGAGGAAAAATGTGTCTTTGTCCCAAACATCATTGAGGGCATCTAACCTGCTCACAAACACAAAAGGAAAAAAATACAAGTATTTCCATCCAAGATACATGGGCCATTAGCTAAGCACAATAAAGCTTTTACTGATGCAAAGGTATAAAGAGTACATTACAGGCATTTATCAGAGCTTGCTAGTGATAAATCAATTAATAAAGCTATTAAATTGTTAGCTGTCCCTGCTGCACGTTGTGTCGATACCTTAGTAGGAAATATCCTAAGTCAGACGACATCAGTGAGGCTGATCATATGTCCCTATCCATGGATGAATCGACAGACAACACAGACATGGCACATCTGTGCATTTATATCCAGTATTTTGATGGATCAGAAAGGAACAGTGGGGGCTAAGGGTGCCTGAGAACCTGCGCACACTTTCCAGCCAATTGTGCCCCATTGCTTTTGAATAGGAATCCTCCCACTGACTTCATTTCTAGGTGTTGACAATGTAATTGAAGTAGCAAATAAGCAGTAATTATTTAATTATTTTCATTGTGAGTACTCTGAAATTCAACACGTAGACATGGACTGAATCATTTCATTTAGTGATGAATTCTCTCCCGTGGCCCTGTGTGCCTTGTCACCTTGAGCTCAATACTTGCCCGCTGTTATAGATGCCTCACATTTATAGATTCCACATAATTTTAATAACTGAAAGTAATATGTTGGAGCATGACTTGGGTCCAGGCAAAAGCTAATTGATGATCTTGGACATAGCTGTTGTCTTTTAGTGCTCACTTGCATTGACTCTTCTTGATGCTGTTACCACTGTTTTCAGTTTGGTAATGGGCCCTATTCACATGTGCATATACAGTGCATCCGGAAAGTATTCACAGCGCATCACTTTTTCCACATTTTGTTATGTTACAGCCTTATTCCAAAATGGATTAAATTCATTTTTTTCCTCAGAATTCTACACACAACACCCCATAATGACAACGTGTAAAAAAGTTTACTTGAGGTTTTTGCAAATTTATTAAAAATAAAAAAACTGGGAAATCACATGTACATAAGTATTCACAGCCTTTGCTCAATACTGTGTCGATGCACCTTTGGCAGCAATTACAGCCTCAAGTCTTTTTGAATATGATGCCACAAGCTTGGCACACCTATCCTTGGCCAGTTTCACCCATCCTCTTTGCAGCACCTCTCAAGCTCCATCAGGTTGGATGGGAAGCGTCAGTGCACAGCCATTTTAAGATCTCTCCAGAGATGTTCAATCGGATTCAAGTCTGGGCTCTGGCTGGGCCACTCAAGGACATTCACAGAGTTGTCCTGAAGCCACTCCTTTGATATCTTGGCTGTGTGCTTAGGGTCGTTGTCCTGCTGAAAGATGAACCGTCAACCCAGTCTGAGGTCAAGAGCGCTCTGGAGCAGGTTTTCATCCAGGATGTCTCTGTACATTGCTGCAGTCATCTTTCCCTTTATCCTGACTAGTCTCCCAGTCCCTGCCGCTGAAAAACATCCCCACAGTATGATGCTGCCACCACCATGCTTCACTGTAGGGGATGGTATTGGCATGGTGATGAGCGGTGCCTGGTTTCCTCCAAACGTGACACCTGGCATTCACACCAAAGAGTTCAATCTTTGTCTCATCAGACCAGATTTTCTTTCTCATGGTCTGAGAGTCCTTCAGGTGCCTTTTGGCAAACTCCAGGGGGACTGCCATGTGCCTTTTACTAAGGAGTGGCTTCCGTCTGGCCATTCTACCATACAGGCCTGATTGGTGGATTGCTGCAGAGATGGTTGTCCTTCTGGAAGGTTCTCCTCTCTCCACAGAGGACCTCTGGAGCTCTGACAGAGTGACCATCGGGTTCTTGGTCACCTCCCTGACTATGGCCCTTCTCCCCCGATCGCTCAGTTTAGATAGCCGGCCAGCTCTAGGAAGAGTCCTGGTGGTTTCAAACTTCTTCCACTTACGGATGATGGAGGCCACTGTGCTCATTGGGGCCTTCGGAGGTCTACAGACAATTCCTTTGACTTCATGCTTGGTTTGTGCTCTGACATGAACTGTCAACTGTGGGACCTTATATAGACAGGTGTGTGCCTTTCCAAATCATGTCCAATCAACTGAATTTACCACAGGTGGACTCCAATTAAGCTGCTGAAACATCTCAAGGATGATCAGGGGAAACAGGATGCACCGGAGCTCAATTTTGAGCTTCATGGCAAAGGCTGTGAATACTTATGTACATGTGCTTTCTCAGTTTTTTTATTTTTAATAAATTTGCAAAAATCTCAAGTAAACTTTTTTCACATTGTCATTATGGAGTGTTGTGTGTAGAATTCTGAGGAAAAAAATGAATTTAATCCATTTTGGAATAAGGCTGTAACGTAACAAAATGTGGAAAAAGTGATGCGCTGTGAATACTTTCCGGATGCACTGTAAATGTATTTTGTTTCTTCTGGAAGGTGAGGTGAAGGTTTTAAATGCTCCTTGGGTTATGCAGAACAATGGCAAAACAGTGAAATGAGCTTTAGGAGTATCTGTCTAACTTCAAATTCTTAAAAACTAAATCATCCTCACCTTAGTCACCACAGCATTCCCACTGATTAAACCAAGCCATTAAAAGAGAAGGATTTGTTTTGTTATACGTCGTGACAATAAATGTTTGTAGTTGCCACTTCAATGTTGATGACTACAGAGAGTCTACATGCTACATTAAGACTGATGCCATGCCTTCATAACTTGAACAACTTAGTTGTCCTACCGACACTAGAATCAGCTTTTGAAAGGGCAAATGCTCATCTCAGACTTAATGTATGGGAGTCTGCGCTGATGGAAAGCAGCACACCATGTCATTTCATAACTGGCTTAACACTATGAACCATAAGTTTAAAACCATATCTAACCCTTTTATGTTCATGTGCTTCATGGCAGGAATATAATAACTCATATAAAATAAAACATTTTGAGATGATACAAAGAGAAACGGTTGCTAGGATCCATAGATGAAATGCAGTCAATTTATAAAATCACATCTAATGCGTCTTATTAATTCTGTATGTCAACAAACTGAGGCTGTAGGTTAGCTGAAACTGTCGGCATACTGGCATGTGCCTTGGTAATTATAAATTCTTTGCTCCACAAAAAGTGTTTGCCAAGTTTTAAAGCTGTCATTGTGGAGTGCTTTTTAATGATACTTTCTGTATTGCTAAAATTGATCTCAGGAAGTGAAAAGAGAGAAGTGTAATAAACGCTATCCTTTGCTAGCTAACAGGAACTAGATTTACTCCTTGATCTGTCATTTCCAAATTTTGCTAAAAAGAGCTAATCGTAATTACTTTGGTCTGCTAGGAGCTGTTAACCAATTGTTAAGTTTAAACTGTTTTGAATAATGGCAGAATGACCTCCCTCTATTTTCTAACCAGGTAATTTAATAGTGAGTACCCCTCAAATAGCCAAACAGTTACTTCATTAGCAAGGCACTTATTTATTATATTTTAAATTTGACATTTTTTGGTCCTTATATAAGGAATGATTTTCATTTTGACCCACAAATTCCCTCCGTACAAATTCACAGCATTATAATAGTGTGTTACCCTCTTCTGTATAAACCACAAGGCAGCCAATTTGAGCTAGTCACAATCCCTGTGTGCTTCAGTGTTTTAAAAGATGTACATAAATAGCTTATTGTTACAGATCCTGTTGTCATAATTCTCTTTTTTGTAAAGACATCTACCACATAAGCAATAAAAAAAAAAAAAAAAAATGTCACCACAGAGGCGGCCTGTTCTGATCTCATTTTCTTTATTCCAGGATTTGGGGAGTGACGAAAGTGGGCCACATGAAGAGGATTTTACATGGAATCAAGGAGCTGAGCCGGAACAGTCCTGCCACCGAGGCATAGCCTCAGCGTTCACCTCCTGCATTTTCAAAGCGCATTAATGAAGGAACTATTTGGTTTTCTACCAGTTTTGCTGTCCACAAGCGTGCCTGGGCAAATCTTGAAACTGAAACCTCTTACAAGCCATGTGATCCGATCCATCTTAGTTGGGTGGTTATTTTTATTTATTTATTGATTTTTTTTTTTTAATTGGAATAGTCTAATCTAGTCTGCTTTTGCAGTTTCCTACACAGCTGACCCCCAAATGCTTGGAGCAAAAAAAAAAAAAAAAATAGTGCATACAACTAAGGTCTGGTCCCAAATGTGCCTGGTTATTGCTGCTGCTGAAGAGCCAATGAAAACGGAGTGGGTTCCACAGCATTCGTGCCTTAACTGATCCACTTTCAATATAGATTGTATTGAATCAGGAGACCGTCTTGGGAATTTTAAAGCTGGTTTGCCGTGGAGCCAAATCTTTGAAGGAGAAGGAGACCATGTCATCTGGGCAAGCTGGTTGCACCATCTGGCGCATGCTCAATGCTCTGACTCAAGAAGCTCTACTGCAATTGCCTTAAACAAATGCCATATCCTGCTACAATCAGGGTCATAATGAATGAACTACCCAGTCCTGCTCTTGAACATTTTTATTCTTTTAATTGAATTTTGTACGTCGAACAAAAATCCTATGAACTCGCTTTTTGAAGTCTTGGGTTCATCATGTTGAAATTTCTCCCATCACAGTACCTGTGCATTTGGAAGGCACCAGCAAACATTGTGATTTATTTCATTCCAGGGGTAGGGCTGTTTTTTGTTTTGTTTTGTTTTTTGTTTAATTATTAATTTTTTTTTTTATATTCCAATGGATCACCTTTTTGCAGAATGTTTTGATTTATGATGAATTTGGACTTTACTCCACATCCTTCTCCATACTTGGTACCGTTACATTAATTTGGAAGCCTGCTTTTTCCAAAGCACGCTGGACCACCGCTTTCTACCCAGTGCCTCTCAAAACTAAAAGGGCCACAATGTCTTGTACAAAATTTTTTTATACAAATATAACTCTCATCTGTCCTGCAAGGTACAATCCACATGGCATTATGTCAAGACCCACCGGTCTGTCAGGGTTTTCTCCCAGGCAAGGATAACCAATCACAACTACTCAACCTCCATGTTGATAACTGAAGTGACTGCCCTTGGGCATGAACCCACTCAGTACCAGATTGCACAATTCTTCTCGAACGTGTAGGTCCAAGCAAAGGAGCCCTATTCATGCCTGCTGCTACTAATGGCACCAAAAGACTTGGAAATTCATTCCAAAATCACTTTCTCAAAATTGGTACTTTGTTTTTATTATTTATTATTATTGTCGTGTAACTGTGAAAAACATCAGGAATGTAATTTACTGAAAGCCAGCCTTCTTGTCTAAGGGACAGAAACAAAAGAGACAAAATCAAAAATGAAATGTATTAAGTCCCCATGGAAGTGTTTTCAGCTTCGCTCCGCAAAACCCATGGGCTGACAGTTGGAGAGTTCCATTGGGAACATCTTCCCAGGGATTCAGAGAGACAGCATGGGCCTGCAAATCTGACTTCAGGGACCAGCGGGCCTGAAAACAAAAATGGATAAGTCGATGGCAGGCTTCAGCTGAGAAAAAAAAAAAAACAAACAAACAAACTGGGGACCCCCTCAGCTTAAAAGCAAGTCATTTTGCTTTCAGGGTACAAAAGAAATCCTCAATGGGGGTGTTGAGGGTTAGCGGTTGTGCTCGTACAAGAAAAGAATTATGCAAAATAAAACAAAGTGTTTTGAAAGCAGGGGTAGGTGAACTATTCTGCTTTAATTTGTTCATGGACAACACTTAGCCTTGATCATAGAATGGATGTGTGACTTTTAACCACCCCTTGTGTCTTTCTCATCTTTTCTTGTTCCTGGTCGCTATCATCTTCAACAGCTAAGCCCCACCTGGCACACTGACGCTTTCAATTTAGCATGTTGCCATCTTTTTTTATAATTTATTTACTTGATAGCTTGGCTTCCAGGTTTACTGTCTGGGGACTTTTAGGGACCAGCCATATTGTGCCTGCCTTGCTCTGTCCCCCTTGCTTTTGACACAGTTGGAAACCACAGACACTGAGGCCTTCGGGGAAAGACAATGACGGCAAGAATGTTGTTCAGTCGCAGGCTAAATTCCACTTCAATTCTTTCATTCTGTTGCTGTCCTGGTGTAGTGGTGATGCAAATCTTAACAATATGCAGCACTGAAGTTCTTGGATTTTAACAATTTGGTGTGTTTGGATGTGAGTGTGTGTTTTGGAGTTTAAAGATATTTATACAAGTCCAACAGAAAAAAAAAAAACAAATCTTGAGAAAGTGGGGGTTGAAAAACCACATCTGAGACAGCCAACCATTTTTTAAAGAAGAGCTGTGTATGATTTCAGCACTGGCAGTTTTAAATTTTGTATAAAATATAAATGTTGAAAGAGCTACTGCTAAGTGGAAAGGTTATGGATTTTGTTACGTGCAGTGAGCCTGAATGCTGTGGTGTGCCCCATTTTCACCTCTGTTTTTACAGTGGTGGACAAGAGCACAAGTTAGCCAAACTTGACATTTATGATGGGATTGTAACTCTAGCCAAGATTCAAAAAATTCCACAAAGTGATTGATTACAGTGTTTGAGTCAGTGATGGTGTGCCAGACAAAGCGTCAAGTGAAAACATTGCCATATCTGCTAGGTGTCAGGTGTCATTTTCTCCTGTTTTGTGACCCAGTTTAAAAAAGTAAGCCCACTGGCACGTGTGATAATATGCAAAGATGATAACTTGTAAAAGTGCAGCCCGATTGCGCTTATCAGTCCAACTGAGGAATTTGTCAAATGCACCCCTCAGGACTAAATGAAAGCAGCCATTTTACTAATTGTGAACAGAAGCCGTATCCTCAACTAAGACACAGTGCAGCGTTTGAAGGAGAATTTTGCATTATTTGGTAAGTGGAATGTTGCGCCTTAATTAAAGCAAACTTTCTCCTCAACGTTAAAATGACACAGGGTGTTCTCCTTAATGCCTGTATCTCTTTAATAAGCCTGTTGCGGTGATGTGTTTTTGTTTCTGTGTGATGTTTTAGTGAGCTTTGTGCACAGAATTTGGGAAAAATGCCAGAATGCCTCTTAGGTTTGCTCAGATGACTGAAGCCATGCCCACCTAATGTGTTTTTGTTTTTTCCTCCCCTGGGTAATTTTTTTTAGCTTATGGGGGAAGATTGTTCCATATGGATTGGCAGTTAATGTGTTTTTGTGGATGAGTGATGAGGTATATTGGAATGGAGGCTTCATTTTATGATCTACAGTAAAGCCTCTGTTGGCAACACTGAGGTAGTTTTGGGTTTTCTTGGTTTTCTCATTGACTGTCCTCTGCATGAGTGTACCCAGCATTCTACAGGTAACAACAGGGTTTCTGCTGCGTGTGAGTTTTTGTTAGCCTTCGGCTAAGCCATGTTTTTCATTTTAGCTCTTGAGCCCCACAGCTTTTCATCGTGGGTTGTAAATTTGGGGATGTTGGCTGTCGCCATTTTCTGACAGCCTGAGTTGCCTCGAAAGCTTGCATATTGTAATCTTTCTAGTTAGCCAATAAAAGGTGTCATTTTGCTTGGCTTTTCTCTACATTCATAATGGCTAACACAGTACAACACCCTAGTACTACTGACAGTCCTTTAAAAGTCTGGCCTCTGTGCTACATACCTCTCTTTTGTGCTGACATTTATGTGGCTATTGACAAATCCATTCTTAGAAGAACCAGCTCTCACTTTTCTACATGCGTAAAGTAAAGAGACTTAGACGGCAAGATACAAACAACAAATGACAATCACAGACACAGGCAGAAAACGGCCATTTCCAATTTTTGCTTCCCAGTGCTGGGCACTGGAAGGCAAAACTAATCCCAAAATACGTCTGCCATCTAAACTTCCTCACGTGGAGGTGAAACTGATGGAGGGGGTGAATTTTCTTATGGTACTGAAGCAGCGTAGAACCTCTTGGGATTGCATTTTCTTTAAACTGGCATGAACTCTGCTACATTGGGTTTCCAGCCAGCTTATTGCCTTCAGGTCGGAATGAAATCCTGATCTGAAAGCTTTTTTTTGTTTTTCTTTTGAAGGAAACAGAAATATTGGCAAGTCTCTGTTGTGGTTGTTTTGGTAAGTCACTACATGAAGACTAGAATTGTGCTTTGCTTACAGAGACAATTTCACAAGAAACCAGCCATTCTACATATCAGTTCATGAAGCTTGGGGATACATCTCATGGGTCCTCCCGTGAAAGTGTCTTGAGTATATTTAATGTTTAATTTATAGAACGTCAAGTATTCAAGTTAAGTATTGCTGTTTGTTCACTCATGTACATAACCCCAGCAGCAGGGGTGTAAATATCTTTGTTCTTGTACAGAAAGCACCAATCTTCCAGTAAAATGCGGTTATTGTTTTAACTTGTTTCTTGTCTTGTATTTATTCCTTCTGAAAAGTTTGCAAAACTTCTGATTGGGAATCTAATCCTGTATCCTACTGGTAGTAGCATTTTCAAAGCAAGAAAAAAAGAAAATCAGGAGTGGTCTCCCCTAGACTTTCTCATATACACAGATATGGGGATGGATATCTGAGGAGTAAACCACAAGATTTTTATATTATGTACATTAAAGAACCATCAACATCAAATCAAATTAATAATATACTGAACGATTATTATAAAAGTAAAGTTGAATAAATCAGACTCAGCAGCTGCATGAATGAAAGGTAAAGTACCACTTCCGGTTAACGGAAATAGCCCAAAAGTTGATAGAAATCTACGTTTTGTACCTAATACTTGGATGCAAAATTTGGTTGACCTAAATAAAAGCTTACTCAAGTTATCGTGTTTTCATGCATACACACTCACAGACAGACACACAGACATAATTCCAGAAGTGTTATTTTAGGGCTCGGGGAGGTCAAAAAATGTTGAGACTCATCAAAATCTCGAAATGGAATTTTTGGAGGATTCCAATACTTTCCCTTTACTTCATATAAGAGAAAGTCAGGGGGGTCTAAAATGTGGAGATTCATCAAAAACTCGACATTGAATCTTGGACAATTACAATACTTTCCCTGTACTTCGTATACGAGAAAGTAAAAAGGTAATCTTATGAACAGTTAACTATAGTTTATAAGGCCAACATACAAATTTCCACCCCTTTCCCAGTTCTAATGAAATTGTAGCATTCTAACACAGTGTAAACTTGTAATGCACTGTGAGCAAATGCAAACAATATATAAGAAGTGTACTGCATTGTAATTAGCAATACAGGGTGCCCTAGAGATGCCTTGCATACTGTAACACTTTGTATTGTAACTAGGAGTTCCATCATTCATCTCATAACCAAGTTAAGAATGACTCAGTTTATAGAAATGATTTTCAAGGACTTGGCATTTGAACAAGTCGTAGCAATTTACTTGTGGATAAGGAGATACCTGCAGTGTCATATAGCACATAAAGCTCTTTAAAGATGTACGTACAGTCATCACTAATCAGTAGACAGAAGAGTACGAAATATTTGTTAACTTTTTCTCCTAATTGTTGGAATGCTATCCCATCAAAGAAATCAACTTCCCTCCCATCAATGTAACCACCGACAAACCACCGCTGTAATGGACTTCAAGCACAGGGAGATCTTCTGACTTCTAGAGTGGTGGCCATGATGCATTGATGGGGATTGGGATTAGCAAAGGTACAGTATGTAGATTTGATTGCCATGTAGTAATTTCATATTCAATTTTTTTTAATTGTAAGTCTAATATATGTGCCTTATCTTTGGTACAACTCTGCTTTTCTCCTACTTCAAATCATATTTTGCTTATTTCCTTTGCTGCTTTCCAGATTGGCCGCCTTTTTACAAGAGCTGCTCTCAAACTAAGTTTATGACTTCAGGATGCTGGTTACTTGTAACTGTGCCCCAGTATTGAAAGTCAATCCCAACAACAGTAATAAAGACCCCTGGACTTCTTTCAATAATGGGAAGGTTTTAACAAAACCAAAAAACATTTTTGTGAAAACACTTAGCAATTAAACACTAGTACACATACAAAATTAAGCCATAAATCAATAAGACAACTTTGAAGCAGGCTTATTTGGTAAATGTGAAGGACTTTTGTTTCACGATTGGGCTGCTTCTTTAGAAGACTTTTTTTATTATTATTATTTTCTTCATCAAGACTGCAAGCTGAATTTTTACAGTCTGATGTTTGTTTTCTTTACAGGTGTATTGCACAGAAAAGCAAGAAGATTGTATTAAGGTCACACATGAATACAGTATACATGTGGCGCAATATGGGCCCAACCAAATAGATGAAGCAGGTTTTATTGCTAAAAGCATGACATATCTTAATATTAAATGTAGAAAGCTGTGAATACTGTTTGAGGTAAGTTTGTATGCAATGGTACAATACATAGTTCTTAACAGTTTTGATTTGACTGCTAAATATACAGTATATTTATACTGAAACAATATGGTTTAATCAAGTTTAAAAATTGTTCATCAGTTTTGACTTGACTGCTAAAAAATATGATTGCCATAGCTAAAACATATTTTAATCAAATTTAAAAATTACAATCTAAGAATTGAATTACATCTGCTCACCAGATGTGCTCTGTTTCTGCCCAGAGCTGGTTGCTGTTGTGTGCCCTGCTGTACTTCATCATGACAGGATTCGGCTTTCTGCAGTCCTGAACTGGACTAAGCTAACTCCAGTAATGAATACACGAGTCTGTTCTTAATGTGTATGTCAGGCATTATGCTGATGCTGTTACTTTGCAGGGCTGGTTGCACATTCTTACAAATCTATTTTCTTATTACAGACAGCATTGCTTTTAAATAACACCCCTCCTTAACCTTCCACTCTCCAAGTTTTTATAGGCTCTGACAGCACCTGTAGAAGACAACAGCCAAAGCTTTTTGGCTAACCGCAGCCTTCATGTCTGTGAAATTTTTCCATCAGAGCCTCATTGTGGATTTGGATACTCATTAATGAATGATTCTTTAATAAAAACTTAACATAAAGCTATTTTATTGGTTTGGTGGAGATATTGCATTTCCTAGAACTGAACTTTGTCTATTCGTGGAGCTTCTTGCTCCCCTCTGGACACACAACATGAGAGTCTGCACCTACTATTAACCCCTGAGGACTGAGTATATTAGTCAGAATGTACTGAGTAAAGGAGAGGTTTGTCCATTTTCTTTGACTACAGAAAGTACCCATCATTACAGTGTTGTTTTAAAAATGAAAAAGCTTTGCTCCAGTTCTTTATTTAAATAACATTTATTGGAAGCTCCAAAGTCTATTACCTAATCAGACCCAGGGGATGCTATAAATTTGACATGATTCAGATTCTATATTTTACACACACTCAAAGTACTCTTTGGTGAGTGAAACACGGATCACAAGGTACAATGTGTTCAGACAAATTTTCCTTCCCTCCCTCACTTTAAGAGCAAATTTGTCCATAGTTCACTTGATGTTCTTTCTACTACTCCAGCTTCCACAGCTTAGTATGAATTCTGTGAGACAATTTTAAACTGGGATACTACACAATCAACAAGTAATTAATATTTAGATTTAGAATGTGAAAAGCAGCTATATGACAAACTGCACAACTCAGATGAAGTAGATATTGTGCCATGTGTCATTAGCACGCTCACCTTGTGTTCCTGTGCCTTTTCACTAAGGGATTGTTTTCTGTGACAATCCCAAAAACATTCTGTTAAGCCAACCAGTGACTCCAAACCAGCAAACTACAACTGTTGGGTATGCTTGAGTGTGACTTGCTGCCAAGATTTGCTCCAGATGTGCAAGAGAAAAGAGGCCCAACAAAAAAAGAGATATTGGAACAGTATAAGTATTGGCTAACCAATCAAAAACTAAGAGCTAGGATACATCCACACTACTATGTTTTCATTTCAAAGCTAATATTTTAATTGAAAATTTCTTCCATCCTTACTTATTGTACATTTGCACATCATTTATGAAAGCTTGTCTATCCACACTTAAATGACTAAGAACACACACGTTCACCGACACTGGGCATGCACGCATCAGCTGAAAAACGGTATCACCACCGGCCACGAGATTAGCAAAAGTGCAACATGCAGCATTTAAACCGCACAAAACACAATTTAGATGTGTACAGGTAAGCAACACAACAAGTGCTATGGTAATCAACTCTTCTTTTGTCTGCTGTGTTGGAGTGTTATTCTTCTGTGAAGGGAGACCAATCAGGGAATGAGCAGAATCCAATGACGAAAGGGCTAGTTAAGCACGAACAGAACTGAATGCAATTTGAGTCTGCATTTTCAAATATTACAATGCGGAAGCTGTGTTTTCAGAAATCTACGACAGTGGAGATCGTTTTCAAAAGTCTGTTTTCAGAGGTTGAAAACACCAGGCTAGTGTGGACGAAGGGGGAAAAAAACAGACTAATGTCTGCATTTTTAACTAGAAACATAGTAGTGTGGACGTGCCCTAAGTCAATAGCTTCCTCTTCTTGAGACATTCTCATGTTGTATCGAGTTGGTTCCTTTTTTTATGGTAGAAAGTGGTGGTGTAATACAAGTATCACCTTTAATGAGGTAATAGATAAGCCTCCTTTTTGTGTGAGTGGATCCCTTCTATGATTAATGTTCACACTGATTTATTTTTTTTTCCCTCCACAAGAGGAAAATGCTGCCCCATCACAAAAACAAGGGACTTTGCATGTGTGTTTGTGTCCTATGCCTACAGTATATTTAATACATTTATTAAGGTGGCCTTGTTTAGCTGTCAGTTGTGACTCACACTATAGAGAATGCTGAAGTATTAACAGCCCTCATTCAGCAGGAGAAGCATTCCCATCATCATCATCTTCTTCTTCTTCCTTCTCTTCATCAACACATCCTTTCAAATATGAGCGTTTGAATTCTTCAAACACCATTTCCTCTTCTTGTTCACTGTGAGGAGAGAGACTGCAGTGAGGTTGTGCTGCCAGTACTGGAATGGCGAATGAGACTATACTAGCTGACTAACAGTCAGATTCTCCTTCTCTTTAAACAGATCATGCAATACTTCTGTTTGAAGAGCCCACCAGTCACATAATCTAGACAGTGAGGGGTAAGGGGTCGGGTACAGTAGCTCCCCAAGTTAAACACTTTCTTTCCATATTCTTATTCACGTCTTATTTTATTTTCTTAGCTAACATGTAACACCTAATTGACTTCCAGACTACAGAACAGTAAATGAGACTGTCACACCATGCCATAATGCTAGGGTAAGTTAAGTGAAACCCAAGCATCTTCCAGCTGGTGCTTCCCTGAACTTACCTTTCCTTCACTGTGATGAAGACAGCATGGAAGGGAGAAATAATGAATAGTGTTAAACAGGGACAAGTGTGGAAAATTAATCTATGCAATAAAATAAACCACACAACCCAATCCTTACTCACGTGAAACATTTTAAAGCTTTTTAGGTTTTCAACTTGAGCATCAGATATTCATTTGTTAAAAAAGGAACTTGTGTTTCTGCGGTGGGTTGGCACCCTGCCCAGGATTGGTTCCCTGCCTTGTGCCCTGTGTTGGCTGGGATTGGCTCCAGCAGACCCCCGTGACCCTGTGTTTGGATTCAGCGGGTTGGAAAATGGATGGATGGAACTTGTGTTTTAGTCAGTGGACTCCTATGCCATTTGACATTTAGTCCGTGCTGCTTATCCCATGCATTCTGCCCTGATGATCTTACAGAACTGTATCACCCAGCTTTTAAATTATATACTAGCTGTGGCATCTTGAGCTGAAAATACCTTTATAATGAAGTGTCAAATTTTAAAAAGTAGGAGGAACATAAATGGAATTAAGAATGCAGTGTCAACCCGCACACACACAATGTACTGGTGGTGCAGGGTGACAGAGGTTTTGAGAGAGAATGGAATCAAAAGATGGCATGGAGAAGTTAGAATTCATATAGGAGTTGTACCCAAGAAAATAATATTTAAATGGCAAAGCTCAGGACATGTAGTATCGTAGTCCAAGAACTGAGCAGTAAATTGTAAGCATACAACCAGAGGAATTAAACATATGGCATACATTGTAATATGAGAGAAGAAATAACTGTTGTAACCAATGAATTCAAAACTAAGAATATGAAATGATTAATTTTTTTTTCTGACTTGGATGATTAGGCATATGTGGTGCTGGCTTTTAAAATGTCACCCTAATGATATCGTGACATGCCACCTTTTGAGATGTTGTGCCCTAGCGGCCAGTCACCAGTATGACAGCATCTGTAAGGAAAATGAGAAGGCACCATGGGAAAATGTGGCTTGTCTTCAGCAAAGTTAATGAAAATGAATATAACCACTAGATTCCTTGCTTTAAAAACCCCAAAAAGACTACACAAATCATTTGTAGAGGCCAAGAAACTTTTGCAAAAAATTAAATTGATAAGCACGATCATGACACACAAAGGCGGCATGGATGCATCTTCAATACAGAACATTGCACTGTGGAAATGGACAAATAAATTCAACGCTGACAAGCTATCATGCAGTAAAAATGTGGTGCAGGCCATTTAAAGTGTAAATGTGAGAAGACCAGTTTTAGTAAGCAAAAGTGAAGCAGTGGGGATTTAGTTTGTACTGAAATGAAATCAATTGGAAATCAAATACATCTCAGTCCTCTGACTAATCTCTAATTTTTTTCCCTGTTAATCTGTAATGTACACCTAAACATTCTTTTTGATGGCCAAGGAATGCCAATGTTGATCCCAACTAACGGTTATGGCTAGGTTTACGGTTAGCATAGTTTTACTTTCTACAATTGTCTATAATGTAGTTTTATACTTTTAATTCATTTTTAATTGGGTGTTAGAAACACAAAAGGGTGCCAAGCACATGAAGTTTCACCTTTTCAGTCCTTCATATCAATTGTTGAAGTACAAGTGTGTTTTCAATCTTGGTCATCATGCTCTCCTCTTGGAGAAGCAGCAATGTATACATTTGAGCAGGTGTAATATACCCCAATATCCTAAGGATCACTAGAAGCCTAAAAGCACTTTCAAAGGAATAAGAAAAAAAGAAATATAACCAGAGCGAGTGGTTTTGGGTCTTACTTACCCGAATCTGGTTTAGGGTGCATTAAGCCAAAGGGGATCTCCACTCCAACCTCACTGGAAAAACAGATACATTTTAATGAGTGTAGCATTTCATAAAAAAAACAGCAACTGTTTCAGAGATAATATACCTGAACCTGAACTTCAAGGTTTTGGTTTTTCCCAGCTTTTTACTGGACAGCTTGATGTCTACCTCTTTGAAAATTATACAGAAGCACTCTGCTACATATCAGCCTTTCTATTGCTCACTGCTGCCGTCCTCATCTTCTCAAACCTGCCTTGACGTATCATGCTGTTCACATTTTGTTTTAAATCATTCTCTTACTGCATTTCCAGAGATAATTTTCAAACTTGATTTAGATATCAAATAATGAGACCAATAGACAATGGAGTCAGTTAAGATGAATGCCATGTTTAGAAGCTCAGCTGCTTTCATATGGTGTTTACCTAACAATACAGATGATCTTCTAATCTGTGTGTGTCTAGGAGTGAATGAAGTTAAAGCCATGTCTTTATCATGGGCCAGTGTCCTGGGAAACTTGATCTAGATGTTCTTGTGTAAGTATTTATAATATATTAGCATGTGCTCTCTACTTTTAAGAAGTTTCCAACTTTTCCATTTAGTGGTACAACGTTCTTGAAAATGGTTGACACCCAATCAGCAGAGAAAACCAAACACTGATGTCTGTGATCAGTGTTAATTTAAATTAAGATAAAAACTTCAAAAACAAAAAAAGTCTCACCTAGCAGCAATGTCACCCAAAATCCTGCAATGGAAAGACAAAGCATGTGAAGGATAGAATGCTACAAATGCCTATCAAGCAATCAGAGTTACTTCATTTAAAGGAAGTCTCTAAGATATTAAAAAATGGAAGTTATCACTGTAGACCTGTTATAACTCCATAAATATGCTTTGCCATCCTTAGCCTGATATCTGATCAGCAACCACTGCACCAGCCAACTGCACTGGTATTAACCCCACTCTGCATCAGTTGGCTTCTCATCAATTAAATTGATTGCTCAATTATGGCAATTCAAGCAACAAGACTTTTATCTAAGAGAGCCCCAGAAAAGCATTTACGTATCATCATGCTGTAGACAAATTACAGTGTACTTTTTTGTTGTTTAGGCATATACATAGCATGTATGGGTGAGCAGTAATTTCCCTCATTAATTCATTTTCAGACACCATGCCAAACTCTGTGCTATTAGGAAGGTAGGCTGTCATCTCCTATGTCTTGAGATGCTGTGTCCTACTAACAAGACATCAGTGCTATTGAGCAAAATGATTAAAACATTTAGGCTCTGCAAAATAAAAAAAGAGATGGACTCTACTCACCCTCCTACTACCAGCTTCACAATTATCCGATAAGAAACCAGAATGCCCAGGACCTCTTTTTCAACTCCTTCCTTCACACTAGAAAAAGAGTACAAGAGAGAAAGAAGCAAGACCTTAGGCCTAAAACAGAAATGGTGGCATGTCCTCCAAGGGTAGATGATCTCAGATATTTGTCAAGAGACATTTCACATCACAAAGCTCAGCTATTTTCGTCTGACCAGTCCTCCGATGAGTGATAAGTGTTTGATCTATAAAGTTACAGTAGGTGGAAATAAATTAATGATATTGTTAAGAAGGTTGGATTCCCCCAGCTTCAATCAGACCTATCCTTTCCACAAGGATCACAAAAACAGTACTGCTGCATACTGAATACCAAGTTTGCAACTATCAAGGCATCACAACAAACATCTAACATAATAAACTCTTGTAAAGTCTGGCAATTTGTCCCATACATGTAACATGAAATGTTGCACTGGGCTCAAGGGAAATAAAGATAACATCTTCAAAAACCCATATCCATTTTCCACCCAAAACATTAAAAAATGCAATGCTCAATGCTAATACAAACCCCTAGAGCTCCTGGAAGTGATATGCTGTTAGTACTGGAGTGGTTAAAAATAAATGCACATACATACATACATATATACACATACACACACACACACACACACACACACATCTCCACCTTAATAAAAAGATGTGTTTGTGTGATTGTCTGTGTCCATTCGGTTCCTATGTCTCTGCTAGCCAACAGATGGCACATCACAAACATTACCACTGCCTTTATGAATACTTTACCAAATGTTTTATATATATAGAAAGAGAGAAATAGATGGGGAAGGATGAGCTAACAATATATAGATACATACACACACACACTCAGAAATATATATACATGTATATATAAATGTACATAGCTCAAAATCAGTTGGTTTTCTTTGCCCGTATTCCTTTTCTTGTTATCAATACAATTTGAACCAAAAAAAATGTATATATATGTATATGTCATGGGTAAAGCCATAACTTGGGTAAACCTAGCATTACCCGGGTAAAGCTTGCATTATCCAAAGAGATTACCTGGGTTAAGTTAGAAACTCATATTTTATTCCAGCTTTACCTAGGTTCTGCTAGGTTTATCCAATTTTCAGGCTTTACCCGTTTTTATATATATAGTCGGGACGCCTGGAGGATGGAAGGTCCAGCAGAGAGATGATACCTCCCCCGGAACATGAGAGGGCAGTCTCCCTGGTTTACATTGGGGGCATGGGATTGGAGCTTAGAAGCTCAACCCTGTTGGGGCCCGTGGCTACCGCCAGGGGTCGCCTGGACCATCCCAGAACCCTGGACCAGGGAGAGAATTCGAGCACACCTGGAGTGCTTCCGGGTGCCCATGCAGCACTTCCGCCACACCAGGAAATGCTGCAGGAAGGTCATCAATGAACACCTGGGGCATATCCGGGTATAACATAAAAGGGGCCACCTCACTCCATTCAGGGAGCCGGAGTCGGGAGGTGGAGGACCGAGCTTGTGTGGAGGAATGTAGGTGGCAGAATAAAAAGTAGAGAAGAAGAGAGAAAGAAAGAAGGGACTAAACAATAGTTATCATTTACAGTATATTTTATTCATTGCCTGAGAAGCAGAACCGAAATTGTTCAGTAATAAATGAACGTTCAGGAAAGTGGCACTGATCCATCTATAGAGCTGGTCTTAAAATATACTTATATACTGGTTCTGGTGTTCTCAATCCTTAAATAGGATAAAAAGAGTTTGGAAAATGGATGAGAAGCTACTGCAAAGCTACAAAGCACTATTCTAAAACCACTTTAATAAGGGTGGTGTCACCTGAGCCCACTGATGAGGCTCTCTTGATGTCAGAATTTAGAGTTAATCTGAGAAGTAACTTCTAAAGGAACTGACTTCACCAGATACCAAATTATATTTTTTACTGTACCTATGAGCATCAACATTGTTGCCATAACCTTTGCCACCACAGTTTTAACAAAAAACTTTTGCTTTGCTGTGCATTGACACATTTATTTATGTATTTTTCTTAACCGATTTATTCCAGGACTGGGTTTCAGGGGTTGTCAGAGTCAGTAACAAAACAGGCACCACCAATAAACAGGTTTTCAAAGCACCAGTCTGCACTCTCACTCACCAAGTGGACTTATGTAAAGTTGCCAATGAACCTGACCAGCAAATCAGAGTATTCTGGGGGGCAAAAATATTAAATATGGAAACTCATACAGAGAACATGCAGACTCCACGCACAGAGGCAGATCTGAGATAGGAGCCAAACACAGGACTATGTAGTTGTGGTGAAGTAGCCTTTCACATTATGTGCAGTGTGTTAGCTTGTAAAAGACTTAAAAACAAACCAAATGTTTCTTTTTTATTCTTTATTTTGCCTTATATGATTTCCCATATTAGGAATTTGTTAGTTTTCGCATACCCCTTGGGGTCAGAGCGCAGGGTCAGCCATAGTACAGCTCCCCTGGAGCAATTACAGGTTAAGGGCCTTGCTCAAGGGCCCAGCAGAGTAGGATCTCTTTTGGCAGTGACAGGGATTCGAACCGGCAACCTTCAAGTTATTAGAGACATGCAGACAGGGGTCTTCATTACCAATCCTAATCAAAGCTAAAATAGTTTAAAACCCCAACTCCATGAATAGAACCTAGAAGATGTGGCAGTGGGTCAGCTCTTACATTGTGCTTGAAGCCAAATTGGTGTCTTCATGCTTGAGTTTGCCATCCAGGGCCAGGCCTCGTCTCTCCCGATTGTTAGCCAGCAAAGGCAGGAGTGTATAAACCTTCTTAAAGCTGGATTTAGGTGGTACTTTATCTCTACAAAAAAATAAATAGAAGTTATGCTCAATAAAACACTCAGTTTGGAAAAGGATCCTGGTGTGGCAGGCTTCTGCAAATGCAATCAGAAAATACAACCAAAACAAGTATAAAAGACTGGTACTTTAGAAGCATTTTTCAATTCCAAGTTATTTATTACCATCATGATCTTGTTTGCCTTGGGAAATTGTGTACTTTTTATAAATTAAAAAATGAATACAGTGCCTGTGTTTACAGTTCAAAATGGTCTAAACATAAAACAAAAGCCTTAAAATTTGTGGAATAAGTTGTTTTTTCAAGCAAAGAATTTCTTGAGTAACGGACAATGTCTTGCGATTGCACACATACTGTAAAACAGCATACCTGTTCAAAAAAATCAAAAAAGTTATGATATTCTGTCATTTTTAAAGAAGTCTGACATCAGTCTCCACATCATTGCCTGTTGCTCACATGGCAACCTTTCTTCCCCAGGGTCTTTCTGCAGCTCTTACTTGATTATTTCCAACAGTTAGGTCTAGCTCAAGTATATTTTTACATGTACATATTACAATTAATTTCTTACTTGCCAGTGACATCATAAGTAGCGCAAGTACATCACAGTAGTATAATTTCAACGAAAGATAAACTCAAACAAACAGCATTCATAGAAGGCAACATCCACCCTAACTGATCAAATTATGTGGAATACCGCTACACCTACTTATGCATGCAATCATCTAATCAGCCAATCATGTGGCAGCAGTGAAATGCAAAAAAATAAAAAACATGCAGATACAGATCATGAGTTTCAGTTAATGTTCACCACATACACCAGAAATGGGAAAAATGTGATCTCAGTGATTTAGACTGTGGCATGATTGTTGGTTCCAGAATGGCTGGTCTTAGTATTTCTGCTCCTGCTGGGATTTTCACACACAGCAATCCCTATAGAGTTTACTCATAATTGTGTGAAAAACAAACAACATCTTATGAGTGTCAGTTCTGTGAACAGAAATGCCTTGCTGTTGAGAGGGGTTAAAAGGAGCTGACAGTAACTTACTCAGACAATCACTCTGTAGAACTCTGTTGAAAAGAGAAGCATGTCAAACTTCGAGGCAGATGAGCTACGACAGCAGAAGACCATGTCGGGTTTCACTCCTGTCAGCCATGAACAGAAAGATGAGACTGAAGCAGGCACAGGCTCACCAAAATGGACAGTTAAAGACTGGAAAACCGACACCTTGTCTGATGTATCTCGATTTCTGCTGAAGCAGTAGGATCAGAATTTAGCACCAACAGCATGAATCCATGCACCCAACCTGCTTTGTGTCAACAGTCCAGGCTGGTGGTGGCGAAGTAATAGTGTGGGGAATGTGTTCTTGGCACAGTTTGGACCTGTTAATACCAACCAATCATCACTTGAATGCCACAGCCTATTTGAGCATTGTTGCTGATCACATGTATCCCTTCATGGCCACACTTTACCCATTTTATAACGGCTACTTTTAGCATGATATTGCACCATGTCACAAATCAAAAGTCACCTCATGAACATGACAAAGAGTTAAGTGTTCTTCAGTGACTATCGCAGTCACCAAATCAGAATCTAATAGAACACCTTTGGGATGTGAAGGAACAGGAGATGCATAGCATGAATGTGCAGCTGACAAATCTGGAGAAATTGTGTGAGGCAATTGTGTCAACAGGGTCCAGAATCTCAAAGCCACGAAGAACTGATTCTGTTTTTAGAGCTAGAGACCATACCCAGTATGGTGTTCCTAATAATTTGCCCAATGGGTGTACACACAGTTATCTACAACACTAAATACACCTACTGCCTATGTTATTATGAAGGAAATATTTGGTAAAATTACAATCTGAAAATACTGGCTAGACTTTGAATGGTCCTATAACTATTGTCAAAAGAAATAAAAGAGAAAAGAGACTGTGGAATGGCTGATGCCTTTAAAAGTCCTGTGCATGTGTTATAGATGCCCTGAAGAGAAGGCTGATTAGTACCATTAACGCTCTGTGGTGTCTGTGATCTTACAATTTTGAGCTATGCTGGTGCCAAGTACTGTACAAGGATTTTACGTGCCAGTAAGGATGGACTGCATTGCGCACTCATAAATGTTAGTGAAAACAAAAGACATCTGAGGAAGTAAAAATGTTGGTGAGCCTTCTTAACAAAAGCTGAACTGTGTTGTGCAGTTAGTCTACACCAATAATATATCTAATTATGAATATGTGGATACATTTAGCTTCCCTATTACACCATATTTTTCTAAGCTGTGTTTTGGGCTGTCCATTAATTATTTTGGCATTTTATTGTAGATTTATTATTATGTTTATTCACTGCTCAAAATATTATTGTATTATTGTTATGATGGTCACATCACTACAGTGCTAAATGCTTGTTATTTCTTGTGGGCGCCACTACTTTGTTCATGTTCTTTATCCCAATGACATTTGTTGCTATCTCATGGTTATGTATGACTTCATCAAGTACTCCTTATTCAGAATTGTGGCCCACAGATTCAGAAAATACCACAAATTTCTTTTGTAGTTTATTCGAGGGAACATACCGTATATACTCACGTATAAGTCGGGTCATGAAACCCAAAAAATTGATTATAAAATCAGAACCCGACTTACACACCCTTTCAAAAATGTGACACTTTTTTTTTTTTTTTTTACATCTTTTTGCCTCCTCTATTTTTTGTTGCAATTTTGTTGCAGCAGCGCAGTTACTAATTTCTTTCACTGCTTCAACAACATTTAGGTTAAAACCAGCTTCATTATTTCTTCTGATCGAATGCACCATCATAGATAAGGGGTGCTCTTATGATAAAGGTGTATGAGGGTGTGAGAAACAAAAAACACAAATCAGTGCAAATGTTGCTTTGGAATAGTTTGGGTATTACCATTTGGTCACATAGGTACAATACACAGAAATAAAAGGGCAATGTGCTCCGTGGTTACTCTCTCAGGTGGGCAATATTATAATCTCTTGGACCAATAGCGTAAGTTTTCCGCATTCGATTTATACAACCGACATTATAAAATACCAGAAATTATATGGTAAAATCAAGTCCCGACTTATCCGCGAGTATATACGGTAAATCTAGATAGTGCAAGGACATTATTTGTGCTCAGGCCCAATATTTTTTTAAATATATGAAAAATGTTTCATTTCAGAACACAGTTTCCCATGGAAAATAAATGAACACCATGATTATGAAAAAATGACTAACCCAAACCCTCATTCATTTTTGTGAGCGCTGACAAAAAGCACAAAGGTAAGGTCACAGCTCTGGACAGGAATTCAGAAGGCCTCTTATTTGTAATGGAGAATGGACAGGAATGCACTCCAAGATGTGACATGGTGGACAAAGTAATGGTCAGCCAGAGGGTAACATGACTGAAATAGAAGCCAATACAGTAAATGAAAGTTTACACTGTTGTGAGACAATATGCCATCCACAATTTTGAGCAAATGTGTATAATGTGTAATTACGTTCATCTTAACATAAACCCAAGCTAATTGTGAATATGGTGCAGCGCTATTTAGTAACTTGCCACGCAATGTGTTTTTGAAAAAAATGTCTACGGTGAGACCGAGTTCGTTTTTAGCAGTGCAAAACTGTCTGCCATTTCATGAGAACATTCACTTACCCAGCCTCTTCCATGGCCACGGGTTTAACATATTTGTCGTTAGAGTAGAGGACCACTGTAGCCACCTGCTCAGCTGTTTGAAAGGGAAGGGGAGAGAGGCAAAGGAAATTTTGAGTAAAGACAGAGATGGCAGCATGCATTTAAACAAAGACAGTTACTGCTTCGTCTCCTAAACAATATATTTTTCTAATTTTCCTGTTTCTTCTAATCAAATCTTCTCTTCATTAATTGCAACCAAAGTATGTAAAACAAAAATAAATTATGCATTTGAGAGTGGAGTTTGTATCTGATATGCTTTGAGTAAGACAGACTACTGAAGTGCATGTCTTACTGGTTTGTAACTTATTCATTTTAATGAAAACCTTAAAATCAGCCTTATGTATATTATGATTACTTCCAAAAGAGGATTCTCCAAACATCTTGCCCAACACAGGACTTTCAGTGTTTAAATTAAAATAAATTCTAAAACTGCAAAATTCTAAATTTCAAAAATGTACATAATTTGTTCCACAATGTTTTGCTGTTGAAAGTTGTACATATTACTGTCAACTTTGGATGGCAATATGCTACAAAGGATCTGGGATGACTTAAGACTGAATGATTGATGTCTGCTGTGGGCCACTAGGGGCACATATTGAGCATTTGTAAGATTGTGAGAGCTCCTTTACAAATTGATTTAGGGTCCTATGATATGTAGTTAGTGAGTAATGCATTTTAAAAAGTATTTTAGTTTTTTTTTTGGAATAACATATACACACAAATATACTTTAATGCACACATTTGCTTGTTCAATATACTCCCAGTCAAGGACAATGTCTTCTTTTGCTGAGAGTCAGCTTGATGCTATCGCACATAGCCTTCCTTAGGTGTTGAATGGCTTCCAAAACCTCTTTGAGGTCACCAACAAGTGATTGTCTACGGTCTTATCAAACACTTCCTACATCCAGCTTTTCACTTTAACACTGGCTAAAAGTAACGTTTCCTTAGCCCTTTCATTGAAAAAGCATGAAAGACTCTTCCTTAAACTTGATGGATTCCCTCACCGTGGTGTTCTCCATCAGTGCACAGGGTTGCCACACCTTTCAGCCTTTGTTTCTTGTATCCGCCTTTACTAGTTCATTCAGAATGCGAGAAGAAAATATTTAGAAAGAAAGGGCTGATCCCATCCCGAACAGAAGCATTCCACAGTGTACCTCTTGAACCAAGCAACCAGAATATGACCCTGAAAATATGGCAAATCTACTTAACAAAATCAATCATGAACCTCGGGCCGAAGGCTCGTCACACATTACATTACCTGACATAACTTCTAGCTGGAGAGCCTATCAAATTTAACAACTGAATTTATTAAATGTCATTGTCTTGAAAGGGTTGCAAGATTGCAGGAATCACAAGGGATGACATTCTCATGACTTTTTAGCACAGTTCCAAATCTCGTATTTCAATGTGTCACACTACACACCTGACAGTACCACTTATGCACTGTGACTGTCTGCTACTCACTTTGATTTTCTTAAGATTATGTAAATAAAAACTGCAACAGAAGATAGCAGAAGTGATTATGTAATGTGATGTTGGCTGTGGTCCAACTTGCACTTGTTACCACACTTACATTAGAACATGGTGTTTTTCTATGGAATATTAATCTTCACTCATCTTCAGATCATGCAAACTTGTCTTCCATTAAATACTCCTCAAGGTGATTATATCCTGTTCCATGTAAGTGCTGAAAATTCTCGGCATGGACAGAGACTGCAAGTGGGACATTTTTAAACATTAAACCTACCAATCTTAAGAAAGTCCAGTATTATGAGCAGCCTTGAGATACATATTGTCACAAAACATTTTTTTTCTTTCTGCAACTCTGCACAAAGTCTAGGACCACGGACTTCCTGATCTCCATTCCCACTCTTAGAGTGAAAAACACACCACATTGTTGTGTGTAGCAAGATAGTCAGCCTTTAGTCAAACTGTAGTTTTGAACCCCTCACTCTGTTCTACATTTCAAGAACCAGTTCCCTTTACTCCATTTGGATCTATCCCATACATGTCTCAAATCCACTCAGAATGTCATGTGACCCATTTGCATTGTGAGAGATTCTCCTCACTTACTTTATAAAACATATCTAGTAATGGCAGTTCTCTGCTTACCTGTGAGAGTAATGTTCTTGACCGTTTTTGAGGAATTGTTGCTGATGTTGACTTGCACATTTATTGGTTCTCCATGGTAGTATGTCTGTAGGCATAAATCCTCATATGTTTAGTTTTGTATGCAGGCAAACTACCATAAAACTGCTTAGCCTGCCCCCTTTTCATTGACTCACCTGCTTTTCTAGGCTGACCTCAAGGTGCAGTGGTCCATCAGACATGAGGAATTCCCGGGTTGTCTCAACAGTGGGTGGAGGGCCACTTTTTTCTGGTGCATACTGTACTTTTCGGATCATCAGCCGCACAGAATTTCTATAAGTTTGGGGAAAAATTGACATGAGGATTCCATTAACAGCATTTACTGGGAAGGGAAGGGAAGTCAAAGTTGATTAAAGCCAATTTAAAGCTTGAATGGTGTAACAGTTTATTCTTAATAAACTTCTTCATAAATGTTATATCACAAAAGCAACAAAGTAAGAGTTTCACTGTCTAACCGTAAAACATGGATCCTGAAACATTCTCCATTATTTTTCTAAACAAGCAGTCATAAAATTAAGATAAGCGATGCAGTTGTAAGTAATGCTCCATAAAAATATTTGAGATTTTATATTGGTCGCTTTGTTTGTAACTTACAGAACAGTTATTACTAGCAAGCTTTGTGAGAGAAGTGATCACTCGGTGTATATTATGTCTGCGGTACACAACCTTTAAAGGGTTACATGTCCATTGCAAATCCTGTGAGACACTGCGACATGTTTAACAGAAGTGCTGTACTCTTTATGAGACTTAGTAACTAAGGTGTGTTATAGACTAGAGAATTTACTTGCCCCTTTCTAACCTGCATGTCACTGTTTAAAAAGAACAATCCCATGAAGAGGTACTCTGCATTCACTTACTACACTTCACTGAATTTCAGCACAGAGGGGTAACCGTTGGGTATGATGCCAGAATATGCCAGCATGACTGGGCCAGGGTTCACTTTTTCAATGGAATCCACGAGTCAACCAGCCTGTCGCTTTAAGCACTGCCACAAAATGCTTTACAAGGTATATATATATATATATATATATATATATATATATATATATATATATATATATATATATATATATATATATATATACACACAGTATCTAATTACCGTTTATGAATCTTGTCATCCTGGTTATCAGCACAGAAGGCTTTGACTTCAAAGTCAACAGCGCAGTACTGAAAATAGCAAAACAAGGGAAGTTAAAACCACATCATCATGTCTTGTATCACTTTTTTGTTTTTGCATGACTAAATAAAATCTTGGAGAAGAAGAATAGGATCAAAGGATCAACTTACCTTTCCCACATCCGTAGGAGATGGCTGCAGACCTACAGAGCTGGGCAGGTTATCTGGAAGCTGAAATTCATGGAAAAGGTCACATACTGTACACGAATTGGAGAATTTCAGTTTATGTAAGCATTAATCCAACCATCCATTATCCAACCCGCTATATTCTAACTACAGGGTCACGGGGGTCTGCTGGAGCCAATCCCAGCCAACACAGGGCGCAAGACAGGAACAAACCCCGGGCAGGGTGCCAGCCCACCGCAAGGCACACACACACACACACACACACACACACACACACACCAAGGGCAATTTAAGATCGCCAATGCACCTGCATGTCTTCGGACTGTGGGAGGAAACCAGGGCAGCCGGAGGAAACCACGCAGACACAGGGAGAACATGCAAACTCCACACAGGGAGGACCCGGGAAGCGAACCCAGGTCTTCTTACTGCGAGGCAGCAGCGCAACCACTGCACCACTGTGCCGCCCTAAGCATTAATCCAGACTTGTTTTTCAGTTTATTTAGATTGGTAGAATTCGGAAACATTACCCTGAGTTAAAAATGGAGTGAATATTTCTAAACATTTAATTTTGTAAAGTGTACATCAGTGTGAGAATTGTATATGACTAATGTGATGGACAACACACATGGGCTGGCATCCCTCTCAGGTTGGGCACCAATCCCTTCCATGGCTGGGAGGCCATGACAATGAATGGGAAAGACAAAGAGCATGATGTTCCCTGCCCTTGTCAAAAGGTTGACAAAAATCCCAATATGCAGGTGGGCATGTTAGAATCCCGGCAGGGATGGAGCAAAGACCATTATCAGGCTGGGAGGCCAATGTGATGGATGGACAGGAAGACAACCTGCCAGGGCTACATGCTACCTTGACACGCTACAAGACAGCAAACAAAGTTGATGTTACTTCTACAGACACTAGCAAGGTATGCTGGGAACTATAATCCCAAGGGCTGCCATTTCAAGGTTCATGGGTGCTGCAGGGATCTGTGATCCCTAATTTGTGGGACCTGATAGTGCTTCCAACAGGCTATGCCCTAGCACTGGATGTACTCCTGGGTCAAAGATAAAAGAAGCCACTCGACGTCGTCCAGGTGAGTTAGAGTTGGGTGGAAGAAGGACAAAGCTCACCTTGAAGGAGTAGAGGAATAAACAATACAGAAAAAAGAAGACAGAAGAGAATACTTGTGTTTATATATTGACTAAGAAGCCTTGTAAGGTATTGTTGTCAAGAAATCATGTAGTTGAACCCAGGACCTGTGTCTGTGTGGTTGTGTCTGGTATTTGGGGTGCTGCATTTCCCCATAGTGGATTAAACTAGGATTTGATTGAAAGCACGGGTCAAACTCTGCTCCATTACACATTGCAACTAGTGTACAGTAGAGCTTTGGAACACAAACATCTCCAGACTCAGACAATGCAGAACATGAACGTGTTGTTCGATAATTTTTTTTGCCTCTAACCTCGAACAAAAACTCAGAATGTGAATATCCTGCTAAAACTTGTACAGATCAAGATGCAACCGTGAGGAGCAGAGACAAAGCCAAACAGGCCTGCGTATGCTGTATAGGCCTTCTGAAACTGTGTTCTCTGTGAACGTGTTACTTTTGTGCTTTTTTTGGGTTTCTTTGCTTCAAAGTTATCAGTGAGAGTAGTAAAGCAAAGAGGAAGCTTGTACATGTTACAATTGAGCTAAAAGAGGAAATAATAATGAAACATGAAAGTGGTTGACGTGTGTCGACTTTTGCGGAAGAGTAACCTCTCCATCCCTCCTTCTCTCCTACCACTTCCAGTATGACATCAACTTGCATCATCACAGGTAAAGTGCAGTTAAAAGTATGTAAATGGTCATTTCTATTTGTTTTATGTTTTTGATTTTAATGTGTGTACTACTGTATTGATTTCAATGGTTTTATTTAAACATTTTTTCTCATAGGTAGGTAGGTAGGTACAGTAGGCTAAATAGGTTTATGTAAATGTAGGCTCTCCTCAATGCACACCTCAATGCAGTTAAATTGCCATTTCAATTTATTTTATGGGTTTATCTCTTCTGTGCATTGATTTCAATGGTTTTAAAATGATTGTTATCTTTAGTTATGTACATATATAGGTATGAATAAGCAATCATTTGTGGGTCTGGAATGGATCGATCCTATTTACATTATTTCTTATGGGGAAATTCGATTTGAAACTCAACCCAATGATAACTTGACCAGTCTTCTGGTTTGTATTCCGAGGTACTACTGGAAGCAAGTGTGGGCACAATATAAAAGTTCCCCACGGGAAATATTTTAGAACAAAACAAGTCGTTCCACTGTAAAATATGTGCAAAATTTAGAAGAGATACTATAGGTTCAACAGTGTGGAATGGCAATACAGACAAACAAACATTTAGCTTTATACCTCGTATATGTAAGAAGACTGAAATCAGTCTTTGAAGCCATCATTATAAAGGCAAACTTGATATCAAAGGCCTCTTGAGCACTGAAACTTTCCAGTGTTTGTTTGCCATTTTTCAAGCATTTTTTGGGGGGCTTTTTCAAGTGTTTGCAAAGAAGTGATTTGTAGGAGAAAATATATTTGACATCATTTTCTTTTACACTTCTCTGGGTTGAGAGGTGATTATCGTGCCTGCAGAATGTCTATGAATTTAGACTTTTTTAATCCTGGAGATCACAGTACTAAAGTGGAGGTATCATCAGCGTCATGAGCGCAGACATTGGGTTCACCCTGTTCTGCAGCAAAGGGAGCCAAAAGGACAATTCTGAACTATACAAACTTGGACAGCATCCTGGAAAATTCTAGATTTACACATGGGTGTCGATAAGCATATAAGAACAGTGATATTTGATAGTGTCTTCGTGATATTCACAGAATCGTATTCCAACCATAAACTTTAGAGGTATACATTTAATCCCGCATGTGCTGAGGGGTAAATTTAATCTGTCCAGTTTAGGGTTATAGAGAGTCAGTGATTATCGCAGCAGCAAGGCCTCAATCACAGAGCTAATCGTTAAAGAGTGTGCTGCGTTCAATACAGTAAAAGAAATCTATAAATAAAGTGTTCTCTTTTAGTTTTAATTACGTTATTTAATATAGACATTTTGAAACAGTGTGATTTGGTACGTATAGCAGCCAATATTCATACCCAGGGTCTCAGGGTGGGTCTAGAAAAGGAGATGGATGTTATTTACTTCACAGCACATCAATGACTAAACATACTGCATTTTCTTAATTAAGAAGTATTACTGACATATTTCTTATTCTGTGTGAAAACAGGTAGTCACCCACAGTAAGGCACACTCACTACTGCAGGTTCATCTGGAAATGCACAAGTAGAAAATGCGATACAACTCTGCCTATATGTTAAAACATCTGTATTAAACTTGCTAAATTTCAACATGATTAAAACTAAATGTGTACTTCTAACTTTTGTTCAGTTATTGTCACTTGATTGGAAACTACATGTGTAACTTAATCAGCCCTACAATAGCTGTCACCAAAGTACGTATGTGCACGATACCAGGATTATTTTTTTTCTAGGTTTGATAAGCTGCTTCACTCCTAGTTCATCCAGGAAGAAGGTGCGACTTCCTATAAAAATACTCTGTTTTTTTCTACCAACGGTTTTCTACCACTGATTTCAATGGAACAAGCGTTTCACTGGAAAATCCCGAAAACTGCTGTATGTAGGAGTAGGAGATTTCTAACCGCTTGCTGCTGAAATGCTTAGGTGTGAATAGTGTCATTGGAAATAACTATACAAGTGGTGTGGAGTGTTCTGGCCTAGCACTAAAATACTAGAAAAATGCTATAAAAGGTATAACTAGGCCATAAAAGAAAATGACACTCCAGTCAATTTTTCAAACTATCTTCCAGGTTTAGACTTGTGTTGCTCATTTAAGCAGCATGACGTTTTGTCCGTTTAACTTATATACATTATTCCAGAAAGACAAAAAAACATAAAAATCCAGATTACTACTACTTGTCTAGTGACGGGCTTTGTGCCACCCAAAAAATATGCAGTATATATACTTATATATTAGAACGGCAAAGTGCTGACTATTATCATGGTATGGAAAAGCAACAAGGAATAAGACCTGGTTGATTACAGCGCTCGAAAACACAGTACCGTGCAGATTGGCCGAGCTACTCTTCTACGTTTTGCTCATGACTGTTTCTCCTACATGGAGCCTGCAGTTAACAAAATGTAAGCTACTTCTCTAGTGCTACTCAACTCAAAACACAAATGGTGTAATGGACATACCTCGAAGAAGAAAGGGTAGGCATTGTCTCCCAGCTTACGCAGGAGACGTTCTTGGATCTTGGTGTGGGCCCTGCGGTCCTGCAATGGAGGGTAGAACTGACGAGTGCTCACATAGATATCACGCCGGAATGCCAGCCCAAGGACATCCATATCATCACGACCATATCGGAAGATGCAGGATAGCATTACATAGACTGCAGACAATAAAACAGAACTTGCTTTGTACTAATAGAATATAGGTAGGTTGGAAATAGTAACAATTCTACAAATGAACAACTTGGAAAGAGCAGAAAGTTGGCAGATGTGGTCTCTGAAAATACTCCAGTAAATCCTTTCTTTTTTACCAACCTTCCACTTCATTTTAAGATTCCACTCACCACAGGAAAATGTGGTCAGCTAAGATGGACAATGATTAAATGCAATGGACCTAAACTCAAAAAGGCATGGCACAAAATCTACTAGGATGAGGGGGACTACTCCAGATCTGCTTTTAATTTTATATATTATTTAAGTAAATTATAATTATAAATTATTTAAATAATGTAAATCATTATAGTATTGTAGAGCACTTTGAGCTACATCCAATGTACGAAATGTCCAATGTTATTATTATTATTATTATCATTAACCCTACAGATCACTCATTTTGAATTGATACTTGCAGGGGTAATAAACCCCAGAGATTCATCCTGCTTGTTATAAAGTCGTGGTGATAAAGCTTTTTGCCATCAAAAAGGGTCATCAGAATGAAGATTTGAACAGAAGCAACATTTAATTCCCACCTTTCTTTCCTTTCAGGAGCTCTGGATCCACCAGAACTACACCATCTGTAAATAAGAAGCAATAAACTGTCAGGGAAGACAGGCGTTACATTTATTGCATATTGCAATAAATCTGTACTTTTAAAAGTTGTCCTCTGGAGGATATGGCACATCGAACAATCTAAAAAGAGGTAACTACTAAAAATCTAAATATTGTTAAGGGCTTGGATTGGATGGTTGTGGTCTTAGTCTTTTACCACCTGTTTATGCCAAGCCGAAACCATACAGAAAGAAAAGCACATAAAGGATCAGGAAATGGGTGAGGAAAAAATGTTGTCTGGAATGTACATGGTCAAAACAAACTAAGGAACAAAACCAGAATGTAAACTTAAATGTAATCAAAGAGGAGCAAGCTAGAGTCTAATAATATATAGTCTTTCTGTTCCTTTTTAAAAACTTGCTTTTCACAAGTCTCTGCGGGAGTCATGATGTGGGTGTGGGACAGCATTGAAATCTGGTAAACATTTAAAGCCACAAGAATAAATTGCATTTGGGTAAAAGATAGTAGAAAACTGTTAATGTGTTAGCTTCTTTCCCAGTTAACACAGAAGGACTAAAGCTGTTCTCCCAGCTAAAAGACATGTGATCAAGCTGATTGTAATTTATCCAAATGCGGCACCTGGGCAAATGTTTGACTCTACTCTTTGTGGATATGTGGGAAGAGCAAGATGTAAGGATTCTCTCCCCGCTCTCATGGCACTTAACCATCAATAGTGTTGACAGGTAAACTTTGATCAAGCATTTTTCCCAGTGAATTTTGCTCTGAAAATTTTCTATTCAGCCAGTTTAGACCAGCTTATTTTTGCACTGCCTCATGATGTTTTGCAAGGCCAGTGAGACATCACAATGCAGTAGCAGCCAAAGTTGGACGTGGATGTCACTACCCAATCTGTGCTGCGCATGCGCACAACTTCCACACATGTGTACCTTTCACCTCACACTTTATAGTGCTGCCCGATCTCCTTCATGCATGTCTGAGTAATTTACAGCGTATACAAGAAGAGATGATTTTGCTGCCTGGTCTGTAATCTAGCTGGATTTGCACCCCACATGCATTAAAAACAAAAAACAAAAAAACACTTGCAGTATTTTTATTTGAGGTGTACATTAGCTGCCCATAGGTAGAATATTATGAAAATACTTAATTGTTCTATAAAGATTCATTGTTGTGTAATAACTTTTTGATTAAGCATCTTATGAGCCTCACTATGTAGCACAGTTTGGGTAGTGACACTGATTCCTTACGTCACTGGTTCTATCGGTGTGTGTTAGTCACAGTGATAGGAGCTCAGGTAATGCAAAGAGAATTATAAAGGACTCACAGTTCAGATTACATTTTCAGTCCAGCATAGTTGGTAGTCACTTTCCTAGGCATCAGGCATATGTAAAAGACCACTGTACCATTTTTACTCTACATAAAACTAATTTCATTTTTTTTCCCTCATTGACTTCAATGCATTTTGTAGAGTTTGCTGAAATTTCTGAATCTTTCACATTTTCAACGAACTCAAGGCAAAGCGAGTTCAGTGAGGTTCATTCATCACTATAAAACCAAGATCATCGCAACACAAAGCACTGTATTTATGTAAGGCTGAAGAGGAAACATAAAGCCGTTTAAATGCTTGTAATAACATATTTCATCTTGAGTAATTGAGAAAGTCAAGCTCACCTATTAGAAATCGTAAAAATCCGGCAGAACATATAACCAATGCCATTAGAATTTTGACATCAAGTCAAGTCAAATTTGTTGCCATTTGTGCATAGTACAATGAAATTCATACTTGCATATCTACTCACAACAGACATCAAAAAATATAGAGGGAAAGAAAAAATAAAACAAGAGCGGGTTATAAAGTAAACAATTAAAAATGTGGCAAAGCCCATCTACTTTTAACTTATAAAATCATACAACAGCCTAAATAGACAAAGGTTGCTCATAATAATGGAGTTGAATGTTTTACACAATTTTGTTTTTTTTTTTTTTTACTTACCCACAGGATCCACATAATCAACATGATCTACAAAATCTCTCTTGCCCATATAGACCCCCACCTGTTGAGATAAATAAGTGGCAAAGATTAGAGACGATTAAAATGCTATGTATAAACTGCACCTCTCAAACCTACATGGGTGTACATACTAAGATCGTATCGCACTAACTGACAGAAGAGCCAAACCAATAAAGCACAGCTGTAATGAAATTAATCTTAAGTCCAGTGGCACTGGAGTGTCCTTCAGCCTACCCCTCTGTCCCCATTTGGAAATTCTTCTGTTATTAAGAGCCTTCTGTTTACAGTATAATGCCTTCCATCGTGAAAGCTGTCCAACTTTCATATCCTCACAGGTGGCGCAGTGGTAGTGCTGCTGCTTTTCAGTAAGGAGATTGTGGGTTCACTTCCTGGGTCCTCCCTGTGTGGAGAGCTCTTTGAGTAGTGAGAAAAGTGCTATATAATATTATATATATATATATATATATATATATATATACAGTATATGTAAAGAATTATTATTATTATTATTAATCTGGCCTGGTAATTAGAGACCATGGTGCATCTTTAAACTTTTTAAAAGCACGTTGTTGTTGATACAGTTTGTTTTCTGTGATGCCCCAAAGTTGACCATTTTAGCTTATAGTGCTTTAATTGTGTATGTGTATTTTTGAGAGTTTTTTGGGATGTCAGGTTCAATAAGTGGGGTGCCAAATACTGCCAACTTACAACATTACAAAAACAAACTTTTATTTAGTAACTCACTTTGAACTGAAAATCATCAAGATGCATGGCTAGTCCCCTGCCACCTTAAAGTTAACAACATCTGCAGAGCTGTTTGACACACACACACACACGCACACACACACACACACATACATACACCCTCAATTCATTATCAATAAAGGGGATATCCCTGTGACACCCTGTGTAGTGGAAATTGGGAGACACCAGCCAACACTCTAGGTGTCTAGTATGTGGGACCGTGCGTGACCAGGATGATGGTGTAAAATAGGGAGACACGGACACAAAATGGTTGGGTATTTACAAAATAAAGTAAGGTTTTATTTACAAGTGCACTTAAAGAAAAAAACAAAAATAACGTCCTGCGGAAAATAAATATCAATGCCCAGTCCAATACCGCAAAGGACACACAGAACAGTTATAAAACAGAGCTCAAAAATGATGACTATTTATAGTATTTACAGTGCTGACTGAAAGTCCCAAACGAAAAAGAAAAATGTACAAAACTTAATGAAACCTATATATACACAAAAAACAAAAATAAATCTGTCTTCCTCCACTGTAGTCCAAGTCAGGAAACGGCTCCTCTAAACAGTGTATAATACAGGGTTTACCAAAAGAAGAATATTCAAAATACAGAAGAAGATAAAAGTGTATATACAAAAATAAACAGTGCACCGCTAACCGCATCCCAATAAATACCTCCACCAAAGCTAATCCGGAGATATTTACATAAGAAGAAAAAATATTTACAAAAATCAATGCACAAGCAGTAGTGCTTGGTAAATTCAAGACAGTGTTCTATCAAGAACCTCTTTCTCAGCAAGATCTAGCCAGAAGACCCCCTCTACAGGCCGTAAATTCCCTTTTGTATTCGGTGCCCCCGTGCCGACCAATTATGCTACTAAACGTCATCCATCTACGGGCACGTGATGACGTGGATGTGTCTACGAAGAGTGGCGTCTCCTGCCCAGCAAAATTCCTATAAGGGTCATTCCGATCGGACAATGGTGGAGCTGTCTTTCCATTCCTACACGAGACCTGCTGTGACGCTCCCCAGAGGCCGCTCATATCGTCAGTGAAGATGTCCTTCTGCACATTGTAAATGGACAAAAAGGCAAGCTTTTATTCCTTTATACTTTTTGTCGTCCCCCCCCCCCAAAAAAAAAAAACAAATGCCTCTTTTTTAACACTGCAGAGGACACTACACTAAATTTATTTAATGGCTGGTAATGCTAGTGAGGCACATTACCACAATCCCACACAAACATGATAAAATCAACGATTAAGGATCACAAAGCATCACCACCATTGTAGCAAGGCTACATAACATGTCAAGCGGGTTGGCTTTCTGGACTGGCCATCACTGTATAATGTGGCTGGGCGGGTGTCTAAGGAATATCCCTTCAGGCACCTTTGTGGACGGCCAAGTGCTGGGAGGACCCCGGTTGGTAAGTATTCCAGCTGCTGGCGTCATGTTGCTATAACAACTAAGCAGGGAAAGGATGTTTTGGCGGGAAACTCTTCTTTTTAAGGGGAATGGTGGATTGAGGATGAGTAATAAAAGAAAAAAGCAGAAGGCAAGGAGGTGACTATCTACGCTTAAAAGAATCTTCAGGATCAGACTTCACCCAGAGACGTCTTCTATTTGTGGGTGGCCACCCCGAAGTTGAAACAGTGTGACAAATCCCTGAGAAGAGGCCGGGGTTGAGGTTCTCTGGTGCTCCCATTTGGTGAGTCGGACTCATGTTTAAGTTTCTTCGGGATAGCGAGCTGGGAAGCTGTTTTCGCCCGAGGATGGTTTTTTTCCCCACTCCATCCTATAGTAGAAACTGTACTTTCTTCACCATGTCACGGACTACGTTAAATCTTTCTTTTTGTTTTTGAGATCTTTCTTCTTTATGTCTGTTTCAAACCAGGGATTAAGATTTGGCCGCAGGGCAGGGCGTCTTAGGAAAAGGGTTCACAAATGAGCACTCAGGGTCCGGTCAAGTGAATGTATCAATTGGATTATAATATACTTAACCAGTCCAACTTCCTTCTGATTTTTACCAAGTATTTAAGAGCACGTATAGGGGAAAAGAGGGGCAGGGGACCGAATATTTACATTGTCCACTTCCCCCTCGGGTGGTAAAGTGTAGTAATTGCGTCCCATATCGGGCGATTGTTACCCCATTTTCCCCATATCTTTTATATCTCCTCTGTTTTGAGCCTTCCTACTTATGTTGAAATAAGATATGAGAGTTTTCCATTTATCCAAAAAGTAAAGAAAGGTTACTGCACACAAACATCCAACATCTGTAGACAAAATTCATCATCCTGCATTACCGTACATTTAATGAAAGGTTACATAAAATGTCTTCACTCAATTACAGTAAAATAAAACCGATATGATGTTCATTTTAAAAACATTATTTTCCTTTTAATTTCTGCATATTTTAATTAAATGACAACAGTATACTTATTTTCTTTTTTTATATTAAAAAAATACGTAATTTGATATTTTTTGACAGTATACTAAAATGTGAAAATATATTGTTGAAATTAATAGTTAAAAGTGTCTCCATTTTGTAAACAAGCCTTTTATTTGCTAAATGAGATTTACTTTCTAAAAGTTTCCATGTCTGGCTAATGAGATTAAAGTAAGACGGATGTAGTGACTCTAATCTCAGAATACAGTTGTAATCGGCTAACCACGAGTTAAAACATCCAACTAGCAGATTGTTAAACTTTTTAAGTTTGCTACTGTATATTTATGAAGAGCTTCAGTCGCAGGTCATGTAGAAGTTATAAAGTTGGACAATGGACCACAGAATTTCAGGTTCAATCCATGTGTTCATCTCGCCACGCAACTCTAAGGGAATCACTTGACATATTAATGGATACTGATGTTGTAAGTCCCCTTGGTGAATAAAGAGCAATATCATCCACTGAATTGGAGGCCTGCTAAATCCAGTTTAGAACTGTAGGAGGCCAGAGCCTATCTCGCATCTTAAACACGTGTGTCTGACTGGTGACTTGAAATTGTCCCCTGTGAACGAGAGTTAATAAATAGGACTGGAGTCCCAAGTTTAAATGAGGGTTATTCAGGTTCTTTAAGGAAAGAGAGAGAATGTCCAGCTGGAGCAAGTTTAGGACTGCAGAGCCATAAACAAGTTGATGTACAAGACTAGGAGGCAATCTTTAAATTCATGTGTTCTTAAACAATGACACATCTTATCAATTGTTTTTTCATCTCCATTAAGCAGTTTGCTTAGTTATTTATTACTCTCACATAGGATAAGTCCCTGCAGTTTTGTAATGCGTTTTATTTTTACCATCTAATTACATACTTTGAAGTTCTGTGAAGTTCTCAAGATCTCCTTCACCTAACCAGGGTTGGTCCCTTGCACTTAGTGCTACTGGGACAGCAATAATATTACAGACCAGGGCTCCCTAAATCAGCATTGCCCACTACCAAAAAATATCCGTGGAATAACTAATGGATAGCTTATGTCATAACACTCATGTGAGTCAAGTGCAAATTTTAACATTTCTCTAACATACCATGAAAATCAGTTTTGTCCATAAACTGTTTAAAGCTTATCTCTAGCAGGGTGGATCTAAAGGACGACAAATTGGAAACCCTAAATGCTGTGTGCACTTTTATTAGTTATCCATTCCAGACAAAGCCACTTTGTATGAACATCCCTTGGAAGGATGTTTAGAAACTTTCTGAGCAGGTCTTACTGAATTACTGTATGTACCGATGGATCAGCTGAATGTTTCTACATAGCCGTCACAAATTCAACTTGCTTTCATTTTTCCCAGCCCACATATTCTACAATAAGGTCAGACACAGCTGAAGCCTATCCTAGCAACACTGGGTTCAAGACACTTAAGGTTATGGGTACAGATCTCAACAAGCTTCAGCCAGAGGATGCTGTGACATCATTCAGGTGCCTGGGGCTAGAGGTAAGAAGCAGCGAGTGCTAACACAGAGCTATTGTGAAAATGTGCCATTCAGTGGGTCCCAAGAATTAAAACATTTAGGGAATAAATGACTGATAAGGTGTATTTTGTGAACACCACAACAGCAACCTGTATGTTCTTCTCATTTCATTCTCCAAAGCTGAAATTCCTGTTACATTGAGTTTATCCTACAGAATCAATTAACGGATACTGTAACTTTATAGCAATAACATAATTGAATAAATCCAGCTAAAAGCAACAGTTTGAATCTATCTGTTATGTCTATGCACACTGGGTAGTCAGTATGCGGCACTTCAAAAAGCATTCACCAACTGTCCACACAGGATTCATTTAGCTCAAGGTTGCTGGGGGCCTGAGCCTATTCTGGCAACAAGGGCACATGGTGAAGCAAACCTGGATGATACCCCAGTCCAATGCAAGAAGCAGAAGTGACACACACATCAACTCATTGTGGACGAGTCTGAACAACGAGAAGAAAGGTGCATAGCAAACAGGGTCCCTATAGCAACTGAACCCTGGGTAAAGCTCTGTAAGGCACCAAAAATATATCACAGTGCTTAATGACTGTGCCAGACACATTATAAACATCGTCACCATTTTCAACTCAAACACTTAATAAAATTACGTAAATTAGAAGAGTGAAAAAAACATTAACTTGGTCACAATATTGTGGAGCCTAAAATATACCCTGCCGGCAAAACTAGACCAGTATGGATGATGATGCTGAAGATATCTCTGCAAATAAATATTCCGATACTATGGGTAGAGGGTCCCATCTAAACGTAAAACAAAACCTGACGTTGGCTCTCCAGTAAAAGTGAATAAGTTCCCAAAATTTGAAAAAAAGATGTCTCCTTCACGTACACAGCTATAGGTTAAGCCTCTTTCGAACATTTCCAGTCCCCACCAGAATACAATTCTTGTTTTTGTACTTACCGACTTGTCCCTGGAGACCTTCTTAAAAACAATATGCTTTTTTGTGCTCATTGCGGACAATAGGATACAGTCACCGTACTTCTCAATTTACCTGTTGTAGAGAAGCAATAAGAGGGTTGTTTATATTATTTTCAGCATGTAACAAATGTTTGTCCCAGCACTACAGTTTTGAACCTGAATGATATTGACATTTTCAGTGCCAAAACCAGCTGTATAGTCAACCCAAAAACTACAAGTTCAGCAGAAGTCAGAATATGACACAGCCCTTCATTCAAAACCTGGCCTTGCACCGTCTAACTGTAGCTTGGTAATGAGCCTGAACAGTTCACATTATGGAAGTCCAGTGATGCGTATCACCTTAGATTAAAAATGTCATGAATCATTTCTCCAATTCCCTCCACCAAAGCAGCCTACAGTTGCCATTACATTTACATATACGTACTCTGACACGTAAAAGACCAAAGCAGAAGCTTCAAGCGATGTGTCTCTCAGGCTCACGTAGGCACAGCAGGGCAGAAGAGTCCTTCTAGCATTATAAGACTAGTAGAAGGATAATATGCACCGAAAATGAGGATAACTTTCACGTCACAGGAACCAATTGGGTGCTTCCCAAAATGTCTGCAGGTTAAAGTGGATTGGGATCACACAGAATTCCTCGTGTCAGCAGAAGAAAGGTTGAGCCGCTTTACCAGAGATTTGTCTTTCCAGATGGACTAATCCTATCAATCAGTGCCCTTAAGCAGTCAGTGTCCTGCATTAGTGCAAACCTAAACCTCGGTGCTGACTCGAGTAATATGGTGTAAGTTTGAGGCCACTAGACAGGATAGGGTCACATAAGGGACCCATAAAAGAGGGCACGGATGGACATCCTCCACTCCTTTTGGAGTTAACAGGGTGTCTCATCATCTGTGTTGTTGGAGGAATGGACTGGATGAGCTTGTTTCCCTTCAAATAGCACATAAATGAAATCTGATACAGTGTCTCCATTAACACTCACCCCTATTGCCTGATAAACTGCTTGGTAAATTTCAGTATTTATCATGGTGCTCTAATACTGGTCACCCAACCACAGTCTACAGTGTATGTGAAGATTTTTTTTTTTGCAAATTCCATATCATTTATGAAGAAGTTCACCCAGGAGGAAAAAAAGCAAAATCTGCTGGTTAGCCTCATCACAAGGCAATACACCTTTTAGGGGAACACCACAAACATCTACCGCTACTATTGTTCTTGTAATTCCTATATAAACTGCTCAAAAAAATTAAAGGAACACTTTGAAAATGCATCAGATCTCAACAGGAAAAAATATTCTGCTGGATATCTATACTTCTATTGACTGGGTAATGTGTTATGAATGAAAGGAGGCCACATCGTTTGAAATGAAATGAAAATTATCAACATAACAGAGGGCTGAATTCAAAGACACCCCAAAAATCAAAGTGAAAAATGATGCAGCAGGCTAGTCCAGTTTGCCGAAATTTCATTGCAGCAACTCAAAATCATACTCAGTAGTTTGTATGGCCCCCACCTTCTTGTATGCATGCCTGACAACGTGGGGGGGGGGGGGTATATGCTCCTAATGAGACGACAGATGGTGTCCTGGGGATCTCCTCCCAGATCTGGACCAGGGCATCGCTGACCTCCTGCACAGTCTGAGGTGCAACCTGGCGGCGTTGGATGGACTGAAACATAATGTCCCAGAGGTGTTCTATTGGATTTAGGTCAGGCGAGCGTCGGGGCCAGTCAATGGTATCAATTTCTTCATCCTCCAGGAACTGCCTACATACTCTCGCCACATGAGGCCAGGCATTGTCGTGCACCAGGAGGAACCCAGGACCCACTGCACCAGCATAGGGTCTGACAATAGGTCAAGGATTTCATCCCGATACCTAAGGGCAGTCAAGATGCTGTTGTCTAGCCTGTAGAGGTCTGTGTGTCCCTCCATGGATATGTGTGGAAAACCATCACTGACCCTACACCAAACCGGTCATGCTGAACGATGTTACAGGCAGCATAATATTCTCCACGGCTTCTCCAGACCCTTTCATGTATGTCACATGTGCTCAGGGTGAACCTGCTCTCATCTGTGAAAAGCACAGGGTGCCAGTGGTAGACCTGCCAATTCTGGCATTCTATGGTAAATGCCAATCGAGCTCCATGGTGCCAGGCAGTGAGCACAGGGTCCCCTAGAGCAGTGGTCCCCAACCTTTTTGACAGCAAGGACCACTTTATTAGATGCAAATTTTTCCACGGACCGGTTGGGGGGGGGGGGGGGGGGGTTGGGGGGGGGCAGTTTTATACACAATTTACATAACATTTCTATTATTATTAAAGTTATTAAGCAGTTCGCATACGTTTGCAATCTGAGATTTTTCTTCCTTTTTTGCATATAACAAAGACATGCCTTGCATTTGCCATTCCAACAGATTGCACATCACAGACATTAACACTGCTATCTTTTTTTCGTGTCTGCCGTTTCTACAGGAGGGTGACAATGAGTTAAATTCCAATGGATGTTTTTCAAATGTTGACAAGTAATAAGCAAAAGGAATCACTGAAAACCACAGACAACAAAAACAGCAAAAAAAAACAGTACGAGGAAAGTTCGAAGAAAGAGATTTTTTTACAATGTTTCTGTTTGGGGATCGTTGTGCAAACGTGCACAACTGATCATGCGACCACAGATCTAACTGCTCTGTGGATGATTCGTTCAAGCATTTCAAGGTCACTTCGTTGTAATGAAAGCATCTGTTGAATGTACTTCGTAGTAACGTGATTTCTATAGACTCATGTCATATGGGGAAACTGTCGGGACCATAAAAATACATTGTTGTAATACTCTCTCACCTCGGTCTCTCTCCTCTCTCTGCACCGCTGCAAAGCCCCGCCCGCCAAGCGTTCTGAAAAGTCTGAGTTAGTCGCCGTTGCCGGCAGTTCTCTCGCGGCCCAGCTGTCAGACGGCTGCGGACCGGGGGTTGGGGACCCCTGCCCTAGAGGACGTCGGGCCCTCAGGCCACCCTCATGAAGTCTGTTTCTGATTGTTTGGTCAGAGACATTCACACCAGTGGCCTGTTGGAGGTTTGTAGGGCTCTGTCATTGCTCATCCTGTTCCTGTTTGCCTGTCTCCTGGAATCTCCTCCATGCCCCTGAGACTGTGCTGGGAGACACAGCGAACCTTCTGGCAATGGCACATATTGATGTGCCATCCTGGAGACGTTGGATTACCTGTGCAACCTCTGTAGGGTCCAGGTATCGCCTCATGCTACCAGTAGTGACACTGACCGTAGCCAAATGCAAAACTAGTGAAAAAACAGTCAGAAAAGATGAGGAGGGAAAAATGACAGTGGCCTCCACCTGTTAAACCATTCCTGTTTTGGGGGTTATCTCATTATTGCCCCACTAGTGCACCTGTTGTTAATTTCATTAACACCAAAGGAGCTGAAACTGATTAACAACCCCCTATGCTACTTAACTGACCAGATCAATAGCCCAGAAGTTTCATTGACTTGATGCTAAACTCTGATTAAAATGTGTTCCTTTAATTTTTATGAGCAGTATATACAGTAATTAATTTAAATGGGAGCAAATCCAAAAGAACGAGGATAAAAGAAACAACCTTTTGTGAAAAACTAACAGTCAGAAAAGGAGGTTATGCTCCAAGTCTTCTATCCAGCAAAAGAGCTAGAATTGTATGGATAAGGTTCTTATCAACTTGTACCACCATGGGTCACTTAGAAAGGGAGTTTAGGATTTCTGCCTCTTGGCACACTGGTGTCCCATTAACTACAATTAGTTGCAGTTACAACAACGACATTCAAAGCAGTCAGTCAGTCATTATCCAACCCGCTATATCCTAACACAGGGGCACGGGGGTCTGTTGGAGCCAATCCCAGCCAACACAGGGCTCAAGGCAGGACAAAACTCCGGGCAGCATGCCAATCTACTGCAGGGCTCACACACACACTAGGGGCAATTTAGGATCACCAATGCACCTAACCTGCATGTCTTTGGACTGTGGGAGGAAACCGGAGCACCCGGAGGAAACCCACGCAGACACAAGGAGAACATGCAAACTCAAAGCAGGGAGGACCTGGGAAGCAAACCCAGGTTCAAAGCAGTTTGGGTGTCAATTGAATTAGTTGTTCTTGTTATCAAATGCACCATTAAAAGCCAATCATGCCTTGTATTGTCCATCTCCAACCCATATAACACAGCTGGTCTCACTACCATCCTGTAGACCTTCCCTTTCACTCTTGCTGATACCCGTCTGTCATAAATTACTCATGTCACTATTCTCCACCCATTCCACTGACCTCTCTGTCATTTACACACATGTATTCTGTCTTGTTCCTACTGACCTTCATTCCCCTCCTCTCTAGAGCATATCTCCACCTCTCCAGGGTCTCCTCAACCTGCTCCCTACTATCGCTACAGATCACAATGTCATCAGCAAACATCATAGTCCATGGGGACTCCTGTCTAATCTCGTCTGTCAACCTGTCCATCACCATCACAAATAAGAAAGGGCTCAGAGCCGATCCCTGATGTAATCCCACCTCCACGTTGAATGCATCCGTCACTCGTACCGCAGACCTCACCACTGTCATACTTCCCTCATACATATCCTGTACAACTCTTACGTACTTCTCTGCCACTCCCAACTTCCTCATACAATACCACAGCTCCTCTCGAGGCTTTCTTCAGGTCCACAAAGACGCAATGCAACTCCTTCTGGCCTTCTCTAAACTTCTCCATCAACATCCTCAGAGCAAACATTGCACCTGTGGAGATCTTTCTTGGCATGAAACCATACTGCTGCTCACTAATCATCACCTCACTTCTTAACTTAGCTTCTACTACTCTTTCCCATAACTTCATGCTGTGGCTCATCAATTTGATCTCCCAGTAGTTACTACAGTCCTGCACATCCCCCTTATTCTTAAATATCGGCACCAGTACACTTCTTCTCCACTCCTCAGGCATCCTCTCACTTTCCAAGATTCCATTAAACAATCTGGTTAAAAACTCCACTGCCATCTCTCCTAAACACCTCCATGCTTCCATAGGTATGTCATCTGGACCAACGGCCTTTCCATTTTCATCCTCTTCATAGCTGTCCTTCCTTCCTCCTTGCTAGTCCGTTGCACTTCCTGATTCACTATCTCCACATCACCTAACCTCTTCTCTCTCTCTCTCGTTCTCTTCATTCATCAGCCTCTCAAAGTACTCTTTCCATCTGCTCAACACACTCTCCTCGCTTGTGAGTACATTTCCATCTTTGATCTTTATCACCCTAACCTGCTGCAGCTTGGTCCCTGTCTAGCCAATCGGTACAGGTCCTTTTCTCCCTCTTTAGTGTCCAACCTCTCATATGCCTTTTCTTTAACCTTCCGCCACCTCTCTCTTCAACTTGCACCTTACCTCCTTGTACTCTTGTCTACTTTCTGCATCTCTCTGACTATCCCATTTCTTCTTTGCCATCCTCTTTCTCTTAATACTCTCCTGTACTTTCCCATTCAACCGCCAGGTTTCCTTTTGCTCCTTCCTCTGTCCAGATGTCATGCCAAGCACCCTTCTTGCTGTCACCCTTACTACATCTGCTGTAGTTGCCCAACTGTCTGGTAATTCTTCACTGCCATCCAGTGCCTGTCTCACCTCCTCCCTAAACTCAACCTAGCAATCTTCCTTTATCAACTTTCACCATTTGATCGTTGGCTCTGCCCTCACTCTCATCCTCTTCTTGATCTCCAACATCATCCTACAGACCACCATCCTATGCTGCTTAACTACAATTTCCCCTGCCACCACTTTGCAGTCTTCAATCTCCTTCAGATTAACTCTTCTGCATAGGATGTAATCTACCTATGTGCATCTTCCTCCTCCTCCTTCTTAAAATACATATTTACCACAACCACATCCATCATTTTCACCAAAATCCACTATCACCTGACCTTCTTCATTCCTCTCATTGACACCATACCTACCCATCACCTCCTCATCTCCTGTGTTCCCTTCACCAACACCCATCCATCCATCCATTTTCATCCATTGAAATCTGCTCCAATCACCATTTTCTGTTCCTTGGGTACTCTGTTCATCACTTCATCCAACTCACTTTTAATGGAGAAGTAGTGGTGGCAAGGAATCCCTTTTCAGTTTTCACGCAGGCAACATCATGTTGACATCCACTGCCATCTTCCTCTAAAGAACGAAACCTCCAACATGTGGGTGCTGTGGCCATGTGGGCAACATGCAGAAATTCTGCATATCAGGCATGAGAACTGGGAACATCAGGAAGGCGAGGCAGGTGGGGAAAAAAAAAAAATCAACATGCTCGACCGTTTGCGGCAGTGTCAGGTCCATAACAGTCTCAAGAGCCCAGAGACCCAATCGGGCATGGCAGCTGGTAACCATAAGGCAAACTGGAACTGGTCATTACTGCCACCAACCAACCTGGATTGGTGAAAGCCTTAATTGATACAGCATCAATAATGCAGCCTGACATGGTAACCGAGGGCCCATGATCGTCTGCCACCCAGGCACTTTTTTCCCCCACAGCTACCGGGTAAGTGGCTGCCATGAAAGGAGAAGTAAACATAAATCTCCAAATCTGTGAGTAAAATACTATTTTTAGAAATCCACATTTACACTAAATCTTATTGTTAATTAAACCTGTTAATTCCATGGCTTGTTGCTGCTCTCATTGTGTAACAGCACACATTTCCAAAACTGTTGATTTTCTAAGAACACTATTAAAGTGTTTTGGAGACCTGAACAAATCCTTGTTCCTGAGACTTTCATCTTTCTTTATTTTCAGATACTGGACACAGTCTGCTGGTCATGTTTTTGCTCATTTTATACCTCATTATTGTCTGGCTGCTAATTAAGGAAAAACAAACAATTAAGGGGTTCAAGTCAAGTCAATTAAAATTAATTCAAAAGAAGTTAATTAGCAGCAAAAACCATCACTAATTAAGAACAGGGTTAGAATAAAAACCTGAAGCCACTGGGGCCCTTCAGGACTGGAGTTGGTGACCCCTGCTTTAACCAATCAGTGTTGTTCACACAGGTGTCTCGTCTGCTCATTGTTAAATGTCTTTATTAAGACACAATTAAGGAAGCCAACTGCACAGAGTCAAAATTATTAGGAAAACCACAAAGAGAGTTAAGCATTTAAAAGATATAGGAAATATTTCTAAATTCCTTAGTAATTTACAAAAAAAAAAAAAAAAACCTGCTGTGCTTTTCTGAATACAAAATAATAGAAAGTCAAAAATGGCAGCTAAGTAAATGAGATCAATTAGAGATTAAATGACCGATTGTGATACTTGCAGCCACATTAAGGTCCGCGTTTGAGAGCCACTGCCACAGTAAAGAGATGACCAATAATTTAATTGTTGATTGGCAGGCATTTGGGCTCCCAACCATTCAACAAACAGAAACATAGACCACTGTACTGTTTATATCAGTAAATGAATGTAGTAAAAAACAAATTACAATTCTATCATTATTACTAGTAGGTTGAACTAAATCAATCAAGAACCCCTATTTAGCTGAGATGCTCATATTGCCTTAGTAGCCAATACTTTTAATTAAATGTGAAATATTAAACAATGTTTAAAAGTATTCTGTGGCAGCTATCTGTCTCCTTCTTGAGACAGAGACATCATTGGAATCCTGCTCAAACCCAAATTCTTTACAGCAGCTTATTTTCACTTTTTCAACTTGGGTCATTATAAACAGTCAATGTCCATTGTAATTACAGGTTAGTAACAGGTGTGTGCCGAGCTGCACAAATAAATGCAAGTGGACACTGGAGACCTACAGTATTTAATGCCTGGTGTACATGTAATCTGATTAAATGATATGTAGCTACAATTGATATATGACACAAACATTAAAGGGGGTTTTTATGAAATGTGTGTAACATGGTTTGAATTTTGCCGAGGAAGGTCGTTTACAAAAGGACCAAGGACCAGATATAGCCCATGGGGAGTTTGACATTTCTCGTCTAGGGGAATGCAGTACCACAAGACAAGAACGGAGAGCAATAAAAGAGAACCATTTACCTGAAACCAAAATAAAAAGAATACATATTAAAGAATATGATGCCTTGGGGGTAGCAAATGCTTGGTTTTAAAAAAAAAAAAACTTTGCAAAGAAGAGAATGTATGGAACACTCTCACAAACCTTTCAGTTAATAGTATATTCTGATGAATGCTACAGAAGAAATAGATCATTATCCTTTTAACGATAGCTAGATACTTTCAGCTAACTAACAAACAAGTGGAATACATATTGTTTGAAAATGGGTGGAACAACAAAAATCTAATTTTTTCAAAAAGACAAATGAGTTATAAGCAGGCAGACTGCACATTTCTGTGAGTAGAAAATTCACTTCTCCCACCTTTTGCCCAGATTTACAGTGTTCAGGGCCGGGGTAAACCCCAAAGTTACAAGTCCAAAACAGGATACTTCAAGCTTAGACTCAGTACAATCGTAGCTTATTTTGAAACATTTGTTACACAGAAATGAGCAATTTGGCAAATGTCAACACTGAAAACAAATGCTAACACCATGGGAAAAAGAGTACTTTTTTGAAATATTTTATTTATTACATCAATTTTTATATAAAAAAACGTTAAAATATACACATATGTACATATTATACTTTTTTGTTACACAGTGACAGAGAGGCAAGACAGCTAAACCTAGTTTAATCCACAATGCAACATCAGTACCAACTCCCACCACGTTTCTTTATGTAATATGTAAGCAACAGACTGCTTAATGGAGAACATGCAACCTTCCAATCTTGCACTCTTAACAAGGCTGTATAAAGCACTAAGAAGTATATTTAAGTTGTGTTTTAATTTGCACTTAGTATACAAAACTTAAAAATACTGGTGTATTTTGAGATTTTTTATTTGTGGAAACGCCATCATTTAAGATTGTGACAGACACCCCCCCCCCCCCAAACAAATACAAATCACAAGACTTGATTTTCTAACAAAAGTAGCTAAACGTTGTTTAATCCATTTAACTGATCAGCAAATTATAGATTTCCATGGGTGAACTACAGCAGGGTTGTGATAAGTTTGAAACAGTTACACATGAATTGAAACTGTATGTGAAGGATTCAGTTATGGTCACACAAACCTTTTCTGTGATTATACACTTGTGTATAAAGGTTTATACATTCACAGTCAAAGCATTGACTTTAATGATTCTCCATTAGAAAAGCTGCTAACTCTACCTCTATACAGTATAATTCTAACATCCATTCATTTTTAAAACTGGTCTGTCCCAGTTCCAGGGTGCAAAGGCCACTCTCTATCCCAGCAGCACTGGACATAAGGGGAGATTCAGCCTACTGTTGAGTACAATCAACCACTGATAAAGACAATTTTAACATGAAATCTGCAAATTTCAATGACATTTTTACAGACTCAAAATAATTATTTAAAAACAAAAGAAAAAAAAAACCTAAATATATCTCCTGTGGAAAAAAGTAGGCATCTGGTTCATTAGGACTTTGTAACACATTTGACAGAAGTAGCAGCTTTCATACATTCTCTTTTGAAAAAAAAGCAATTCTGTTCTTGCTTTTGGAATTACTTCCTGCATATTACAGGATTGTCCTAGCTAGAAAATACTGGACTTTTTCTTGAAACGCTTGTCTTTTTTGTTAAACATACATTTTTCAGTTCTGATACAATATTGCAATTTATGGTTCCAAAGTCCAAACCACTCAAGCTTTCAGCTTATAAAGGTTTACAATGAGGTCAAAGAAGGAATTTCCATTTGGCAGCTCTGCCTTGAAAATGATTGCTAGGTAAATCGCATTGCATTGTGAAAATTTTCAGGTAGATTCATCTAAGAGTTTCAAATTTTTGCAATTCAACTCATTAAACTTCTGTTTCTTGATCATATTTATACTGTTATCTAGTTTTGTAAAAAAACAATTAGTTATTTTCAAATCATCACACAAGTGCTCTTCTAAGCTTTGGATAGAAATAGTCCAATTTCAATTTTTCTAATGGTTTAACTATGAAAATATCATTTTTCTAATTACTCAGTCCATAAATGTGAACTAATGGGCTTGTTAGAAAGTGAGTGTAACCTTCAATTAATGCAATATTATATTTCCTTTCATTATTTTGAGTCTGTAAAAGACGGACAATTTATTAAAACGTGTAAGTGGAGTTAATTTCTATAATGAAAAGGCTATGTCCGTTTATGTTTACTTAGGATAGTGATTCTTAAAGCTTGTCCAAGGACCTACTGTGGCTGCTTGTGTGCATCCAAATCAATGGATTTATTAGATGCCAGTCCCTTAATTGTCTTTATTCAGTACTAAACTGCTTGATCCAATCAATCTGTTGGCAAACTTAAAATTACCAATATTTTGAACTTTATTCTTTTCAAACAGCTATATTTCTAATGGACAGGAGTCAACTCACTGATCCCTACCCCCTTTACTTCATTTACCAGTTATGATTGAGCTTACTAACTGCTAACCACAGAGTACCTAACAATGACATGCACACAACAAGGTAACAAGCAGTGGAACAGTTACTTTGGAAGATCTTTAATCTTAATGTATCCAACATTAAAAAAGAAAAATTTTAAAACCCTGCCTGAATAAAAAATAAATAACACCATATACCTTAACAGGCAAAGTTGAGTAGTCCATGTATTTCACTTCCTCTCAGGGGTAAAAATAAACACTGGTTAAAATCTGATAGAGCAGGAACATCATGTCTAACCCAATAGGTTAATGCCTTGCATTGCTCTCTATTTAATAAATTCAATGGAGTGATAACAGTCAGCAACCACAGTGGACCCTTGGGGGTAGTTTTATGAATTTAACAGATGAATTAAAACATACACTTTGACCAGTCATGGTCAAAATTTCTCCCAAAGCTGTAAATGACACTGATCAAGAAACATAACCTTTTAAATGAAGAACTGAATAATTAATTTCTCAGAGTGGGACTAGACATGATAAAAACTTACTGAATGCTTGATAAAGACAGGAGGGGTCATTATTGTAGTGATAAGTCTGAAATTATTCAAGTTATATGAAGATGACCTCTCTTTATTGCACTTTATAGCTAACCATTTAACATAATTTCCTCTCATTCAAGACCACCTAGACATTTTGCTAAACACAGAGTTCCTGCCTCTCAGATTTTTTACGCACACACAGCTATTGTCAACGCAGTACTCATTCAAAACATTACACCACTCATTCTCAAATTATATTATTTTCTGAAAATTAAAAAAAAAAAAATTATATATATTTATATATAAACATTGGAAAGATTTCCATAGTCAGCAGCTTGCTGGGAGAGGAGATCCTTCAAGGAAATTTTCTGGGGAGTAAAGCAGGCAGTCCCCATATCTTTAAGGCTATCAAAGTGCATGCAGGGGAGCAACTTCATGTTTTATCCTTTGTCCACCTGGTTGCTGTATACAATGTTGCTCAATTTCAAACAGCTTTTGGAAGTGACTTGGCCACAGTTAAAGATCTGACCACAGTACTGCTTTATTACCCTTTTCCACACTGACTACATACGTCCCTGATGGAGACCAGGCTACAGCATTGACACATGAGCTGAAATGGAGAAAGAAAAGAAGTTAGCTTAAGTTGACCATGTGGTAAAGGGGTGTACATCTGATTTTGACAGGTTCAAGAGAAGAAATTCACCTTCAATCTGTTAACCATTTCTGATCTAAACTGTAAACACAGCTACACTTAAAATGCAGAAAGTATGTTTCTGATGAAAGGGCTCAAAAACATAAAACATTTTAAAACGTTTTGTTTAAAACGTTTTGGTGTTAATTTTGTCTACTAGTGGCTAAAAACAGTTGTACATACAGTAAAATAGAGTGCCACTTTAATTAGTACATCCACCAAACATTATCGAGTCTAATAAAATGTGCTACTGTATGGTATTACTGATCTGTTATCTATTAATTGTAAGGAAATGCAAATTTTGTAGGAATACAAAATTTGATCACATTTCATAATCAACAGTCAACCTCATTTGATTGATTTATAACCTGTAGTCTATAAATAGAGACACTTGGTTTAATACCACAGAAGTTAATGCAAGAATATTTTCTTTTTTTACAGAAAGTTTTATTAATGTATTATGTATACAAAACGAAAAAGAAGTCCAAGGGTGTGGGTACGAAGGGATAAGGTGAATTACATGGTAAGCTGTGTGTTTGGGATACCACCGATTTCATCTGGTAGTCCACAATAGCTACATAGGTGAGGTTTACCTCACAGCTGTGAGCCCAATCAAAAATGCAGTTCAGAGTTTGGGCTTATGCCACATTCTCATTTTATTTAACAGACAGGAAAGGAGCTTTATTTATTTAAAAAAAATAAATAAATAAAGTGCTCTTTCTATATTTGCAGCATAAGCTAGTTTGAATGTTCAAAAGGTAAAATTTACAAAAAAAAAAAGTGCATTCCTCGCAAAACATTGATAGAAAATTCATATTAACAAAATGACGTGGGAAGTAACACCCAAAAATACCAGAGCACAAAAATGAAGCATAATCATCAGAGGAAAGCTGTTTTTCAGCCCATTCATCTATCAGGCAATTTCTTTTTTCTTTACAGTTGCTGACAATCCCTCAAAATGGACTGTGGTAATCTGGATTAATATAATTGATCAGATGCTGAAACTGTACACAACCTCTAAATCAGTGTTTCTCAATCAGTGAATTCTGACACAGTACTGGGTCAAGAGCTGCTGCAATTGGTTTGTGAGTTGGTATTGTTTTAATAGTAGTGGGATTGTGCTTGATTCCCATCCCCCCTATAATGATCGCACTGTAAACAACAAGTGGGGAATGATGATTGAGCTAATATCACCAAGGGGAAAGGTAAGTCACGAAGACACTTTCAAAGGAAAATGTGGGTAATGACAACAAAAAGTTGGGAAAACTTTTTAAAAAATTCCTGACTATGCTACTATGGCAGATTGCTACAGTGCCCACAACAGCAACATGCTTTTTTTCCAGCATGGTAATGTATTGTTAACATTGTGCTTCAGCACTTCAGAACACTATGCAGCAATCACCACCATCCGGTTGAAATGCTGAAAATTTGAGATATGTTTAGCATGTTCACTTTTGTTGAACATCTGTTTTTCTTTATAGATAGAAGATCTTATTCACCGTCATCAAGGACTAACATAACGGAATATGTCAAAGTCTTTATCAGGCATTGCAATGCAGCAATTTCCTATCTCAACTGTAATGGTACATTCAATAACACAGTATAATAGTTTAAACTGTAATGCAAGTTAAACATGAAAAACTCCTTAAAAATAAATTTAAAAAACATTTTTATAAATGTAATGCTTTTCAATGATTACGTATGAAAGATATCCTAAAAAAAGTAGACACTCTGCATACTCAGTTATATACTGTTCCTACTGGTTTTAGAATGCAACAAAATTCTGACTTTGATTAAAACACAATATCCTATCCCCTACTCAAATGATATGAACAACAAAAATCAATAAAAATGGGTGTATTCACACCTCTGGCTTTCATATTTCATTCAAATACAATATTAAGTATGAGATTGGGATGGTTTTGCTACTGAAGTATATAAAATAAAAATTAAAGGACATGCAAAATTTCAATTTTTAACATTGAAAAAACTGGCTATTGTACTATTTGTTAGGCTTTTAGTGGCACACAAGGTCTTCTCTGGGGTGGAGGAAGACTAATAGAGATGCAAAAAAGTTTGTTGCTCCAAAACTGGTTTAACTAGTGTGAACTCCAATTCAATTAATTTTCAATCAAACCTGGAACAATGAATGACATGCAAAAACATACAGCACTGGACATCACCCTTAAAAGGTAAATGTACAAAATTCCCTGCTTGATGCTTAACCTAGGCAAGACACGCCCCACAAGACTATTGCGCATGCATGGTGTTTTGTTCCTGAATTGTAACATACTCACAGTCTCTGCCTGCTTGTTTGCGTTTTTCAAGTTATAGTTTGCTGCTACCTTTTGTAACTGTGTTGTGTGTTACTGACAAAGTGGTTTCCTTTTTTGCAGTATTCAATGTAGCTTAATATCTTAGCTAATACTATAACATAGTAATTTTCAGTGCAAATATACAAAAGCGCTATTATGGCTATGTTTGCTGTTTATGAATGAACATATTGTTAAATTTGTGCACTGTTGACCTTTAAGGAGAGATGCACTGTACTTTACTTCGATCCAAGACGTTAAAATGTCGATTTTTGCAGTATTGAAAGTTTTTTTTTTTTTTTTTTTGGTAAACGAATGCCTGGGCATTATGCTGTACTTTATTCTGGTTAATAGTGCCACCTACTGGTTTGATTAAACAACACGAAAAGTTGAGGAATTGATGTTTAGCATTGCTCTTCCTGAATACTATGTAATAATGTTCCAGTTTGACATTATGTTCATATATGTATTCCATTTGTATCTGTGTACTTATTGTATTCATTTATTTCTGTTTAGATACCACACATGCACTTACATATACATATCTGTTAAAGTACTTGAAGCAAGCTGGAAAAGGGTGTTATCTACTCTGGTGTAGCTGCGGTTATTTCTAGCCAAAAAATTAGGCCAGCAAGTGTACAATCAGGACAGTAACAAACAGTTTTACTGTGAGGGACAGGTGTACATCTGTGCCAAAGTAAATTAACATTAAGCAGTTAGTAAACTGGACCTGCTTTTTCATGAACAACAGTGTCAGGTAAACTTCTAGCTTTTATACATTTTTAATTTAGTGGGAGACAAGCAGCCCTGAGTTGCCTCATAGTAGTTTAGCTAACTTTCACCCAGAGTTGTGCATTTCAGCAAGAGGGGAGCATATTGAAATCACACAAATTCCAAAAGAGAAACTAAAACCAAACATGTTGTAAATTAAGAAAACCGGCAAAGACATCTAAATTAACAGGTGAGCCAGCCTCCTCTTTGTTAAAGACTTGACACATCAATCTTGATTTCCCTCTTTAATGTTGACATATAAGCAGTTATCATATATGTATAATGCTCATTTTAATCAATAAATAGTACTGTTCCGTTTCTTAAAAGAAATGCGGTTCAGTTACTTTGATATACTGTACATCCAATGGTCAGGAACACCCTTCTACAGAAAAATGTCAGGAAAAAAGACTGAGGGACCTTACTGAATTGTGTACTTAATAACTTGGACAGCCACATCTACATAATGCAAATTGATGAGAATAATAATATTTTGGACGCATTTTTAAAATACCAGACTCTGACAAAGCAAAATCAAAGTCAAATAGAAAAAAAAAAAAAACACAAGAAGGTATTTCAATCCAATATTTTATCTGCTTATCTGTATATTTCTAATGCATTACCTGTGGTGTTTTCCTAATACCTTCTCCACTTTTCCTGTCAGAACATTCCATACATACAACGTCCCATCAGCAGAGCCTGCTGCTACATAACCACCATCAGGGCTGGAGGAAGAACATGAAAGCCAATGAAGAGAGACACATAATTAGCACTCGAAATGAAAAATCATGTTCAATTTTCTTCTTTTTAAAGAATGTTAGTGTGCAGGATATATGAGGGACGTTCAAAAAGTTTCAGTATTTTGACATTTTCATTGGAAACAGTGAAGGTGGTGGGAGTAGTAATTGGTTGTGTCTGATAGTGTCACGTGACTAGTTCTGTCTGGCAAGCTCGCTGCCCTTGCAGTTTAGTATAAGAGTTGTCACCCTGTGGTAAAGATAGATGCAAAACTTTGCACCAAAGAGGAACAGCATTCGGTCATAAGCCTTTTATGGGCAAAAGGTGTGCCGGGATCACAAATTCATCTCTGCATGTGTGCTCAGTATGGGGATAAAGTTCTCTCTATCTATGAGTGGATTGAAATGTTAGAAAATGGCCATACTAATGTGATGGATGCAGAGCACTCTGGACGTCCAGCTACAGCAACGATGATGTGAAAGCAGTGGTGCATCAGTGGCTACATGCTCAACCAAAACCATTTTTTTCTGATGCCATTAAAAAGTTGGTACAACATGAGGAAAATTGCATCGCAAACGAAGTTGACTATGTAGAAAAGTGATGTAATTTGTTTTTGAAATTCTTAATAGAGTTAAAAAAAAAAAAGTGCAGAAACATTTTGAATGTCCCTTGTATTGACAACATGATACATTTTAGATAGTATTTCCATAAAAGTTCTCTCATTACATGCAGCATTAAAAAAAAAAAAAGGAAAAGCGTTACTTGCCCTGCATTTGGTTTAACACTAGAATCCCTGAAGCCTACGAAAAAAGTTGTAATTCTGGGCCACCTTAAATTCCTTTGCACCTCCGCATCAGCATGTGTCTTCCAAACGTGTTGATCGGCATTGGCAGTAGGCAGCTTGCTCACTCATCCCCCCACCGAGGTTCATTGTCCTTTTTTTTTTATTACTAAATTACTAAAAATTATTTTAGTAATTTTCATTGTAATCATTCCATACAAATAGATCAATTTATAACCCAACGAAATTGAAGACAAATCAAACCCCACCCCTGAGAAGGAGAGCTCAGCTAAAAGAAAATTGCTTAGGGCTTTTTAATAAAGCAACATTAAACAAAAGAAAGGGAGAAGTAAATATATATGTAAATATGAGATGGAGAAGGGAATTAAATGCAGTAATAGTTATTTCTCTTATTCTAAAATAATATTGATTAAATCCTGCCAGGTTTTGAAAAAATTTTGTATAGATCCTCTAACTGAGAATTTGATTATTTCCAATTTCAAATAATATAAAACGTCGGTTTCCCACTGACTTATCAGAGGAGAATTAGGATTCTTCCAATTTAACAAAATAAGTCTGTGTGCCAAAAGTGTAGTGAATGCAATCACCGTTTGCTTGTCCTTCTCCAATTCAAGTCCATCTGGAAGAACACCGAACACAGCTGTTAATGGGTTAGGAGGGATTGTGACCCCAAGGCTGTCTGAAAGGCACTTAAAATTTTTTGTCCAAAATGATGTTAGTTTGGTGCAGGCCCAGAACATGTGACCCAGTGAGGCAGGAGCTTGGTTGTAGCGTTCGCAGGTTGGATCCTGCCCTGGAAACATTTTGGACAGTTTTAAGCGAGACAGAGGAGCTCGATATATAATTTTTAGTTGAATAATTCTATGCTTTGCGCATACAGAACTCGAGTGAATTCTCTGCTTTGCTACCTTCCACTCCTTTTCTGATATATTGATTAAGAGATCTTCTCCCCACTGTCCTCTTGGATCTTTGAAAGGTAGGGACTCTAATAAGATTTTATATAATGCGGAAATAGTGTTTAATTCCTCGAAATTGAGCAGTATTTTTTTCAGCATTGTTGAGGGTGCGAGGTGGGGGAAATCGGGCAATTTCTGTCTAACAAAATTTCTAGTTTGAAGATAGTGAAAGAAATGTGTAGCTGGGAGGTTGAATTTTGAACGTAATTGTTCAAAAGATGTAAATATGTTGTCTATATAAAGATCTCTGAGCATTTTAATCCCAAAACTTTTCCAGGTATTAAAAACTGGATATACTTGCGAAGGATGAAAGAGGTGGTTCTCTTGCAGAGGTGCCACTGATAGAAAGCATTTTAAGATGGAAAATCTTTTAAGTTGGTTCCATATTCTGAGTGAGTAAAGCACAATTGGGTTATTAGTATATTTGCGATAACTTGCATTTATTGGAGAGCAGAGCAAGGAGTACAAAGAAGTACTACAGGATTTTAATTCTATTGCGGACCAAGCCTGTGTATGTTCATTTATTTGTGTCCAGGTTTTTATGGCTTGTATGTTTGCTGCCCAGTAATAAAACTGAAAATTAGGTAAAGCCATGCCACCTTCTGCCTGAGGTCTTTGTAGGGTCGCTCTTCGGATACGTGGGTGTTTTGAGTTCCAAATGAATGTGGTTATTGTTGAATCTGTTTAAAAAACGATTTATTGACATATATTGGAATGTTTTGAAATAAAAAGCTTAGGAAGGATATTCATCTTAACAATGTTAATTCTTCCGGCTAGAGTGAGATGAAGAGTTGACCATCTATGCAAGTCTTGCTTAATTTTTTCCATACAGACGGCAAAATTTTGTTGATAAAGAGCTTTATGTTTACTTGTGATATTTACCCCTAGGTATTTAAACTGATCTGCTATGGTAAAAGGTAGGGTGTCTAATCTAATATTATATGCTTGTGAATTCATCTTTTGAAATTGTGTTTTCTGGGTCTGATATATACAAGACCATATCATCTGCATATAGAGAAATTTTCTGTTCCAGTCTTTCTCGGACAATCCCCTTTATCTGATAAGAATTTCAGCAGTGAACCGCCAGTGGTTCAATAGCGATTGCAAACAACAGTGGCGACAAGGGACATCCTTGTCTGGTACCACGTTCTAGTTTAAAGTACTCTGAGCAAATGTTATTAATACAAACTGAAGCTTCTGGATTGGTATACAGTAGTTTGATCCATGCACAAATATTCGGGCCAAACCCAAATTTCTCCAATGCGGTGAAAAGGTAGTTCCATTCAATCATATCAAATGCTTTTTCTGCGTCTAATGATAGTAATAGCTCTGGGGTGTTTAATGTTATATATTCACCAGCAAAATCAAACAAGCGTCGGAGATTGGAAGATAGGTGTCAGCCTTTGATAAATCCAGTTTGATCCTGTGATATTATCGAGGGCAGCACTTTCTCCATCCTTCTAGCTAGGATTTTTGAGAGTATCTTAACATCATTATTCAGGAGTGAAATTGGTCTGTATGATGCACATTGTAACAAGTCCTTATTTTGTTTAGGAAAGACAGTGATTAATGCTTGTCGAAATGTCTGAGGTAGTATTTGGTTGTCTGTAGCTTCTGTAAATTTTGCCAATGGGGGGAGCTAGCTGAGTGGAGAATTTCTTATAAAATTCTACGGGGTAGCCATCAGGGCCTGCTAATTTCCCGCTTTGTAGTGACTTTATAGCGTCTAGTAATTCTGTTAGCGTTAGAGGTTTATCCAGTTCCTCAGCACTTAAAGCATCTATTTGTGGTATCTGTGATGTATCCAGAAATGCATTAGATTGTGTGTTGTCTTCTTTGGGCTCAATAGAATATAAAGACTTATAATAATCTCTAAATGTGTGCATTATATTTTTATGGTCAAGAATTTCTTCTCCATTCTTGTTGGTGATTACTGGTATTGCATTGCGAACTTCTTGTTTGTGAATTTGTTGAGCTAAAAGCTTATTAGCTTTTTCTCCGTGTTCATAGTAATGATGTCTAGACTTCATCTATTCTACTAATTTCACTTCTTACCTCTGACACTTTCTTGGTTTCTAATTTATTTCTGTGGGAAAGATATGAAATAATCTGTCCTCTTAAGAAGGCCTTTAGAGTTTCCCAGAGTGTTCCTGCAGAAACCTCTGTGGACGTGTTTGTCTCTAGGAAGTAGCTGATTTGTTTGGATAGAAATTCTGTGCAGTTCTCGTCTGCCAATAAAAGAGGGTTAAGACGCCATCTACGAGGTGAGTGTGAGGGGCTTAATGATTTTAGCTCCAAGACTAGAGGGGCATGGTCAGAGATAACAATTGTGTCATATTTGCATGATTTAATTGTAGGCAGGAAATTATTATCTATAAAAAAATAATCAATTCTTGAGTAGTTATAATGCACTGGTGAGTAGAACAAATATGTTCTTGAGTTTGGGTTAAGAAACCTCCAGGGGTCTGATAAGTTGTGATCATTTAAAAACTGTGTAATTGTCTTTGCAGTATTAGATGTCGTCCCCCCTGTCACAGAAGTCCTATCTAAGAGTGGATTTAGAACACAATTAAAGTCCCCAGCCATTATAATTTTATGAGTGTTCACCTTGGGAATGGATGCAAATAGATTTTGCATGAATTCCTTATCATCAACATTGGGTGCATAAACATTTACCAAAATCATTTTACTGTTATATAAGTTGCCCATGACCATCACATATCTCCCTTCAGGGTCCGATACTACATCTGATGCTACAAATGGAACTGTTCTGTGTATGAGAATTCCCACCCCTCTAGGTTTCTTTATAAAGCTAGAATGGAACATTTGGCCAGTCCATTCTTTTTGTAGTCTGAACTGATCCTTGGTTAGTAAGTGGGTCTCCTGTAAAAATACTATTTTAGCGTTTAAGCCTGTTAGGTGAGAGCATACTTTCTTTCTCTTTAATTCGTGATTCAGGCCTTTCACATTTCAGCTCACAAAGTTAACTTTCCCATCATGGAGACATTGATTCTGAGTTTTTAATGTCATTTTATAGTTTTAATTGGTAATGAGGCAGTTTTAATCTTAGTTTCAAGATTCCCCGTTACTGCACTTTAGCCTGTTGTTGCATTGATATTTATAAGGATTACAAGAATAGATTAGCTATAACCTGCTCTCCTTCTCTCCCCCCTTTATCCCCCACCCCCATTTTGCCTCCCCACATGAGGCTAGGAATTTAAGGTGGCCTTTAATATTAACTTTTTTCATAGGTATCAAGGATTCTAGTGTTAATTCTTCCATTTTCAGTGGGTACATAAACACCTTAGTGGGTATTTTGTGGTCTTCCACAGCATTAACATTAGGACTACTTTTAAAACCTTTTTTTTTTTTTTTTTTAAGATTTGTTAAAAAACAAAGGACCAAAATTTATAATTACCTAAATGTCACTCTTGTCCAGTCAGAGCCACATTTGAACCCTTGAACACTGTAAAAGCCGAAATGAAATCATCAGTCAGGAAAGAAAATCCACAGAGAATCATGCTACTATTGTCTCAACAGTGATGTTGGATTGTGTCTTTCACCGTGCTTCATGACATACCACACATACAACACATTTTGACAGTATAAATTGTATTAGCATTATGTTTATTATTCTTTATTATTATTATTAGTAGTAGTATCATTATTATACTTTCTACACTTCTGACTTTGTACTTTAAGTGTTTTCACATTTTAGAGTAGAAAGATCAGATTTAATAAATGTTATTTTTCAAGCCAAAAAATACAAAGCTTTTTCCATGTTTTTTTCAGAAAAAAATGTAACGTGAAGGAAACTACAATCAATATATCAATTTATAATCCCAAAATTAATCAGCAATATACACTGAAGTCCCTATACCTGCATAATTTCTTATGTGAAATGTAGGTATGAGTGACATTCCTTGCACAAGATTTTCGTAGAATTGACCATATTTTAAATCAGTAAACACTTAAGCACACCTTATCAAAATATTTTAATGAATAAAATGCAGCATAATCGCAATGCATCTTACTACAGGACAGCAAACAGAATTTCAATGTGCAAAATGCAAGTACTTCAATATTATGTTTTGATTTCTTTTCTATTCTCATGCAGGACAGTAAATTTTACTGTACTGTCCCAGTTTTCCCAATATGCTAATGCTTGATTTACTGCAACACTAAAACAAACCAATTTAGCTCTCCACAAATAATCACACAAAACATAAAACTCCACTCTTACGTGAACGTTTGCTTCACAGTGTTCATCCGCAAGTCAATAATTTTTAACAGATCATCCCTAGAACAGGTAAGTAGCTCTGTCCTCTCTGGATTCAAGTCAAGTGATGTGACCCTGCCAAGCAGCTCCAGCTCCCGTACAATGCATTCTGACCTGTCAACAAAAACAAAACAAAACAAAAAAACAGTAAATAAGCTTTTTACACTACACACCACACTTCTTGCAACAATGTAGGATGGCCTTCTCTAAATGTAAGGAAAAAGCTGCATTGGTTTTTGTGTTTTACATAGCTCTTCTAAATAAAGTCAATATGTCATTTTACTTCTCATTTGGAGAACTAGAACTTATCAGACACACTTTCAAAGTTGGCTTTTCTCAGAGGTTTCTACAGTAAATACTAATTTTGGTAGGCTGGCACTTTGATACAGTGCTCTATTATCCTAGAATAAATGAAAACACACTGATGAATATTGGTAGTTTTATAGATCCTATTAATGACCTCTTCAATTTTAAGTGTGAATATTTAGTAAATTGGATTTGTTTTAGTGCAAGTTTCAATTTTATGCCTGATTTAATATTTACTGTACTCAGATTTGATTATTAATTGTACTTGTTTTATCCGAGTGTTCTATTATTCATGGAACTTTTCCACATTAAAAAATAAGCGGGCTAGCCCACAATGCATCTCTCAAGAGTGTATAAAGGTAAAATACAATGTATCAAAAACAATCTTCAAACCTTCACTTTAAAATCCAATGCCAATTAAGTGCCTGATAAATAGTCAGTCTCTCTTTTTTTTTTTTTTTTTTACACTGTAGCAGGTGCAGAAATTTATTTTTGTAAAATGTGGAATGAAAGTAAGCATATGCATGTCTGAGCTAGTGTGCAATTATGAAAGAAGCCTACCTCCACATCAAAGTGGACAATTGTTTTGCAATGGGATGTTAGGATTCTACAAGTTTGTGTTTAATATTTTGGGGCTGGGCTATTTCAACTCCCAAATTTACCTATCATGATGCAAATAAAGCTGGCATATATAGCAAACTATCTATATAAAACTTTTTGCAGTCTGTATAACCTAAGCTGCCGGCTGCAGTAGGAATACATTGAACTGAAATTGCTCTCTCTGGACTGCAAACCTGAAAAACCTTTGGCTTTCTTGGCTAAGTTGTATTTGAAAAGTATGTGTTTCTTGAGTCAAAAGATGTGGTTTTTAGGAACATACCTAATCAACTACAGTCAGTCTAAAACTCTCACTTGTGTGAGACAAAGGTTTCATATCACATGATAGGAAAGTGAGTGGTTTGAGATGTGTACTGCCACAGGTGAAATGGCTACAGATTCTTCAATTGTTCATGTTAAAAAGGGTCGAAGACGGATCTGCTGCTAAAACAAAGGCGGCAGAGACAAAAACATTTGGCATAAAGAGGCAATCTAGTCAAACATACAGTAGCTTGTCAATCCTTAGGCACTTTACTTTAGGAACCATCTTACATATTTTATTACAACTTTTAACTGAAATATTTGTTAACTATCCTATGCTTAAATGGAACTCTCTTAAGTTAGTTTTACAACAAAAATCCAGTGAGTGGTCTTTAAATTAACAGCGATCATCTACCCTTTCAGGTCCCTTTACTAACTTCTGACTTGCTCTAAAAATCTGTATCATCTCAATATTAAATACTCTTCGATTGGTATAGTAAAAAAATAATGAATACTGAAATCCATCAAGCTTTCTTGACAGCTGATATGTTGAAGAACTAGAAGTAACCCAGTATTTCCATTCCAGAATTCTTCTAGCACCGTTTTGTCTCTTCAGTAATATGTAGATCAAAACTGCATACAAAATATTTCAGACAAGGCCTAACAAGTGTATTATAAAAGTTAAGGATAACCTCCCTTGACACATTTACTGGAAAATGCAGGAAATGCAAACCTACATACTATTTGTCTGCAAAATCCAATGCCCATTTAATTTTAGAATTTTGTTCAACAGTTATGGATTCATAGATCTGAATGACACCACAGCCATCGCAGACTGTTCCTTCACCTGCATCCAGGAGCTACTGGCTTATGCAAAGTTGCTGAATAGCATATCCAATGTGTCAACAGTTTGCTTATCATGTAAAAACTATAAAAAGTGTGGGAGTACAGCACATATGCAGTATTATTTAGTAACAATGGCACAAGATGCTACTGCCGACATTCTACTCATCAGATGATAATTCAGGGCAGAGAAGGGGGTGGTTATGGACACATCCAATGACTGCAAGTCTTGCATTGATTTACAAGAGGACTAAGACAGGGTAGACAGGGTTAGAAGAAAGCAGAGATACACTAGTCAGCTGTGCAACCTTTTCTGGTCACAGGTCTGCGGTGAGTATATACAACACTGACTATATCAAGAAAATAAGGGAACATTTGCATGTGTTCTTTAGCATTGATCTTCACATCAGAGCAAGTCCATTTTTGACGTTGTTGAAGTCTGCTATATCTCACCTGATATCCCAGTAACGGATTTTCTTATCAAAGTGGCCACTCATCACACACTGCTCTGTGCACACTATATCATTGCAGCTGGATCCAGCAAACACAGTCTTTATACCTGGATTTGAAAAGAAAAAGGGTTTTTGCTTGTTTTACTTCAATGTAAAGCATTTAAAGAATGTATACCTCAAGTAGATGATATGTAATGTCTGTGAGGACTGTGAATGAATGACTCACAGATCATGATTCAATTTTACTAAGATTTCAAAACACTTTCTCCAACACTGGTTTAAAACTATTAAGGAAAAACTGCATTTCTCTTTATTTACAAATTGTTGGTGTTTGCTTTTCATAAGGTTTTCCTCCTAATTCCACAGAAATGTACTTTGTTGTTATGCCATAAAGTAAAAAAGACATTCCGTTGAAGGTCTGTTTTTACAAACGGGGAATCTTCCCTACATCAACACGAAACACTTCATCATTAATATTTCAAACTGTATATTCTCCTTTTCTCTTAGCACTGCAGATCTGAGGAGTCATCCATTGAATTTCACCGCATTTCTCTACTAATGAGTGTACACAATTGATTTTTTGGCAAAAAGTGTTCCTTTAATGTTTTGTAATGAGCTTGTAGACAGAAAAATCTATTTGGTTTGGCTTCCGCCAGGATGTACAGGATGTGTGTAGTCTCAATTATTCATCCAAAGAGTTTTTTTTTTTTTTTTAAATATTATGAAACCTAACATTTTACAGACCAACTGTAAACTGCTATAAAGAAGAAAAATGCTAATATTGCTTCAGAAGAAGCTATGGCTTAAATGGGCTCAGTTAAAAGGTTGGATGAGCCACTTAATCAGTTAGCATTATAGTTTAGGGGCTGTATATAAGTATGAATCTGTGTTAAGGATACTTCATAAATAGGATGAATCTTTCTACATTTCCAAGGCAAGACCCTAGAATGGGTCCAGAGTTAGACTATACTGTTCTTGAAATTTTATTAGCAGGCTGCTCATAAACGCTCAGTACTTGGGATTCAACATACTTACACCCATTTAATCAAATACAAAACCATGGATGCAGTGGCCATCCCAGCAGCATTGGTAGGAAACTGCCAGTCCACCCTGGCATAGGAGCCAATTTGGAATAACAAATAAACCTTACCTATATACATATTTACTGAAGCAGTACTGGTAACTGCTTTGAACTGTGCCTAGTATTCACACTTTATTTAAATGTACAACTCATTAGGATAATTAAATATATTTTAAAGACACTTTTTTGTTACTGTTCTAAAATTAGATACATGCTCAAGAAAAGTAACTGAAATTAACCCTCACTGCCGGCATTCAAAGCTGTAAAATCTCAAAAAAATGCATTCTTTAAAACAACACCTATCTGCATTTAATAATTCAAAGAAAAGACAGAATGTGCACATACACAGAAAAACATGAAAGTGCAGCTGAACATCTTGCTAATTTTACATGGAAAAAGTGTTAAATTGTATTTCTCATTCTTAAATTACTACTTCATTGGCAAGTGTTAAGAAAATGGAAACAATGTGATCTTTGCACTACTCTCCAACCGATTACAATACATGTTGCTTATCTTATGCTATTTGTATGTGATGTTATTTTCTGTTACAAGTGTATCCAAAGCTTCTAAGTAAAAGTCCTGTACATTAGGTACTAACAAATAAAAGGGATTCTGAAATTCAGAGAAATACTCTGCAAAGAGCACGATTGTGTCTGAGTACAGTAATCCCTCATCCATCGCGGGGGTTGCGTTTCAGAGCCACCCGCGAAATAAGAAAATCCGCGAAGTAGAAACCATAGGTTTATATGGTTATTTTTATATTGTCATGCTTGGGTCACAGATTTGCGCGGAAACACAGGAGGTGTAGAGAGACAGGAACGTTATTCAAACACTGCAAACAAACATTTGTCTCTTTTTCGAAAGTTTAAACTGTGCTCCATGACAAGACAGAGATGACAGTTCCATCTCACAATTAAAAGAATGCAAACATATCTTCCTCTTCAAAGGAGTGCGTGTCAGGAGCACAGAATGTCACATAGATAGAGAAAACAATCTCTAGCAAACAAATCAATAGGGCTGTTTGGCCTTTAAGTATGCGAAGCACTGCGGCACAAAGCTGTTGAAGGCGGCAGCTCACATCCCCTCCATCAGGAGCAGGGAGAGAGAGAGAGAGAGAGAGAGAGAGAGAGAGAGTTTGTTTTTCAGTCAAAAATCAATACATGCCCTTCGAGCTTTTAAGTATGCGAAGCACCGTGCAGCATGTCGTTTCAGGAAGCAGCTGAACAAAAGATAGCAACGTGAAGATAATCTTTCAGCACTTTTAGACGAGCGTCCGTACCGTCTAGGTGTGCGAACAGCCCCCCTGCTCAATCCCCCTATGTCAGGATCAGAGAAACTCAGCGCAAGAGAGAGAGAGAGAGAAAGTAAGTTGGGTAGCTTCTCAGCCATCTCCCAATAGCGTCCCTTGTATGAAATCAACTGGGCAAACCAACTGAGGAAGCATGTACCAGAAATTAAAAGACCCATTGTCCGCAGAAATCCGCGAACCAGCAAAAAATCCGCGATATATATTTAAATATGCTTACATATAAAATCCGCGATGGAGTGAAGCCGCGAAAGGCGAAGCGCGATATAGCGACGGATCACTGTACACCTTATTTTATGTTCAACATCTGATGAATGATGAAATTACACTGAAAGTGATTATCCAAAGCTTTCCAAAATAAACAGTTAATGAACTAGAAAGTATTTCATTTATTTCAGACACTGCGACAATTTAATGGGAGTGAATGTTCCTTAAAAGTGAACAAACTCTCAGGAAGTACACAACACGTCATAGAGAAAAATGACAGTCTATCAGTTCTACTGAAGTTTTGCTGACTAGAGTATCCCTTTGAGAGTTTTACTCTGGAAATATAAAAACACAAGAGTACATCAATTAAAGGAAAAAGGTATTCACATTGACATTTTCAGCTGTTACTTTATGCTTTGCTCTAATTACATATAACAAATTAATGGAGGAATCTCAAGACAAAATCTTGGACATCGGCAACAGTATTCATAGTGCTTGCCATTAAAAGCAACTGATTTCATCTTAAGCTGCTGTTAAAAAAAAATGCTTACAGACTTTGCTGCGAAGATCCCACAGTTTAAGAGTTCGATCATGGCTGCCAGACACAATACGAGCATTGTCCAGCAAGAAGCGAGCAGACAGCACCTTCCCACTGTGTCCAGTAAGCGTATGCTAATGGATGAGAGTAGAAACAAACAAGTAAACAACTATTTGACTGCTAAAGACTGCTTTGTACAAGCAAAGCATAGTTTACTGGAGCAGGTCCAGGGGAAACATAATTTGACATTCACAGTTGTAGTAACTATCACAGCAAAACCAAAAACTGAAGATTATAATCTTCCTTTTATATCATGCCACACCAGGATTTTCGCCATGTAATTATGCTCTAAAAAAAACAATACCTGCTGAGTTGATGATGTTGTGATGTGAGATTTTATATATAACTTGATAAATATTTTGTATGTCTTTATTTGTAATTTAGTGTTACTTTGGTGAGAGGAATTCATGTTTGCCCCCTTTACGACCGAGTCTTCTTGAATTTTACAACAGGATTTGGGGTGCGTGTGTGTGTGCTTTAAACCAGTTTGGCGAGTGTTTCTCTGCTAAAGTCTTTCAACCACGGCATGGATGCCAGGTTACTTCAACAAATGGTTTTGGGGAATGGCAGGTATTAAGATGTTCTATTTCCCCATTGGTCTGGGGTATGATTGTTTGGAATTGGCTTGTCTCAGAGGCCTTTAAGTACTACGACGCCCTATTGGCTGTAGGGGTTGGACAGAAAATCTCTATATTTACTTGTTTAACCTCACACTCTCTCTCTTACCAACTAACATATGATGAAGTCTCTCTCTCTTGCTAACCTGTGATGATGAAGACAGCACAATGAAGAGCACAGTTTAGCAGCCATTTTGAACAGACATGTGGCTGAAAGCTGAGCACAAATGATGCCTTAACTAGAGACATTTAAGTAAGTACAAGTCTGTGTGCCGCCTGAACTACATATTACCATTTAATCAGGTTGTATGGTTGCCAATATTCAAATGTATTTTGCATATTGTTATTATTTATGAATATTACCAATAATACATTGTTTTGTGTGTAACTTAATTCCTGCTTATCTTTTTACTACACCTAATTGCCTATAGATATAGAAGGGAAGGTGGGGATAAGTTTTATATACTATAATACCTTATAAACAGTGGTAAATCTGTGAGATTAGGCATTCTGACAAAGGCTACATATTAATAATATAATAGGGGAAAGTAGAGCAATACATTACTCTACCAAGACAAAACAGATGGTAAAGGACTTTCAGCTCTAAAGGACCTTAAAGACAGGAGGTTGAGCTAATGGACATTACAAATGCATTTTATGATAAGTCATGAAGTATAGAAATGGAATGTTTTGAAAGCAAAATGCCAGAAGCAGTGAAACAAAACTAATTTAAAAACATTTAGCAAATTGTTTCATTTCACACATTCTACTTCCACACAGTATGGTATAGACTGAAGGGTACAAAACAGAACTAAATGTGATGGATTGAATAAGCGGCTAAAGCACACTTTTCACGAGAAACAGCAACTTTTTCACAAAATTATGGGACACTTACTGTAAGCAGAATAACAAAGGGTAAAAGAAGCTTGCAGGGACATTGTGTATTATGAATTTTTTTTGTGATAACTGGGTAGTTTTAAGCATTTTTAAGCATTCAGACTCAGTTCCGGCACCGCCGAGAGTGGCAGCCTTGTCAGCAGCTCCGTGTATGACTGTATGAGTATGTGTACTTTTCTACTTTTATTTTTCTATTTATTTTTATTTATTGATCACTCCTATCACTTTATTTTATGTGGATTCGTTCCCTGGACACACTTACTTTTACAACGTGGGCATGGATTTTTACACGCCAAGACTCATCTATTCAAGTACTCAACTTCGAGCGCGGAGAACAAATACCAGTGCCGGTGTGGTTCCCGATTTACCCGACGAGGTAAGAAGAAGGCGGTATCGTGGCAGCAGAGCCGGCACTAAGCTAAAAATGAAGCAGCTTGCGAGAAAGTGGCGTTTTAAGCCTTCAGTGCCTTCTGTGATTCTGGGAAATGTGAACTCAATCTCAAATAAGATTGACGAACTGGCTGCGCTGGTGAAAAATGTCAGAACCTACAGAGAATGCAGTTTGTTGTGCTTTTGCGAAACGTGGCTAACTACCACCATCCCAGATGCTAACGTGGAGCTACCCGGGTTTAGCACAGTTAGAGCGGACAGAGATGCAAGTACCTGTGGAAAACACAAAGGAGGAGGACTCGCTCTCTGTGTTAATACACGGTGGTGTAACTCTGGACATGTTAACGTCAAAGTCTCCACTTGCTGCAGGGACATCGAACTGTTGGCCGTAAGTTTGCGTCCCTATTACTTGCCCAGAGAGTTTGGACACGTCATTGTTGTCATCGTGTACATCCCTCCTCGGGCGGACCTGGAGACAGCAAGTGACATCATCCATTCTGCTGTTGCTAAGTTACAAACGCAGCACCCTGAGGTGCTTGTGCTAATCGCTGGAGACTTTAACCATGTGACGCTGGACAAAACATTACCTGCCTTCTCCCAGTATGTGGACTGTAACACCCGGGGAAATAAGACTATGGATTTACTGTATGCAAACGTTAAAGACTCATACAGCGCTACCCTGCTGCCTGCGCTTGGGAAAGCAGATCATAACCTGGTTCTGCTTCAGCCTCACTACAAACCAAAAGTGAGGGTCCTACCTGCAACCACACGATCATTCAGGAAGTGGACTCCGGAGGCAGAGAAGGCTCTGAGAGAATGTTTTGGAACTACAGACTGGGATATCCTGCAGGGATCACATAGTGAGAACATTGAGGAAGTTGTTGACTGCACTACTGACTACATCAACTTCTGTATGGACATTGTAGTTCCAGTAAGAACTGTACGCTGCTATGCTAACAACAAGCCATGGATTACAAGTGACATCAAGGGCCTTTTGAACCAGAAGAAAAGGGTTTTCAAAGGCGGTGATCGGCATGAGCTCAAGAGCGTGAAGAAGGAACTCCGAGTCCAGCTCAGGGTGGCGAAGGAGCAGTACAGGAGAAAGCTGGAGCAGAAGTTGCAGAATAACAGCATGAAGGAAATGTGGGATGGGATGAAGATCATCACTGGCTGCAGCTCGAAGCGGGGTACCACCATCGAGAGAGACGTGAAGAGAGCAAACCAAATGAACAACTTTTTTAACAGGTTTGACCACCCTAACCCACTCTCACCTCGGAGTACTGCACCCTCCACACATCCTTCTGCTGATACCAGCATAGGAGAGACATCCCCACCCATAATTACAACAGCGCAAGTGAGCAGAGAGCCGAGGAGACTTCGTGCCAGCAAAGCAGCGGGTCCAGATGGAGTATCGCCACGACTGCTGAAGGTCTGTGCATCGGAGCTGGGGGGTCCTCTACAGCGCATCTTCAACCTGAGCCTGGAACAGGGGAGAGTCCCGAGGCTTTGGAAAACATCTTGCATCACCCCAGTCCCAAAGGTATCACGTCCTAGTGAGCTGAATGACTTCTGGCCTGTTGCACTGACATCACATGTGATGAAGACCATGGACAGGCTGCTGCTTCACCACCTGAGACCACAGGTTCAACACGCCCTCGACCCTCTGCAGTTTGCTTATCAGGAGAAGGTGCGAGCGGAGGATGCCATCATCTATATGCTACATCGATCCCTCTCCCACTTGGACAGAGGCAGTGGTGCTGTAAGAATTATGTTTCTAGACTTCTCTAGCTCCTTCAACACAATCCAACCTCTGCTCCTTAGGGACAAGCTGACAGAGATAGGAGTAGATTCATACCTAGTGGCATGGATCGTGGACTATCTTAAAGACAAACCTCAGTATGTGCGTCTTGGGAACTGCACGTCTGACATTGTGGTCAGCAACACAGGAGCGCCACAAGGGACTGTACTTTCTCCGGTCCTGTTCAGCCTATATAAATCGGACTTCCAATACAACTCTGAGTCCTTTCACGTGCAAAAGTTCGCTGATGACACTGCTATCATGGGCTGCATCAGGAGTGGGCAGGAGGAGGAAGAGTATAGGGACCTAATTAATGAGTTTGTTAATTGGTGCGACTCAAACCACCTACACCTGAACACCAGCAAAACCAAGGAGCTGGTGGTGGATTTTAGGAGGCCCAGACCCCTCATGGACCCCGTGATCATCAGAGGTGACTGTGTGCAGATGGTGCAGACCTATAAATACCTGGGAGTGCAGCTGGATGATAAATTAGACTGGACTGCCAATACTGATGCTCTGTGCAAGAAAGGACAGGGCCGGTTATACTTCCTTAGAAGGCTGGTGTCCTTCAACATCTGCAATAAGATGCTGCAGATGTTCTATCAGACGGTTGTGGCGAGCGCCCTCTTCTACGCGGTGGTATGCTGGGGAGGCAGCATTAAGAAGAAAGATGCCTCACGCCTGGACAAACTGGTGAGGAAGGCAGGCTCTATTGTAGGCACGGAGCTGGACAGTTTAACATCTGTGGCAGAGCGACGAGCGCTCACCAGGCTCCTATCAATTATGGAAAATCCACTGCATCCACTAAACAGTGTCATCTCCAGACAGAAGAGCAGCTTCAGCAACAGACTAATGTCACTGTCCTGCTCCACTGATAGACTGAAAAGATTGTTCAACCCCCAAACTATGCGACTCTTCAATTCCACCCGGGGGGGTAAACATTAACATTATACAATGATATTGTCTGTTTTTTACCTGCATTATTATCAATCTTTAATTTAATATTGTTTTTTGTATCAGTAAGGTGCTGCTGGAGTATGTGAATTTGCCCATGGGATTAATAAAGTATCTATCTATCTATCTAGTTTTATCACTAGGGAACTGCCTATTAACTCATTTTACTCTTTTAATGAGATGTATTATTTGTGTTGTCCTAATATGTTGAGACACATGTATCCATGCTGCAATGCTTGCACATCATATTTATTTATACAAATATACACATACAGTACTGTGCAAAGGTTTTAGGCAGGTGTGAAAAAATGCTGTAAACAAAGCATGCTTTCAAAAATGGAAGTGTTAATCATTTATTTTCATCAATCAACAAAATGCAGTGAATGAACAAAAGAGAAATCTAAATCAAATCAATATTTGGTGTGACCAGACCACCCTTTGCCTTCAAAACAGCATCAATTCTTCTAGGTACACTTGCACACAGTTTTTGAAGGAACTCGGCTGGTAGGTTGTTCCAAACATCTTGGAGAACTAACCACAGATCTTCTGTGGATGTAGGCTTCCTTACATCCTTCTGTCTCTTCATGTAATCCCAGACACACTCGATGTTGAGATCAGGGCTCTGTGGGAGCCATACCATCACTTCCAGGACTTCTTGTTCTTCTTTACGCTGAAGATAGTTCTTAATGACTTTGGCTGTATGTTTGGGGTCGTTGTCCTGCTGCAGAATAAATTTGGGGCCAATCATACGCCTCCCTGATGGTATTGCATGATGGATAAGTATCTGCCTGTATTTATCAGCATTGAGAACACCATTAATCCTGACCAAATCTCCAACTCCATTTGAAGAAATGCAGCCCCAAACGTTCAAGGAACCTCCACCATGCTTCACTGTTGCCTGCACTCATTATTGTACCGCTCTCCAGCCCTTTGACGAACAAACTGCCTCTTCTGCTACAGCCAAATATTTCAAATTTTGATTCCTCAGTCCAGAGCACCTGCTGCCATTTTTCTGCACCCCAGTTCCTATGTTTTCGTGCATACTTGAGTCGCTTGGCCTTGTTTCCACGTCGGAGGTATGGCTTTTTGGCTGCAACTCTTCCATGAAGACCACTTCTGGCCAGACTTCTCTGGACAGTAGATGGGTGTACCTGGGTCCCACTGGTTTCTGCCAGTTTTGAGCTGATGGCACTGCTGGACATCTTCCGATTTCGAAGGGTAATAAGCTTGATGTGTCTTTCATCTGCTGCACTAAGTTTCCTTGGCCAACCACTGCGTCTACAATCCTCAATGTTGCCCGTTTCTTTGTGCTTCTTCAAAAGAGCTTGAACAGCACATCTTGAAACCCCAGTCTGCTTTGAAATCTTTGTCTGGGAGAGACCTTGCTGATGCAGTATAACTACCTTGTGTCTTGTTGCTGTGCTCAATCTTGCAATGACATGTAACTGTCTTCCACAACCTCACCTTGGTAGCAGAGTTTGGCTGTTCCTCACCCAGTTTTAAGCCTCCTACACAGCTGTTTCCGTTTTAGTTAATGACTGTGTTTCAACCTACGTGTGACACCTGTTTGGAATAATTGGTTGATCATACACCTGACTATAATCCTACAAAATCCCTGACTTTGTGCAAGTGTACCTATAAGAATTGATGCTGGTTTGAAGGCAAAAGGTAGTAACACCAAATATTGATTTGATTTAGATTTTTCTTTTGTTCGCTCACTTTGCATTTTATAAATTGATAACAATAACCATTATTTATATTTCTGAAATCATTCTTTGTTTACAGCATTTTTTTTTACACCTGCCTAAAACTTTTGCACAGTACTGTATATACACATATACATATATACATAAAATAAAATGGTTTATAAGTATGACAAAAAATCTAAATGCATTACAAATCCTTACTGTATAAAACACCAAACAGAATCATAAATATTAAACAGTTTAAAAAAAGATTAAATTTAAAAAGCAAAAACATTAAAATGGCATATGAAATGCATACCCGCAATCGGTAGTCATCAACTGTCCATATCCTGCTAGCAAAGTCATTAGAGGCAGCAAGTAAGTGGGTGCCCTAAGACAAAAATTAAAAGATTTTTAAAGGATGGTTGTCTAGCTTATGGTACTGCATGCTTAAACTGTGTAACATTCACATAATTCCACTGTAGGAAGAAGTTTATATAAAAAAACAAACAAAAAAAAAAAAAACTTCAGATGCAAAATGCACTTTACAGCAATGTTACCTCTAAGGCAAGGGTGTCAAACTCCGTTTTAATGATGGACAAAACTAACATTTTATATAACTAACATGAGTTGGAATATATCAAAAGCTACCACCACTGCTTTTACTTCACAAACAAGATACACAGGTACCTCCGTTTTTATCATAATTTTATGTTCTGCTGCAGAACATCATAACCTGCATGTCTTCTCCATCAATTTTTCTTTTCTTGGATATTATAGTGCATTGAGAAACCTACCAGCAAGCCTGGGACTGAAATCAGCACTCTGTGTAAAAAGTCTGTCAGTGCCAGTTGGAGAGTTTTTGATCCCCTATGTAAAGCTGTAAATGTTGCCACTATTGTGTCATGGAAAGAATCAGTAATCGCTGCTATTTTACACTTCGCTATAGTATAATTGTACCTATATACTGTATAACATTTTCCTTGTAATCTGATAGTTTAAATGGATTACAATGGTATATTTACATTCATGTTGTCTTTTATATTCATGCATTTGTTTTAATGAATTTCAGTTTTTGGCAAATGATGCCAAAGAAATATTGCAGTTTATTACACACATTAGGTAAGTGAATATAGGTTTGGCTTAGCGTTTTAGAAATGAGTACATTTTAGTTTAAAAAAAAAAAAAAAAAAAAAAAGTATTCAAGCAAATAAAACAAACTAATACACAAGTTAACTGCATGATTACAAACAGAATACCAGTTTTAAAAGTAAATAGTATGTTTAGTTCTTTGATAAAAAAAAAAAAAATCACAAAAATTGAAAATTGCTTTTTCCTTCTCTTTATCTTTGTGAACTTCCAGTGTCTTTAAAATTTATTGTTTGCACTAATTCACTCTCCACTGGCAAGATTGCTAACAATTATATGAAACATAAGGATACACATTATACAGTGCATCCGGAAAGTATTCACAGTGCATCACTTTTCCCACATTTTGTTATATTACAGCTTTATTCCAAAATGGATTAAATTCATTTTTTCCTCAGAATTCTACACACAACAACCCATAATGACAATGTGAAAAACGTTTGAGATTTTTGCAAATTTATTAAAAATAAAAAAATTGAGAAAGTACATGTACATAAGTATTCACAGCCATTGCCATGAAGCTCAAAACTGAGCTCAGGTGCATCCTATTTCCCCTGATCATCCTTGAGATGTTTCTGCAGCTTAACTGGAGTCCACCTGTGGTGAATTCAGTTGATTGGACATGATTTGGAAAGGTACACACCTGTCTATATAAGGTCCCACAGTTGACAGTTCTTGTCAGAGCACAAACCAAGCATGAAGTCAAAGGAATTGTCTGTAGACCTCAGACAGGATTGTCTTGAGGCACAAATCTGGGGAAGGTTACAGAAAAATTTCTGCAGCTTTGAAGGTCCCAATGAGCACAGTGGCCTCCATCATCCGTAAGTGGAAGAAGTTCAAAACCACCAGGACTCTTCCTAGAGCTGGCCGGCCATCTAAACTGAGCGATCAGGGGAGAAGGGCCTTAGTCAGGGAGGTGACCAAGAACCCAATAGTCACTCTGTTAGAGCTCCAGAGGTCCTCTGTGGAGAGAGGAGAACCTTCCAGAAGGACAACCATCTCTGCAGCAATCCACCAATCAGGCCTGTATGGTAGAGTGGCCAGACGGAAGCCACTCCTTAGTAAAAGGCACATGGCAGTCCGCCTGGAGTTTGCCAAAAAGCACCTGAAGGACTCTCAGACCATGAGAAAGAAAATTCTCTGGTCTGATGAGACAAAGATTGAACTCTTTGGTGTGAATGCCAGGCGTCACGTTTGGAGGAAACCAGGCCAATACCATCCCTACAGTGAAGCATGGTGGTGGCAGCATCATGCTGTGGGGATGTTTTTCAGCGGCAGGGGCTGGGAGACTAGTCAGGATAAAGGGAAAGATGACTGCAGCAATGTACAGAGACATCCTGGATGAAAACCTGCTCCAGAGCGCTCTTGACCTCAGACTGGGGCGACGGTTCATCTTTCAGCACACAGACCCTAAGCACACAGCCAAAATAAAGGAGTGGCTTCAAGACAACTCTGTGAATGTCCTTCAGTGGCCCAGCCAGAGCCCAGACTTGAATCCGATTGAACATCTCTGGAGAGATCTTAAAATGGCTGTGCACTGACGCTTCCCATCCAACCTGATGGAGCTTGAGAGGTGCTGCAAAGAGGATGGGCAAAACTGGCCAAGGATAGGTGTGCCAAGCTTGTGGCATCATATTCAAAAAGACTTGAGGCTGTAATTGCTGCCAAAGGTGCATCGACAAAGTATTGAGCAAAGGATGTGAATACTTATGTACATGTGATTTCTCAATTTTTTTATTTTTAATAAATTTGCAAAAACCTCAAGTAAACTTTTTTCACGCTGTCATTATGGGGTGTTGTGTGTAGAATTCGGAGGAAACAAATGAATTTAATCCATTTTGGATAAGGCTGTAACATAACAAAATGTGGAAAAAGTGATGTGCTGTGAATACTTTCTGGATGCACTGTATACAGGGTGAGCCAAAATGAAAAACCACGTTTCTCAAGTTCACTGCGCGAGGTAGAGGCAGAGGGCAGGGGTGAGAGTCCTTTGATAGGCGATCCCTTATAGTTTTTGGTTGGCAACATGCCATCATCACTAGGCAAAGCACCTTCTGAACTCATGGCAGCATTCCTCCCAACGATGACATCCCAAATCAGAAAACAATTCTTAAGTGGGTGGCTAAATTTAGACAGACAGGTACACCATTGAACAGAAAATCTCTCATCATTTGCAGAGACAAGGCACATTTCCATTTGAATGGCTGTGTAAATAAGCAAAACTTTCTCTATTGGGCTGAAACCAACCCTTGTGAACTTCAGAGACTCCCTGCACAGTGAGTGTGTTACAGTTTGGTGTGCCGTTGCAGAATTTGGCATTGTAGGCCCTTACTTTTTTGAGGAGGGGGGAGCAACAGTCACCGTCACTTAAGAACGTTACATTGAAATGCTACAGAACTTTTTGTGGACCCAACTAGAAGAAATGGATGTGGTGGATGCCTGGTTTCAACAGAATAGGGCAACAGCTCATATGGCACGGAGATCCATGCAAGTTTTGCAGGAGATGTTTCTGGGGAAGCGGATCTCCCTGTGCGGAGATATTGGGTGGCCTTCACATTCACCTGATCTCGCTCCGTGTAATTTCTTGTTGTGGGGCTCTCTCAAGTCGAAGGTATACACACACCAACCTCAAAACCTTGAAGCCCTCAAGGATACTATTCCCAATGAAGTCACCTCTATTCCCCTTGAAATGGCCAAATGAATCATGCGAGCGTTCAGGAATCATATCCAAGAGTGTATCACTAATGAAGGACCAACACCTTGGAGACATTTTTAAAACAGTGAAAAAAATCTATTTTGTATACCCTTTCTTGTGTTATAAAGAAATTTATTTTATCTTGAACCATTTTTGTAGAAAATGTTTTAAATGTGGTACTTCTTTTTGGCTCACCCTGTATACATATTATAAAGAACACACTGCTGCTATGTTGTTTGACCAGGTTTTTCTATAATATTCACAAAGTTCACAAATTATTATTTACATTAATACTAATACAGAATAACAATAATTATAGCAATAAAACATGCCCAACATACATGAGACTTATTGAATTGCATATTTAATGTCAAGGTTATAAAGTGTGTGCTGACCAGTTCATTAATTAGGCAGAAAACCAGCCTTGTAATATTTAAGTTCCTCATCTGGTGCAGATAAATTCTGTCTGGATTCATATCAGACACATAAGCAATGCTTCTAGAACTACTCAAAATGGCATGCATTGTGCTTGCAAAGTAAAGGAGGAAACAGTTATTAAAAAAAAAAAAAAAAAATGCTGAAATAACCCAAATCTGCATCAATAAGCAAATTAGGATTTAAAATAAGATAAAGAGCAAACGTGCTGCAGGATAAAAGGGAAACAGCACAAAACCAAAAGTAAAACTAAACTAAAAAGATGTTCAGCATAAACAGGGCTTCTGTGAAGTCAACTACATTTTTTCCCCCAAGATGTGGAACATATAAACGTTTATAAAAGTTTTGTGTAGGTGCCCTGGTCAGCAGAAAGTTTATTGAAGATACAAATCTGTAGTTAAAGCCAAATACATCGATCTATACCTGCATTACAGCTGCATGGCACTTAACCGTATTAAAAAACCCAGGTGTAAACACCCTGGCAGTACATCACAGAGAGCACATTTGTAGCTGGCTAGAAACAGATAGCAATCATATTTAATATAAGTCAAAATATAAATTTATTTATTTTTTTTAAACTACATACATCAGTCAGGTCAGTACAAAAAAAACAAAAAAAAAACAGAAGAATCATGTAGGGCGGTGGCAGAAGTCACATAAGCCAAAGATGGGAGGCCAGTCCTGAGACCTATACAGTTTTAAAAATTAATCAGAGCAGCAGCAGCTGTGGTTTTTTGACTTACTCGTTCCTTCATGAGACTATCACATATTTGACATGCTAAAACTTTTTTTACCATAGCATTATATGTCACATTCTTTTCACTTTTTCATTATAAGCAGCCAATTTGTATTTTAACCAAAAGGTAGTCTCTGTAGTCAGCTGTTCTGCGCAGATAAATGCAAGTACAACTAGAAACACATATTAATGCCAAATGTAAATATACAGATATATGGAAAGAAGCTATATGAAATGCACATTTGATGGGGATCTTTGTTAAGTGATCAAGAGCCCCATGTAATATGATTTGAATATTTATGATGCAGGCCGCATTTAAAAAAAAAACAAAAAAAACGCAAAAGTCCAAGTAGAACTTATACTTCAGTGCATAAGATTTTCCATTAGCACATAAAGAAGCAAGTCAAAACATAAATCAACCTACACCTCTGATTTACAAAAAGGACAAATCCTACAAGGTCCATAGACAAACTTTAAAAAATTAACATTAATAAATGACCCAAAAAACAGACAGTCTTTGGACAACAAATTAGACACGAGGGAGCCGATTTCCATATATTTTCAGTATATAGAGTACAACCGAATACATAGGGAGAAACAGATGGTGAACAGACAAGACACAGGAATAAATTAAGGTCCATTTCATTTCAACTCTGCTTTTAGACCCTGACGTCAACAGCTCTCAATTATTATTTTTTTTATTAATTTAATTTCAAATGCTTTCTGTAACACATACAAATGTTTTACATATGAATAGATAATGAATGACATGATGCAACAGTAAGTAGTGCTCACAGGGTGATAACTGAAAATGTTGAAGAAAAATATTTTTGCTCATGCCAAACCAATGTTTAGAGCATGTCTGTTGCTTTCCAGTGTCAAAACTCTGTATGGACTTTGAGGATTCCTTCAGAAATATTGGGGCAAGCATGATGACTACATATTAAAGCACCTATTACAAGATCTGAGACAAGTATTCACTTTAGTGACTCTAAGAAACCAGATTAAATAGTTCTACAGTCCACAATATTTTAAACATTAGGCATGAAATATTATGTAAGGAACATTTATGAACTGATCATATCCCATACAGTAATCTAAAACTAACTGGAAAAACTTACCGCACTATCAAATTCTATGCTGGTGATTCCTGCATTACTGCCCATTAGAGATCCTTTGAGCTCACATCGACCTAGAAACAAAGCAGCACCAAAACAAAGAGCACAATATTTAACATAGCAAAAATAAGGAACTTAAACTTATTAATAGAATTTGAAATAAATACAGAAAGGTTAAAAATAGATAAAATGAAATGCTCTTTTATACGTAAACTGAACCCAATGCATTTTAAGAAACTTTTTATAAGGTTTTTTCAAAAGGCCCGCTCTTCTAGAACCAAACACTAATATAGAAAAATGCCTTGTAAGAATGTTTTACTATTTTGCTATTTAACAAAACATGTATAACAATGAAACAAAAAAGAGCTGCTGGCAGCAACTTCATTAGTATTGTTTCCTCACTTCTTCAGAGCCAGGGGATTCATTATCCAGCATAGCGGTTACATGTGTGAAGTTTAAACATTCTTTAAGTGACACCTTGGGCTGTCTTTCTTGACTTGTTTCTTCATCAATATTTCAATAACACACACTCAAACCAACTGGCGCCTCTAATGGTCTAAAATAATTTTTTGTAGGTGTTTTACAGATTGTGCAGAAATGAACTATGAAACATTCAGCTCTGATTTTCTCTTAAGGGTAAATTATGCAGACAGGCTATGGCCGTGAATTAAGCAGAAGCACATTAAGAAAATGCCTGGATGGAAGAAAGATTGAAGATACAGTGGTGTGAAAAACTATTTGCCCCCTTCCTGATTTCTTATTCTTTTGCATGTTTGTCACACAAAATGTTTCTGATCATCAAACACATTTAACCATTAGTCAAATATAACACAAGTAAACACAAAATGCAGTTTGTAAATGGTGGTTTTTATTATTTAGGGAGAAAAAAAAAATCCAAACCTACATGGCCCTGTGTAAAAAAGTAATTGCCCCCTGAACCTAATAACTGGTTGGGCCACCCTTAGCAGCAATAACTGCAATCAAGCGTTTGCGATAACTTGCAATGAGTCTTTTACAGCGCTCTGGAGGAATTTTGGCCCACTCATCTTTGCAAAATTGTTGTACTTCAGCTTTATTTGAGGGTTTTCTAGCATGAACCGCCTTTTTAAGGTCATGCCATAGCATCTCAATTGGATTCAGGTCAGGACTTTGACTAGGCCACTCCAAAGTCTTCATTTTGTTTTTCTTCAGCCATTCAGAGGTGGATTTGCTGGTGTGTTTTGGGTCATTGTCCTTTTGCAGCACCCAAGATCGCTTCAGCTTGAGTTGACGAACAGATGGCCGGACATTCTCCTTCAGGATTTTTTGGTAGACAGTAGAATTCATGGTTCCATCTATCACAGCAAGCCTTCCAGGTCCTGAAGCAGCAAAACAACCCCAGACCAACACACTACCACCACCATATTTTACTGTTGGTATGATGTTCTTTTTCTGAAATGCTGTGTTCCTTTTACGCCAGATATAATGGGACATTTGCCTTCCAAAAAGTTCAACTTTTGACTCATCAGTCCACAAGGTATTTTCCCAAAAGTCTTGGCAATCATTGAGATGTTTCTTAGCAATATTGAGACGAGCCCTAATGTTCTTTTTTGCTTAACAGTGGTTTGCATCTTGGAAATCTGCCATGCAGGCCGTTTTTGCCCAGTCTCTTTCTTATGGTGGAGTCGTGAACACTGACCTTAATTGAGGCAAGTGAGGCCTGCAGTTCTTTAGACGTTGTCCTGGGGTCTTTTGTGACCTCTCGGATGAGTCGTCTCTGCGCTCTTGGGGTAATTTTGGTCGGCCGGCCACTCCTGGGAAGGTTCACCACTGTTCCATGTTTTTGCCATTTGTGGATAATGGCTCTCACTGTGGTTCACTGGAGTCCCAAAGCTTTAGAAATGGCTTTATAACCTTTACCAGACTGATAGATCTCAATTACTTCTGTTCTCATTTGTTCCTGAATTTCTTTGGATCTTGGCATGATGTCTAGCTTTTGAGGTGCTTTTGGTCTACTTCTCTGTGTCAGGCAGCTCCTATTTAAGTGATTTCTTGATTGAAACAGGTGTGGCAGTAATCAGGCCTGGGGGTGGCTACGGAAATTGAACTCAGGTGTGATACACCACAGTTAGGTTATTTTTTAACAAGGGGGCAATTACTTTTTCACACAGGGCCATGTAGGTTTGGATTTTTTTTCTCCCTAAATAATAAACACCATCATTTAAAAACTGCATTTTGTGTTTACTTGTGTTATATTTGACTAATGGTTAAATGTGTTTGATGATCAGAAGCATTTTGTGTGACAAACATGCAAAAGAATAAGAAATCAGGAAGGGGGCAAATAGTTTTTCACACCACTGTATATCTATCTATATATACAAAAAAAAAAAAAAAAGAGACAACAAACTGATGAGAAAAAAAAAAAAACAAATCCAAACCATCAACATTCACAAGTTATCATCTTTAATTACCTGTTGTTGTGCAATGTGAAAATATGCAGTATAAGCACTGACTGCCAGTTAATTTAAATAAATGTTCCAGCTGTGGGTGAAAGGTAGCCGATTCAATCAGAAACATAAGCAATTGTGTTTGGGGGAAAAAGAAATAATGAATGAACAGTTAGTGACAGGTTGCCATGTCATCTAGTAATTATTTACCCAGCCCACATTGACGAACTATTCAGTTAGTTGTTACGGAAGCAATCAAAAGTGTCAAAACTGATAAGAGCATGATAACCCAAACTAGTCAAATGTGTACCTTAAATACGAGTTTTGTGGGTTATGTAATTTTCATGCTTGTGCAATGCCACTCCTTAGTAAAGACAGACACAAGAAACAAGGTCTCAGATTGAAAACTTCAGATCATGCTTTGCCCCTTTCTCTTCAAGCCTATTAATTCTCCTTTACCATTATTTTTGTTGGGTGCATCTTGCTGCCATGACTCTAAGCTCTCAGAAACTTGGACAGGCTAGATACCCATTTAAGATGTCAGGGAGCATCACAACCAGTCAAGCACACCTTGAGCTAGACTGGAATGTAAGAGAGAACCCTGGGAGAGCAAGGCTCTGAAAAGTAGAGGGGTGTATAGCATCATACCTTTTACCTATCATCACAGACCTTGTTCCATCGATATCATTAAAAGGTGATTGAAATCAAAATGGCAGACATAATGTATGCCGAATTAACCAAGGACTCCTTTATTAAGTACAACCAACTATCACACACTTTTCAGCTACAGAAAAATAAGTATTAATAGTGGGATTCAGCTCACTGAAGCCAAGAGAATGAAATCAAAGAAAATATGAAACGTTGCCTAACAAAAACAGACAAAACAACACTTTAAGAACCACAGATCCATCCTACACCCGTCACTTCAGACTGCCTAGTTACAATTTACTGACAAAGCAGATGACTTTCAGTCTCTGAAAGATTTCAGTGCCTGTGTGGGTTTTCACTTTTCTAATGATCCTAAGACAGTGTCAAAATGATTGGAACTTCCAAAAATATAACTAATTATAGGCACAATATTCGAAAAATTGTAGGCTTGAAAATCATCGCTAAAAATTTTAGTATGCAGACAGAAAGGAGAAAAAAAAAAAACCTAAAAGCTGCTCAGAGTTCTGTACATGACATATTCTGTCTTATCTTTCAGCAATATATTTAATATTGTACCATGTAAGCACCAAGCAGGCGTGCAATTATTTGCATCTTCAAAAGCCCACTGGCTGGGTTGGGAGTCCAACCTGCTGGCATAAAATGCATGATAATCTATCCACAAGCCACACTCGTGTACATGCCCATACTCGCACCAGGCCAGCTCAGAGTCTCTAGATCATTATAACCTACATGTCTTTTGGGATTTAGAAGAAACAGTTGAAAAATGAATGAATATACAAATGAAACAAAGTGACCAGGCTGGAATTTTAAAGAGAGTCTGGATGCCACACCACTAACTATTGTGTCACAATACATCACAAAACAAGGACAAAAATTAATGAAACTGTTCCTCTGAACTATTTACTGTACCTGAAATGGTCTCCCAGAGTTTTACTCTTCGGTCCATACCCCCTGTCGCCATTAAGCGTGAGCCAGGACTGAATCTTACTGCATTTACCTCTCCATCATGGGCATCCTAATAGTCAGGAGCAAGCAAATGTTAAAAGGAACAGTGTTTGAGGCTTCTTTGGTATTAAATAGTGAAAGAAATAAGAAACCTAAAAAGTAAAACCATGCAAGGGAAAATACTGAATAAAAATATTATTTAATAAAAAAAATTTTAAAAATAAAGAGGTCTCAGCTTGAAAACTTGATATCACATGCAGGTCAAATGCCCAAAGCCAAAGTCCTCCTTACTACTTTAAAATGTAAGATAATCTTCATTGTTCAAAGCTCCAGAATCTTACCGGTGCTCAGACATGAGAAAGAGATTATCTAAAATGTCAGTAGCCATTCTACACCAAAATGCAAGCTTTCAGCATATTGGAAACAGTATGAGAATAGCAACTGGGAGCCCAGGCTTGGATGGGTAAAGAAACCATGCATCAGACCTTTTACTTTACATCACTGACCTCAAACTTAGAACAAATATTAAAAAAAACCATCATAGTTATGTCAATGTCTATATATTTATTTTTATATAGAAGAGAAAAACAAATAACCTTGATGTGAATGCTATGGTTCAATTTTTCATCCACATCAAGAACAACACATGATACTTACAAAAACATGAAGTGCTGTGGATGGAAGGCGTACTTCAGTACACATCCCCACTTGAACCTCCGAGTCTGCTGGTGTGCCCCCATATGAGTTCACAGAGAGACGTCTAACAGATCAAAAGACAACAAATTCAGAATACTGCAGATATTACAAGCAGAAAAACTCCACTGCCTCTCCCCTACGGCAATATGCCTCAATCTAGTGTATAACATATCCAGGGTAATAAAAAAAGGTAGTTAGCAGGCGTCCAGCAAAACACTCAGATTACAATGGCCCTCTTTAGGTAAACTGGGTAACACCTTTAAATATTACAAATGAGATTTCTATGCAAGAACAGCAGAGAGCTTCCACTGGGATTACACATACAGTAAATACATAATATGATGAGATTGCCACACTAAGAATTGTAATAGGATAAAAAAATAAGTGGGTTCAATAATGATTTTGAAGTGTTTACTGTGGGGAAAAAAGCTATGCAGAATTGTCAGTAAGGAAGAAGCCAAACTACAGTAATGTCAGCAAAGAGGAAGATGGAATCACAAATAGTACTAAACATTTTTGAATTTTATTTTAGCAACACAGGCATTTTAGCATTTTATTTTAACAGTATAGGCATTTTTGGGAAAACTACGTAACATTGTAACCAAAACTATCAGGATCTTTGTCTAAACATTAAATGTGAGATTCAGCAAACATGGAAAAAACTGAAATTTACTTAAATATAGTAAGAAAACAACATTATCAAATTTGTAGAAGAAAACCAACGTAGGAATGGATAGAATGTGCAAATTTCACACAGATTGCAACCAGGCTTAAAAATCCAACCCAGTCTTCTAGATCTGTGTATTACACAGAATAGGTATACTACAAATAATGTCAATTTGACATAAAAATTAGTTAGTTTTCTGTCTTAACTAACAGCTGTAGGATTTAAACTTGGGGAAAAAAAAAAAAAAAAAAAAGTAGTAATACTCTAAGAATCATGCCAGCACAAAATCTATAGCTATCAGTAATATTGTCCTTAGCATCATTAAAACATAGCCTGATGAAAAATTAAATTTCAGAGCACTAATCTGTTCAGAAAAATTGAGAAAAAAAAAGGTAAAAAGAGAAACATTTATAAGGCTCCAACCATGATGCTTATGGCAGAAGAATATATGTAATATTTCCCCTAATCTTGTACCTGATGACTGAAACTAAACTATGAACAATATCTGTCTTAATGTTAGGTTCATGATGCTTCACCTTGTATTATCAGGAAGATGGTGTCCAAGGACTGGAGACTCAGCAAGGCTTGCCAGCATAGAAGATAGAAAAACCCAAATGCAAATCCCAGAGAAAAACAAAGGACCAATAAGTAGGGCGTTAGGGTTAAGGGGAAATGGAGAGGGAAGGGAAGAAGAAGAAGAAGAAGAAGAAAAAAGGAGAAAAAAAACACAGGAACACATTTGAAGACAAATCACTTTAAAATACAGTTTAAAAACAGGACAGGTAAGATAGGAAAAAAAGACACGCTAAAGAGTAAACAGGGAAACTGAAAACACAAAAATAACCTGCAAGAAAGGTTCTTCAGGTTGGAAGGTGGCCAGACCACAAATAAGTTTTAACAGTTAATAAGTACCAAAAAGAGGAAAAGGGTTCTTACCCAAATATATTAGACAGAGAGTCCAAAAGTCCTAATTGTGGCTGAGAGGCTCGTTTACTGTAAGCATTACAAAATAAGGCAATTCAACAGAGCAGCTAGAATTATGGGTATTACACTCTATAGTGCATTGAATCTACTTTTATTAGAAAACAAACCTTCAGAACTTAACATTATTTTAAAAGTAAACGATATTTCATACTTTAACAGCACAGTATAATCTTTTGCATACTACAAAAAGAACAATGGCTGAGTAAGTGACTTGATTAGGGTTACCAAGTACAACATTTCAAGTGCAATAACTGTTTAATTACATTTAATACAAAGAATAATGTACATGTAAGTAAAACTGTAAAAGCAGAACTATTAAAAAATAAGAGAAAAAGCTAGGTATGGAAAGCAAATGGACATAAAGATATACTATTATGGCACCACTAACAAGATGGTTTTTTTGTTTTTCATAAAAAGCAAACATATAGTATTTCATCACAAAAGCACAATCACCACAGTTCTTGCTTATCATTTTACTCAAGTATAACTGCATATAGAATGATAAAGCATTTCTACAAATATTTGCACAGGCAATAAAGCAAAACAAATTAATCTAAAATACTAACTTTTAATATTTATATCCATCTTTGAATTTAAATTTAGCAACAATTTAAAAGAAAATTAGGCATCTGTTGAAGAGAAAACATTGAGAGGTTACAACCTTCCTGTTCACTTTCCAACTACAGCCTACATCAGATTATAATCATTAAATAAGCAAGTTGGCCACTCTTTGAGCAAAATTACAACATATGCACTTACCAAATCTGTAAATGCAGTTACAACATAAACAATTATTTTGCTGAAAAGTAGCAAATTTGAGTCTCATGGCTGGTGTGAAAATGGTAGAACAGTCACCCAAAGACAGTAAGAACTACTAAAATAATCTCTAGTTTTTATAAGTGACTTAAGATTTAAATATTTAACGACTTCCAACTTTGAACACTAATATCTGATGCCTCCAACATATTTCTTTGAGCAATAAATTCTGTGCTTTTATCTAATAAAAAAACCTAAGATTTAATTTACTCTAAAAATATTTATTTGCAATATGTTGGTCATAATTTTATTGAAAAAGAGAAGGAGAAAAAAAAAAAAAAAAAAAACACTAAAAATGTTTGTACTGCATTTTAGTTCCAGCAATCTAGGGATGCATTCAAAATTGTTTCTGACCTATTACATAAATCATAATTACAACCAAAAATGCACAGTAAAAAAGTCTTAATTTATTGCCAAACTTGTGTCTCACCTAGGTGTGCGTGTTACAGTTCTGGATGGTGACGTCTCTCCAGCCTGTTCAGGGGCCTCTTCTGCTAGCACCTCAATGTCATCATCCCTGTAAAAAAAGAAAGATGACAAATTCTTTTTTGTGTATAAATACAATCATTCGTCCAATGGGGTTGGAAGCTGTAAGTAACTAATCTACATGTAGCATTTCACACACTGACAAAAGACACCTATAATAAATAACAACAGGCAAGCCAATTTAAAATAAATAAAGAATTCTGCATCAGGAGGAAACAAGCCAGATGATATACAATATATTTTTATCATGCTCTGTAGCAAATACAAGGTGGTACTGCAAAAATTCTTTCTGCAGTAGTAGTACATTTAGAAGTAAATGTTGCCTATGTTGAATTCATACATTACAAAAGACTGTTTTGTTGATTTATGGATTTAAAATTGTGCATGACTAACATTCTGTAAGGAAAATAACTAGTTCTTTCTTCAAAAGTTTAAAATGCTCTGAATCTGATGCCAGTTTGTTGCATGGACATATTGAAAGATTTTCTTAATATATAGAGAAAAAAAAAACCTTTCCCATTAAGCAATTATTCAATCATATGAGGAGGACAACACACACTATGCAATATGCTAGCAGACCATGCTTAAAAATGTTTTGTAAGCAAGACCACACCAGAGCAAAATAACCACCACACACACACACACACATTTGGATAGCCAAACAAGTTTAAGTTTGGTGTCATAATTCCTAAATTAAAAAAGTTCTTTTTTTCCTAGACCACAGGTGTGGAACCATTTGCTTCTCAGACATTACAAGAAAGTGTTAAAAACATGAACATATAAACACTAAAAATTAAAGTAGGGCAAAAAAAAAAAAAAAAAAAAAAGACATTTGCATAAAAGGCTGCTAATCACTAGCCATCTTCCAGGCTATAAACTATCAAAAGTTGCTAATGTGCCATTAGTCCTACATGACATATGCAACAAAGCATTTCAGTACCAATTGAAAAACTGTTGAGCTGCACAAAGATCCAAAACAATAGCATGGCTAATGGAAGGCAGCAAGTACATCTCTTATCACCTAGAAGTAAAAACACCTGGTCGTTTAGTAATAGTTTTTTTTTTTTTTTTTTTTAATTTCCAAAAGTATTTTGTCAGAACACAAACATGAATCATTTATATTAGTAATATATACCATACCATTTTTATTTGTTAAGCGCTTAAAACACAGCATTACAACTGACCGAAGCGCTGATGATACATTTTTGTATCACAGAAAAATTTTTTTACAAATTGATTTCTACTTATTGACTTATTTTAACCAATAAGTACTAATTAGGAATGAACACAGGTAAAGCCTGGGTATAAGAAACCTTCTCACACAACTCAGGTCATCACAAGTGTGCAAAAGGGTTCTACAACTCCACTTGGGCCTGTTCATTTATTGGCAAACTTCTTATACTTGTCTAACCATTTGCTTTAAAACATGCAAGGAATAGGAGGGAATACTGCTGTCAACTTCAAATGCAATTCCTAGTACAGATGATATGCCACTAGCTATGAACAGAGTAAGTGTAATATGCTAGACATAAAGTCCAACCTCCTGCTAATAGATATATTGGAAATTCATAATTGTATTATACTCTAAAAAAATTATCGTTGAGCATTATCCAAGTGCAAGTGAAAAGATATAAAGTACTCACTGGTCCAGTGGTAGGGGCTCTTTAGCTGCATCAGCTAACTCCTTCTGCAGCTTTGCCTGTCTCCGCCTAAGATCAAAAGAGCATTTTTTTTAGTAATATGCTTCAACTCTAAGTACATTCCAGCTTTTACAATTGTTAGTTTTGCTATTTACTCTCTCTTTCAGCTCAACAGACCAGAAAACAACACTGCAAATGAATAGACAGAGACCAATTCTCTATAATAAGGTCTTCCTCTCCTACACCCTTACTCAAATCTACTGGCACACATTCAGGTTGCAAAGAGGTCTCAGCTGCAACTTTCACAAATGTTGTAGTTGAAATTTATAATACAGTGAAAATGAAAGGCACATATTTAACATTTTCTGAACATTCAATATATTATTAGGATATCAAGAATACTACATAAAAAGATGGCTCGGTACTTTGTGTTGTCATTACGTGTTGTGCCCAGTGATATGCCAATATTACCTGCAGTCCTTCTCATTTTCTGCATTAAGTTTGTTGGCTTCCTGGGCTTTCTCTGCCATCCACCGAGTAATAAGCTCCTGATTATCTTCAGTGGTACGCCGTAATTTCTCTTCCAGAGCGCTGAAAGTGATCTGAAGAGCATCATACTCATCTTTCAGCGTTTGGTTGGCTTGTTCTAGGTCCTGCAAACTGGAATGAAGCTCCTTGCACTCATCTTGCAGTTCAGAGATTCTCTGCTGGAACTCCATTATCCTGAAAATACAGATACAATAAGACATAGATGAGAGGAACAGAATATGCTGCATGTAACAAAGAAGATTAGTTGGTTCGAACAGCAAAAACTTAAAGTAGCACTGAATGTAACATTTAACATCCACCTTTTTAATATATCATGATTATGGTAGGGGATAAAAGCCGAAAGGCCTATGCATTAAAAACTCATTAAAAACTCAATCAATATTGTCCTATCCGTCCGTTATACCTAGTATTTAAATATTTCTAAAAATCCCCTTAATTTTTGTTTCAATTTGTTGATCTCAAGTAGTTGGTTGAAAAATGACAACCCTATTGGTCAATTTAAAAACTATTCAAAATTTTAAATTTTAAAACTACATAAGGTCAACAAACAAACAACTAAGTTCTACGTAAGGATAGGGGTAACCTTAACCTCAGGGTAATATCATTTTAGCCTCTGGGCCCCATTATAGTGTGGTTAAGGTTAGGGTAAAGGGAAGGGCAAGACAATCTAAAAAAACAGCTTAATTGACTACAGAATTGGGGAATCTTAAGAGCCATGGTACCACAAACTACAGCAATATTTCTACCGAATGACATTTAAATGTCAAAGCACAAAAATACAAAATGCAATGGAAAAAAGCAATTGACAACAAGCAATTGTGTGCTTACCTTTTAAGCCATAAATCTTACCAGTTAATCATATTTTATAATAGTAGAAAAAACAGACTTCTTCAAAAAATGAAGGAACAGGGATGAGTTTTTAAGTTTACATTTACGTAACACTTATCAGATGCTGCAAACATAATTATATTGCTGATCAATCAGTTGACTGCAGTCATGTTTCAATGCCAATGAGGAAAAGTTCTCACTATAATCAGATTTTTTTCTTTTAAAAATAAAACATTCCAACCACATTTATCAAATTTAAATTAGCATTTATTGTTAATTTTCCCTAGATGTAAAGGCATCAACAATGTATATTAAATTTTAAAAAATCTGTTGGAAAATCTACTGCACATTCTATAAATCACACTAAGCACCAAAATCAAATCAATTTTCAACAAGGAATTTAAACAAGTTATCATTAAGCAAATTACACTAATTATCTGCCATTTGAACACAACAAAATATGAAAACACCAGGGGCCTCAAGTCTAAAACGTGCTGGGGATACTCAGAGTTTTATTTATTTATTTATTTTTAAAGGGACAATACCAACAAACAATTTCATATTACTGGATTGGAATTGGCCAATTTTATTTTTTCTTGATCTCTTCAAAAAAAACTTTTTTATACTAAGGTCCTGCATAACCACACACGTAGCAGCTTTACGTTGTATTTTGTATTTTAAAGTGTTAACTTTGTTATTTTTTGGGCTGGGAATTGATTAAAAGAAAAAAGAAAAAACCTACTTAAATTGCATAAAGATATGTAAATTAATTGCAATTAATAGCATCGACTATTAAAACATCCATCCATTATCCAACCCGCTATATCCTAACTACAGCGTCATGGGGGTCTGCTGGAGCCAATCCCGGCCAACACAGGGTGCAAGGCAGGAAACAATCCCCGGGCAGGGTGCCAGTCCACCGAAGTGCACACACATCAAGCACACACTAGGGACAATTTTGGATCGCCAGTGCACCTAACCTGCATGTCTTTGGACTCTGGGAGGAAACCGGAGCACTCGGAGGAAACCCACGCAGTCACAGGTAGAACATGCAAACTCCACGCAGGAAGGACCCAGGAAACAAACCCAGGTCTCCTAACGGTGAGGCAGCATAGCTACCACTGCGCCATCCACATATTGAAACATGTAATTATAAAATAAATATATAAATCAAGAATAAATACACACTGAAACACAAATTTAATGTAGAATCAACACAAAGGAATTAAAAAAAAAAAAAAAAAAAAAAATTAATGGCATAATTTAAACTTAAACAATGACCTTAAACTTGAACTCTTAACAAAATACTACTTGAGCAAGTGCAACCTGAATTTAAATGCCTCCCTAAAAGGAAAATTGAAAAGAAGTCAATAAGAAAATAAGGCCAATGTACTAATTATCAAATTGGCATAGTATGAGACACAGATGTGTCAAAAAAAAAAAAAAAAAAAATTAATCTGTTGAAATGACTGTTGACTTTGAATGCGCTGCTGAAGACTGATTGAATTAAAATAATAAGCTTCTCTTAAATGAGCATAAATTAAAACTTATGCTGAAACTCCATAAACACTATTCTCAACTGTTCATCACCATCAATGACTTGATGATTATGCCCTACGCAAGTGTCTTTCAAATGGTGGAAACAACAGTGTAGTGCCCCTGGGTACTGACATGACAGAGACACACTTCTCAGATGGTCGAGACCTGTCTGAGGAGGGTAGGACTACCTGGAGAAGTTAGCATAAAAGCAGCAATATGATCACCATTTTACAGACACAGCACTTTACCAACCAGATGTAGTATCGGGGACCCATCTGCCTTGGTGTGTATTCGCCAGTGACTCTCACAGAGCATACAAGTTGCCTCTGACCTCGGATCAGTGGAGTGAGGACAACCGTACGAGTGGGCAAAGGGATGAAGAGGCTGGAAAATGCGTCCAAAGTGCTCACAGAAATCTCTGAGCTGCCTTTTTTGCTGCTCCCTGTTCCAACCCTTTGGACAGTTTAGCATGTGTATAGATTTAATGGCTTTGTGGTTGGTAGAATCTGTGTGCCTTGGGATTTTTTGGGTTACAGAAAGTGTGCCAACACAATGGTTGGGAAATACTGCTCTACCTGTACATTTGCTCCCGATACGCTAAGAAAAATCTGTGAAGCTGCAATCTTGCTTAAAAGCAGACATCATGCATTTACTTTATGTTGTGTTCTTTGCATAAATAGCAAAGATACTGCAAACTTGAATTATGGGAAGGGATAATCATTGCACTACTATTTCACAGAATTTTATCATTATATTAAGGCAGTCAGCAATGTAAGCCAGCAGGCAGACTGGCTAGTTAAAATAGAGAACTTTAAGAGACTTATTTTGTTTTTAATGCCACTCAAAGACAACTTAATTAGCATTTATGTAATATGGAATTGATTCAGTTTTCTTGTAGAAACAATTTTTTCCTTTACAACTTCTCTAGCATTGCACCAAGACTGCCATAAACTCTCTCTCCCCCCCCCCCCCCCCCATGTATGTAATCAACAAAATGACCACCAGTGCTAAGTACTGACATGTGGCGTATCACTGTGAACTGCGTAATACGAAATGTTAAACTAGTGCTGGGCGGCATAACCAAAATTCTATATCACGGTATTTTTCAAAATTATACCGGTTTCACGGCATTGGACGGTATTTTTTTCCCCTATGCATGAGTGGATGTTAACCAAATTTTCCACTGCAATTACTGGCTAAGAATAACCTATTCCACTCTCATGAGAATTGTACATTGTACAAAAAAACATTTTAATGTGTACACAAGTATTAATACAGGTTTGCATGGCCCCATAAAGTGATAGTTTTCAAGGGGGTGGCAGTAATGAAGAGAAGGAATCTCATTGCATGACAGATGCAGTCAAAATATAGAGCCTTTTTATTGAACAATGTTTGCAAACAACTTAAACTAAAATTCTGACAACATATTTTCAACCATCCAAAGAGGCATTTAGACTTATTAAAATATCCAGAGGTGCTTGTCAAAAGTTTTATTGCACTGAACATGTCTTAGAAAAGGAATAAACAGTAATTATTTTTTGTAAACCAACTACACTTTGTTAATGTTAACAATCTATGTCCACTGACATGTTAGTGACTTTTTAAACAACTTTACCATCATTAAACTGCATAATATTTAAACTAATTAATAATAAAATAAATAATAGTACAACTTCCAGTAATAATACTATTACTTCCAAGACTTGAAACCCAGGTGCATTACATAGTATTCACAGTATTTAAAATAAAATAAAACAAGTGCAACTTGGTGATGACATCTTTACCAACTGAACCATCATTAAGGCAAACTGCATTAATATGGACCTTGCTTCAAGCTAAGCTATATACATAAATAATAAAACTGCAACTTGCATTTATAATGCTATTTGTGGTATAGCCCTACGGAAACGTATTAGGGCCACAGTGAAGAAAAAAAAACCCAAAAAACTATATGGTCAAGATTAAAGTCGACATTTCCACTTTATTCTCAGTTTATTTTGTCATTAAAAGCAGAATGTCGTAAACAAATCTTAATCCTAAAATCAATGTTTAATTCACTAGATTTTCTCAAACCCCATCACAAGTTATGTAGCACATTAAATGCTTTGTGTTGTGTTCCCCGACCCAGTTGTTAATCACTACGCGTTTCTTAAACGGACTTCCTCCTCGATCACCGCACAGAATACATTCACTTTATGATATTCCTGCTCTCTGAAAATGTAGAATGCTAAGATCATTTTCATGATAAAATGCATTAAAGTACGTATTGAACAAGCATGGTAGTGTGGCGGTAGTGCTGCTCCCTCGCAGTAAGAAGTCCCCAGGTATACGTTCAGTGTAGAGAATTTTATGGCAGGTGTGATGAGGCTCCAAAAAACTGGATGTATGAATGGGTATCGCACAGGTTTAATTTAAATATTGTGTAAATTTTGGGTTTGTGATCTGGTGGTCGAAGACACGAACACAGAATTCAATGGATGTTCTTCTGAGCGGGCTTTCTTTATTGCATGCGTGCTGTCTCTTTCTGACGTACAAAACCCCCAGTTCCTATCCTTCCTTTTTCTTTCTCCACATAACCAATCGCCACACGATAAACGTCCTTGTGAAATTGAAACTAGTTATAAAAACTTAGACCACGGAGTGTTCAGAACTTAAAAAAAAAAAAAAAAATCTTCGTTATACATGTTTAGTTATGCCATCCATTCAGGGTTGCGCCCATCCCAGCATGCACTGTGTGCAAGGCAGGAGGAAATCCTGAACGTGGCACCAGCACATCGCAGGGTGAATACGAGCAATACATACACTAGCAGGGTTAATATAGCATAACAAAACCCGCCATCCCACAGGACTTTGAAAGGAAACTGAAGCACGGCAAGTAAACCCACCAGAAAAACATGGAAATTCAAAGCAGGGAACACCCCCATTGCTGTGAGGCAGCAGTGCAACCTTCACACCACTGTGCCCCCACATGATTAATACATGCTTTAATGCATTTCATCATGAAAATTATATCAAGTATTTAATCTTAGAATTCTAAATGTTTAGGGAGCAGGAATATCATGAAATTAATGTATTCTGTGTGCTGTCTCAGTTTAAGAAGCATGTAGTGATTAACATGGCTCCAGGAACACAACACAAAGCATTTAATGTGCTATATAACTTATGACAGCGTTTGAGAAAATCTAGTAAATGTAGAGAATAAAGTCAACATATTGTCACACTATTACACAGTACCCAGGTACATTACACAGTATTGAAAAAAAATAAAACAAGTACAACTTGGCTTGCAGTATTATCCAGTAGTATAGAAACAGTATTCACATATTTGAACATAATGGTCCACATCCGATCTTTTAAATCCAAAGTATCTCCAAACAACAGACGTGACTCCTTTTTCCAGCAAAAGTTCTTCTGTGTCATCATGTTCAACTTTATCGTCTGCTACAGCTTCAGTTTCAGAATGTTCTCTGTCCATTTTCACCGCACAATACCTCCACTAACGCATGTACTCCGTTGTATGCTTGTTTAGCGGTGTTGCAGTGAAAAAGGTCCCCCTTAAACAGTTTCCCGGTGCGCCACATTCCGAATGCTGTTTAGGCAATTTAAACCGGTGTTGCGGTATAAGAAAAATCCATATAACAAAAAATTAAAAACAGTTTTCAGTATGAACAGGTATACCGCCCAGCACTATGTTAAGCCTTTCTATGAAAATTTTATTTCATACAATTTTAAACGTAGTAATAAAATATGAAGAAAATATATATAATGCAAATGGCATAAAAGAAATGCTTCTCATAATTACAAGCTGTCATAGTTTAATTATTTTCTATATAACCCATTTTAAGTGAAACAAAAGCCTAACTACAAGAAAAAAAAAAGTTTTTACCATTTGTCTAACAAAAAGTCGCACAATGATTTTAATTAACTGATAATGGCAGTTAAACACTGCTTAAATGTAAATATTCACGCACTTACAGGTTTTAATCATTGATTCCACCTCAGCCTCTCTTTTGCTGTAAAAATATGTGTAACAATATTTGCAGGGTTTTTTTTTCCATTTTTCTGAGTGTACTAGCTAGATTACCAATTCAAGTGTAAATACAGGTAAAAATTCTGTTACAACAAACTGCCAAGGACCTAAAAAATATTTCTTAATGAAAATTTCATAGTAATGAGATTCTGTATTTGTTACTATACTGCTTTCTTTAACTTGCGTCCAGGCATTTGCAATTATTTCAGTAGCTTCTTTCACGTTAATTTTAATCTCCTCCCGTCTATATATTATGCTGACGAGAATTTTTCTCAGCATTTCCTTGCAATAATATGGGGCGAATGATGCCCAACTCCAATGGCTGAAGCACTGCTGTGCAATTGGGTAGGAGGAATTCAACGCAAACATTATCTAAATGTAGAAGCATGTTGTGGGCAGCACAGTTATCAATCAGAAGCCGAATCATCCTTTTCTTGTTCTTCATATTGTGAGGTTTCTGAACTCTTTTGGGATCCTCCCCACCCAACACCGAACGGAGTGACATGCCAAAGTGCGTCCCAAAGCACGGTTGCTGCGTCTGTGGAAGATTGCCCGTTGCCGGGGCAGGGCAACAGCAGGCTCACAACACTGCAGTGATGCCCCACAGAAGCAAATCATAAAAGATTGTGGTCGTGCTATAAGTCCCTGTCTTGCACCCCAAAACATGAGGCTGAGTCTCGGTACTTTAGCAAAACCAACTTTATTCAGCTTGAAACTGGAACAGCAATTATTTATTGTCGCATGATCTGCCATTCTCCTATACACAGACACAGCAGTCAGGCAGGATTGGGGCCAGGTTAGTGGCCAAGTAATCCAGTTTCCTGCATTTACAATGTTACTTGCATCACCAATCGACAATTTTTCTGTTTGCTTCAGTGAAGAGCCGCAGAAGAGCTGTGAGCCTGCTGTTGCCCCGGCAATGGATAAAATTTCTTCCACAGACACGATAATTGCACTTCAGGATGCTCGTCGGCATGTTGTGCATCTGTGGGAGGTCCCAAGAGAGTTTAGAAACCTCGTATTTTCTTGAAAGAGGGCCGCATTAATAGGAATGTTTGAATTTGTAGCGAAAATCAGCCGATTTCAATTAGCAACCAATCTATCGGAGAATCACTAATGTTCTTACACTTGGGGAACATGAACTTGAATGTGAAAACTATATTAATTGTACAGTAATTCTGTAAGTATTATGCAGATTTTTTTTGGTGTTCGCAATTTAGTGTCCCCTGGACAATAAAGTGCAGAGAAAATCTTGTTTTACTATACATTTAAATGAAGTGTCAGCCACATTCCAATGATCCTGAACTAATTATGCTACAGGTAACTGACATGTTCTCTCAATACACAGGTCCTCACCATTGGTGATAACACACTTAACATTATTTACCGTAGTGTGTAGCCTATTTATTTTATCCATAAAAAGGGTGTGCTGCTTTTTGTAGGACATAACTGTCAATGACAGAATTGGCTACTTTCTGAGGGTATAACCAATAGCAGGCATAAGGGATCACTGATTTTTTGGCTAGTAATAATAACTGGCTTATAAGTCAACTTATGCTTCTTCAATCCATCCTCTTGGAGTAGTGAGCCGAGCTGGAGACTAGATTACAGAGACCATGACCTAGAAATTATGTGCCCCATGTTTTGTCATAAGTTTTAATAATTGTAGGGTAACTGGCGAGTGCACGTATGAACACCCCTATGCTTGAACATGGTGTTCGTTATGGACAATCCGTGTCGAGCACAGAAGTCCAATAACAAAACACCACTCGGGTTCAGATCAGGGGGGCCATTCCAGGTCTCACTGTCATTGCACAAGTGAGCATTGAAGTCTCCCAGCAGAACGAGGGAGTCCCCAGAAGGTATGCCCTCTAGCAACCCCTCCAGGGACTCCAAAAAGGGTGGGTATTCCAAACTGCTGTTCGGCGCATACGCACAAACAACAGTTAGGACCTGTTCCCCCCACCCGAAGGCGGAGGGAGGCTACCCTCTTGTCCACTGGGGTAAACCCCAATGTACAAGCTCCAAGTCGGGCGACAATAAGTATACCCACACCGGCTCGGCACCTCTCACCGGGGGCAACTCCAGAGTGGTAGAGAGTCCAGCCCCTCTCAAGGAGATTGGTTCCAGAGTCCAAGCTGTGCGTCAAGGTGAGCCCAACTATATCTAGCCAGAACCTCTCGACCTCGCGCACTAGCTCAGGCTCCTTCCCCTTCAGAGAGGTGACATTCCACGTCCCAAGAGCCAGTTTCTGTAGCCGAGGATCAGACCGCCAAGGTCCCTGCCTTCGGCCACCACCCAACTCACACTGCACCGGACCTCCTTGGCCCCTCCCACAGGTGGTGAGCCCATGGGAAGGGGGTTCCATATTGCCTCTTTGGGCTGTGCCCGGCTGAGCCCCATGGGTGCAGGCCCGGCCACCAGGCGCTCGGCATCGAGCCCCACCTCAAGGCCTGGCTCCAGAGGGGGGGCCCCGGTGACCCGCGTCCGGGCAAGGGAAAACGCCGTCCAAAGTTTTCATTCATCATAGAAGGTTTGTTTAACCGCTCTTTGTCTCATCCCTCATCTAGGATCAGTTTGCCTTGGGTGGCCCTACCAGGGGCATAAAGCCCCGGACAACAGAGCTCCTAGGATCATTGGGACACGCAAACTCCTCCACCTTTATAAGGTGGCGGTTAAAGGAGCCTGTACATTGGGGTTAACCCAAGTGGACGAGAGGGTAGCCTCCCTCCGCCTTCGGGTGGGGGGACGGGTCCCAACTGTTGTTTGTGCGTATGCACCGAACAACACTTTGGAATACCCACCCTTTTTGGAGTCCCTGGAGGGGGTGCTAGACGGTATACCTTCTGGGGACTCCCTCGTTCTGCTGGGAGACTTCAATGCTCACGTGGGCAATGACAGTGAGACCTGGAATGGCCCCCCTGATCTGAACCCGAGTTGCGTTTTGTTATTGGACTTCTGTGCTCGTCACGGAACACCATGTTCAAGCATAGGGGTGTTCATATGTGCACTTGGCACTGTGACACCCTAGGCCTCAGTTCGATGATTGACTTTGTGGTCGTGTCGTCAGACTTGTGGCCACATGTCTTGGTCACACGGATGAAGAAAGGGGCAGAGCTGTCAACTGATCACCACCTGGTGGTGAGTTGGCTTCGATGGTGGGGGATGATGCCGGTCAGGCCTGGTAGGCCCAAACGTGTTGTGAGGGTCTGCTGGGAACGTCTGGCAGGGAGCCACCTGTCAAAAGTAGCTTCAACTCCCACCTCCGGCAGAACTTCGACCACATCCCGAGGGAGGTGGGGGACATTGAGTCCGAATGGGCCGTGTTCCGTGCCTCTATTGTTGAGGCAGCTGACCAGAGCTGTGGCCATGAGGTGGTCGGTGCCAGTCGTGACGGCAATCCCCGAATCCATTGGTGGACACCGGCGGTGAGGGATGCCATCAAGCTGAAGAATGAGTCCTACAGGACTCTTTTGTCCTGTGGGACTCTGGAGGCAGCTGATGGGTACCGGCACGCCAAGCAGAATGCGGCTTTGATGGTTGCCGAGGCAAAAACTCTGGCATGGGAGGAGTTTGGGGAGGCCATGGAGAACGACTTTTGGACGGCTTTGAGGAGATTCTGGTCCGGCGTCTCAGGAGGAGGAAGCAGTGCAATGTCAACACTGTATATGGTGGGGATGGTGAGCTGCAGACCTCGACTCGGGACGTTGTGGGTCGGTGGGATGAGTACTTCGAAGACCTCCTCAATCCCACTAACATGTCTTCCAATGAGGAAGCAGAGCCTGGGAACTCGGAGGTGGGCTCCCCCATCTCTGGGACTGAGGTCACCGAGGTGGTCAAAAAACTCCTTGGTGGCAGGGCATGGGGGTGGATGAGATACGCCCGGAGTTACTCAAGGCTCTGGATGTTGTAGGACTGTCTTGGGTGACACGTCTCTGCAACATCGCCTCTGGATTGGCAGACTGGGGTGGTGGTCCCCCTCTTTAAGAAGGGGGACCGGAGGTTTTGTTCCAACTACAGAGGGATCACACTCCTCAGCTTCCTTGGAAAAGTCTATTCGGGGGTCCTGGAGAGGAGGGTCTGTCAGATAGTCGAACCTCAGATTCAGGAGGAACAGTGTGGTTTTCGTCCTGGTCGTGGAACAGTGAATCAGCTCTACACCCTTAGCAGGGTCCTGGAGGGTGCATGGGAGTTTGCCCAACCAGTCTACATGCGTTTTGTGGACTTGGAAAAGGCGTTCGACCATGTCCCTCTGGGAATCCTGTGGGGGGTACTCCGAGAGTATGACCCCCTAATATGGGCTGTTCGGTCCCTGTACGATCAGTGCCAGAGCTTGGTCCACATTGCCGGCAGTAAGTCAAACCCGTTTCCAGTGAGAGTTGGACTCCGCCAGGGCTGCCCTTTGTCACCAATTCTGTTCATAACTTTTATGGACAGAATTTCTAGGAGCAGCCAGGGCGTTGAGGGGGTCTGGTTTGGTGGACTCAGGATTGGGTCACTGCTTTTTGCAGATGATGTTGTCCTGTTTGCTTCATCAGGCCGTGATCTTCAGCTTTCTCTGGATCGGTTTGCGGCTGAGTGTGAAGCGGCTGGGGTGGGAATCAGCACCTCCAAACCTGAGACCATGGTCCTCAGCTGGAAAAGGGTGGAGTGCCCTCTCAGGGTTGGTAGCGAGATCCTGCCTCAAGTGGAGGAGTTCAAGTATCTCGGGGTCTTGTTCACGAGTGAGGGAAGAATGTAGCATGAGATTGACAGGCGGATCGGTGCGGCATCCGCAGTAATGCGGGCTGTGCATCGGTCTGTCGTGGTGAAAAAGGAACTGAGCCGCAAGGCGAAGCTCTCAATTTACCAGTCGATTTACGCTCCTACCCTCACCTATGGTCATGAGCTATGGGTAGTGACCGAAAGAACGAAATCGCGAATACAAGCGGCTGAAATTAGTTTCCTTCGCAGGGTGTCTGGGCTCTCCCTTAAAGATAGGGTGAGAAGCTCAGTCATGCGGGAGGGGCTCAGAGTAGAGCCGCTGCTCCTCCGTATCGCGAGGAGTCAGATGAGGTGGCTCGGGCATCTGATCAGGATGCCTCCTGGACACCTCCCTGGTGAGGTGTTCCGGGCATGTCCAACCGGGAGGAGGCCCCGGGGAAGACCCAGGACACGCTGAAGGGACTATGTCTCCCGGCTGGCCTGGGAACGCCTCGGGATTCCCCCGGAAGAGCTACAAGAAGTGGCCAGGGAGAGGGAAGTCTGGGCATCTCTGCTCAAGCTGCTGCCCCCACGACCCGACCTTGGATAAGCGGAAGAGGATGGATGGAAGGATGGATGGATGGATGAGGGTAACTGGCGATGGTTGCTTATCAGCATGCCTAACCAGTAAGAAATCTCGCAGTCATCCCTATGCCATGTCATGCCATCTCTTTGGGATGTTACAATTAAGATTCTACACAGCCACATCCAATTTCCATCAAAAGGAAATTTGCAGTGACTGCAGATTTTTGTAATGTAATTTGCACAACAAACTGCAATAGAGTTGTAAAAAGAATCAAAGCATTAAGTGTTAATTCTAACATTTTAAAAATTGTTTCAATACTCATCTTTCATGTTATCAATTCTACAGTCCACATTATGAATGCACTACTAGTTAATTCTGGCTTTTGACAGTTGATTCTCATAAGCTACCAGTGGGCATAGCTCTATTTCTTAAAGAATTTTATTACTAAATTATGGAAACAATCAGTGTAAGCCTGTAAACTGTTGCATTTGAAGCAGGGATGTGATGTTTGTTGTTTGAGAGGCTAAAAACGTTTTTTGTAAACAATTGCGCTACTCCTGCTTGTATACATGACTAAAGTGAAAGTCAAATGGATTTGGCTGGCTGAGGCGACCATTTCACGGATGGTGTCTAGAGGAATGCAGGAGCATGGTGGAATTTGCTTTAAGTGGTATCACAAAAACAGCTGCTCAGCACAGCAGTGTTTATGAACTGATTTTTTTTTTTTACTTTGACATCCCAATTTTGGTGCAGTGTCCCCAATACTGTTCAAAAAACTGGCTCAAAACTACATAAATCTGCCTATATAAATAACACTGCAGATGGATGGGAACTTTATTCTTGAGGATGGGCCATAATACATTTAAGATTAATGCCAAGGCTATTGACTAATACTGTAGTTTATTATTATGCTTTACTGATTAAAATTTCTATTAGGTGTTTTTAAAAATGTAAGATTTGAATTTAAAATGTTTCTTTATTGACCATTATGTACTGTATACTGCAGTAAAGACACCACCACACATGGGTGGACCTTGACATTTAGGCTGGGTTGGGGCCTGACAAACAAAGCATTTTTACAGTTTTAAAACATACTGATACATATTTATAGCACATCCCATGACATATACAGTAAATTGTTTATGGTATAAATATACATTATAAAGTCTCACATTAACGTATTTAAAACTTTGAAAATTACAAAAAGTACACAACAGCCATTAATATTTAAATGATAGAAAACAATAAGTTATGTTTGTCCGTGTATTTTAATTGTGGCAAAATAAGCACTTGAGTGATAATTGTGTACATTTTTAAATTATTAAAATAAAGTGCAAATGTATTAACGGATTTGAAAATTGGAGTTTTTTGTTATTTGCTTTATCAAAGAGACATACCACATTTTTGTTTTTTTGTCACAGTTGTGTGACACGTGACAGAGGTTTGCTCAGACTGCAATGCTGTCAATGGCAGTGCATGCTGGCAGATACTCTGCTGCTATTTCAATCACTCGTGTTGATTATTGAGGTCCAGCTCTCATATATGTAAAAGAGGAAAATACTGTGGACAAAAATCTACAAATTGAAATCTCTCCTTAGCTAAACCTGAAGCAGTAAACTAATCTGTAAATGCATAATCTATCTTTTTAAATCAAAGGTGACATAAAAGAGAAATTTAGTTTAGGTAGGGCATATAATAATATTCATTGATTCATTTGTCATTTAAACATACATATCTAGGGCAAGGGGCAGCTGGAACCTATCCCTGCAAGCAACACGTACAGGCAGAAGCAATTCCTAGACAGAATGCCACCCCATCACAGGGTGAATAGACAGACAGACACACCCCAGAGGCTAATTTAGCATTGGCAATTTACTTAAACTGTATGTCTTTGGACTGTGAGAGGAAACTGGAGTAAACCAACACAGACCACATGCAAATTTCATGCAGGGTGCAACCACCTGGACTACTTGCAACAGGCAGCAGTGCTATCACTGCATCACCATATGCCTAATCTTTTGATTATTAACATATTTAAATTAACTGGGGCCTTAAACACAGAGGAAAAAATACCCTCTATTCAGTAACATCCCTTAGCTGCAACTCCACCAATGTCAGGAATATATTAAGTTCAAATTCACTTAAGTTTTGTTTCCTCTGTTCTCCCAAGGTTCGTAGTAAAGACCTCACTCAGGAAGATGGCCAAACTGATAGTGATTAGAATCAAAAATATATTTTTTTTTAAGCCATACATGGCACCTTGCCTTGTTTTTCCCCCCAATTCAGACTGTACTCGCAAGGAAAGAATTCACAATTTCAAGTGAATAAATCAGTCAGAGTGACCAAAATTACCACCACATGTACTTTATCTTAGTGCTGGGCGGTATACCGGTTCATACCGAAAACCATTTTTTATTTTTTTTATGATATGAATTTTTCTTATACCGCAACACCGGTTTAAATTGCCTAAACGACGTTCAGAACGTGGCGCAGCGGGAAACTGTTCAAGTGGAGACCTTGTTCACTGCTACACCGCTAAACACAGATTTGTTGCACTAGGGCTCTTTTTCACTGCTACACCACCAAATAGGTAGCATTCCAAAACTGAAGCCGACGATAAAGTTGAACATGATGAACAGAAGAACTTTTGCCAAAAAAAAGAAGTCACGTCCGTCGCCTGGAGATACTTTAGTTTTAAAAGGTCAGATGTGTAAATACTGTTTCTATACTACTAGATAATACTGCAAGCCAAGTTGTACTTGTTTTATTTGTTTTCAATACAGTGTAATGTACCTGGGTACTGTGTAATAGTGTGACGACATGTTGACTTTATTCTCGACATTTCCACTTTAATCTTGACGCTTATGACGAGAATAAAAGTTGACATGTTGACTTTATTCTCGTAATTTGTCATTAAAGTAGAACATCGTAAACTAAACTTCATCGTAAAATGAATATTGAATTTACTAGATTTTCTCAAACCCCGTCATAAAGTTATAGAGCACATTAAATGCTTTGTGTTAAGTGTTCCCCGAGCTTCTTAAACTGACTTCTTCTTGCACTAAGAGGAGGCGCCGGCAGCGATCGCCGCACACAATACATTCACTTCATGATCTTCCTGCTCTCTGAACATTTAGAATGCTAAGATAAATACTTAATATAATTTTCATGGTGAAATGCATTAAAGCATGCATTAATCATATGGGGGCACGGCGGCATGCCTGCCTTGCATTTGCATGTTTTTCTGGTGGGTTTATTTGGCGTGCTTCAGTTTCCTTTCAAAATCATGTAGGATGTGGGGTTTTGTTGTGCTATATTGACCCTGCTAGTGTATGTTTTGCTTGTATTCATCCTGCGATGTGCTGGTGACTCGTTCAGAGATGGGCGCAACTCTGAATGGATGGCATAATTAAACGTATAACGAAGATATTTTTAAAGTTCTGAACACTCTGTGGGCTAAGTTTATAACTAGTTTTAATTTCACAAAGACGTTTATTGTGTGGTGAATGGTTATGTGGTGAAAGAAAAAGGAAGGATAGGAACTGGGGTTTTGGCACGTCAGATAGAGACAGCATGCATGCAATAAAGAAAGCCCACTCAGAAGAACATGCATTGAATTCTGTGTTCTTGTCTCCGACCAGCAGATCACAAACCCAACATTTACACAATATTTAAGTTAAACCTGTGCGATAGCTATTCATACATCCAGTTTTTTGGAGCCTCGTCACACCTGCCATAAAGTTCTCTACACTGAACATACACCTGGGGACCCCTTACTGCGAGGGAGCAGCACTACCGCCTCACTACCGTGCAAGTGTAATACCTGCTTTAATGCATTTCATCATGAAAATTATATCAAAGTATTTATCTTAGCATTCTAAATTTTCAGAAAGCAGGAATATCATGAAGTGAATGGATTCTGTATGGTGATCGCTGTCTTCTCTTAGTGCGGAGGAAGTCAGTTTAAGAAGCGTAGAGATTAACCACTGGGTCGGGGAACGTAACACAAAGCATTTAATATGCTGCATTAATTTATGACAGGGTAAATTAAGTAATTGATTAAACATTGATTTTAGGAAGAAGTTTAGTTTACGACATTCTACTTTAATTATGAAGTAAACTATGAGAATAAAGTGGAAATGTCGACTTTAATCTCGACATAAACGGCGAGAATAAAGTGGTAATGTTGACTTTGTTCTCGACATATAGTTTGTTTTTTTCTTCCCAGTATAGCTTAGCTTGAAGCAAAGTCCATATTAATGCAGTTTGCCTAAATGATGGTTCAGTTGGTAAAGATGTCATCACCAAGTTGCACTGGTTTTATTTTAATTTGGTGAATACTGTGTAATGCACCTGGGCTTGAAGTCTTGAAGTAATAGTGCAACTATCAGTAATAATACTATTATTTATTTTATTGTTATTATTTATTAGTTTAAATATTATGCAGTTTAACGAGGATAAAGTTGTTTAAAAAGTCACTTTAACATGTCAGTGGACAGAGATTGTTAACATTAACAGAAAGTGTAGTTGGTTTACAAAAAATATTTACTATTTATTCCTTTTCTAAGACATATTCGGTGCAATACAATTTTTGACAAGCACTTCTGGATATTTTACTAAGTCTAAATACCTCTTTGTATGGTTGAAAATATGTTGTCAAAATTATAGTTTGTTTTTGCAAAATTTGTTCAATAAAAAGGTTCTATAATTTGACTGCATCTGTCATGCAATGTGATACCTTCTCTTCATTAGTGCCACCCCCTTGAAAACTATCACTTTATGGGGCAATGCAAAACTGTATTAATACCTGTGTGCACATTAAAATTTTTTTTTGTACAATGTACAATACTCTTGACAGTGGAATAGGTTATTCTTAGCCAGTAATTGCAGTGGAAAATGTGGTTAACATCCACTCATGCATGGGGAAAAAAATACCGTCGAATACCGTGAAACCGGGATAATTTAGAAAAATACCGTGATATAGAATTTTGGTCATACCGCCTACCCCTACTTTATCTTTTATTGAACTTATTAAAAGCATGCAATATTCAATATAATCAAGTCAAACTTAACAAAACTAAATTCAATTCAACACCCACCTATGAGAAAGAAAGGCAAACAGCCAGATTAAAACATTTGAGAGTAGAAAAGAGAGAAGGAAGTCTTTCGGGCCCATACTACACTTAACACAAGACCCGACTCTGTGAGACTAGCAACTGTAGCTACACAAGGAAGGCAAAAGTGAGGGGCGGGCAAACAAAAAAAAAACAAAAAGTTTGTGAACAAGTATATTAGTGTGCATTGTGATTATGCTGAAAAAACTGGTTTGGTTACTGGTGTTTAATAGGTCAGGCTCAAATCGTTTATCACCACTCATATTAGTGTATTCATATTAAATAATGAGTAAAGTCTTGTATCTAATAAGGAGTGGAGTCCAAAGAAAAAAATGTTAAGGTAAAAAATTAACTTAGAATTTTATTACATTTTTTTCCCCATTGTATTTCAAAAAAGAATTTGTTAAGAACTATTTGTGCAGAAAATAGCATCAAACAGCTTGATGGAAACATATAAAGGAGAAAAATTACAAGCAGTCTTGTTACATTTAAAAATTTTCAGTTCAACATTTGTCAAACTGATGGAAACATGTTACGTCTATATTTCTAAAAATGAAACAGTATAAGTAGAATAAAGAAAATTTAAAATCTGCTTAACCTATGTTAAGTGATCTTAACTGCTATGATGCCTTATACACACACACATACACAAACAAACACCCACCCACACATTTGAATACTGGATAGACTGAGTAATCCAAACATATCAAACAAAGCCATGTTCCCGATGTTCAATTTATAATTACATGGGAGGATACATTATTCAAAAATTAAAAAAAAAAAAATATATGGAAGTTACACACACAAGCAATGGTCATATGTACAGGATAAATTTACCATTACGTACTGGAGACAAAGGAAACTACAAAGAATGAAGTAATGATTTATTGGCACAGAACAAGACTACGTTTGGGTATCATTAGTATCAAATCAAACAACTGTTATCAAAGTTCACACTATGTCGAAGTACACACTTTCTACATCCATGTATGGACGGGAAAGAGTACTAACATTACAGGAACAGATATAACAGCAGACAGCATCCAGATTGGCATCACCCTACTAATAAATGGCAATAGACACAAAATATCACACAACATTACTGGTATATATTTAAAAAAAAAGATGACATTCATGCAGAGCCAAATTGCCCAAGTTGCCAAGGAGTTTGTCCAAGAAATTTCACAGGATTACCTCCTCTGCACAAAAGTTAAATCATCCAAGAATATGCTTTGAATTTAGTCATTGTCCACATGGTCTTTACTTGCTAATCCTGTGATCAGCCTAAGGGCAAGAAACCATGATTTTGAGACCTTGTCTCTGAAGATATGCCAAAGCTACAGCTGCTTGCACTGAAGTAGACACAAATGGTAGAGGCGTCAATAGCAATTACCATAATGAAAGCCAAGAACTGGGTTAAATTTGTTACCCAGGAATCACACACTTCTACGTTTTTGTAGATGGAAAGAACCCAAACAGAGGCTGTAATGTTCAGATGCATGATCTGTAGGTACCCTTATGGGTTTTTTTCTCGGAGTTTCCCAGATCTCTCCCTATAGGCATGAAAGCCTATCTGCGTTATTAGCAATAGGTCTACACGATCAGGCTTCAAATACAAAGAACGTTAACCCTTTCAAAGACAACCAATTAATGAATACATGGCAGTTTTTAGTATATTACACCTGTTTTACACCTAGAAGAACAGACCTTGAGTAGCAATCTTAAGTGTAATGGACACAGACCTAAACATGTTCAAGCCATGCTGATTATCCATGCCAGTTTTCACACAAACTGGAACATGGATACTACTTTGGTGGGGGAAGAGTACAAGCAACAATCTAAACAATGTATCACATACCTAAAATCTGTATAAAATGAATATTTGTTCATTTTGCTTTGAGTAATGGTTTAATTCAAGTTGCACTTCTAAAGTAATAGATCAAGGAGAATCAACATGTTAGCACATTTTTGTTCCAACCAGCCTCGTAATCAATGAATCAATATCCCTGCTTTTAAATGAGCTCGCTGGTTAAAACAGTAGAATATTTCTAACATCATATATAGGAAAAGAAACCACAGTATGTGACTTACAACTCTAACATTTATTTTTGCTATATTATATGGAATTTACTCTTAGTCAAATTCAAATTTGATCATTTACAAGGTACAGAGCAAGAAAAGGTGCAACTTGTTAATGATTAAAAAAGGAATAACTATTTCAATGTCATGACCACCTGTGAGCTCATGAGTAATGGCTGGAGAGAAAAAAAAAAAATCCAGTTTATTCCAGGACTGGAGTCAACAGTTCACGCACACCTATAGCAGAAAATTCATACGTAAAATTTGTAGCTTTTGCTCCATGTATCATATCTCACATTGAACAATATTTAAACTAAAAACACAAAGAACAGAATCAGACAATGTAATGTTACCTCACATATCGTGATTTGTGAAACTTACTTCAGTTCATTAGCCTGGATCTCTTTATCCTTTAGCTGCATTTGATTATTCAATTCTATGACACTCTGGGCAAGCTGAAAATTAAAGAAGTAGCACTATAAGTGAAACACAGACTTTATAATTTAAAAGATTAAATTACAAATAAAGTTATTTATATCACATAGTGGCTACAACTTTTGTGATCCATAGCTTAGAAACTACAATGAATGCCTCTTTGTTGTGTAAAATACCTTGCATTACTGAACCCTGGGAAAAAGCTCTATAAGGACTAAATTAAAAACCATTCTAAGAATAAAAAAGTCAAAGTGAGTAAATACTGAATGTCATACTGGTAGGTTCTACCAAGACCCTTACCTCCCCACGCTTCTTGTGCAACTCAGTGAGCTCTTCTTGATGTCGGATTCTAAGCTGGGCAATTTCCTGTAGCAAGGCTTCACTTCGTGCGCCATCACAGCTTGGACTGCCATTAAAAACACACACAAAAGAAATAAGACCATATATGAAAGTAAAACATTACAAGAATTTGCTTGTGCACTAATTTAATTTGCATACACCTGTGGTGTAGCAGGTCCACAGCTCACGTCAAAAAGGCCATTTTTTAAAATAAATAATCGCTGCACTTGCAGCTTAGCGAGGGGCGTTGTATGTGTGGCCGAAGCAGTTCCCTGGTGATGCGTGATGCAGATGGTCCTCACTTAAGTGCACAGGTGAGGAGTCGTCTGCATCCGTAATTGGTGCCGGGAGCTGCTAATTGCCACATCTGGTCCACATTCCCGTAATAAATAGAAGCGCAAGGCAGCTAAGGGGAGAGAGAAAAAAAAAAAAAAAAAAAAAAAAAAAAAAAAAAAGAGGACGGAGGTTATGAGTGAGGAGAAGGAGGCTGGAACCAGGTAGAGGTAAGCCGGTACAAGAGAGCGAGAACGAGTGAGCATAGGCTCACGGGCACCTGAGCGATGACCCTGGGTGTTTGCCAGCACCCTGGTAGCAGTCGATTGTGGTCGCTCCTGCTGAGCATTTTGTGAGGAGTGGGAGTGACCGGAAGAAGGATGGCTCACCACGTAAGGCCAAGAAGGCAGTGGGAGTCAGGACTTGGGATTTGAAAGCCCCAGCATGAGCGCCCTTGTCACTGGGGAGCCCAAGTCACGGTCTGGTTAAGCTTATTGGAGTTAGGAATCAGTGAGGCGAACGGATGAGCAGGAGAAGGCAGAGAGAAGGTCAGCTACAGGTAGGGTGGCTCCCCTGGTGCATAGCCTGTATGGTAGAAGCAGGGGAGTCACCAGTAGAAGAAAGGCACCGGGTTGATTTGTTTAAAAGGACAGCTTCCTTCCAGCCATTGTTTTAACCCCTTTTTTTTATATAAAAGGATTTTTTTTTTTTCTAACGGATTTTAACCTCCACCTTTCACTTGTTTTTATGGGATTATTTATTTAATGACTTATTTTTGAGACACTGCACTATTTATATGAACACTGTTTTGATTTTGCTGATTTTAATAAAAGCACTTTGTACTTTTGCACTATCTCCTTGCTTTTTTGTGCCTCACTGCCTAGCTCATCTATGACATTACCGACGGTGTCGGGTTCAAGGGCCCCCAGAAGCAAGATGGGAGCATGGAGTGAACCCACATCGTCACAACACCCTACAGCAGCTTGAACAGAAATATTAAAACAAATGCATTCTAAGCCCCCTGCATATTCATTATCTCTATCCCTTAAACTGGAAAGACAACCACTATTTTTTTTTTTTTTTTTTAATATACATAAACACAAGTCCATCCTTGAAGCTTATTAGCTTAACACACAAAAACAAAGAATACCCCTTATTCTGGAACATCAACCAATACTTTTTAAACACAAGTCTATCCTTGAAGCTTAATATGCAAAAACAAAGAATCAAATTTAAGATTCAGAAAGACAACAAAAAAATGTCTTTTTTTTTTTTTATATATATTTAGTGTGTGGTAATGATGTCAATAAATATACAAGTGAAAAGAATTATGGATCCATCTATTTTCAGATCCACTAAATATGAGGCAGAAATCACAAATCCACACAGAGGGTGCAGTTAATACCATTCACATCTTTAAGATGCAAAAAAAAAACTGGAGAAAAAGTACAAGCCAGGATTGGAACATAGGGCTCTGGGGTTGGGAAACATCACTGCTAACCACTGCCGTGGCTTGATGCTCCACCCTTTAATTTACATCCGATTGTCCAGTCTTGGGTGACTTGGAATACTGGGCACAAGGCAGGAACCAATCCTGGATGAGGTGCCAGCCCATCTCTCATATTAGCAGGGCTGACAAATATCTATGTGAGCAGGAGGCAATAATGTAATATTATGCAGCACCACAGAAACATAAGCAAACAAAATGTGAGGTGATTTTCAGTGTTCTAAATGTAATCTGAAATTACTTTTGCATACCTATTGTACATGCTGCTCAATAAGAGTTACAAATTCTCAGTATGCAAATTTAAATACCTGTAACCATTTTATTGACAAGATTTAATATAGGCGACATACACGCTACTGTTATACACAACAGTAATTTAGAATATTGAAGCAACTTTATTTATGCTTCCTCAAGCTGTATATTCCTAGTCAACTTGATAATGATAATAATAAACAACAATACACTCTGGAAAAAAAATGTTTTTATGTTAAATACTCATGATTACTTAAAAAAAAAAAAAAAGTCATCTGATCTTCAACAAAGCCACAATAATCAAACACTATTGGCCCACAAAAGAAGTGACACACTTTGTGGATATTGCATGTTTATTGTTTAGAACTTTTTCATACAGATCATTTGTACACTGCATGTACTGGAGGTATGGGTTACATATATAACTGTCGTCATTTGATTTTCTGTGATTGTGCAGGTGAAATCCAGTTATAGCGAATACTGAAGTAACAAAATTTTCAGAACAATAAATATCTTTTGTTGGCCTGGACAAACGTTTATATACCATCATGTTTAATGGATTTTGTTTTAATGAAATGTGAACTTCAGTATAACAAATGCTTTTCGACCAAAAATGGCCACCAAAGATAATAATGTGATGAAAAAAATACTTAATTTGTCTGATGCAAGAAAGGGTCCAAGGAAAATTCAAGACAGACTTGCAATGCAAACAGAATATATCACTAAATAAAAGGGTGGTGAATTACAGTGGATTTGTCCAGTATAAGGCGTAATATTATCGTACATAACTCAAAACTGCACAGACACCGACAACACAGCCTACATAGGTCAGTCAAACTGGATTTCAGTTTCAGATTGGAAAGTTAACAACTATTTTGAATTAAGCTACATCTTTGCTTAGAAATATGATAAAGGCCAAAATGAAATTAATTTCAAAAATACCTTAAAGCCCACGTGCTGTACACTGAATTAATTTCACTGATAAAAATACAATCATTGAAATAAGTACATGAAATCTATCAGCTACATTAAATAGTTATAGTGTAATTAACAAGCAGCAAACAGCACCCATACATTGAACAGTGGACCTCGGAGAGAAAAAGTCAATGAATCAGTCCTAACGGGACAGGCAGCAAACTTCCAAATGAATGGATTTATACAGCAACATCCAACCAAAGACTAAAGAACTGCAAGACATTAAACTTAAATAACATGCAACCTCCACTCAGTCAACAAAGATATGCAAACCATTTGAACGGTGACACTTGGGATTTTGGCTGTTTGTCAATTGCTTTAATAACTGCCAAGTTTGAAGGCAAACAGTTTAGCTCTCCTGTCATAGCTGTTTTAAACAAACTTCAGGCTATTATGCAATAAAGCGATCTGAACTAAAAATTGTCCCATCCTATTGTATTGTATTGTATTGAGAACCTTTACTTCATAGCTCACTCACTCCTAGATAATACAAGACAAATAAGGGACAAGATGGCAGAGATTAACTGTTATAGTATCAGTGCCCCATCCCACCACTACTCCGGGAAAGGTATTAATCTAGGACTCATTGCAAAGAAAAGTAACAAAGAAAGAGTCTACTCTTGAAAAATTAGACCTAGAAATATAAATTTTAAGAAATGTATGAATCAAACAGAACCACTACATTTATATTAAGTAACACTAATAATATGCAACAGTTGTAATAATAAAATGCAAATATCCTTGTTGATTTGTAGCAAAATACCTGATGTCATGTCTGTTCTGGGAATCAAATTTCTCTGCCTGTAGTCTTTCAGATAAAACGGCCTGTAGGTCAGACTTCTCCAACAGCCGGTTATCTATAAATGAGAACATTTGAAATGGGGATTAAAGGAATTTTCCATCTAAGCAAAAAATCATACTAATCAAGACACCATGGGGTCCTACTACAGAGGACAACAGACATTTCATGGACTTGAGTGGGACATATCCATACTTACACTGCTGAATGATTTCTTCAAAAGCTTGTCTCTGTAGCCTGTCTCTCCGTTTCAGCTGTTCTGCAATGTGCCGCTTCCAGGTGCGCTCTGCCTGGCATGCTGCCCCAAACATTGTCCTAAAATAAAATGAGATTTACACTTTAACGGAAGAAGCACGAACGCCGGTTTATTCTTTCTGATCAACTTAGAAGCACAAACAACTTGTTTAGAACCCTTCTACGGACCAGTACTGAAACTGTACTGCCCTAAAAAAAATTATGGCCATAAATGTAAGAATATAGGGCTAATGTTTTCACTTCTGCAAACAATTATGAAAGAATGCAGCATTTAGTAAAACTTAAAACTGTTTCAGTTCATATACACACCAAAAAAAAAAAAAGAAGTAATTCTGTCAAAATGTAGCCATGACATAAAGGGATGTTTACAAATTATAAGGAGCCTCTGTACAGGAACAGGGAGACCAATCTTATGAAATGATAAATCTCATTTGAAATTAAATAACAATAAAACAAAGAACCAGTGGAAAACTTTACATAAAGGAATTTAGATCCAAACAGCCCAAGTAAAAGGGGAGATATTGTAGCATTGCATAGGCAGGGAATGAGAATTATGACTTAACTACACCACTAGAATAATAGCAGTACTGACAGAATGCTGTATCACAGGTCAACAAAGAGGTAGAACTTCAACAGCAAAGTTGGTAGAGTTCAGTTTTCAAAATACACACTGGATGACCCATTGTTTGATGATGCAGGAAATTTTAAAACTGAATTGTAAGAAGAGGGCCACCAGTTGTTCATGGTAACAAGTTTAAGGGCCTTCAATCAAGGGCTAGTTTAGCTGCAAAAACAAAGAACAGTTTACAAGAGGAAGCATAGGTCTAAGAGATGAAGAGTATGCCATCTTCAACAGGGTGCAAGGAGCTTTTCTGCAGTGATGTGTTCTACAAAACAGATACCAAGGAAAACTTTAATATTTATCTTTAGAAAGGCAAAAAATGTCCTGAAGAAAAAATGGAGAAGTAATAGCAGATTCTTTGAGTACCCCTGGCGGTAGATGGGAAGGATGACAATATCATGAGGAAAAACGTCAGAAGGTGAAAACCCAGTGGTAGAATTTTAGCCCAGAAAGTGATACTCCATTTACACTACAGTAAAAACACTTTCACTTATGTTCTCCCTGTAATTGCAAAGGTTTCCACTGGGAGTTCCAGTTTCTTCCCACAGTCCAAAAACATGCAGGTTTGGTGGACTGGCGGAACTAAATTGGCCATATTGCATGACTGGGGTGTGTGTGCGTGCCATGCGATGGACTGGCACCCTGTCCACTGTTTGTTCTTGCCTTGTGACCCTATGTTAGCTGGGATAGGTACCAGAATTCCCCATTGACCCTATTAGGCTATCAAAAGACACCCATTTATTGCTGCAAAAAACAATAGAACTAGAGAACACTTATTGATGAATAGGCTATCTTGGTTAATGTACATAAAGAAGGGCCTTTATAAGCATCCAGGGGCTGAAAAATGTTATCTTTGTCATTAGCTGAGAAATGTACTTTGTGCTGTAAGAAAAGGAGCAGATATACACATATTGTAGTGCTGGGCGGTACACCAGTTCATACCGAAAACCGTTTTTAATTTTTTTTATGATATGGATTTTTCTTATACCGCAACACCGGTTTAAATTGCCTAAACGACGTTCAGAACGTGGCGCAGCGGGAAACTGTTTAAGTAGGGACCTTTTTCACTGCTACACCGCTAAACACAGATTTGTTGCACTAGGGCTCTTTTTCACTGCTACACCACCAAATAGTGGGCGGTAGCATAGGTATTCTGCACCGTGAAAATGGACAGAGAGCATTCTGAAAGTGAACTAAAAGTAAAGTTGAACATGTGATGAACAGAAGAACTTTTGTCGAAAAAAAGGAGTCACATCCATCGCCTGGAGATACTTTAGTTTTAAAAGGTCAGATGTGTAAATACTGTTTCTATACTACTGGATAATACTGCAAGCCAAGTTGTACTTGTTTTTGTACTTGCTAGTGTATGTTTTGTTTGTATTCATTCTGCGATGTGCTATCGACTCGTTCAGAGATGGGCGCAACTCTGAATGGATGGCATAATTAAACATGTATAACGAAGATATTTTTAAAGTTCTGAACACTCCGTCGGCTAAGTTAATAACTAGTTTTAATTTCACAAAGACGTTTATCGTGTGGTGATTAACACAAAGTATTTGATGTGCTGCATTAACTTGACGGGGTTTGAGAAAATATAGTAAATTAAACATTGATTTTAGGATGAAGTTTAGTTTACAACATTCTACTTTAATTATAAAATAAACTGAGAATAAAATGGAAATGTTGACTTTAATCTTGACATAGTCAACATGTTGAATTTATTCTTGACATATAGTTTGTTTTTTTTCTTCCGTGTCCATATTTTTTTTTCTTCACAGTGGCCCTAATGCGCTTCCATAGGGCTATACCACAAACAGCATTATAAATGCAAGTTGCAGTTATTATTTATGTATATAGCTTAGCTTGAAGCAAGGTCCATATTAATGCAGTCTGCCTAAATGATGGTACAGTTGGTAAGATGTAATGACATTGTCATCACCAAGATTGCACTTGTTTTATTTTAATTTGGTGAATACTGTGTAATGCACCTGGGCTTGAAGCCTTGAAGTAATGGTGCAACTATCAGTAATACTATTATGTATTTTATTTTATTAGTTTAAATATTATGCAGTTTAATGATGGTAAAATTGTTTAAAAAAATCACTTTAACGTGTCAGTGGACAGAGACTGTTAACATTAACAGAAAGTGTAGTTGGTTTACAAAAAATATTTACTATTTATTCCTTTTTCTAAGACATGTTCAGTGCAATCCAACTTTTGACAAACACCTCTGGATATTTTACTAAGTCTAAATGCCTCTTTGGATGGTTGAAAATATGTTGTCAAAATCATAGTTTAAGCTTTTGCAAAATTTGTTCAATTAAAGGTTCTATATTTTGACTGCATCTGTCATGCAATGTGATTCCTTCTCTTTAGTGCCACCCCCTTGAAAACTATCACTTTATGGGGCCATGCAAACCTGGATTAATACTTGTGTGCACATTAAAATGTCTTTTTGTACGATGTACAATTCTCATAACAGTCTAATAGGTTATTCTTAGCCAGTCTACTGCAGTAATTGCAGTGGAAAATGTGGTTAACATCCACTCATGCATGGGGAAAAAAATACCGTCTAATACCGTGAAACCGGCAGAATTTAGAAAAATACCGTGATATAGAATTTTGGTCATACCGCCCACCTCTAACATATTGATCTGCATATGTTTCGTGGTTGGGTTGGCTATAAGTCACTGGGGACTTTACAACAAGCCAGTTTTTAATGGAAAAAGAATACCATTCCATTGCCCACAAATCATAAAAGAATCTAGTTGGCATACTCTGAATAGTGAAATCTACAATATTTTTTAAAACTTGGTAGTCCTATTCTTCATAGGCCCCAAAAAAATGTATCACATGATGCAAGTTTTTTTTTTTTAAACTCTCAATTACACAAAACCTTGTGATACCTATTATAGTCCCATTATGTATGCACTGTGCACACACAAATAAACAGAAGTCACTATTTAAATTTGTTGGGCAATTTTAAATTGGGAGCAGTGCATACCTACGACAAATATGGATTGTGTTATGAAAATGAACAATGAAAAGTGCAAGGAGGAACAAATATATATTCAATATGTTAAAGGGCAGTTTAGATCCAGAAAGGCAGAGAAAACACTGATAAAACAGTGGTACTTTAGTTTTATGAGCTTGTTTTTATTATAACATTAGAACAATCTACACGAGAACAGACCATTCACCCCAACAAAGCTCACACTCCAATCCACTTAGTTCTTCTAAAAAAAAACATCAAGTGGAGTTTTTAAAGTCCCTAAAGTCTGTTTACCACAGACGTTCTTAGTTTATTCCAAGTGTCTGTGGCTCAAAAACACTTCTCAGGAGTGGGCAGGAGAAGGAGTATAGGAACCTCATCAAGGACTTTGTTAAATGGTGCAACTCAAACCACCTACACCTGAACACCAGCAAAACCAAGGAGCTGCTGGTGGATTTTAGGAGGCCCAGGTCGCTCCTGGACCCCGTGATCATCAGAGGTGACTGTGTGCAGAGGGTACAGACCTATAAATACCTGGGAGTGCAGCTGTATGATAAATTGGACTGGACTGCCAATACTGATTCTCTGTGCAAGAGAGGACAGAGACGGCTATACTTCCTTAGAAGACTGGCGTCCTTTAACATCTGCAATAAGATGCTGCAGATGTTCTATCAGACGGTTGTGGCGAGTGCCCTCTTCTACGCGGTGGTGTGCTGGGGAGGCAGCATAAAGAAGGACGCCTCACGCCTGGACAAACTGGTGAGGAAGGCAGGTTCTATTGTAGGCATGGAGCTAGACAGTTTGACATCCGTGGCAGAGCGACGGGCGCTCAGCTGGCTCCTATCAATCAGGGAGAATCCACTGCATCCACTAAACAGTGTCATCTCCAGACAGAGGAACAGCTTCTGCGACAGACTGCTGTCACTGTCCTGCTCCACTGACAGACTGAGGAGATCGTTCCTCCCCCAAACTACGCGACTCTTCAATTCCACCCAATGGGGTAAACGTTAACATTATTCAAAGTTATTGTCTGTTTTCACTTGCATTTTTATTACTCTTTAATTTAATATTGTTTTTTGTATCAGTATGCTGCTGCTGGAGTATGTGAATTTCCCCTTGGGATTAATAAAGTATCTATCTATCTCTCTCTCTGTGTAAAGAAAAACTTCATGATTGTGTGAAGTTTACCCTTAACACGTTTCCAACTGTGTTCTTGACGAACTCATTTTAAAAGAATAGTCTCGATCCACTGCACTAATTCCCTTCAGAATTTTAAACAACTAAATCATGTCACCTCTTAATCTTTTTCTTAAACTGAAAAGTCTCAGCTCTTTAATCTTTATTCATAACACATCCCCCAGGAGCACTGAAATGAGTCTGGTCGCTCTTCTCTGGACTTTTTTTAGCATTGCTACGTCATTTTTGTAGCATGACAGCCAAAACTGCTTACAGTACTTGAGATTAGGCCTCGCCGATATATTATAAAGCTTGAGCATAACCTCCTTGGACTTATACTCTATACACCGTGCTATGTAACCTAGCATTCTGTTAGCCTTCTTAATGGCTTCTGAACACACTATGACTCCTAAATCCTTCTTATAAGGTCAGTCAGTTAGTCATTGTCCAACCGGTTATATCCTAACACAGGGTCATGGGGGTCTGCTGGAGCCATTCCCAGCCAGCACAGGGCGCAAGGCAGGAACAAAGCCCGGGCAGAGCGCCAGCCCACTGCAGGGCACACACACCCCAAAGAATTTAGGATCGTCAATACACCTAACCTGCATGTCTTTGGACTGCGGGAGGAAACCGGAGCACCTGAAGGAAACCCACGCAAACAAGGGGAAAACATACATACTCTAAGCAGGGAGAAACCAGGAAGCGAATCCAGGTCTCCTTACTGCGAGGCAGCAGCGCTACCACTGCGCCACCCCCTTTTAATAAGGTGTACTTTCAATTTTCAGACCTCCCGTTGTGTATTCAAACCTAACAATTTCACTTCCTATGTGTAAGCACTAGCACTGACCTCTGCACAACACCACTCTTAACATCAGCCAATTCTGATAAGGTTCCCCACACCATCACCTTCCACTTCCTGTTTCTGAGCCAACTCTACGACCATCTACAATCATCACCCTGAACACCACTTTATGTTCTGGCAGCAAACAATGGCAAAACTTTTTGTAACTTTTAAAACACATCACTAGATATACAACAATATGACATTAGCTAAACCACTTAATCCAATTTAAATACTTTTTTTTTTTTTTTGGAATAAAAGTATTAAAATCCTATAATTATAAAATAAATTCCAAAAAAAGTCCTCCGTTACATCATAAGCATGCAATATATTTTTGGATGAGTTTAGTGCACATCGCCAATTTTACTTGCAAACAAAAATCAAGATGTAACAAACATTGCATGTACAAAAACTCAGCCAAATAAACCTATACTCTTGCCAATGTTTCACCCTGCAGGAAAGAACAATTCAAATAAACTTTAAAAGGAAAAATAAAGAAAAACAAACAAACATCTTCATTCTTAATCACCCATCTTCAAATGTCAGTTTCAGGAGAATACACCAATATGTCAAGTGCAAACATATAGCTAAAACAGACTGATCATTACCCAACTGGTCATACCACATTCATATTTTCAAATCATTTACCTTTTTTTGGTTTTTTTTGCCCAGCACCTTCTGGCTCATCATACGATATACTGTTCAGCTCACCACTGATGTTTAGTTATGCAAGACATCAGGCATTTTAACCCCCCACTCCCCTTTTTTGGCCCTCTAAACCCAGTAACCTAATTTTCAGGTCACTTTTGGAGCATATTTTGTGCAGGAAACTCCCTTACGGTAAAAAGTAAACCAACAGGTGCCCTCAGCAAAAATGATCAGAAAGACTTGGAACTTGTGGATGCCACATCAACTGACCCCAGAGGTCCACTAATGGGTTACAAGGTGTCAAAATTATATCTTTTTGCAAAACTTAGAAAAAATGGGAATCGGTAAAATATAGGCGTGTGGTGTCTTGTTTTATGCTAAAGTTAGTGATGCAACTGTCCAATTAAATAAAATATTCAATTTAAACTATTTGTATACTTTGTCTACTTGTGTTTAGAGAAACAATGATGCCGAGGCTTTACTGTTCTCTTGCAACCCCCGATTTCAACCACATCTCATACAAGTCAAGTGGGCAACTTTCAAATTTGCAACTTTTATACTACAAATCTTACCAAGATTACAAAAAGAAATATATTTTATGCCATGCAGCAGCAGTAATTAATACACATAAAAAAAACCACACCATTTGCCTCCATTTAAATTAAGGGTGTCCTGGAGGGCCACAGGATTTCATTTTCACCATCTTCTTAATTAATGGCGGAGTGTTGGCTCGGAGGCTAGGGATTTGCACAATCCCATAAATGCCAGAAAAGACTCTACTCTGATGGACCCTTGAGCTAGGCCCTTAACCTGCAATTGTTCCGTCCTGGGTATGACATTAATCTGCAAAATCTGCCTCCAGTCCTGCAAGCAGGTCCTCCGACTCCAACTTGCAGGGAAAACCTGGGGGTTGGTGGCAGGATTGGCACTCTAACCACTGTAAAAAAAATAAAAAAAAAACCTTAACACTCTTCAGTGTGGTGCTGATGTGTCACCCATTGCACAGCTGCACTCAGATCTCACTCCGGGTATTTCGTTGTGTGGTGGGTGCGGCAACGTGCATGCTCCCAACCTCTTAATTAGCGACCTGATCCTTCTCCTAATTGACTTCTTTTACCATACTTTTAATTAAGTTGACTCCGACAGCTTAGTTGTTTCTTTTTCCATAATTTAACAAAACAACCTGACACATGAACAGTTCACCAGAGTATATGAAAATAAAGAAACGGGAGGTAAAGCAGGGTTGATCTGCGCAGGTCACCACAGCATTTTGATGGTGTTCTAAAAATAAATAAAAAATGTAAAAAATCATAAGTTTTGGAAATGTCTGCTGTGGCAGAATCAGAAAAGCAACAAGCAATGGAATTAAATGATGGGTTTAATTTACAGCAAAAATCGACTTCTCATTACGAAGATGGCTGGTCATCTATTGGCTCCTTGCACGTCTCAATTCTGTTTAGCTGTCATTTAATGAAGAAATCAATTCAGATGACCGAATCCTTAAAACTGGGTTATTAAAATGAAGGAAACGTTCATTAGCAGTGAAAACTGGTCACTGATTTGGAAAAGGGTTATAATGAAAACCTGCAGCCACACGATCTAAATGTATACAAAAGTGTTGTGAAAACTTTTATTTTTGTACAAACGCAGACTGTTACATAGTACAAGCCGAGTTGCTGGAGTTAAGCGCCAATGGAAATTCCTATATTCCAGTGAAATTGCAAACATGCGTACCTAAAATTCAAAATAAAACACCAAAAAAAAAAAAAACATTTTGGTAAGCGAGCTAATGGAGACAGGGGCAGCATGCATATTAGTAGTAGAGAAAAGTAAAGTAGATTTAATCTTCCGCGTAAAGAGTTAAATCCCTACACCTTATACATGGAAACACAGTAAACAAAGAAAAACTTCCCTTTGCCATCAACTTTTTTTTTTGACCGAATCGGTAATGATTCGCCTACTATCAATCCTAACTTGGTATTTTCCTTATAATTTGAGTAGTTTAACGCCAAAAGGAAAATACTGAAAAACTGCCATACAACTTTCCACTTTTGCCGGCGATCGAATTCAAAGAACAGTGCGGCTTTGTCAAACAATTATTTAAAAAAAAAAAAAAAAAAAAGTTTAACAAAAGCTCGTGCCGCGATATTATGCACATTCATTAACTTACGTAGCAGCAGCTCACACGTTGCACCATCATGTCGTATAAGATTCAACGTTTAAAACATGAAGCAAAAGTAACGAAGACACAAATTTATTAAAAGCACTCCCGAATAAGCATCTTTTTGAAGAGGTGACCAACATTTTTTTTTTTTAAAGCAGCATTCTCGGTAATAAGACAATGAAAATAGTGCATCTCTACCAGTGTGCAAGATAATCGATGCGTATCGCGAAAAACAGGTTATTAGCAGATATTCAGGTAATGAATGTATGAAAATTAAGTTTTCGCATGCCAGCTGTAGACATATTTCTTCCGAACGCCAGTCACATGAGCGACAGACAGGTATATGGCAGAGTGTTGTTTCCGACATTAGCTCAGCCTACCTTTCGGTTTGGCAGCCAGATTTTCACTTCGTGCGATATTTTTTTCTACTATCTGTGTTTGCTTGTCAGCATTCAAAGGCGATCACCACTTGTTTTCAATCACCCACAAAGCCTCGCCTCCTTTCCGCCATTTTCGCTTCAGCAGTGGTCCTTCCAGCTGGAGGCGCACGGTATGAGCGTCACGCTTGGGCGGGAAGTGAGGCGATTATGTCAACGCCTGATTTATAGAGAACTAATGAAGCAATATGATACATAGATTGATAGATAGCTCGAGATATGTCTGTTTGACTAAGTAATTACGCATTTTACTCCGAAATAATATTATCGTCTGTCTGTCTACTTCTGAAGTCGCACAGATAACGGGGGCGGGGCCTAATCCTATCTACGAGACTGAAGTGTCCGTGTCTGTATTTATGAGTAGCCGCCGGTATTTAGAGTCGACCGCTAAGGGTAGAAGGCACATTTCAAGTACATTTTCAGCTATCACAGAATGCATTGCAGGATATCTGAAAAACACTTTTTATTATATCGTACATTTACCTCATATACATTTTCTAATATCGGAAGATCACTTTCTATTATTGTTATTTTTAACAGCTTTTCTATTTTCAGATATCCGAAAATGTTTTATATATCTGTCTGTCTATATAAAATGCTAAGGTTTGTTTGCCTGCCGTTACTGTCAAACGAATCGGGCTAGAACATTGATCTGGATAGTTTTTATTTTAATTGCGAAAAATAATATACCGTACAGTCAAGTCGAACTTAACAAAAATAAATTCAATCTCCTCCCGAGAACAAAAGAGAGGAGAGCCAACAGCATGGGAAAAATAATTTGAAAAAAAGGAAAATATCCACCTGGGTTCGCTTCCCGGGTCCTCCCTGCGTGGAGTTTGCATGTTCTCCCCGTGTCTGTGTGGGTTTCCTCCCACAGTCCAAAGACATGCAGGTTAGGTGGATTGGCGATTCTAAATTGGCCCTAGTGTGTGCTTGGTGTGTGGGTGTGTTTGTGTGTGTCCTGCGGTGGGTTGGCACCCTGCCCGGGATTGGTTCCTGCCTTGTGCCCTGTGTTGGCTGGGATTGGCTCCAGCAGACCCCCGTGACCCTGTGTTCGGATTCAGCGGGTTGGAAAATGGATGGAAAATATCCTTTTCACTACTATAAATGCTTATTCTAAATTTTTATTAATTGCATCTTGCCATATTTTGAAAAAGTTTTGAACAGATCCTCTAAGTGAGAATTAGATTTTTTTTCCAGTTTCAAATAGTACTGTATAGAACATCAGTTACCCACTGACTTATAAAAGGTGGGTTGGGATTCTTCCAGTTGTGCAAGATAAGTCTACATTGGCAATAACAATCAATGTGTCCTCCATTTTAAACCCATCTGGGAATACACCAAAGACAGCTGTTAATGGGTTTGAAGTGATTGTGACAGCAAGACTGTCTGATAGGCTTTAAAAGATTTTTCTCCAAAATGATGTTAATTTGGTGCACTTCCAAAACATGCGGCCCACTGAGGCTGGAAATAGATATCAACGCTCACAGGATGGATCTTGACCTGGATACATTTTGGGCAAATTTAAACAAGATAAATGTGATTGATGAAAGATTTTAAGTTCAATGATTGAATGTTGTGCACATATGGTGCTAGAGTATATTCTATGCATGACTGACTTCCACTCTTTTCTGAGATATTAAGTGAAAGCTCCTTTTCCCACTGTACCCTAGTATTTTTGAAAGGAAGAGACTTTAATAATATGTTTTTATATGTTGTTGAGATGCTGTCTGAGTCTTCAAGACTGATCAGTATTTCTTCTGGAATAGAAATGACTGGGAGGTGAGGAATATTGGGTAGGTTTTTATGGTCAATGATTTTATCTCCATCTATGCTGGTAATTTCTGATATTACTTTGTGAACTTCTTAGCTCAACAAACCACAAGCAAGATCTTATTAGCCTTCACTCTACGTTCATAGTAATGATGTCGCAATATAAAGATTAACTGTTCTATTTCTTCTGTTGTTAAGAGTTTAAATTCTGACCTCCATTTCCAAGCCAGTCTATTTCTATACAGTACCTCATTTGGAGACCTGGCATATTCTTTATCTATTCTGGTAATTTCACTGATTAACTCTGGCACCTTCTTGGTCTCCAGTTATTTTTGTGGAAAAGATATAATGTGTCCTTTTAAAAATGCCTTCAGTCCTCTGAGAATGCATTTGTCTCTAAAAATAATCAACTTGTTTGGAGATGAATTCTGTAAAGTTCACATCTGCTAATGACAGGGGATTAAGATGCCAGCTACGAAATGAGTGTATAGAACATAGTGATTCAAGCTTCACGATATGAGGGGCAGGATCAAAGATAATAATAGCGTTATACTTACAGAATTTGATAGTGGGCAATAAATTATTATTATTAAAGAAATAATCAATTCTTGAGTAACTCTGATCTACTGGTGACAAGGAATATTCTTGGTCTGATAAATTATAACCCATTACAAACTGTGTGATTGTCTTTGCAGTATTAGATGTTATCGCCACTGCAGCTGCAGATCTATTCAGTTCTGGATTTTAAACACAGTTAATGTCTCAATTTTATGAATGCTCATATTGGGAATTGATGCAAATATGTTTTGGATAAAATCTCTGTTATCCACATTTGGTTCATAGATATTTATCAAAATTATTTTATATTTGAATAAATTATCTATCACCATGACATACAGTGCATCCGGAAAGTATTCACAGCGCATCACTTTTTCCACATTTTGTTATGTTACAGCGTTATTCTAAAATGGATTAAATTCAACACAACACATACACACAACACCCCATAATGACAACATGAAAAAAGTTTACTTGAGGTTTTTGCAAATTTATTAAAAATAAAAAAAACTGAGAAATCACATGTACATAAGTATTCACAGCCTTTGCTCAATACTTTGTCGATGCACCTTTGGCAGCAATTACAGCCTCAAGTCTTTTTGAATATGATGCCACAAGCTTGGCACACCTATCCTTGGCCAATTCCGCCCATTCCTCTTTGCAGCACCTCTCAAGCTCCATCAGGTTGGATGGGAAGCGTCGGTGCACAGCCATTTTAAGATCTCTCCAGAGATGTTCAATCGGATTCAAGTCTGGGCTCTGGCTGGGCCACTCAAGGACATTCACAGAGTTGTCCTGAAGCCACTCCTTTGATATCTGTGTTTGATATCTAGGGTCGTTGTCCTGCTGAAAGATGAACCGTTGCCCCAGTCTGAGGTCAAGAGCGCTGTGGAGCAGGTTTTCATCCAGGATGTCTCTGTACATTGCTGCAGTCATCTTTCCCTTTATCCTGACTAGTCTCCCAGTTCCTGCCGCTGAAAAACATCCCCACAGCATCCGCTTCACTGTAGGGATGGTATTGGCCTGGTGATGAGCGGTGCCTGGTTTCCTCCAAACGTGATGCCTGGCATTCACACCAAAGAGTTCAATCTTTGTCTCATCAGACCAGAGAATTTTCTTTCTCATGGTCTGAGAGTCCTTCAGGTGCCTTTTGGCAAACTTCAGGCGGGCTGCCATGTGCCTTTTACTAAGGAGTGGCTTCTGTCTGGCCACTCTATCATACAGGCCTGATTGGTGGATTGCTGCAGAGATGGTTGTCCTTCTGGAAGGTTCTCCTCTCTCCACAGAGGATCTCTGGAGCTCTGACAGAGTGATCATCGGGTTCTTGGTCACCTCCCTTTCTAAGGCCCTTCTCCCCTGATCGCTCAGTTTAGATGACCGAGTCCTGGTGGTTTCGAACTTCTTCCACTTACGGATGATGGAGGCCACTGTGCTCATTGGGACCTTCAAAATTAGCAGAAATTTTTCTGTAACCTTCCCCAGATTTGTGCCTCAAAACAATCCTGTCTCGGAGGTCTACAGACAATTCCTTTGACTTCATGGTTTGTGCTCTGACATGAACTGTCAACTGTGGGACCTTATATAGACAGGTGTGTGCCTTTCCAAATCATGTCCAATCAACTGAATTTACCACAGGTGGACTTCAAGTAAGCTGCAGAAACATCTCAAGTATGATCAGGGGAAACAGGATGCACCTGAGCTCAATTTCGAGCTTCATGGCAAAGGCTGTGAATACTTATGTACATGTGATTTCTTAGTTTTTTATTTTTAATAAATTTGCAAAAAGTAAACTTTTTTCACATTGTCATTATGGGGTGTTATGTGTAGAATTCTGAGGAAAAAAATGAATTTAATCCATTTTGGAATAAGGCTGTAACATAACAATATGTGGAAAAAGTGATGCGCTGTGAATACTTTCCGGATGCACTGTATCACCCTTCAGGATCAGCTACTACATCTGATGCTACAAATGAGATTGTTTTATGTATTAAGATTCCCACATCTCTAGGTTTCTTTGTATAGCTGGAGTGAAACATTTGTCTGCTTCATTCTCTTAGCAGTCAGAACTGGTCCTTATTGTTTAAGTGAGTCTCCTGTAACAATACTATTTTAGCATTTAGGCCTGTTGGGTGGGAGAATACTTTTTTCTTTAGATTGTGATTGACATCTTTGACATTCCAGCTTACAAAGTTCGCTGTTTGGTCAGAGAGACACTGCTTCTGAGCTTTTGAAGACATTTTGTAATCTTAAGCAAAAGTGGTGTGTTGTTTCATGAATTATCTTTAACCTTGATTTAATATTATTGCCAGGTATTATGGCTAAAGAGCTCATTATTATGTTGGCACTTACAGCTGTGGTGGTAAAAAGAATAAAAAGAAGTAACTTGCTTTCTTTCTCTCCACCCCAAAACCTGCCTACATTTTGCCTCCCCAAGTGAGGCTAGACTACACGATCTTTGTCTTAATCAAAAGCTGATGAATTAAAAAAAAAAAAAAAAAAAACGAGATAGTGGCAAAATGGTGGCCATAGGGCAGAAAAGTGACCTTTGTTTGTGTATTTATGGCAAAGAGTTTGGAAGACCACATAACAACCACCATGATGGCACAAAAAAAAAGAAGAGTAGCAGCATCTGCTGAGCATCAGCCAAATCATGAAAGGCAATCAAGTGACAAAGAACAAAAACAAAATAAGAAGACAAGATACTGTAGCACATAGACAAGTAAGAAGTAGTCCCAAGTACAGCATGATATGTTCTGGAAATTCAAAAACGTTTAGGTCAGGGCAACCTGGTGGCCAGAAAAAGTTTATTTTAATAAAAGCATGGTCCCCTAAAACCCATCTATTGATAATGTGACATAGATTATTTTACAGAAATGTGAAATTAAAAAAAAAAAAAAACTGCCAAAACAGTCCAGTTGCTACATGTTTTGCAGATAGATTCAACAGTGATGATTCAGCACAAAACATCATTGAGCAGTGACCAAGTTACATCTGTTTGATTATTTAATTTTTATTAATTTGACAGATTTAGTATAGATGTTGGTACACAGTCATAACAGATTTGTATCACTTGCAAAGTTAATATGAACAGTCAAATTAGATACCACATATGAGCCAAAATACAAAGCTGAGACACTTAACTGCGGTCTGAGTTTCTGTAGAGTCAAATGTAACCAGTATGGATTTTTCAACTCATCTTTAAAATCACAACTTTTCTCTAGTATTGCTCTAGGATTGCACCATCTCAATAGGCAGCACCTATGGCGATTTGTAAAAGGCAGGGAAATGAATAGCAATACTGTGTACTGACATGGAGTGTCGAAATGCGCATGTGCCATGTTGACTCTTGGGTGCTTGCTTACTGCCAGCATAGGTGTGGAGTGTGGCATACAACAGTGGTTCACAAGTTCATTCCTGGGGTACAACTGTGGCAGCAACTCCCACAAAAGACAAGTGTATAAAAATACTGACAATAAAGTGATGAGCAGTGTAATAGGTGTGCATGGTATGTACAAATGATATTGAATTTCACTTGAAGTAAGTATTAATTTAGTATATTATGATAAATACAAAATAATACTCCAGATAAATGTCAAAAAATGAAAGCATGCAAAATAGAAAACTGTCTTTTGTGATAAGGCACTTTATTGGCACCGACCCAACACAGACTGACACCAGAGGCACGGGTAAAATAAACACAAAAGATTTATTTTTTCTTCCCCGTGTCCCACTGGCCCTAACACAGTCCCAAAAACACCCCAAAGTAAATTACACCCCAAATCACACTCTTCTCTTCCTCCCCTCCTCCCAGGGCAGCTTCGTCCTCCACCTCCTACCGACTCTGGCACCCTGAGTAGTGGCTTCAGGCTCCCTTTATACTCCACCCGGAAGTGCTTCAGGTGGTAATTAACCTCAATTTGACTGTACTTCTAGCTGTGGCTGCGTTGTCGCCTTGCAGCTCCCCCTGGCGGTGGCCACGGAGCCCAACCAGGATGAGCTCCAGTGTTCCATGCTATGGGCCCTGATGCAACCCTGGGGGGCTGCCACCAAGTGTTCCAGGGGACGTAGAGTGCATCCCATGGCTGTTCCCCCGGATCCAGTGTTGAAGGGGCGTCTTGGTAGGGCATGGGTCCTGGCCGTTCACCACACTTTCTAATTACACAGTTACATCAATTAGAAATAAGTCTGATTTGTTACACTGGTGGGAAAGAAAACTGCCAGCCACAGTGGAACGACAGCACTAAACCTGAGGACCACTACTGCAAAACATGGTGGAGGAGAAGAAAACCTCACATTCCTTCTTTTTCCTTTCACATTAAAAAATAATTAAACTTAATTCCATAATTTAACACATTTTTAATTAAAATTATGTATCCCTCAATGATTGTAATGTAGCCTGAATTTCTTTGTACTTTATATGTGTCACACTGTAACATTATATATTCAGCTGTTCTATATTTATGACAATACTTTTACAACCATGAGTGATCTTTTCAAATAAGACATAAACAATATTTAAGTATAGTGTGTCCAGTTCTAAGGTGTGTCAAAATAGATATTTATTTAGTGTCCACACCTTCACTTTTTATAGAAGTGCTCATAGGAGGCATTTTTGGGGCTTGGCACAGTCATGCAAAGTTGCTCCCCATGGGGGATTTTCTCAGTGAAATTTTGGCTTGAGGACAAAGGTTTTTCTGCTGGTAAATTTATATAGAGACTGTACATACACTTTATTCCACCATAGGCAGCTCTGGGTATGCCCTCTAATATGATAATATAAACAATATTCAGGAATACATTATACGTTATAAATCAAAATTATTAACAGGATTTCAAAATCCAATTCAGCATCATGGGGAGCTGGATCTCAGCATCCCTGGGTGCATGGCAGAGAACAGCCCTGGAGAGGATGCCAGTCAATCATAGGACTAATTTGGAATTACCTCCTAATGTAGCTACATGTCTTTGAGGATGTGGAAGGAAAACTGAAGTACCCAGAGGAAAACCCAAGCAAAAGTGGGGAGAAGGTCGAGACTCTACATGAGCAATAATTAATTCATGAGATTCAAACCCAAAATGCTGGATTTGTGAAGCAGCAGCACCACCATGCCACCTCCATTATAAAGTATTTTTTATTAAGTTAATATTTTATGACAGTTTACAAGAGGAAGATCCTGCAAGACATTTTTGAAGTAGTCGACAAAAGCAAAGTATACAACATCATTTAAGGAGTTTCAAAAAAGTTTTTTTTTATATATTTCTACAACAAAGATGAATTTAGAAAGAATTGCTATTAGGGGCAACTTATGAAGCTGGAGAAATAGCAAATACTATGCAGGCAGCAGAAGAAATTCAAAATAACTGGGGTCAAATTTATGAAATTTTCATACGCAGAAAAAGTGGCCCAAAATGTACGCATACAGCTTTCCAAGCAAATGTCAGAATTTTTAAAATAATACTTGATAATAGAATGTGCACATATTTATGACAAATCTGACCCATTTGTATGCAAAATTTTGCAGAAACTGGGAGATGATGACAACCTTGATAAAAGTAGGGAATCAAAGAAAAAACAGCTAACTGACTACTCATGCATATAATAATTCATATCACACAGCCATTATTATAATGTTTATTGATGTGACAAACATTAAACCTTAAAATGAATTAATGTGGTGTATAGACTCTATTTTAGTTCCCTTTTAAGAGGGCAAGTGCTGAGTACTTGCAATGAGGAACATTTTTTTTTCATCAGTTTAGCCTACCCGTTGTCCTGTCTCAACGAACTGGCCGATAGGTCATGAATGTCTCAGGCAAACTTAACTCCGTCATGCCTGCTGTGCTGGAAGCCATTAACTGACTGACGAGGTGTTACATTCAGTTTTCCCATGGTTGTGGGTGTAAATATATTAAACATAACGGGATTTTGCCAACATCAAAAGGCAGTTTGTAGCAGTGTCCGGTTTTCCTAATAGAATCGAAACACTTTGCTGAATTCATATTGCAATAAGGGCACCTAGAAAGAAAGCAGCTCCTTTTTTTAATTGTAAGCAGTGACATTCCATTAACGGACAAGTCATCTGTGATGTCAAGATGAGACTGACAAAAGTCATGTCTCAGCGGCCTGGGCTGCCCCATAATTCATTTATTTGGAGCCAAAGTAGCTTTGTCAGACATGATAGTACTGTATGTGGTGACTGGCTTGTTGGTAAGATATCTGATTGAACCCTCCCTTTCTCATATGGCTTATTCTTTTCACTGTAATAGCAATCATGTCATTACAGGTGATAGTGGGTACCCATTCAGATGCTTGTGCCTTACACCTTTGCAGACCTCAGAGTGAAGGGGAGAGGAACGACAATGCCACTCATGCTCCTGGTACCCTCAGGTGCAGAGTGTAACATGATGGATCAGGAGAGAGGCTGCTTTGCCATCCGGTGAAGGTGTGTTGCATCATGATGGCATAGTTCATACAGGTATGTGTTTTTTTCATGGTGGCAACTGGGTGGAGTTTAAGGGGTATTTACATATGTACATTGTCACAGACGGCCAGGGTCCTTACCCAGCCAGGAAGCCTCTTTGCTGAGAGGACCGGGGGAGCAAGCATGGGCATAACTGTACCTCTCCCAGGACGCTAGATGTTAGCCCCCATGGGTTGCAGTGGTGCCTTGAACTCTTGCTGGGCTTCATGGGAGATGGAGTTATCTGCAGCCCTGTTGGGATCTGAGAGGTGCTGTCAAGGGACACTGCAGCTGCTTCCAGAGCCCGTGTGGACGGTTCTTCCACCACACCCAGAAGTGCAGCCGGAAGTGGGGCAACGAGAATTTGGAGGACTTCCCAGGACGTTATTAAAGGAGCCAGCAGTCACCACTTTTGGGTTGGCGGGGGGGGGGGGGGGGGGGGCGCGGGGGGGTTATAGACAAAGCTTGCTAGGAGGAGTGGAGGAGACAAAAGAGGAGAAAAGAATAGAGGAATTGAGTTTTGTGTTTAGCTGTTGTGCTTATTGGGACTGTGTTGTGCCTGTGGGAAACGGGGAAGGCGTTGCCCACAGGTGAAGTAAGGAAAATAAAACATTTGTGTTTTATCAGTGTGCCTCCTGCGTCTGTCTGTGTTGGGGTGAGTGGCTGCTACGCCCTCTACATTTGTCACAATATTTACAAGGTGATTGTGATTTATAAAGGTAAATTGTGTAGAAATGTGCATACACCAGGTTTTTTGGTGTTTGCATTTTCCTGTTTTTTGGTATAAGCATATTTTCATACTCCAATCCAGGCAAAGTTTTATAAATGAGACCCATAGACTGTTTTTAATACTGTGTGAACTCTTGACAGATACATTTTAATGCAGAGAAGTTCAAAGCTCTGCGGGCTGGAATTAGGAACATTAATTATAAATACTTCATAAGTACTGCTGACCCATAGAACCAATAGTGTGCACATTTTGAAAGTGGTTTTGTTGTATATAAATCAAGGGATGTCTTACTCAGACACGGCACTGCATTATACTGAGTATTCTGATCTACTACATAGTAGAAATGATAGTGTTTCAATCACCATGTTAACTTTTTTTTTTTAACACTGACTGTACAAAATTAACACCCTAAAGAGTAAAATGTCTCTCAGTGCTGATATTAAAAGCTGGAGTTAAATTGTGGAGTTAAGTTCAATGTTAAACTCCACCCATTTACATATGACAGCTTTGAGCAGGACCCACCCTTTCTTTGACGTCGTCTAAGTGACTTTCGAGGCATTACATATTGGAAATATTAAAGTGAGCAATCTGTGATTGATTGGTTTGAATTTAGCAACTTTAACAAGATAGATTCTTTTTTTTAATCATAACAAATGGTAAGCTTTCAGCAGCATCACAAATCTCCACGGTACTTAATCTATATATATAAAAATGGAATGGGTGGGTCGTCGGGTGGGCCTTTTTTTTCATTCCGTCGTTTTTTCGACGTTTTGAAAATGTAGAATGATTATTTGATTTTTTTGTTTTTATTTGATCGTGTCTATGTAGCCGCCGTCGTAATAAAGTATCGCTAAAATCGTCATTTATCGTAATTTATTTTTGACGTATAACGTCGCCGTCGTCGAGGTCAGTGATACCAGTGCAAAAAAATCTGCTTACGGTTGAAAGACACACCCTACTCACTGGACAGTTAAAAACACCAATCAAACTAACGATGACATCAAGTATTACCCAATCAAAAGTAGGAAAGGAGGCATCTTCATAAAATGCGTGTGGGATGATTTGCATGAGACGCTGCTTTAAAAAAAAAATGATAAAAAAAATACGGGATAAATCCCGTCCAGTATTGATTCAAAACGGGACGCGCAATTTCATTCTCAAACGCGGCACGATTCCGTATTTTAAAGGACGGGTGGCAACCCTACAGTGCCAGGTAACCACCCATACAATCACAATGTGATTCAGACTAGGAATGCAATGAATGTAATTACCCCGATCTACATACAAGGCGAAAGTCTTGCAACATTCAAAGATGATGGTTTGGGATAAGTACACCATACAACATAAAAGAGCTTATGAAGCCTTGAACCGAAAAAAGCAACATCTCCGAGATCGTAAAAAAAAAAAATACGAGCTAATGTCGTTTTACTCGCTGTAGATTTTAGTCAAACATTACCAGTTATTTCACGAGGGAGACCAGCACATCAACTCAACGCGTGTTTAAAATCCATGCTTCTCCCACGCTCGGTTATATGTCGCGTGTTCTCGGGTAGGTGCACCAAAAAATGTATACATTTAAGCATGTAATGGGCAAACAAAAAATGAGGTATACCCGAAGGCACAGCAGTAGTACTTAATGTAACTTTACTTCTTAAATGTTAATGTTTTACTGTTTAATAATTTATACGCTTCTTATATGTTGTTCAAATTCTTTTATCAAAATACCACTGACAGCGCAATGCACGATAACATCGAGTGAATACACCATACGCATCCGCCCACGGCTGCCCTGCTGTGCGCAGATAGGACTTGATTGTACAATAAAATAAAATAAAGATAAAAAGACTAAAACAATCATCACCCATAAAGCGGATAGTAGACGTGACGTACTATATGTGTACCACATTTCAAGTGTATAGGTGCAACGGTTTGCGAGCTACAGGTCATTTAAAATCCTGGACAGACACACAAATTGCCACGGTAGCAAATTACAGAAGAAGATTTTACTGTTTAATAATTTATATTTATATGAAATGTGCTTCTTATATATTACTTCATATTCTCATATGATAATGATGTTAATGTTTATATTGATTTCTGTGTTATTAAAACTGCATGTATGTGTGTATATGTATATATATATATATATATATATATATACTAGCAAAATACCCGCGCTTCGCAGCGGAGAAGTAGTGTGTTAAAGAGGTTATGAAAAAAAAAAGGAAACATTTTAAAAATAACGTAACATGATTGTCAATGAAAGCCCGTTTCACTCAGTAAGTCTTATGTGTGTGTTTATGTATGTGTGTGTATATATATGTACATGTGTATATGTAGATATGTATATATATGTATATGTATATAAATGTTTATGTGTGTGTGTATATTATATATATAATATATATATATATATATATATATATATATATATATATATATATATATAAAAGACAGCAACAGTTATAACAATGACAACACAATTACATTGACAATCATGTTACGTTATTTTTAAAATGTTTCCTTTTTTTTTCATAACCTCTTTAACACACTACTTCTCCGCTGCGAAGCGCGGGTATTTTGCTATATATATATACGAGCTGTATATACCCGGCGTTGCCCGGGGCAGAAGTAACCTAATCGGTCAAACACTTACATATATACCAAAGTAAACCTAATCGGTCAAACAGTTACATATATAAAAAAAGCGAACCTAATCAGATAAACAGCTTCATATATACAGAATCGAACCTAATCGGACAAACAGCTAATCTATATACATAAGCAAACCTAATTGGTCAAACAGTTACATAAATACAAAAGCAAACCTAATCGATGAAACAGCTTCATATATACAGAAGCGAACCTAATTGGTCAAACAGTTATGCATGTGCAGAATAATTTTACAAAGATTATGCGTGTTAACAATCATTAAAAAGAAAAGATTGAGGAACTCTTCTTCTATATGTGATGAAGCTGGATGAAGCTGACTTGACGAAGACGTAGGTGGCATAGATTGGTTTTTCTAAAACAGAAGAAAAAAATGAGTATCTATTATTATTTTAAATTAGAATGAAAATGAGAACCTGGATTAGAGATAGATTATCCGTATTAAAATATGTGCATGAATAAACTTTTGCTAACTCTCTAGCAAAAGTTTATTCATACAAATTGGCATGGGATGGCTTTGTGAAAAAGTAAAAATTAGATAAAAATAAATTGAGAATGCGTACTTCGATTTGACTGAGATTATCTGTAATGATGAAAAAAAGTTTAGTATGTTTTTTTTTCCATACGGGAAGGATGTAAAAACCTTACATAGGCACCCTTCAGCCCGTACTGAAGGGTACTGTCAGATTCTTACTGACTAAAAAACACCCTTTTTATTCCACAGCTACCCCAAAAACCACTATTAGGCATTACTTTGGGGTGGCAGTAGTTTAGTTATGAAACAGCTGGGTCCTGAAAAAAATCTGTCTTATTAGTGGCTTCATCACATATAGAAGAACAGTTCCTCAATCTTTTCTTTTTAATGATTGTTAACACGCATAATGTTTGTAAAATCATTCTGCACATGCATAACTGTTTGACCAATTAGGTTCGCTTCTGTATATATGAAGCTGTTTGACCGATTAGGTTTACTTTGGTATATATGTAAGTGTTTGATCGATTAGGTTACTTCTGCCCCGGGCAACGCCGGGTATATACAGCTCGTGTAAAGTTAAAACTCAGTTGAGCAATATGTATCATTCGATAATGTATGTGAATTATATGTAAATACTCAGCTGGATAATGCATAACAATACACAGTAAAGAAACTGAACACTGTAGTGTAGTCCCTGACACATCACAGAGTGGGTAAACTTAACTTTAACTGTACCTTGTAGAGTATTAAATAAAACCCCACAGTGTAACAGAAGATTTGAATCTGTGTACACTTCAGGGAGTTAAAGAAGTGTTAGAGTATTTTTTATTTAACATTCAGGGAGTTGGATAGTGCCAGTGTTATACAGGTTGGTGTAGTGTAGTGTTAGAGTCTAACACAAAGTGGAGTAAAAACTACACTGGAAAATTTAACACAATACAAAGAGTAATCTGTAGGGTCGGACCAAATGTTATCTGAGATAGTGTTTAATCTAATACTATCACACACATGTGCGCACATTGGGGACACTTTACAGGCTCAAATTGTGTTATTTGTCAGCCAGACCAGGGGTTGGTGCTCTCACGTGATTCTCTCCCCTCTCCTCTCTGCAGTTCAGCCGAAGGCCCTGCCTCTCAATGACATCACCACCGGTCCTCCCACTGTTGACCTCACTTCCTGCAAACCCTGATAACATAATTTCCGGTACCCAGAATCTGCCATCCTTCCTCATCAGTTCCTGTTCCCAGACTTCACCTCTTCTTCTTATCCACCATTTTATAGAGATGACTCAACCTGTTAGTCAGTTCAGTTGTGAACTCAGCTTATGTAAAAACTTATTACTTTTCCTTTGCTGATTTTTGAATATCCCCAAAACTTTTTCTGTCTGCTGCCTAATTTTTTACCACAATGCTTAAACGTAGTATAATAAATTAATGGTGTAGTTACAAAAAAGACAAAGTATCATTACAAACTGTGCAAGAAATGAACAAATAAGTACTTCCATAGACTGAAGGACATTTCCTACTCTGACAGAATAAGACAATTAAACTTACAAAGTCTTAACCAGAGAAGGGTGTGTGGAGACCTAATCCAGGTCTTCAAAAAGAGAATGGTAATTCAAATACAATTATTTTATATACCTGTTAATGAAATATTCAAGGTTACTGATGGAAAATAAGAGGAAGGGCTATGAAGACATAATTCAGAAACCACTTTTTTACAAAGTCATATAGAAAAAATAGAAACTCAAAAATGTTTAAAAATATGTGGATGAAATATTATGGCAATGTAGCTTTAATCTCACCAAACAATCTTCTTAGACTGAATGGTCTTCTGCAGTCTGTAAAGCCTCTTATGTCCTTACAGTACATGCACATTTTCCTATTTTACATTATTATTTTTCTTACTCATCTTTACATATAATACGCTACCGTGGCTGTTCGTTTGTCTGTCCAGGATTTTAAATCACCTGTAACTCACAAACCATTTGACATATTGACCTGAAATGTGGTACATATATACTATCTGACGTCTACTATCCGCTTTCGGGGTGATGATTGACCTCTAAGGTTATTCCTGTATTTATTTTTATTTAATTTAATGTAGAATCAACTCTCAGCAGCGGCCAGCAAGGCAGCTGTGCTGCATATGTGTACGGACGCCGTTCTCATTCCTACCACCTTTGCCGTCACTTCCCCTACCTCTTCATATCTTAAATCATTCTTGAGATAGATTGAAGACTAAAGTGCCAGCTTAAGTGAAAAGTTAAAGAAAACATACTAAGTAACTGCAACACAAACACTGACTTAATCAGTTTTAACGTGAAAAGATGCAGACGAAAGAAGAGAAGAAGCGGGTCGCTAGAGTGTAGAAAAGAAGAACTGCTCAGGAAGCAGCAAGCGCATCAACCTCTGAGCAAACGAATGCTAAACTTACAGAGAAAGAGGATGAATACTATGAATGCTCAAATCAACTGTATTTACTGCGTATTGTGCAGTGCACCGTTACTTGTAAAATATAATAGAATGTATATTAAACTTTAATTTGTAATATTTATTATAAATATTATATTACAGCACATTGAAAAATGCTGTAATGAAGATGTCCAAAGCAAGGTTTGTGTTCTCTTCACAAAGCAATATAAAGTAAAATTCAAACTAAACAGTCACTTTTTTTGTATTTTTTTCTTTTTTGTTTTTTTGGTCAGCCTTTACAGTACTTAAATGGACCCAGACTGCTTTGTGTTTTGCCTGTCCTACGTAAGGAAGAAATGACACACAACAATATATTTGGCATAGCACATATGTTGTAGCATAAGATGAACTGACATAGAGAGATCTCCAGTTTACAGGCTATTTGTCAGTGAGTGAGTGTATGGAGCATTGGACTGCTGATTCAATGTTAGATATGGCACTGACAGTCAAATCATTTGGCACTGAAATGAAAGATTAGTGCTCTAATCTTTGTTAAATATGTTAACAATTGTTAAATGCAAATAAGATAAGTGAATGTACAGACAAAAGCACTTTCTTGGTCACATAAATTTAGGTTAAAGCAGTGATGAAAGTGTGCATCCTTTGACAAAAAGCAGTTTTCTTTGTGATATTCCTATGTGACACTGTATCTTGATGTACATAGAAATAGCTTGTTACATTTCATTCACATCAGAGTCTGCTTAGTGTCACTTTCCTGCTATTTAAAATAGCATTTAGGGAAAGTCAAGCACAGGGAAATAATTCTGTTTCACTCCTTCTCAGGAGAAAATCTAATTCAGAAAACAGAAATGATATAAAACAGGGTGCTTTTTGGGGTTTCCAACACATGAGATGTATATAACATGACCTTGTGCACAAGCAGCACCGGTCATGTAATATAGTATGTCCTGATAGTTACACTAGTTCTTTGCAGGATGCAAATGCATAATAACACTGACTAGCATACAAGAAATGAAGTTTTTGTCAATCTGATTTATGTCATTGCATACTGAGAAATCACTAAATTCTGACATTATGAGGAAATGAATCCAAACACTTGGAATAATGACCATATAATATTTACACCCTCATAAACCCACTTGTTTCTGTACAAAATAAAAGTACAGTAAGGTAGGAATCTATCCTGGACAGGACAACATTTTTACACAGGTCTTTGAATCCCTCATATTAGGCTAGTTTAGAGCTGCCAATAAACCCAACCTTCACATCTTGAGGATGTGAAAGAAACAGTTGTACCCAGAGAAAACACATTGTGGCGGCCGGGACACCCTAAGTATGGAAGGACCGGGAGCGAGAGACTGTTTGCAAGACCATTTCTCCCCCAGACCAAGAGAGGGCAGCCCCCTTGGTTTGCAGCGAGGTCAAGGTCTGTGAGCATGGAAGCTAAACCCTTCTGGGGCCCATGGCCACTGCCAGGGGGCGTCTGGACTTTTACAGGGCCCTATTTGGTAGCACTTCTGCCACACCTGGAAGTGCTGCTGGAAGAAGCTTGTTGGGAACCTGGAGTACTTCCGGGTACCCTATAAAAGGAGCCAGTCACCACCACTCAATGGCCAGAGTCAGGAGGAAGAGGACAAAGCCTGAGAAGAAGTAGAGGCGGGAGGACTGGCGGCAATAGGGACTGTGTCTTGTGTGCTGTGGAAGACAGCAGTGTAAATATTTGCTGTGTGGCAATTTGTGTCCTGCCTGTGTCGTGGTTAGGGTGGCTATACGTGCCGTGGGCTTCACAACATGCAGACACAGATGACTGGCCACCTTGGGTTATGAACAAAGGAATCTTGAACTGTGGGGAAGCAACACTAACCTCAATGACACACTCCAGTAATATTATTTACTACTAGAAACATGAGGACCTCTGGTCCTCCCAAGATCAAGTTTCCAGCCATAGCAGTTTGTGAGTACTAGCAGCTTGACATGCCGCATGTGCTTGACACTTAGCAGATGATGGAGCAATCATTCTTCTTCATAGCATGTATATAGCTTCTGCAATTTACTTCTCACTCAAAAGGTGTCACTACTGTTCTTTTCCTTTCTGCCATGTCACCTTCTCAATCAGTTACCTTATGCAGTTTGCTGTAGGGAAGACATAAACCCCAGTAACTTCATGGAGGTTCACCAGCAGGTACCATGTCATAAGATTTTGTTTAAGACCAAGTTCAAGGGTCAAGCCCCTGTGGTTCTCCAATACTCATGTGGCAGACAGACACAACCCTTAGCATTTTATATATATTACAGGATTTCTTGTAAAATGTTTCAAAACATCTTCCTGTTTTACTTTCAATTACGTAATCTTCAGTCCCACTGTGAAACATTTCAGTTCCTTTTAATTATGCAGTAGCTACTCTGTCACTAGGATTCAAGAATACTTATGAAAAAAAATAATTTGTGTATATTTAAAGCTCACTTGTTGTGATACAGTTTGGGGGCTTAATCTATCCATTGAGCACCAGATGGAAAGCAATCCTAGACAAGGTGCCAGTTAATCACAGGGCACACATATCCGGCCAGTTTAGTTTCTAATAAACCTAACAAATGCAGTAGAAGCTACACTTTTTATAATTAGTTCTCTCCTCTCCTAGCACTGAACATCTAGCTAATCTTTTAGTGTCAACTTGTTATGTATCCCCCTTTTGAACCCACTTTGGAATTCCACTCTTTTTGTCTCCTTTTCCTTTGTTTAATTCCTGTTCTTAATCATCAAAAACTATTCTACAAAATCCACTCCAGGTACACATATATTTACAGTATGGCTCAGGCAATGTATTTCTAACTTTCTTTTTACTTTTTTTCAATGTGGAATTAAGTTTTAAGTATTTTATTTGAGTTTAACTACCTCATTTCCCATAAATAGTCATCAAATACAAGTACAGCTATATCTTAACATAGAATGAATATGAAACTTTGGCTTTAATTAAGTGAAAAAGCCACACATAAACAGTCCTCTTTGATTCGAGACAGATTAGAAGATACATGTGTTTGCTGCAACTGAAATTATATCACTAAGCATGTACTTTACTGTACTGTACTGACTGGCTGTCTTCCTTATCAAGCCACCATCTTGGCTTACTCATTGAGTCCAATATTGCTGCCCCTGGGTTTGTGCCAGTTCTTCCATTAAGGCTTATTAAAGTAAAATCCAGAGCTCCCAACTTGATATCTTAAATTCACATGTAAATATGTTGCAAAGTTGAGAAGCACCTGGGCTCTTTTCCAATGTATACTCCAATCTTCAATAATCCAGACTTTTCTATTGATGGCAACCAATACAATGTTATTTTAATGACCTGAAAAGAATAACTGGGATTTGAGCAACCATATCTTTCCCTTATTTACTTTGTTAGGATATTGTGAATCTTTGGGATGTTTTTAATAATGCTACTCTCTGAGGTCCATCTTCACTATCATTACACAGTATGGCTTTGCAACTTTTCTTCGACACAGTTTTTTTCAGGAAATCTGTTTATAAGGAAAACCTAATCATATGTTTATCCAGTATAAGTTTGTGCATTGTTTGGATTTCATGCCTTGCAAGGATTATGCAGCAGGGTTTGGTTAAAGACCCCTGTTGCTACTCTTGCTCTGTAAACGTTTCAGGCACTTTTTATGTATAGACTGGGAGTCCATCTTTTGGTCTTTGTTAACTTTCTGTCTGCTGCTCTGTCTATTATATACTATATTAGGGGATATATATTATAATATACTATTCAGCTTCTCGCTCAAATATTCCTCCTGTTGGACCGCTCTACTTTTTTCTGTACTCACATTCAACCAAAGCTGTTCCATTTAGATATGATTGCTGCAAAAACAGTCCTAGCCTCTCATTAGAAATTTTACGAACTCTTCTCTTGCTAGAAAGCTGTCTTTGTCGACCTTCTTCTTTTGTACTTTCAACAGCAAATATTAATGACTCATCTGGAGCCAACATTTCAAGGTGTGAGTCTATGGTGCAGCTTGCCTCATGCGATCACTGATAGCATCCTATCTTTTAATTTCTGTTCCCTGCTGTGTGGGCTGCATCCCCTCATTGCCTTGCTTGGGCATCTTCAGACTCCGACTTCTTTCCTCTATAAACATGGGTGGAGTGTGGGTAGTGGTGATGTAGAAATGAGGCTGATGAAGTGGTTTCTTCTATCTTATTCTGATTTTTTTTGTTGTTGGTTGTTAAATATTCATGATTTCTTGTTGTAGTTTGTTTTCAATACATTCTGAACTTTAAAAACAACATAATTATACATATTGTATTAGTTTGTCAGTGTTTCCTGCCTTGTGTGTCAGTGCTCTAGGGATAGGGTTCAGCCTTCCATGACCATAAATTGGATTAACCAGAACTGAGAATGTTATATTATTTTGTAATTTCTTATGTTCCTTGCAGACAATTTTTGCTTTTCATTAATATAACACCATCTAGTGGCAAAATAGAAAACTATAAGAAATACATATATAAATAATGAATGTAAATTTCATTATTTGGATATGTTCGTGCTTTGACAGAAGGATTCAAGAACAGACATTCATGAAAATCATTTAGATTTTAGATATTTCTTCACTGGATCCCCTGCAGTTTACTTACCGCCAGAACCGTTGAACAGATGATGCAATAGCCACCACTCTCCATCTGGCTCTCATTTATCTGGACAATAAGGACACATACATTCGAATGCTGTTTATCGACTTCAGCTCAGCATTCAACGTGATCATTCCTCAGCAGCTGACGGAAAAGCTGAGCCTGCTGGGACTGAACACCTTCTCTGTAACTGGATTCTGGACTTCCTGACTGAGAGACCTCAGTCAGTCAGGATTGGAAGCAGCATCTTCAGAACCACCACACTGAGCACGAGCCCCTCAAGGCTGTATGCTCAGTCCATTACTGTTCACACTACTGACTCATGACTGTGCAGCAATGTACAGCTCTAATCACATCATAAAATTTGCAGATGACACGACTGTGGTGGGTTTCATCAGCAACAACAATGAGTCAGCATACAGAGAGGAGGTGCAGCGGTTAACAGACTGGTGTAAAGCCAATAACCTGTCTCAGAATGTAGACAAAACAAAGGAGGTGATTGTTGACTTTAGGAAGACTTAGAGTGACCATCTGCCACTGAACATTGATGGCTCAACTGTGGAGTTCGTCAATAGCACCAAATTCTTGGGTGTCCACCTGGCAGAGAACCTCACCTGGTCCCACAACACCAGCTCTTTAGCCAAGAAAGCCCAGCAGCGGCTCTACTTCCTGCGTAGGCTGAGGAAAGCACATCTTCCACCAGCTATTCTAACAACATTCTACAGAGGAACCATAGAGAGCATCCTGAGCAACTGCATCACTGTCTGGTTTGGAAATTGCATGGTCAAGGATCGCAAAGCCCTATAACAGATAGTGAAGACAGCTGAGAAGATCTTCGGTGTCTCTCTCTTCCCTCCATCATGAACATTTACACCACAGGCTGCATCTGCAAAGCAACCAGCATTGTGAATGATCCAACACACCCCTCACATTCACTGTTTACACTCCTACCATTGGGAAAAAGGTACCGAAGCATTCAGACCCTCACCTCCAGAATGTGTAACAGTTTCTTCCCCCAAGCAGTCAGACTCCTGGACACTCATGGACTGGACTGATATCTGATATATGTGTTCTGTTCTGCAGTGTTTCATATGGTTGCACATGTTTGCACATTTGACTCACATGCACCTTGTTATATATTATTTGTCTTTATGGTATGTGTCGTGGATTCTTCGTTGTCCTGTGTTTTATGTTGCACCATGGTCCTGGAGGAACGTTGTTTCGTTTCACTGTATGCTGTACTACTGTATATGGATGAAATGATAATAAATACTCTTTACTTGACTTGACTTGACTTCATGAACCTACACCCACACAATATACACATAAATTGTGCAACTATACATACATCCATCCATCCATCCATTATCCAACCTGCTATATCCTAACACAGGGTCACAGGGGTCTGCTGGAGCCAATCCCAGTCAACACAGGGCGCAAGGCAGGAAACAAACCCTGGGCAGGGCACCAGCCCACTGCAGGGCGCGCACACACATACACACCCACACACCAAGCACACACTAGGGACAATTTAGAATCGCCAATGCACCTAACCTGCATGTCTTTGGAGTGTGGGAGGAAACCAGAGTACCCAGAGGAAACCCATGCAGACATGGGGAGAACATGCAAACTCCACGCAGGGAGGACCCGGGAAGTGAACCCAGGTCACCTAACTCACATATGCATACTGTATATACACATACACAAATATGTTAGTCACACATGCAAGCCTAGGAGCATCTGTCCGTTACTGATAAGATAAGAAAGATGGAGAAGGAAAATAAAGAGACACAATGAATAACTGCCATTTACTGTTCATTTTTAGAATGGAGCAAGAAAACTGGGCAGAAAAATGACATTGATTCAATTACTGGCAATCTGCCCTTTCTGGTACCTTCAGGATATAAGTAACCTGAAAACTGGAACATTAGTGTTCTTTTGGGAACCATTTTCTTTAGAGGACAGAACCTCCTTATGGGTAGTTCAAATATGCACAGCGCAACACTCTGCCATTAATCTAGTTGAAGCCAAGGTCAAATGAACATGGACGTTCCTCTGTGGGATTGCACCATTGTTGATTTTTTGGCCAGAGGGGTTGAAACCTGCTGAAATTCACTGAAGGATGTTGGCTTGTGCAGAACAGTAAGCTGTTTGGGAACCCAAGTTGTCCAAACTTTACGGTACCCCAGGTCATCATGAACCATAACTGATACCTACATCTACAACAACAGTGGGCAACATAATCTGTTGGTCTTTTGTGATGAAGGCATTCACAATGTTGATGTGAGCTTGTGTGCCCGATGTGGACAGTCGACCAGATCGACGAACTTTGTCTGTTACACTTGTTCTTCCCCCTTTAAACACTTCTACCCATTTGTAAACTTTTTGTTGAGTCATGCTGTTTTCACTATGATACTGAGCCAACATCCTTTGATGAATTTCAGTAGGTTTCACATCCTCTGCACACACAAATCTCACTGCAGCTTGTTTTTCCACAATGGTGTCATCCTACAGCAGGGCATTCATGTTCATTTGACCTTGGCTTCAACTACAACTTTCTTCACACAATTTTCTTATGTGCCCTATTTAACTTCCTTTACTGTATTTATCTATTTGATAATCTACCACTATGTGTATTATATGCTCATATTTTTCACACATTTTGGATAGTTTATTACCCCCTTTCTGTATATTTTATTTATGATAGGTTGTGTTTCAAATTACCTTTCTCACCTTTCAGCAGCTTAACTTTAAAGCTATAATATCTAGTTTTGGTTCAATCTATCCATTTGTATCCAGTATCTATTTATCCTGAGTTTTATGTCTTCCGGGCGGCACAGTGGCACAGCGGTAGTGCTGCTGCCTTGCAGTTAGGAGACCTGGGTTCGCTTCCCGGGTCCTCCCTGCATGGAGTTTGCATGTTCTCCCTGTGTCTGTGTGGGTTTCCTCCGGGTGCTCTGGTTTCCTCCCACAGTCCAAAGACATGCAGGTTAGGTGCATTGGCGATCCTAAATTGTCCCTAGTGTGTGTGGCCTGCGGTGGGCTGGCACCCTGCCCGGGGTTTGTTTCCTGCCTTGTGCACTGGGATTGGCTCCAGCAGACCCCTGTGACCCTGTAGTTAGGATAAAGTGGGTTGGATAATGGATGGATTTATGTCTTCCATGTGAACCTTTTCTGAAAACACAGCTACTTTTATAATATTCACTGTGCCACTTTTTGGAAAACAATATTTCCCGGGGCCATTCTTTTTTTTATGTAGGGTCTGCATGAATCCGACAACCAAAGGGCTATTAATGAACACCAGTTTAAAGGTTTCCTTGTTTGGAAAAGCACATGTAAAGTTTCTTGCCTTGGAATGAAGCAGAGTTTTCCCAGAAGAATAAAGGTTACAAAGTCCTTACAGTTCATCTTTTCACTTCTGTGCAATATGACCTACATGCCGCCAGTTTGGAGGCACCAGTTAAACTAATACACACTGTACGTCTTTGGGATATTGAAGGAAAACAGGAATACTTTGGCAGCATATAAAGTCTACATAGACAGTGTTTGGGCTGGAAACTGAACAGAGTACTCCATGGTTTTTGTGGCAGGAACACTAACTGCTATGTTTCCATGTGCCTTCTGCATGTCTGAAATACTAAAAACTCTGTTACTTTAACGAGATACAAGAATGTTACTTTAACGAGATACAAGATTCATAATTTAAAATGTTATCAGCTTTGATGTTGAGCCAAATGTGATAACTGATTCTGACTTTATATCAAATCATTTCAATATATTATCATTTATGTTTAAAAGGTGTCACACACAAGCGATTAGGGGGCAGCCAAAGGGCTCGTTATGCCACGCGAACCTGCAAGACAGGTGAAAGGAACAGTCTACTCACCACTCTCTTTTTTCTCTCATAGGAAAGATGATCCACAAAAGAGCCCGGTACTGTGAGTTCACTTCCAGCCTTCCATTCAGATGGCCGGGCTACTTCCGCAGTTCCCAGTCATGTGCCGTCCTTCCATGATAACATCACTACCATCCCAGAATATCCCGCTCCTCCAGGCAGCCTCTGCGCGGTCCCCTCCTCCATAAATTCGCTGCCCGTTCATTAGATGGTAGCTTGTAGATGTTTACAGTGTTGATACTACTGTATAACCTTGCTCATCCTTCACTATACGGGGACGGATCCCCAAAACTTAACGTTGAGTTTGTGTATTCTTTTACAGTGGTGTAGTCGGCAGGATATTGTCCGAAGAATGTCTGAAGGACAAGACCTGAAGGTAGTATTGAACACCTTTATGACTGAGCTCTAGAGTCTAAAGTCGGAGATGGAAAGTACCCGGATTGAGCTTGCAGAGACCAAGACGCAGCTGGAGGCAGCTGAAGGAGGCCAGCACGGCCTCCGCCTTCTCAGTTAGTAATGCTGACCGAGCTGGACGACATTGAGTCTTACTTATTAATCTTTGAAAGGACAGCCTCTCGAAATCAATGACCAAGGGTGAATTGGGCCCACATTTTTGCGACATACTTGAAGGGGATGCGCAGTGGGCCTATCATGATCTCACTGAGGAGGAGGCCGCCAATTATGACCTCCTGCAGGCCGAAATATATAAGCGCTACCGCGTGATCTCCAGCCAGCAGGCGAGGGAGTGGTGACAGTGGAAGTTCGACCCCGAGTGCTCCGCAAGAACTCAGGCATTTGAGTACTGGGGCAAGCTCGGCCACTGGCTATGGCCGATATTAACAACACGCAGCAGGTGGTCGAACAGGTGGCCTGTGAAAGTCTAGTCCACGCCTTGCCCAATCACCTCACCCATCAGGTCCAGAGACATCCATACCTGCTGGAGGTCAGAGCGGCAGCTGGTGGTTACCCGACTTGGGGGGTCAGAGCGGTCTGTTTGCGGAGCTCGACAGGGATGCATCGCTACTCCTGAGCCCACTCGTCATGTCACTGAAGCTCCAGGAAGACCCAAAGAAAAAGGTCCCAGTCTACCCCGCGTGGGGACCTGGGACACATCATCACCACTTTCCCGTTGAATGTGGAACCAATGGACTGTACCTGGCTGAAAGGAGTGAGGTACTGTGCACTGTCTAATCCCCTGTCTATTCCAAGTACGGGAGTGGTGTTGGTAAATGGGCACAGGGTGCTGGCATTGTTAGATTCCGGGAGTAACATCTCTATTGTTGCTCACTGTTTTGTCTTACCGCGACAGTGGTTGGCTCAGAAAACGAGTGTAACGTGTATTCATGGGGAGACCAGATCTTATAAGTCCGCTAAGTGTTTTATAACCTGGGAGAGGGAACCTAAACAGATGTTGGTCACTATGTTACCCGAACGCCCCTATCCGGTTATACTGGGACGAGACTGGTCGGAAAACAAAAGTGATAAGCTCTTCAGCCCTCCCAATCCTAAGTTGGGTCTAGTTATGGTCTACCCTGGCTGTTCTCACGTTGTGTTTACCGGCAACTAGTAGTGACATTGAGACCTTGGAGACGGTCCTTCCCCCTGCAGACCTTGACCCGGAAGTACCTCTGGCCGGAAGTCCACGAGGCGACGTCGACCCTTTATTCGGCCTAGATTTCCAATTTCGCTCTATGCCAGCCACCATTAAATGTTAGCAGTGTAATGATGATTCCCTGAAGTTGGCCAGGAACGCAGTTATCTCCGTTGAGGGAAACCCCCTCGATATTTAGCGAAAACGTTTTGTTTTTCCTTTTGCTTTTTCTGATTTTGCCCCTGTTCTGGTTAAATTTGTTGTCCAATTCCTCTCTTCATTTCCTGGTCCACTTCACTTAAACAGTCTAGAGTAAAACTAGAGTAAAATGTTTGCATTGATTGACACTGTATGTAAATTCAATCTATACTAATAAAAGGCAAAGCCCTCACTGACTGACTGACTCACTCATCACTAATTCTCCAACTTCCCGTGTAGGTGGAAGGCTGAAATTTGGCAGGCTCATTCCTTACAGCTTACTTACAAAGGTTAGGCAGGTTTCATTTCGAAATTCAAAGCGTAACGGTCATAACTGGAACCTCTTTTTTGTCCATATACTGTAATGGACTGCAGCTCGCTGGCCGTGGGAGGCGGAGTTGCGTATCGCGTCATCATGCCTCCCACGTAATCACGTGAACTGACTGTGAACGCAGTACGTAGAAAACAAGGAAGAGCCCCAAAGAGCGCTGAAGAAGACATTCATTACACAATTGAGAAGGCAGCGAAACAATAAGAAGCAAGCGAGTGACGCATACAAGCATATTCATAAGTGCAGCTAAGGCGGAAACAAAGCACGGTGTAAACCGTAAGTTTAAATTAAGTTTGGCAAGATTGCTTTTCTCCTGTACAAACTATACGTTGCATTCTCAAAAGTAAGCTTGCACAACTTGGTCATATTACAACCGGAGTGCTGAACTGACAACGTGGTATACAAAGAGAACTATAACAATCGTAATAAACAAACAATAAAACAGCGGACAACCCGTGGATTAAATAAAAAGGCTGCTTCCTTGGCGAAGCAAGGAAAAAGGATGGCCTTATATGGCGTTCATTTATAAAACAGTGCAGAACCTGTGTAAAGACTGCTTCACAAAAAAACAGCAGAGCGCCTTATATGAGCAGGCAGTCAGCTAAAGAAGGGAATCAATAAATAACTATAATCGTAATAAATGAACAAAAAATAGCGGAGAATCCACGGATTACATAAAGGAAATGGGTACCTGAACAGAAAGTGAGTCTCAAATACCTACACAATAACTATAACAATCGTAATAAACGAACAATAAAACAATACAGAACCGCTAAGCAAGGAGAAAGGACAGCCTTATATGGCGTTCGTTTATAAAACAGCGGACAGGCTGTGTAAGCACTTTGAGCTACTTTTTGTATGAAAATGTGCTATATAAATAAATGTTGTTGTTGTTGTTAAAGGCAGCTTCACAAAAAAACAGATCCTTAACAAATTGTTATTAGTATATTTTCCTTCAATTTAAAAAGGTTTTCTTTTCTTCTTAATTAAAATTTAAAAGCAATACTTCACCGCTGCAAAGCACGGGACTTTGGCTATATGCGGTGAGTGTGTAAGCCTGATGAGCCCAGAATTAGGGCGAAACACGTGTCGCGTACTCTTTGCATTATTTAACAGTAAACTATTTTCAACCATTCTATGATCTGTTTCTCACAAATGAGGTCACCGTAGCGGATGTTAGCTGACTTGCTGGCCAACCACAAGCGTTACCTGGTAGGTAACCACCCATACAATCAGATTGTGATTCAGACTACGAATGCAGTGAATATATATATATATATATATATATATATATATATATATATATATATATATATATATATATATTTATATGTGAATGTATGTATGTATGTATATATGTATGTCTATATTTATATATATATGTGCATATGTATATATATGTGTATATATATATATGTAGATATGTATATATTTATATGTATATATATATATATGTACATATGTATATATATATGTAGATATGTAAATTTGTATATGTATATATATATGTATATGTGTATGTGTATATGTATGTATATATATATGTATATGTAGATATGTGTATATTTAGATATGTATATATATGTATATATGTCTGTGGTGGGTTGGCACCCTGCCCAGGATTGGTTCCTGCCTTGTGCCCTGTGTTGGCTGGGATTGGCTCCAGCAGACCCCCGTGACCCTGTGTTCGGATTCAGCGGGTTGGAAAATGGATGGATGGATGGATGGATGTATATATGTATATGTATATATATGTTTACATAACCTCTTTAACACACTACTTCTCCGCTGCAAAGCGCAGGTATTTTGCTAGTAGTTTATAAAATGAACCTCTATTCTTTGTTTCTCATTGTGCCGAGGAGTAATTAAAATATACAATGAACAGCTTTTCTCCTGCCTGATTATTGATTTGTCCTATTAGAGGATAAGTTGCTTTCATTAATTAAGATGTTGATTTCTACCACACAATCTGCCTTTATTTGGAGGCCAGATTGAGAGAACCAGCCAGTGCAACAACTGAGTTGTTGTTTGGGGAATTTGCAAGTTTTGGTTTATTTTTGGCATTTTCTGGTTGTGGATTTTTGCTTCTGTTATTGGATTTAGCTTGTGGATTTTGTATTGGGACTTATTTACCTTGGATTGCCTTTGTAGGCAAAAAAACGAATTGAAATGAAAAATAAATTTACTAATAGATACTTCAAAACCCTAAAACTCTAGAAATGATATTCAAAATAATTTTAATAGACGAAATAACTTCAGGAAGATCATGACATGGGACTGATTATATGTTAGGTAAGCACTTGCATCTGTCCATATACTGACAAATTAGCTAAGAAAATCATTGCAGATCTATAATAATAAAAGGCAAAGCCCTCACTGACTGACTGACTGACTCACTGACTCACTCATCACTAATTCTCCAACTTCCCGTGTAGGTGGAAGGCTGAAATTTGGCAGGCTCATTCCTTACAGCTTACTTACAAAAGTTAGGCAGGTTTCATTTCGAAATTCAAAGCGTAATGGTCATAACTGGAACATATTTTTTGTCCATACACTGTAATGGAGGAGGCGGAGTCACGTATCGCGTCATCACGCCTCCTACGTAATCACGTGAACTAAAAACAAGGAAGACATTTACAGCACGAGTCACACGTGGGAACGAAGGTAAATGACGTTAATTTTTGACTGTCTTTTAATACTGTGTAAGCATACATATTAACACATGTGCAATTAAACGTGTGCATTTACGGGGTGATTTCTCAGGCTTAAAAGCTCGCCTTTTACTAAAAAGGTAAATGCAAAACTATTTTCAATCACTTTATTGAAACGCTCCCGTTAAGGATTGCAATAACATATTCGCGAGATAAAAGAACGAAGTAGGGGGAAATGGAGGAACAGCCGCAAACAGCGAAGAGCAAAAATTAATTAAACAATTGAGAACGGAGCGAGTTAAGCATACAAGCATGTTCATAAGGGAAACAAAGCACGGTGTAAAACGTAAGTTTCAATTAAGTTTATAGAAACGCTCCCCGCTGCGGATTGCAATAACATATTCGCGAGATAAAAGTTTAATGAGAAGACACGAGGTATAAATGAACCACACGCCGTGGCGCAACGTTAGGGGCAACAGTTTCAACCATTCTATGATCTGCTTCTCGCAACTGAAAGACGGCACATGGCGGATGTTAGCCGACTTGCTGACCGCAACGTTAGGGGCTTCAACTATGGCGCTGACGCCACATCTCAGTGCCAACACTTTGCAGACTGTACTTAAAAGACACGCCCTCCTCACTGGACAGTTAAAAACACCAATCAAACTAACGATGACATCAAGTATTACCCAATCAAAAGTAGGAAAGGAGGCATCTTCATAAAATGCGTGTGGGATGATTTGCATGAGACGCTGCTTTAAAAAAAAAAATGATAAAAAAAATACGGGATAAATCACGTCCAGTATTGATTCAAAACGGGACGCGCAATTTCATTCTCAAACGCGGCACGATTCCGTATTTTAAAGGACGGGTGGCAACCCTACAGTGCCAGGTAACCACCCATACAATCACATTGTGATTCAGACTAGGAATGCAATGAATGTAATTACCCCGATCTACATACAAGGCGAAAGTCTTGCAACATTCAAAGATGATGGTTTGGGATAAGTACACCATACAACATAAAAGAGCTTATGAAGCCTTGAACCGAAAAAAGCAAGATCTCAGAGATCGTAAAAAAAAAAATAGGAGGCGATGTCGTTTTACTCGCTGTAGATTTTAGTCAAACATTACCAGTTATTCCACGAGGGAGACCAGCAGATGAACTCAACGCGTGTTTAAAATCCATGCTTCTCCCACGCTCGGTTATATGTCGCGTGTTCTCGGGTAGGTGCACCAAAAAATGTATACATTTAAGCATGTAATGGGCAAACAAAAAATGAGGTATACCCGAAGGCACTGCAGTAGTACTTAATGTAACTTTACTTCTTAAATGTTAATGTTTTACTGTTTAATAATTTATACGCTTCTTATATGTTGTTCAAATTCTTTTATCAAAATACCACTGACAGCGCAATGCACGATAACATGGAGTGAATACACCATACGCATCCGCCCACGGCTGCCCTGCTGTGCGCAGATAGGAGTTGATTCTACAATAAAATAAAATAAAGATAAAAAGACTAAAACAATCATCACCCATAAAGCGTGTGTGTGTGTATATATGTGTATATATATATGTTGATATGTGGATGTGTATATGTATATATATATATATATATATATATATGTACATATGTATATATATGTGTATATGTATATATATGTTTATATGTGTGTGTGTGTATTTTATATATATACAACACAATTACATTGACAATCATGTTACGTTATTTTTAAAATGTTTCCTTTTTTTTTCATAACCTCTTTAACACACTACTTCTCCGCTGCGAAGCGCGGGTATTTTGCTAGTTCATCAATAAGACATTCATACTTAGCTCCTAATTTTCAGGTTAGCACTGGATATAGCAGGGCGTCTAGCTCTGTATGCAATTCTCTTTGTCTCCTTGTCACTGCTCAAAGTCGCACGTGACTCAGTAACATGATTTGCAACTCCTAAATGATTTTTTATCTAATTTTTCTTGCCAGTTGAGATGTGATTCATAAACTTTACAGGTGGTAGTGTTGGAGCTTCTTTTAGTACACTTGTGGTCAGATATTTGAAAGTTATACAAAAATGTTCAAATTCCTAAAACAAATTAATAACTAGAAAGCAACTTAAAGCTTTCACAGTTGACTTTGCCAGAGGAATAGTTAAGTTCAACCACATTTGTTAAGGAAATCCATTTTCATGATGTCAGTTTCAAATCTTAACACGTCCACTTAACGTCACATCATGCACTACAAATGTAAAATGCAAATAAACATGGAACACAATAAAGTAAAATAGCAATCCAGAAAATGTTTTTGAAATATAACAATACTCACATGGATTTTATAATTTTTTGCTTTATTTATAACTTTTTTTATCACTCAGGTGCTCATAGCTTTAAAAGCCAAATACAATCAGTAATAACATAATCAAAGCAAAACAGTAAAGAGTTAAAAATAAATGGAAATATTTGGAGTACCGTCTGCAATGTTAGAAACATTAACAGTCATTCATGTTTTTCAACAAAAGATTAAAATAAAATAAATGCATGTAGATATTTTCTCAACAACCTCTCATCAGCTCTTGCAGAATTTGGCCAAAAGAAACCCTTGCTGGTCATTTTGACAGAATCGTTCACACACACAGTACATTTTTTAAAAGCTGAAGCTGTGTGCTTGAAGTTTGCAGCTGTATGGTACCGTATGGCTGAAGCTGGCTGGATGGCTGCCCTGTTTGGTCTGATGTATTTGCATTTGTTAGACATACATCTGAAGTTGACTGTTTCAGGCAGTATAGAATAAAGACAGACAAAGAAGATGCAATCAAATCCATCTGATTCATCTGAACTGAGAATGTCACAGTAATGCACTGGGTAAATTTGCCTTTTCATAGTCTTTAATTTTTCAAGATAGAATTTACCCCTTGTGCTAATGTAGCCCTTCATTTCATAATCCAAAGCCATGTTGTCACTTTCCCCCAAACCTAAAAGTCTGATTCATGATTTATGAATGCTGCTAACAGTTTAGGGTTTAGACTTAGAAAGTGACCCAGTATGTATTTGCTTCAACTAAACCATCAAGCATTGTGTTTCTGACTTCCTAATTAGACAAATATCAACCTTCATAGCATGCAAAAGTCAAAACCTTGAACATACAGTATTTTCATGCTGAACCATTCATGTGGCTCATGCAGCATTGTGCAAATACCACTGAAGATTGTTTCTATAAAGATTGTCAAAAGGTAACATGTTCAGGACATAAAAGTGGTTGAGGTGGTAATCTGGGTAAATAAACAAAAGGCAGCCATACTATTGGATGTTCTTGGTGCTAGCGTGATCAGATATTTCCAGTGGACATGAAATTAGAGGGGTGAGATTAGACATGCAATAGAATTTGTGATCACATCCCAGCATACTAAAACTGCAAGGCAAGCCCAAAGGTAAATGGTGTTTTCTTCTAGATTTGGACAAAAATTATGATGAAATAGAAGCCGACAATGTATTCATGGCAGAAAAACAAAAGCTTCATGGTTAAACCCTGTGGTTTTCTGAGAGCTCACCATCTATGGCCCTATAGTTCATTAGCTTCAGAAGATATCATTTGTGTAGTTCTATCATAATACCACACACATTCTAGGTCAGTATTACAATGTTTTTCTAAAATGCCAGTCAATATACTTTTTTTTTTTTTTAAAGAATTCCACCTAACTCATGCATAACTTACTCCCAGAAATCATGTGTGATATACTTATAAGAATATTTACAGGCAATAGAACTGCAGTGTGCTGACATCCCACCAGTGAGAATTCTCAGCCTTGACTCATCCTTCGGAACAGAAAATGTTAAGGTTTTTATTGGGAGGGAGGACATACCTGTTGTCCATTTTCCATCATGTTATATTAGTATGGTAGATCATAGGTTTAAGGTAGCCTCATAACTCTTTTTGTACCAGGTCTGTGCTACATATTCACTGTCTACTTGGTTGCATCTCGTTAGGCATAACTAACAGAAAACAAAATCAGTAATGCAGTTAAGTTAGCATTTGATGTATTTGTTCAGTAATAGCTGCTTGTCATGAACTCAGCATCCTTTCCATGGCTGAAATCGCTCAAAGATTTCATTTTTCAGATGGATACTATTACTGTTTAGGATTAGCTGTGTGCTTTTGTTCCACTCTGGTAGAACAGAGGGAAAGCAGTATTTACAGATATTAGAAGGGATAAAAGAATTAAACCACTTCTATAATATGGAAGTTTTGGGGTTAAGTTGCCTTTGGATTTCCTGACTAAATTGAAATGATATAGGCTATAGTATTATCTATATTACTAAACGAAGGTTGTATATATGCACGGATGCCAGATGCCAGAAGCCAGCAGTGCCAAAAGCGCACAGCGCCTCAGCGCCCCAGAGTCACACTCAGTGGCTTCCCAGAGTCAGTAGGTGGCACCCAAACAACACAACACAACCTGTAAACTAAACTTGAGGTAAAGCGTGCACGCCAGGTTGTATATATGTACGGGTGCCAGAGGCCAGAAGCAAGCCGTGCACAGTACAACTGCCACATATACAACTTTAGTTTAGTAATTTAGACCTCCAAGCCCGGATCTGCCGCCATGGTCACTTCAGCACGCGAATCCGCCGCCATCAGCAAACGACTTCTAGCTAATGATACAGCCATAGAAAAACAAACAGAAACTGATTGCCATTCTTGGATTTGCAATTCTTTCGAGAATCGGGGGTTTGCTGGTAAAATTATAAGAGACAATGAAGATTTATTTTCATTTGACACCCATCCATTCATCCAATATCAAACCCTCCAACTCCTTAAATATAGTGAGAACAGTCAAACACTGAAGGTTAGATAAGACACAAATTTATGGCTTGGGCCATAAAAGATAAGTTAGGTAATGCAGGCATCAAGACATTTGGGAAAGAGGACACCATGATGACAACTATCACATCTCTGTGTTTCCTGCAAGTCACCACAATGTGTTTAGCCACTTGAGCTTCAGAAACAAGGTTAAATGATTGTTCCTCAAGCAACAGCCTCTGTAGCTGTTGTAGGAATGGCATTAAAAAAGTATTGTCCTCTGATGATCTCCTTCCGACAATACAGCATGAAGCAGGTCTGTGACACTTGGAATGTGCAAGGTGGGGATAAGGTTGTGATATGAATCCAAGCAGAAGCTCATCTGACCTGCCATCCCTTTTTAGTCCCTTGGACAGCCTCCTGATTCACTAAAAAAAAGAATCACATAAATCATTATCCACAATATTCACATTCACTATTACAAGAAAATAGACATCTTTCTTTGCAAAAACCAAGTCCCTTCAACTTCAGAGATTTACTTATCTAAATAAATTGTGAAGTCACATTACATGAATTATCTATTTAGTGGTGATCACTGTGAAAAGCACTATATAAAATATTTATTAATTGATTACTTCTTTCATTGACTTAAAATAGGAACTGATCATTAATCATTTACAGGAGCAAAGAAGTGCAACTTATTGTTAATGCTGTCTTAGAAGAAAAAACAAGAACAAGGGTGGAACGTGCAGTATATGTACCCTGGAATTTACAAAGTTAGCTGAAAATTCAACTTTTATTCTGATATCACAGTTATCAAACATTGGATTTGTTTGTGCATCTTATCTCAGACAGCTGCCTCGCTGTCTGCCATGTTGTTAGCCTGGCCATGTCTATGTCAGTGACTGCACAGAATTGGATTGATGCTAAACCTGCTAGAAGTGGTGACAACAGACTTCTCTTGACAAACTGTAAGGTCATTCTTCTTAATCTCAACTGCAGTATTTGTAGCTTATACAAAATATACTTTTTTTAAATGTCTGGTATAGTTTTTATCACAACAGGGTCTTTTATGTCTATCTCTTTTCAACTTGTACAGTCTCATTATAGTGACCTGCGAGAGATCTGCTCTGATCATGTCTGACTCATGTTAACCAACCAAGAGTTATATTTTTGTTTAAAAAGCTTTTTATTTCTGTCTGATTGGAAAGTTTTATAAGTTTTACAGGCATTGAACTGGGGCACCTATAACTGTCCCATGTGACTGTGTGTGAGTGTGTATGTGTATATAAAGAGCGAGTCAAAATTATATTAACATTAATGGTACTGCTGTGTATATACTTATATACAATTTTTGTGGACAATACACATATATATATACTGTCATGCACATTCACATGGGAGACAGCTTAAGGACTCTAATAATGGTAATTACCCACCAAACCAGAGGTTGGCGCTGTTCTGTAATGCCTATTCTCTTCCTCCCTCTGCAGGATGGAAGATTGATGATCTCACCATCTCTGCCGTTATTTCCGTTGTTCATCCTCCTGGAACCATCCCTTCCTACCTGGGCTATATAAGACCAGATACACCACCATTTCGAGGCTACTTGTTCACTCCCATCTAAAAAGACTTTCTTGTGTTTTTTTTTCCTTTTGCTTTCATCCAGTTATACAGGGTTTACCACAGAGGTAAAAAAACCTTGCCCCTACTATATATACTATAGTATAGTCTTAAATGTACATATAGCTGAAATACCAGCAGCTCTCACTCTATTACCTTCTTTACTGGTTGCTGGGCCGGATCTAGTTTGGCTGCTGTCTGCACCCCAGGCCTTTCCTTTATTTGGAAACTCAGAACTTTCCCGGTAGTCCTTTACAGTAGGTACATTTTTGGCTGGGAGTGGTGGCCGGGATTGAGGTCCTGCATCAGAGCGCTGTGCAGCAATTGGTTTCTTGGAAGGAAAATTAGGGGGCTGTAGGTAGGAAGGGCTGGGCCCCTTGTTCTCTGAGACAGTTAAGGAGCGCATCCTGGGGCCAGGTATAGGGGGAGCCTTATCTGCTTCAGAACCTTGGGACCTCTGGCAATCTTGGGGTGCTGGTATCTCTTTACGGGCAGCAAATGAAGTATCCTGCTCTTTGCGGGCTGAATGCTTTTGCTTGTGTGACATGGCTCCATATAAGGGATTATCAAACATCTCTGGAGCCTTGCCATCTTCTGAAGTAGTGAGAGATTTCTGAGTACTGCAGTGGGAAGGAAAAAGAAAAAGAGAGATGATTATTTTAAATATCACAGTGAATGGATGTGTCTTTATGTAGCCCATGTGTACCTGAACTCTGTAGGTTTTCCAGGTGGGCGACTCACTGCCCCTTGATTGCTCTTTTTTGGGGAAAGTGGTGATCGGTTGGGAGGGGGTGAGCCTGCATGGCCCAAAACCCCTGGTGGACTTTGCTTTGGTGCCATATCATAAGTCCATGATCCCCCTGACAAAGCAGCATCTGGCGATCCCCCTGATTTCAAGCCCACTCCCATGTAGCTGGGATTGCTAATATCCATAGGGTTTTGAGGTAATCTGTAAGAAAAGAATATCATAAAAAAACTGTGATAGAGAAAACAATTAGCCAAACACCTCATAAATTTCGATTCACTTAACATGTCCAAAACAAAATCAAGCTGAGTTCTGAATCTCTTTAGGGTGCTATAACAACACTAATAGGCAACTTTTTATGTGTTTCTAAAGTTTTCTGTGATTATATTGTTTTAACATTTGTATAATCTTTACTGGGGCGGCACGGTGGTGCAGTGGGTAGCGCTGCTGCCTCGCAGTTGGGAGACCTGGGGACCTGGGTTCGCTTCCCAGGTCCTCCCTGCGTGGAGTTTGCATGTTCTCCCCGTGTCTGCGTGGGTTTCCTCCGGGCGCTCCGGTTTCCTCCCACAGTCCAAAGACATGCAGGTTAGGTGGATTGGCGATTCTAAATTGGCCCTAGTGTGTGCTTGGTGTGTGGGTGTGTTTGTGTGTGTCCTGTGGTGGGTTGGCACCCTGCCCGGGATTGGTTCCTGCCTTGTGCCCTGTGTTGGCTGGGATTGGCTCCAGCAGACCCCCGTGACCCTGTATTCGGATTCAGCGGGTTGGAAAGTGGATGGATGGATGGATAATCTTTACTATTAACAAACTTCAAAACTTCCCTATGTTCTCACTGAAAGAAATAAATGAAGTCCATTCTACATTTCCCTTCAAAATGTAAAAAATTTCAAATATGTCAATTCTTAATTTCCATTTGCTTTGCTTAATAGCTTCATCTCTTTTCTTCATTCCTCAAATCCGATAGATAGATAGATAGATAGATAGATAGATAGATAGATAGATAGATAGATAGATAGATAGATAGATAGATAGATAGATAGATAGATAGATAGATAGATAGATAGATAGATAGTGTGGCACCCGGTGGGGTTTTTCGCCCGGCCGGGATGCCCAGGAGGAGTGGAGGAGGGCTTGTGCCTCCTCCAGGACACGAGGGGGCGTCCTCCCTGGTTGCCTTGGGGACCACGGGTACAGAGCTTGGAAGCTCAACCCTGTAGGGGCCCGTGGATGCCTTGGGAGCCCTGGACCTCAGTACTTCCGCCACACCCAGAAGTGCTGAGGGGAAGAGGATTGGGGACACCCAGTGGACTTCCGGATACACCGACAGAGCTGCCGCCACACAGGGGTGTGGCTACAGAAGCCCTTAGGATGCACCTGGAGCCCATCCGGGGTGTATAAAAGGGGCCGCCTCCCTCCAATCAGGGGCAAGAGTCGGGTGGAAGAGGACGAAGCTTGGTGGAGAGGAGTGGAGGTGGACCAGAGACTAATAAGGCATTGTGTTGTGGCCAGGACTTAAAGGGGTGATTGGTGCTTCGGCACTGGGTTTGTGCTCACGATAAGTGTAAATAGTAGTGTGTACAGAGAAAGAGTATGAAAACTATGAATGCTCAAGTCAAGTGTATTCTGCAATGCGCAGTTACTGGTTAATTAATAATTATTAATTAATAAACTTGTGCAATTCGTATTTTTTTATTTCTCTTCATGCAGTAAACAAGAAAATATATGTAGACTTGTAACAGAATGTAGCAGAATAGATTACATATAATATGCAAGATTTCAATTAACTCTGTGGAATGCCTTTTAATACATCACTGAGATTAAGTGTTAAAAATGTACCTTGTTATCTTTTTTAATTTTGGAATTTTCAAACTGGTTGCAAAGAATTAGAAAGGAGGGTGAAGGTAAGAGAAGGCTACAAATTATGGACATTACATACAACAGGTAGTTCACACCTAGACTCCCATTGCTATTAAACTGTGATACTTTGGTGAACTTAACAAAGTTTTGATAAAGGCTAATGTGGCTGTGTCCTTAAAAACACAAATTTTGTGAGTTATGGATTATGGATGAAATTCAATTAATTCATCCATTTTCATACCCCCTTAACCTAAAAGTAGGGTCAATACTAGGGTAATTTAGAACTGGCAGTCAACTTAACATGCATGAGTTTAGAATGCTTGAAAGAATATTGGAGCATCATCAATGAATGCCACACAGAGAAAATGTGCAAATGCCACACAGACAACATCTGAGCATGATGTTTAAACCCATTCTTTTGGAGCTGTGAAAGAACGCTAGTAAAGACTGTACCACCATGCAACCCTCACAAGAACAAGTACAATATTATTTATAAGCAATAAAATCATCTATTTCTAAACACCCATGTTTCTTTGCTTCCCTTTGTTCACAAACACAATCAAGTTTCTGCATATGTTTAAAATTATATTTGTTTATTTTACCAGATTAAGATATATTAATTTTTTTAAGTAATATTAAACTGCACAGCCCCAGGTCAGACTCCCTCATGATATTTTACTTCCTACTATATGTTAAAACTTTACATTTGTTTCCATTAAATGTGACTTGTCATATAATGTCTTATCTATGAATTATGTCAGTAATTAGTTAACATATTCATGGGCATTGTTATGATTATATTTGATCGATTAATTGATTTTAAATCTTTTCTAGCTTGTTATGATGTTTTCCTTCTCTTCAGGAGGTTTTATTTTAAGACAGTTAATTGTTTCTCTCATCTTATTTTTGTTATTACATGAAGCCATTTTCTGTAAATGCCATTGTTTTGTGGTTTATTTGTGTCATGGACTAGGAGTCCCAAGTACTAAAGAGTTCCAAAGCACCTTAGAAGGAAACCCATCAAATCTGGTTAACAACAAGGGCAAACAAGAATCTTTACATATAAAAATATTTATTCTTCACAAGAAAAATGCTCTGAAGCTCTGAAGAGCACAAAAGGCATAAAATGCTTGTTAAAGGCAACTCCAAATTTAAACAGCGTCCCAATACAAATTCCCCAGCATAGTCGAAAAAAAGCAATACGTCAAAAAAATCCAGTGGATCATTAAGCACAAACAAAACACAAGAATTCACCACTCTGAAGCACATTCACAATGAACTGCCCGTGGAAGACTCTCAAGATTTATAGAACAGATGGCAGTTCCTGGTGGTTATTGGCAGGTGGACCACCCCAAAACACATGAAACATAAGAAAGGAAGCTTATATACATAAACAAAACCAAAAATAAAGAATGATGCACATAATCAACACAAATCAAAGACAAAAGGCATAAAACATGGATTTGAACCCATGACAGTGGAGGAGCCCTGGCTGAGACATGGCAATTTGTTGATGAATGCTGTCTTGTTGCCATACTGGTTACAGCCAGAAGTGAGCAGCATATGACATCATCATCACAACGGTTTAAAAGTTAGCATTGTGCACCTCCTGGTTGTTCAACATAGTGGATGCTAGTAAACCTTTCTTGACTGCATTTTTCAATATAGTTTTTCGTCTTCATTACTGGCTTTTTGCCTTCTATTTGGTTTTTGTGATTTGTCTGGGATGTTTTGATTTTATGATATTCTAGTTTTGTACTGCCATGACAAGGAGGCAGTAATCATTAAAAACAGGACCACAAGGCACTCTTGTGAACAAGCAAAGGTCAAAATCAAGAAAAATCAGAATCAACCAAAATACCAAACCAAAGGCAAAACTCTTACTTGTAGTCAAAGTACAAAGTGTTATTCTAGCAATACTAGCAAAAATATTTTGAGATGTGAACAGAAAAAGAGACAAAATCTGGAAGCCAAAAAAAGGTAAATACTGGAAGGACAGCCACAAAGTCACTAAAGCCAAAGCTTGACACAAAATCATAGTCAAAATATCAGACATGAAACAAAAAATTGGAGTTTCAAAGAAATTAATAGTTTTGAAAAGCAAGAAGGGTGTTTTGTATCCATTAGCTCAGGTAAGAAAAAATCCCTAGGGTTAGCTTTAAACTCATTGCATCTCTGACAACGGGGAACAACAATGCTACCCTAACAATGAGAGCACAATTTAGCACCGGATGCAAATAAAACAAAATGGTGGCTAAGGACATTAAAGTATCCTGTTTTCTTGACTTGTACCAGTATCAATCACAGTGGCATCTGTTTAAACTGTGCAGAAAATCCACAGAGATGCCTCAAGCTGCACTGATTATTTCATCACCTATGAAGAGATGGGCATCTAGGACTAAAATTGGTTTAAAGCCTGGGAAAGGAAGAGATGCCGATGCTTCAAGCTGTATCTGATTACTTTACAACCTGAACAGGTACATAAGGCAGTGACTTCAAAGTAGACAATCCCAAAAGCAAAGCATTCCCAGGATGAAATCCAAAAGCAAAGTCAAAAAAGATCAGAAGTCACAAAAAATTCAGACTAAAACAAAAACACAAGAATGATCACAAATCCAATTGAACTCACCACACCATGGGTGCATTCACAATGAACTGCAAGGCACTATGGGTTGTCTTCAGCCTTTAAAGTGCTGAGGGCAGTCCCTTGATGATGACAGACAGGTGGTCCAGCCTCTTGAGCAACCACCCACAAAACACATGAAACACGACAGAATACACATTGACATAAAGAAACTAAATAATCAGAAGTGTTAGCATAGAATATAAACACAATAAACATAAAAACAGCATTTAAATCCCAGCCATGCTGGCAGAAATAACACACACAATAAGCAATCAATCATCGAAATCTCACAGACTCACCAACACCTCAAGCACATTCAATGAACTGAAAGTGTCTGCTTGTTTCCTCAGCCTATATAGGGTTGATGGCAAACTGTTGATGAAGATAGACAGGTGGCCCCGCCCCTTGGGAAACCACCCACAAAATACAAAGAACATAACAAAACAAGCATAGACACATAGAAATTAAATAAAATAGAAAACTAATAAGAAGCAAAGAATAATGTAAATAATTAACAAAAGGAACACCATTAACATAAAAAGTATCACAAATGGACAAAACCAAAAAATGGAATTTAAACACCAGACAGTGAGTAGACTTGGATGAAATATAACACATGTGGGGCTCAATCAGGCACATTAAAAAAAGGATGGACGCTGTAGCAGAAACCTATGAACGAGGTATCCATTTAGTTGTATTCTAATTACTTATTCTATATAATATTCAGAAACAAGGTGCAGTGCCTAGCTTTCTTACCTCACAGCTTCAGGGGCTCAGGTTTATTTCTTAGCCTTGTTACAGTTGCCTTGTTCGTGTGGGTTGATTGCTCTCTGTGACTGTGTTCACTGAAATACAAGGGCTCTTTGCAGGACTGATTACCACCCTAGGCCCATGATAGAGGGTACATCACATATTCAAGGGCACCAGTGGAATTTAAGGAGAAGTGCATTTGACACTGAAGCCAGAAAGCACTTCTTTATGCAGAAAGCTTTGGAAATCTGGTACAAAGTACTGAGATATGTAGTTGAAGCCGAAACCCTGAGAACCTTTGAAAAGTATCTGAATGAGATATTTGGATGGATTAGCTATTAGGTAAACAAACGAGCTTGAAGGACTGAATTGTCTCCTCTCATTTGTCAAATTTATTATGTCCTTCTTATGTTTTATAGACATTGACATAATATATTTCTAAAAGATATTTGTGAGCAAAGTTGCTTGCATGCTGCCAACCAGCAGACTAGGACATGAGAAAATATATTGAGCAAGTACCATGGAGGACACATGTGCATACCAGCTGGACGAGTAAACATCTTTTTGCCCGGATGGAGGGATATAAAGGATGGACTAGAGGAAGTCGGAGGACAGGAGCAGTTCCATCTCCCATACGACAGGTGGCAGTAGTCCTCTTGAGGCATCCCAGTTTGGACACCCACAGGGGTACATGGTAGTTGGAATCCAGAGCCCTGTCAGGGTTCATGGGTGCTGTTAGTAGGGAAGACTTCCACATGCCCCAGAAGTACATTCAAGAGAACACCCTATGGCACCAGAAACATTCCTTGGTGCAACTTATAAGAAGTCCGCCACCTCACCTGGATGAGTCAGAGTCATGAGAAAGCAGGCAACACTCAACAGGAGGAGCAGAACAAGAAAGAAACAAAGACAATTCACTTGCCTATAGTTGTGGTTTGGTTGTTTTTGCAAACTTGTTGATTTCTATTGTGTAATAAAATCCTTATTTGAACCCAGGACTGTGTTGAGTATTATTGTGTCTGAGGTTTGGTACTTAGTGGCACCTGCTTGTGGTCACCACAGTAATGCTTATAACACACATGTAACAGTGAGGAGCTAGCAATATAGTGACAGAACATTGTTAAAATGTTTATTGCATATTGCTTATGTAGTGAATAATTTGAGATGCTGTTATCACAGAAGTACAATATGTGATGAAGATATACTTTTCGAAATGCACTATAAACATGGCACCACCTTTCTGCAATTACTATTGTTAATATAGTTCAGGTAGTTAAAAATAATCAGAGTAAGAATTCCCAGAGAAAAATACACTTTCAAAGTTCAGAAATGTCTAGATGACATAGTCAGCATCAACAAATATCAAAAATAAATATAGCATAAAAGAATATTCACAGCTTTCTTACTGATTGCAAAGGTGATTGCAAACTGGAAATGAAATGGATTTTGAAATTAAATAATAATTTTGCTTAAACGTATTGAAGGTTGTGAAAGTAACAAGTAACAACAGAGCACACTAGTTATTTGATTCTTGCATCTTTTAATTGCACTGGAAATCCTTGAACTGTCATCTTATAATTAGACAACTGAGCTCTGTCACTGGTATTAAAATTGCATGGTTTATGTATTCATGTACTAAGTTAACCAGTACGCAAGAAAATGACATAAAATATGACAACTATAAAGAAAATTGTATTTTTAGACTTGCAGAATAGTGTGTCCATGTTAACATATTTTAGTATTAAAATAGTATAAAAACTAATAAAATCAAACCAAAATTTGTTAAAAAACTAAAACTAAGAAAAGAATGATAAAGTAAATAACAACTAAAACTATAAAACAATGAAAAACTAAAACTTATTAAACACTAAAAATTGAATGAAAAATGAAATAAAACCTAAAACTAAAAAAATGCTGTCTCAAGGAGTTCTGTGGTTGCATTTATTTTTGTTTTGGTGAATTTTTGAATATGATTCATTTTGAATCCTATCTCTCACACTGCCATTATTGTTGTGCAGTTGCTAGGCTTATCAACCAGAGGTGTCTGTTGTGTCTTTTCCATGATGGGATAAAAGTTGGTGTCACACTTTCTGAATTGTGTGAGTTTGCAAATCCTAAGAAAGAACTTTGTACTACTTATTACAGATATTAGGTTGATCTTCCGGATTTGAATCTACTTTGTTACCTGACTTTGATTCTCGTCTCTCGCTTTGAATTAATCTCCTTTCGGACTCTTAATATTCCTCACTGTATCTTTATTTAATCTGATTTTTGTGTCATCTTTTGGGACCTGTTTAATTCTCATTTTCTAACTTACTGGTGTTTACTTTAGTTTGCTTTTCTTACTCCCCATATCCTGATCTTTAATTAAAGGCCGTTTTTTTACTGCTCCTATATACACAGTCATTACAACAGTAACAAAACCAGATCACTATAAACAAAATGGCCGCCACACTCAAAAATCAAGTACAAAGTGGCTATGCCCACAAATAACAAAATGGAGGTGAAATGTAAAATAAGCATAACAGTAAAAAATACTAACATCATGTAAATAATCAAAATTAATTCAGTGGTTATAAAAAATAACAACTAGAGTGCAAAAAAAATCACAACAGGCATTTCATCTGCTGAACACTTATTAACTTGTCCTAATTGGTTGCCTCAATGCCAGAATTAGGCATGTTCTTATCCAGCTAATATTAACATGATTTACAAATATTATTAGCTTAAATTCTGCATTTTTACATCATTTACATACATTACATTTACAGAAACAGCTCCAATTCTTTTAATCAAATTGCCCAACACAAGGGAAGAATACAGGGGAAAACTGTGGTAAATACGCAGTAAAATAATAAAATGTGTGACCTTTTTAAGACACTTTACACAGGTTTTGAACATCTGTCTACCATGTAGAGCAGTTTGTTGGCCACAAATCCCTCCCAAACTCAACTACTGTCTCTCATACTCCCTTCACTCTTGTCTAGGTCTGATTTTGTACTTTTTAGACCGTCACAGGTGGAAACGTCATCCACACATGCCTCAATGGTTCAGGACAAATCTCCGCCTCTTGATCCTCCCTCCCAAATTAATTTTCAATTTTTTAAAGGAAGGAATGGAATGATGACTCCCTTAAATTTGAAAAAAAATGCAGTTGTTCTCGTTAATGGCCAACGCACGCATCAGTCCATGCCACAAGGACCTCACTTCGTAATAGAGAATGACTTATTATATCGGGTCACCGAGCAGGAGGGGGAGGTCTGGAAATTGTTGTTAATCCCACGAACCTTCTAGCGGAAGGTTTGTGAATTGGCACATTCTCACCTCCTTGGAGGCCATTTAGGCACCAAAAAAACCTTAGAGCGGATTAAGCTCAGATTTTATTGGCTGGGAATTAATAAGGATGTTCGCCATTTTTGTACTTCTTGTCCGGAGTGTCAATTATGTCAAATTCCTTGGAGGGACCGTGCTCCTCTCGTTCCCCTTCCCCTAACTGACGTTCCCTTTGAAAGAATAGGGGTTGATATAGTGGGACCCTTAGAGCCCTCAGCCCGAGGACACAAACATATATTAGTCCTCATGGATTATGCAACCTGATACCCGGAAGCTGTTCCTTTGTGCTCAGCTACATCTAAAGCAATCACACGGGAACTAGTAGGGGTCTTTGCGCGAGGCGGCATCCCTAAAGAAGTCCTAACAGACCAAGGGACGCCTTTTACCTCGTAAACGTTTAGGGAAACGGCCAAATTACTGAAAATAAAGCACTTAAAGACCGTGGTGTTTCATCCTCAAACCAACGGTCTAGTAGAGAGGTTTAACCAGTCTCTCAAGCAGATGCTTCGCAAAGTGGTCAGCGGGGATGGGAGGAATTGGAATCAACTCCTGCCGCTCGTTCTATTTGCATACCGGGAAGTCCCACAAGCCTCTGCATGGTTCTTACCTTTTGAATTATTATACAGTCGACAACCCTGGGGTATATTAGATATTTTGAAAGAAGGTTGGGAAGGAGAGGCTCTTCCCTCTACAAATATATTGGAATATATTGTGCAATTACGTGATAGATTTGTAAAAATTCGGCCTATTCTAAAAGTCATATGGAAGAGGCGCAAGCAGCACAGGCCCATTATTATGATTGTGGCACAATGCTCTGAAAATTCCACCCGGGGGATCGTGTCATGGTGTTGGTTCCCACCACCCATTCTAAATTACTCGCCCATTGGCAAGGCCCTTATGAAATTAAGGAGAGGAAAGGACTTGTCGACTATTTGGTGAAACAACCCAATCGTCGACCAAGCGAGCGGATTTACCATGTGAACTTGCTGAAGCCATGGAAGGAGAGGGATCCCAATCCCTCCTCCGCTCAGCCATGCTCATTCTTTGCTCTAATAGACACCCTTAATTTCGGTGAGGAATTAACTTTCAGACAGAGATTGGAGCTGGAGTCAGCTATCCTGTCTGTTCCAGTGGTGGTGAGTGAGAAACCCGGAAGGACCTCTCTGATTGCGCATGACATAGTGACTGAGCCTGGAGTTATCATCCCAGAGGCAAAGAAAGTCGAAGTGGAGCTTGAAATCAAGTGAATGCTGGAACTAGGAGTGATAGAGGAAAGTTTTAGTCCCTGGTCCAGTCCAGTCATCTTGGCTAATAAGCCTGATAGCAGTTGGAGGTTTTGGCTTAACCAAGTCTCCCAATTTCATGCTTATCCTATGCCTCGCATGGACAACCTCCTCGAAAGGCTGGGCCAAGCAAGGTTCTTGACCACACTTGACATGACTAAGGGGTACTGGCAGATCTATTTAATGGATTCCGCAAAGGTGAAGACAGCGTTTAGCACCCCTAGCAGACACTGGCAGTATTGTGTCCTTCCATTCAGGTTACATGGGGCTCCTGCAACTTTCCAGCGTCTGGTGGACAAAGTCCTTCGTCCCCATAATGCGTATAGTGCTGCCTATCTGGATGACATTGTCATCTATTCCAGCACATGGAAGCAACACATACAGCAGGTCAGAGTGGTGTTGCGGACACTAGGATTAGCTGGGCTCCGAATCAGTCCAAAGAAATGTTTCTTTGGACTGAAAGAAGCTAAATATTTGGGCTACCTGGTGGGTCGGGGCACCGTGAAGCCACAGTGTTCAAAAATAGATGCCATTTTTAAAATGGTCCTGTCCGCGAACCAAGCAGCAAGTCCAAGCATTTCTCAGATTAGCTGGGTACTACCGCCGGTTTTCTGAGAGAGCGGCACCCTTGACTGATTTTCCGAAGAAAAGTGCTCCTAACAACGTGGTGTGGACTAGCAAGACGGAAGCTGTGTTCTGTGACTTAAAACAGGCTCTTACTTCAGCACCAGTGTTAATCGCTCCTAATTTTTCTCTCCCATTCATTCTCCAGACGGATGCTTCAGACACAGGCCTCGGTACAATTTTGAGTCAAAGTGTCATGTACCTGAGCCGGAAACTTCTGGGTTGAGAGACCAGGTACGCGGCGGTGGAAAGGGAAGCCCTGGCGATTAAATTGGCGATTACGCAGTTGAGGTACTACCTCTTGGGCCGACAGTTCACTCTAGTGTTGGATCATGCTTCTTTATAGTGGATGGCCATTCACAAAGAGATGAATCCACGGGTCACTAGGTGGTTTCTTGACCTACAACCTTACAAATTTTCGCTCATTCATCGTAAGGGCTCTCTTCATACCAACACTGATGCCCTCTCTCATGCTCATGACCTCTTGGTGCAGGTCGCACCAAGGGGGGGGGGGGGGCTTGTCACACACGTGTGAGTAGGAGGCAGCTGAAGGGCTTAAGTAATGGTAATACCACATCTGATCAGGGGGCAGCGGGGTGCACTAACTGTCTTTCTCAGTTCCCTGCAGACCTTTCCCGAGAAATCCTGCCAGGTTCAGGTACCTCAGAAGACGTCACTTCTGGGTCCGGGCCCTTCGATGACATCACTTCCAGTCCAGACCATGTCACTTCCTGGCCCCAGCCCTCTGACGACGTCACTTCCGGGCCCCGGCCCTTCGACAACGTCACTTCCAGGCCATGGCCCTTCAATGATGTCACTTCCGGTCCAGACGAAGTCACTTCCAGGTCCGTCCCCTTCAATGACGTCACTTCCTATATGAGCCTTTAAAGCTGCCATCTTACCACCAAGGAATCAGTTCTGTTTTGGAATCAGTATTGTGAACATCTCTGTCAAACTCAAAACCTTTTGCAGCCAGGCATATTATATGGGTGGCTACCCCAAACCTTTTTATGATTTCTGGTCTGTATAGTGCTTTTATTTTAACTACAAACATCTTTCAATACAGGAATCAGTGGGCATTTTTGACATAGGCTGACAAAGTGAGTTATTACTCAGGTTGGAGTGCTAGTGTCTAACAGTAACAAGGTGGTATTGGTAAAAAGAACAATCCGCAAAATATAATTTCTTGCAATGTAGAGGAAATTGGCCTATTTTTTTATTTAACTTGTAAACCCATATCTACAAAGCTTAGGAAATACAATAACCACAAAGCAGTAATTGAGTCTCACCTGATCGCTTGCTGTAAACTTTGGATTGGATCATATTTGTTGGACTTTAGCTTAGAGGTTGCATCATCTGCTTCAACTTTCACAAAATCTGAGCAAAAAAAGAGAATGTATGATGAGATACAACTTTGTCCTATTTATGACCCAAATGCTTTCTGAAACTCTTTTAAATCAAGTTTTCCTGGAAACTGCAAAATGGAAATCACCTCCTTCACCAAGCAAGGACTCTTGAATTAGTGTTCCCAAAACCATAATGTGTGCAAGCCCATATAAAAGCAGAGACCCCCTAAACCTATCAAATTATTTGATGCCCCCCAAAGATGAGGCCTACTCTCTTGAACGTCTGCGACATGGTTCCAACACAACAAATATTTATGTTCACCCTTAGGCCCCCTCACCTTGGCAACATATAAAGAGTCACATTGTCAAATTTAGTCAAATATTTACCATTCAACAGTGATTGATAGCTTTCAGATTCTTCATTATAGATTAGTTGTTTTGTACCCCCTCTCTTTTTAGATTGCCTGCTCTGTTCTGTCTGCGGTAGGTTGGCGCCCTGCCCGGGATTGGTTCCCTGCCTTGCGCCCTGTGTTGGCTGGGATTGGCTCCAGCAGACCCCCATGACCCTGTGTTCGGATTCAGCGGGTTGGAAAATGGATGGATGGATGGTTGCTCTGTTCTGTTGTCATTCTCGTTTATGTGATTTTTGTTTATGTTTAGATTTATTCTCATTTCTTTATCCTCTTCCTTATCATTGTTATTATTTATCAGCCTGCTTTCTTTTCACATTTCTTGACAGCTTCCCTTTTAATTCTTTTTCCTTCTAATGCTGTCAGTTTACCAGAGCTTACTGGTTCCACATTTTAATTGCCCCCACCCCCACTGTTTCTAATGCATCTTCCTTTCATTTCCTTTTTAAACTTAATAAATAAAGAAAAAGAAACAAAGCACTTTAGCAACTGAATTATCAGAAATGCTTATTTGTTTTAATAGGAAGTAACAAGTACAGTTTGTTTGAATCATGATGAAGAGTTAGGAATGTACTAGCTGGTGACAAAAACCACCTGAGATGTTAACTGATAGTATTGTGCCCTATTTAGTTCATTCATTTCAATGAATATTTCAGTAATTTTGTGTTTGGTGCATAGATTTTCCAGGATTTTTAAACAAGTGCAAAGACAGCTGGATTGTTCGGGCTCTGGTTGAACAAGCTAGGGATAAACTGAGCCACTACTTGTGAGCCTCTGCTCCATTCTATGTTGCTACACGATGGTAATGTCCAAGTCAACACTGAAGGACAACTGAATGTCTTACATTCATTTCTGTAGGTTTATAGATTTATATTGATAGGGTTATTACTGTCACATATGAAAAGAACAGAGATTCTTCCATGCATGTGCTAATCTATTTGCAACATGTCAACACTCTCCGGCTGTATGTAGTTGTTTAAGTTGTAAGGTTGCTGTGAAATGTATTTTTCTACAGGCTGTTATATTTTATATAATATATAGATTGCATTATATAATTTAGAATTTATTTATGTGACACTCTGAATATTGTCACATAACTGTTCCAATTGTATTTCTGATTTCACAGAATGTTTTACTTTAAAAATTACAAAAGTCACTACACTGCAATTACTATCCCTTCAAATCTCTTAGTTTAAGGTAGGTTTTCTTACCAAGTAGGCCCTTATGTTAGGTTCTGAATTCCTTTTGCTACTGATTTTAGATTCTCATGACCCCCTTTTGTTTTGGTTGCTCATTCTCTCTGATTTCCTGGCTCTAACACTCGACTGCATTTGACTTAATTTCGGTACTCTCGTTTCTCATCTTCTGGCCTTGCAATAATCCTTAGAGACAATGCAATTTGAAACACTTGCAGGGAATCCCTGATGTGTAAAAAATGAGAAAGTAAGAAAAATAACAGAAAGAAAAATTTATATGAAGTAGAAAAATTGAAAATTGTCTGCATCATAAAAAGAAGTCCAGGTGGAATGTGTCAGTCTATAGCAGCGTTTCTCAATCTTTAAGTATTTGCGACCCGAGTTTTCATAACAGTTTTAATCGCGCCCCCCCTAACATTTTTTTGAAAGGAACCCACTAATATCAAGTTGTTCTTTTTTAATTAATGATATATCATAGATGCATATTTTATTATACCTACTTAACTTTTATCGACATTTATCTAACTCTATATTTATTTTTCTAGTATCAGAATGTAGTTTAAGTTCATTTGTTTTGGTTTCAATAGAAGTATTTTTCATATTTTCGATTCTTGTTTTCTTTTTTTCACATCTTCGCGCCCCCCTTTTTATTACTTCGTGACCCCCTAGGGGGGCCCGCCCCACAGTTTGAGAACCACTGGTCTATAGGGAACTGGATACAGTACAGACACTTTTATTCACTTGGAAAACAGGAACTGATGCAATGTACGTTCAAGAGTAAGCAGTGTTTTTCAAATATTTTTGTGATTAAAATCTTTAGGCTGAATTGACTATCAAGAGAGTTATTAGAAAATTAACTTTGGATAAAATCACAGAGTTCAGAACCCCACATGGGGAAAACAGCATAAAAGATGGATCTTCTGAGGCTGACTAGAAGTAAAAAGGCTCATCCATCTGCATGTCAGCCACAACATTCATGCACCAGCCTGTCTTCTGAATCAAAACAAACCTTGTCTCTATCCTTCATCCAGATGCATCCTTTATGGGCTCATCAGCTTTCATATCTGTGCTGAAAGTAATATTTGGATTTGAGTGTTGTGAACCTTTGTTTTTGAGACAAGGATGATTTTTATTTGGGCTTTATATCCAGACTTCATGATTATTCACTATTATTCAACTAATGTTTGCTATTGCTTATATTTAATACTGATTTCCTTTAGATGTCATGGTGGCGCAGTGGGTAGCGCTGCTGCCTCGCAGTTGGGAGATCTGGGGACCTGGGTTCGCTTCCCGGGTCCTCCCTGTGTGGAGTTTGCATGTTCTCCCCGTGTCTGCGTGGGTTTCCTCCGGGCGCTCCGGTTTCCTCCCACAGTCCAAAGACATGCAGGTTAGGTGGATTGGCGATTCTAAATTGGCCCTAGTGTGTGCTTGGTGTGTGGGTGTGTTTGTGTGTGTCCTGCGGTGGGTTGGCACCCTGCCCAGGATTGTTTCCTGCCTTGTGCCCTGTGTTGGCTGGGATTGGCTCCAGCAGACCCCCGTGACCCTGTGTTCGGATTCAGCGGGTTGGAAAATGGATGGATGGAATGGATGTCTATACTTTGTCTGCACATCTTGTGGGATTAACGTTATAAAGTAAACACAGGGCTCTTTGTGCAGGTAGTCACCTCTCTCCCACAAGGTGGGAGACATTCCTCTGTTATGATGCAGTCATTTTTAAAACTTTATTAAACATTTAATACATTTTCTCTAAGCTTTCTTGTGTGGATGTTTTGAACATCAGAGAACAATTATAATTATTTTACACAAAGCAAGTTTTAGAATTCCTTTTGACTTTGATTTTTGGTTAGCATTTTAGGCTTAAGCAACAGTTCTTTTGACTTGCATGTTAAGCTTACTAGAGTTAATTTTATATAACAGGATAATATTTGCCATTTTCCACTCCTTCAGAATCTCCCCATAAAAATATTTGTCAAGGGTTTATATGTACTCACTAGCCTCCTTAAGAACTCTAGGGTAAATATTAAATGGTCCTGATGATTTGTTTGATTTTCGCTTATTTAATCTGAGCAGCACTTCTCCTTCTACAATTTCCAAATCCTTCAGTACCTCCTTAGTAGTCCCATTTACCACTGGGAGGTTATCCACTTGCTCACTTGTAAAGACCTCAGAAAAATGCAAGTTTAGAGTGTCCGCTATTTCACTGTTTGTATCTTTTAATTCAACTTTACTATTCCTGATGCACTTCACCTCCTCCTTGAATGGTCTTTTAATACTAAAATACTGAAAGAATCTCTTAAGGTTGTTTTTCGCCTTATCTTCTATATGTTTCTCAAACTGTCTTTTAGCCTCCCTAATATCCTTCTTAATGGTTGCCCTCATGTTCTCATACGCTCTATGATTCACTTTGGAGTTATTAGCCTTATATGCCTTATACAGCTGTTTTTTTTCTTTGCAGCTTTAACTCTTTATGAACCCAATGCAGAGCTTTTTTAAATTTCCTATTAATTCCAATTTTAGGTATGTACCTGTCCTGCATTATATGTAAAACATTTTTAAACCTGCTCCACTGCTCCTCGACTGTCTCAACAATTAAAAGCTTATCCCAGTTTATCTGCCTTAGACTTTGCTGTTTCTGATCAAAATTTGCCCTACCGAATATAAACTTAACAATTTTGCTCTTTGCATTCACACTCAAAACACTGAGAATTGTATTATATTATGGTCACTTGATCCTATTGGTTCAATCACCTCTACACCCTCAATTCCATCTTGATTATTACAAAATACTAAATCCAGACAAGCTTCACCCTGTGTTGGTGCTTTAACATACTGTGTTAAAAAAGTCACTAATTACTTCTAAAAACTCCTGCTCTTGTGCTCCGCCATTTGAAAGGTTATCCCAGTTAATATTCGGATCATTAAAGTCCCCCATGACTGTAATATCCCCCTGTAAACTTGCTTTTTTAATAATACTAAAAAGATGTGTGTTGAAATTACTGTCTGCATTGGGTGGTCTATAACACACTCCTAAAATAAGGTCTCTTTCCCTAATGCTGTCCAAGTGAAGCCACATGTCCTCACTAAGATGAGGTTCATCATCCAACTGAAGAGGTCTCGCATTTAAGTTCTTTTTGACATAAACAGCAACCCCACCTCCTTTTCTGTTCTGTCTATCCTTCCTACAAAATGTGTATCTCTCTATGTTATACTCATGCCCATCTTTGTTATTTAGCCAGGTTTCCGTTATTGCTGTATCATCATAATTATGCTCTGCTACATACAGCTCCAACTCACCTTATTTTTTATCCTTCTAGCATTAAGGCAAGTTATTTTTAATGTGTTACTCCTTCTACATGTAAATGTTGGGTTAGAATTTATATTGCTACTCTTCCATGTATAGTTCTAAACCTGGCCTGTCCTAAACTCCCTGTGTCCCCTTTCCCTAGTTTAAACAATCCTTGACTAACCTACTCATATGTCTCCCCAATACACTGGTGCCCCTCCAGTTCAGAAGTAACCGTTCACGATAGAACAAGTCACATCTGTTCCAGAAGGAGTTCCAATACCCCATAAACTTATACCCTTCCACCTTGCACCAAGATTTCAGCCACACATTAAGCCTTCTAATCTTCTCAGTCTTACTTGGACTGGTGCATATCACAGGCATAACTTCAGAGAAGACCACCTTGCAGTTCTGCTCCTCAGCCTGACACCTAACTCTTTGAATTTGGAATGCAGAATTGACAGACTACCCTTATATATGTCATTTGTTCCAACATGGACAATGACAACTGGATCCACCCTACTCTGGACAAGTGCCTATCCACCGTTCCAGGGAGGTCTCCTGCCTGTGTACCCGGAAGGCAACAAACTCTCAGACTCTCTGTCTCTGGAGCAAACTTGTGCTTCAATCCCCCTAATGATTGAGTCCCCAACTATCACTACCTCTCTCTTTCTGGGAACTGGTTTTGAGGTTGGGGCTCCTCATTCCTGCCTACCACATCAAAATCATCAGAGACACCATCCAACTCTGCAAGGACCTGAAAATTTTTGACACTTCTAATCCTGTCGTTGATGCCTCTGGACAGTGTACACTCTTTACCTTACGCCTTGTGACTGTGGCCCACCTTTCTCTACCTGTCTAGTCTGGAATCTCCTCCCATGCCACCTTAGGGGTGCACACTCTCTCTCTAATGGACACCTGGACAGGTCCATCAGTTCACTGCTACAACCCAGGCCAGCCAACTCCTCCTCCAGTTCAGCAAACCTGAGCTTGAAGTGTTAGATCAGTTGGCATCTCCTGCAGATGAAGCCCTCAAAGACAACTTGCTCCTCCAAGCCATCATCTAAAAAGTCCAACAACCAACAGGATTTGCACTGCACTGGGCTCATAATTAAAATTTTGGATTACAGAAACTGCCTTAATGTTTTTTCTTTTTTTAAATTAAAATTAAATGATTTAACTAAAATGGTAAAACTAAACAAATTAAGCCAAAGAAATTAGATTATTTAAGTGCTACAGCTATTTTACACCTTCGGGCCCCTTAAGCTCCTGTACTTTTCTCCAGCTCAACTGCCTGCTGTTTGTTCTTCCCTGGGGTTAATTTTACTTTTCTCTGTCTGTTCTCCTACTTTGCGCTCCTCTAATTCCTTACTTAAAAGCTCTCCACTCACACTGTTTGTATTCACCCATATTAACCCATAAACACTCGCACCATTTCTCATCTAATAAGTATTCATGAGGTGTACTTTATGCAGCAGTGTTAAAATGGCTATTTTTATGCACACTGTGAGGTTGTAATATAAAATACAGCAATAATTTTAAATTATACTGTATATGTTGTTAATGTAATTTAATACCACATTACTGAATAGTATGATACAGTCTATAATATCTGAAAATAAACCTGATCCAAACCTGTGTCACATTTCACTTCAGTTGCTGAATGTTCTTTGCAGACAAAGTCATTGCAAGAAGAACATCTCATCGTTGTCATACATATGTACAGTAATTACCCGCACTGTGTACCAAATGCGCCATATGGAACTTGCGACTGTGCATCCACTCATAAAACAGGTGGGGGCACACTGGAGAAAAACATTGCGACACTGTGCTTGTAATGAATCAAGCTGAGGATAGATGCAGGATGCTGCTGATTGGTTCAAGTAAAAGGACGTTGGACAAAGGTAACTTGAGATTGGTGTACAAAATACACCAGCGCGAGTAGTTAAGGGTTAATGAATTCTTGTCGCCCACTTAAGTGCTCTCCCTCCGGACCGCTAAGAACTGTTTAAAACTAAGATAGATAGATAGACAGACAGATAAATAAATAAATAAATAAAACTTGGTTAGTGAATATCTGCTGCCAGTTGAATTTCTTACTATCATATCAGCTCTTACAGCCCCTTGTGCCTGATCGGGCGTCTTAACGCTGGCCGCTTAGTTACGCACAGCTGAACTTTCCCGTTTATTGCTTCGAAGTCAGCAGCCGCGGCCTTTTTCAGTTACTTATAAACAATTTATTGCTATGACGCGGTTATTTATTTACAGATGCCAATATCAGTTACTACTGCTTTCTACCCTGCCTCCTTGATGCTTGTTCAAATACAGATAACAAGAACAAGTTCTTACAAGTACACGTACAAGAACTTTTTCAAGCGCACTTCCAAACACCTAACTGCTTTTGCTCCAGTGCGGGCGAAAAAAAAGCAAAAAAAAAAAAAAATTCTAATTGAAATGAAAAAAGTTTTAAAAATCTCCGCAAGGTTCCAAAACCCAAGTTTATAAGAGCAAAATGCATTTTTTCAAATTAACTTTCACACCGAAGAAAACACAAAAACTCTCAGCAACTGTCAGCCGCCTGTCTCGTTTGCAAAGTTGACGTCAGCACGTACCATACTGATATACTACTACTTCTATATTACTTAGTTTTGTGGCTTTCAATACTGCAAGGAAGATTTTCATGTTTATTCATGGTCATACTCCACATTAATTTGTCTCCCTTACCATAAAGTTTCTCTCTCTGTTTGCCTTCAGAAGTTTGCAGCTGGATGCTTCCACTGAAGTTCCCAGTGTATTCTCCATGATGAGTCAGAGGAATATTAAACTCATAGGTCGAATTTTCTGCAGCTCTGAGAGCCACAACAGCTTGCCCTGAATAAAGAAAAGAAGATGTGTTTGTAGTACTTACTAGCCAAGCAGACAGGCATTCAGAGTAATGAAAAGCTTCAAAAGAAACGCTCTTACCAGAAGTAAGCCCTGCATTATGCATGTGATAACTTTAATACTAATTGCTGAATTTCATGTTGAGCGACATCACACATATAATGGTATGCTGGCATCCACCATTTTTTATTGTTATGTAAAAATGACAACTTTTGCTTAAGTGTTCAGCTACTTCAACACAGGGCTACAATATGAGGGTAAATCAAAAAAGGCAATTTGAATATTATGTGGTAGCCACAATGGATAGAAGCTGACACAATACAACACTTTTCGCAATGGCTTATGGGTTGTTTGAACACGAACAATGCTGTGCTCTGCTGTTAGTCTAGTTGAAGCCAAGGTAAAATGAGCATGGATTGATAAATTGTGGAATAATGTGCCGTAGTGAGATTTTTATGGGCAGATGGAGTGAAGTCTGCTGATATTCAAAAAAGTGTGTTGGCTTGTTCAGATCAGTAAGCTATTTGGTACCTGTCTCGTGCAAACCTTCGGTATCACAAGTCATCATGCACTTTGGCAGATCTATAGCTGATATCCAAATGTGCAGCAACAGTGGACAACATAATTTTGCTGCTCTTCTCTGATGAAGCCATTCACCATATTAATATGTGTTCATGTACACAATGTTGATAGTTGACCAGATCAAGCTTCATCGGGTACACTTATTCTTTCCGCATTAAATCTTTCTTACCATTCATAAACTTTTTGTTGAGTCATATTGTTTTCACTTCTGTACTGAACCAACATCTTTTGCTTAATTTCAACAGGTTTTACTCCCTCTGCCAAAATCTCAGTATGGTGCATTACTCAACAATGGTGGAATCCCCAGAGCAGAGTCCATGTTCATTTCACCTTGGCTTCAACTAGACTAAAATCATTGTGCTGCGCTATGATGTGTTCAAACTACCCATAAGCCTTCGTGATTGTGTTGTATTGGATCATATTGCACCTGTTGCAGTTATTGCATCATTTTCAGATTGCCTTTACTTTTGATTTACCCTTGTAGGTGTTGTGGATCAAGCTCTCTTAAACCTCTGTTGTCTAGTGCAGACAAACTGTAGCAGGACAAGATTTTTTGTCATTTACAAATCAAGTGTCAGTACGTGCATTTGCACTATAGTTGGAGTCTATTCAAATGTTGCCACATTAAATGCTGCTGAATGAGAAGACTTATTATACTGAACTGAATCCACTTTAGCCAAAACCATTGGATTGTCTGGATTAAGGTGTTGTTGCATGCCCTTCAAGTTCCCAAATGCTTTGTGTACACTCCATTGATTGACTGATCTCATCAGTGCAAAGATATAGTTTTTGGAACTGTTTCAAAGAAATATGGCAACAGAGGAAAATAAGAAGTAAGAATTATTATAATCTTATATATAAACATCTATGCCTGGAAGTGTGTGTATCTGTCCAGCCCGGAACTGAGAGGTGGAGTCGGAATAAGGGCTCTACCTCTGAGGAAACAGAAAACTCACTTAGCCACTAATAACACAAGGGAGGCCAGCACGTCAGCAAAATGAAACCTCCAAAGAAAGACAAAGTCGCTTAGTCGCTAACATCAACAAAACGGTATCCCCTTTACTTTTCCTCGTGCCATTAATGCACAAGCGATGCAATCACATCTGCAAAATGAATCCTCCTAGGAGAGAGATGCCCAGAGTAGTTCCTTTCAATTACCTGACATCTCTACATTTCAATTTTTTTTCTAATGATTTCAATAGTTTCTACGACCTTGTGCTTTTTACAGCACGGGCTTAAACAACTCGTATAATCTAATCTAATCTAATATCATATAATATAATATAATATTAAATATTTGATAGGTTTTGTACTATTACTTCAGAAAGATCAATGCCAAAACACCAGAGTGATTCGGATTTATAATATTTCACAAGAAAGAACATCCAAAAATTCACCTGTCCATCAATTTTCTAGCTTGCTTGTCCTGGTTAGGGTTAGGAACTATCAGGACCAATCCCATTATCACTGGGTGCAAGGTGGGAACCAACCCTAGACAGAGTGTATGTTTGATGCAGAGTACACAAAGACATACTCATTCACAATGGGCCAATTTAGTGTTGGCAGATAAACTAACACACATCTTAGAGAGCCCCCAGAGAGAGACATGATGAAAACATGCAAAATTGACACAGACAATGACAAAGTTGATTTTCAGACCCAGAACTCAGGTATTTTGAGTCTAACAAATATGCCATCATTCTGTCCATAAACATTTATACTAATGTTTAATGTTAGGCATCATTTGACATAGATCCAAATTTATACTGTACACAGATTCCATTCTTTCCAAGGTCCTGACATGATGGGAAGCTCCAGTGCCACCTTCAGGTATCATTCTGGTTGTGGGTATTGAGAAATAACTTCATCTTTACACCTCCTGCCTAGGCCCTTGATACATTTCTTACCATAGGACTCATCGCAGTCTGTGGACTTGACGCAGATGCGGATGTGCTGGTCAAGCAGGTATTCTGGATCAGCAATAAAAGGTGTCAGCTAGGTGAAACAAAATAAGGCAGGCATTATTAGAAGATAAAGGTTGCAGATTATAGTTGTTACTTTTAATGCTATTTTTGCTAGTTTTGTAAAGTGCCTTGTGCAGATGTGCTCCATGAAAGGTTCCATGTAAAAGATTGTTTGCATTATTGAGAACACTGCTTTGAGAGACTGTCCTCATGAATCTGGTTAACCATCCCATAAATATAGTGGATATGCTCATTCACACCTATCTGAATGACCTTTACATTTTCCCAGTCTTTAGCCTTTCCAGATAAAAGTCCCAAGTATGGGACAGTGGACAGAAAAGTAAGCAAAAGGTCCGAAACCACCAATTTGTGGTCACAGACAATTTTATCTTTGTAAAAGAAATTGACCAGTGACCACAAATGATAATTTGTTGCATTTGTTTTATGAGTGCTAAACTTTTTTTTCTGTGCACAAAGAGCATCACAAATGCAATTGAGACAGAAACATTCCTGAAGTTGAGAGCCCAACACAAACCAACAATGACCTGAAGCTGTATGTTATTCATTTTTACTCATCTCAAAGGCCACACAAGGTTTAATTTACAGCAAATTAGCACCCTTTTACCATCAGTTTTTATTTTACTGCCAGCTGAGCTTCCCACACCCTTTGGTGATTGAAAAATGCTTCCAATTTACTGATGTGGAAGCAGCCGTGAATCAGGTAGTGCTTGGTTATGTCTGAGCGATATGAGGCTGCATGCTTATAAGTGTGGCCTGAAGGGGGCATAATAGAGCCCCAACCCCAGACACAAACTGCACAAACTCACTCCGAAGTTCAAATGACCATTCATGTTTAAAGAATTATGCCTTACACTGGCTTCTCTTCCAAAAATCAGCACAATCCCATTGTACAATTTTTTTTTATCTCTTTCTGTCTTATCTTCTTTCTTACTCTTTCCTCCATTCCTCCCAGGCAAGCATTGCCCATTCTTCCTCCTCCTGGGTGAGGCTGAGGGCTCCTTTTAACCCAGACCCTGGAGTACTTCTAGTGTGTCTGCACTAGTAATATAATGAAACATCAATACAAGGAAGGCAGCAGGTCCTGATAATGTGCAAGGACGTGTGCTCCAGGCCTGCGCTGACCAATTAGCGGAAGTATTTACACACATATTCAACCTCTCTCTCTCCTCTCCCCTTGTGCCTGAAATCCACAACCATTGTACCTGTTCCCAAAAAACTGAGGATAACCTGTCTTAATGACTATCAATCAGTTGCTCTCACCCCTGTCATCGCAAAGTGCTTTGAAAGACTGGTAATCACCCACATCAAAGCCTCCATCCCAACTGATCTAGACCAACACCAGTTTGCCTATTGGTCAAACAGATTAACTGAGTACACCATCTGTGTGGCTCTACATGCTGCCCTCTCGCACCTGGAAAAGCCCAACACCTATGTTAGGATGCTCTTCATTGACTACAGCTCTGCATTTAATATCATCATACCTAACCAGCTGATCAAAAAACTCTATGCACTAGGACTTGCTCTGTCCATATGCAACTGGTTACTGGATTTTCTCACCAACCACCCCCAGTCTGTCAGGATAGGCAAACACACATCCTCCACCCTTACCCTGAGCACTGGTGTGCCTCAAGGATGTGTACTAAGTCCCCTTCTCTATGCACTCTTCACCCATGACTGTCAACCCATCCACCAATCAAACATTATTGTTAAATTTGAGGATGATATGACTTTCATTGGGCTTGTAACAGACAACAATGAAGCTGCATATAGGGAAGAGGTTCAGAATCTGAGAGCATGGTGCAACACCAACAACCTGGTCTTAAATACCAAAAAGACCAAAGAAGTTATTCTGGACTTTAGGACCACTAAAAAGATCAATCACAGCCCGTTAATAATCAATGCAGATGCTGTAGAGAGAGTATCCAGCTTTAAGTTTCTAGGAGTCACCATCTCAGAGGACCTCTCCTGGACTGACAACAACTTGGCTATAATAGGCAAAGCACAACAACGCCTCTATTTTCTCAGGAAGCTAAGGAGAGCTGACCTCCCCCAGAAGTTGCTGGTTAATTTCTATAGATGCACTACAGAGAGCATCTTAACTAACTGCATAATGGCCTGATACAACTGCTGCACCAAGGCTGCTAAAGAAGCCCTGCAGCGGGTCGTAAAAACAGCAGAGGCCATTATTGGGACTGAACTGCCATCACTCAAACTCCTGTATAAGCCTCGCTGTGTGAGAAGGGCCAAAAACATTCTCAAGGACAAAACCCATCCTGGAATATGGTGTTATATGGTGTTCCACAAGGCTCTATCCTGGGTCTACTGCTCTTCTCAATCTACATGCTTCCATTAGGTCAGATTATCTCAGGGCTCAACGTGAGCAACCACAGCTATGCTGATGACACACAGCTGTATTTATCAATTGCACCTGATGACCCCGAATCTCTTGATTCACTAACACAATGTCTAACTTGTATCTCAGAATGGATGAATAGTAACTTTCTCAAATTAAATAAAGAGAAAACCAAAATCTTAGTGATTGGCAATAATGGATACAATGAGGCTATTAGAAATAAACTGGATACATTAGGATTAAAAGTCAAAACGGAGGTAAAAAGCTTAGGGGTAACTGTTGACTGTAATCTAAATTTTAAATCGCATATTAATCAGATCACTAGGACAGCATTTTTTCACTTAAGAAACATAGCAAAAGTTAGACCTCTTATATCATTGAAAGATGCGGAGAAATTAGTTCACGGGTTTGTTTTCAGTCGACTAGATTACTGTAACGCACTCCTCTCAGGACTACCCAAAAAAGACATAAATCATTTGCAACTAGTGCAGAATGCAGCTGCTAGAATCCTTACCAGGAAAAGAAAATCCGAGCACATTTCTCCAGTTTTGATGTCACTACACTGGTTACCTGTGTCATTCAGGATTGACTTTAAAATTCTGCTTATGGTTTATAAAGCCTTAAATAATCTCGCCCCATCTTATATATCGGAATTTCTGACACCTTATATTCCAAATCGCAACCTCAGATCCTCAACTGAGTGTCTCCTTAGAATCCATCCATCCATCCATCCATCCTCTTCCACTTATTCGAGGTCGGGTCGCGGGGGCAGCAGCTTGAGCAGAGATGCCCAGACTTCCCTCTCTCCGGCCACTTCTTCTAGCTCTTCCGGGAGAATCCCAAGGCGTTCCCAGGCCAGCCGGGAGACATAATCTCTCTAGCGTGTCCTGGGTCTTCCTCGGGGCCTCCTCCCGGTTGGACTTGCCCGGAACACCTCACCAGGGAGGCATCCAGGAGGCATCCTGATCAGATGCCCGAGCCACCTCATCTGACTCCTCTCGATGCGGAAGAGCAGCGGCTCTACTCTGAGCCCCTCCCGGATGACTGAAGTTCTCACCCTATCTTTAAGGGAGAGCCCAGACACCCTGCGGAGGAAACCCATTTCAGCCACTTGTATTCGCAAGTATTTCGGTCACTACCCATAGCTCATGACCTGAGGGTGAGGGTAGGAACATAGATCGACTGGTAAATTGAGAGCTTTGCCTTACGGCTCAGCTCCTTTTTCACCACAACAAACCGATGCAGAGCCCGCATCACTGCAGATGCCGCACCGGTCCGCCTGTCGATCTCAGCTCCATTCTTCCCTCACTCGTGAACAAGACCCCGAGATACTTGAACTCCTCCACTTGAGGCAGGATCTCGCTCCCAACCCTGAGAGGGCACTCCACCCTTTTCCGGCTGAGGACCATGGTCTCAGATTTGGAGGTGCTGATTCCCATCCCAGCCGCTTCACACTCAGCTGCGAACCGATCCAGAGAGAGCCGAAGATCACGGCCTGATGAAGCAAACAGGACAACATCATCTGCAAAAAACAGTGACCCAATCCTGAGTCCACCAAACCGGACCCCCTCAATACCCTGGCTGCGCCTAGAAATTCTGTGCAAAAAGTTATGAACAGAATTGGTGACAACGGGCAGCCCTGGAGTCCAACTCTCACTGAAAACGGGTTCGACTTACTGCCAGCAATGCGGACCAAGCTCTGACACCGGTTGTACAGGGACTGAACAGCCCTTATCGGGGGTTCGGTACCCCATACTCCCGGAGCACCCCCCACAGGATTCCCCAAGGGACACGGTCGAACGCCTTTTCCAAGTCCACAAAACACATGTAGACTGGTTGGGCGAACTCCCATGCACCCTCCAGGGTGAAAGTGATAAATAAATCAGGCTTTCCGAATTTATGTCTCTGCAACATCGCATGGACATCAGGGACAGTGCCTCTGGATTGGCAGACCGGGGTGGTGGTCCCGCTCTTTAAGAAGGGGGACCGGAGGGTGTGTTCCAACTACAGAGGGATGACACTCCTCAGCCTCCCTGGAAAAGTCTATTTGGGGGTTCTGGAGAGGAGGGTCCGTCGGATAGTCAAACCTCGGATTCAGGAGGAACAGTGTGGTTTTCGTCCTGGTCGCGGAACAGTGGACCAGCTCTACACCCTTAGCAGAGTCTCCTTAGAATTCCAAGAGCAAAACTTAAAAGAAGTGGTGAGGCGGCCTTTCTGCTGTTATGCACCTAAAATCTGGAATAGCCTGCCAATAGGAATTCACCAAGCTAAAACAGTGGAGCACTTTAAAAAACTGCTGAAAACACATTACTTTAACATGGCCTTCTCATAACTTCACTGTAATTTAAATCCTGATACTCTGTATATCCAATTCATTATAATAACTATTTATGGTGGCTCTAAAATCTGTACTAACCCCTACTCTCTCTTCTGTTTCCTTTTCCGGTGTCCTTTTGGTGGCGCAAAGCACCATGATGTTCCAACAATGATGGATGGATTAAAAGCCAGAAGTCTGTATGACAATCAGCATCAAGTGACTCCGTGAGAACCCTAACTACAAAGAGGACTATTTCATTTATGTTAGGTAGAATGCGAAAAGGGTCTGGGCAGTCTCGTGGCCTGGAACCCCTACAGATTTTATTTTTTTCTCCAGCTTTCTGAAGTTTTTTTTTGTTTTTTCTGTCCACCCTGGCCATTGGACCTTACTCCTTTTCTATGTTAACTAATGTTGTCTTATTTTAATTTCTTATTTTGTCTTTTATTTTTCTTTTCTTCATTATGTAAAGCACTTTGAGCTACTTTTTGTATGAAAATGTGCTATATAAATAAATGTTGTTGTTGTTGGAAATTCTTTGTTTGAGCTCCTCCCGTCAGGCAGATGCTTTGGGTCAATCCGTGTACGCACAAACAGACTAAAAAATACCTTTTTCCCATCTGCCATAAACTTTATGAACTCTGAATCTCCTCAGTCTGAGATCATTTTTAATTGAACATGTGCAATAAGCTATATTGGTAATGTGCAATATACTAATGTAATACAATATATAATACTAGGCGATGCCCGCCGTAGCATACGGCGGTGTAAGAATAGGAACAGAAAACGGTGAGAAAGGAATTCAGAAATCAAGAAGAAATAAATACTTCTTGAAAGACGCAGTGTTCATGTAGAATTTCAGGCCAAGCAGGATTACATGTCAAAGTGATAAATAAATCAGGCTTTTCGAATTTACGTACTATGGCATCCTGATAGTTTTGTTGCATGTATATTGGACTTCCTGGAAATGTGGACGGTAATAAGATCATTTTGGCCTACACGTTCAGTTAGGTCCATAAATATTTGGACCGAGACAACTTTTTTCTAATTTTGATTCTGTACATTACCACAATGAATTTTAAATGAAAGAACCCAGATGCATTTTAAATGCAGACTTTCAGCTTTAATTCAGTGGGGTGAACAAAACGATTGCATAAAAATGTGAGGCAACTAAAGCATTTTTTAACACAATCCCTTCATTTCAGGGGCTCAAAAGTAATTGGACAATTGACTCAAAAGCTATTTCATGGGCAGGTGTGGGCAAGTCCGTTGTTATGTCATTATCAATTAAGCAGATAAAAGGCCTGGAGTTGATCTGAGGTGTGATGCTTGCATGTGGAAGATTTTGCTGTTTTAATCAGACAACATGCAGTCCAAGGAGCTCTCCATGCAGGTGAAAGAAGCCATCCTTAAGCTGCGAAAACCGAAAAAACCCATCTGAGAAATTGCTACAATATTACGAGTGGCAAAATCTACAGTTTGGTACATCCTGAGAAAGAAAGCAAGCACTGGTGAACTCAGCAACGCAAAAAGACCTGGACGTCCACGGAAGACAATTGTGGTGGATGATCGCAGAATCATTTCCATGGTGAAGAGAAACCCCTTCACAACAGCCAACCAAGTAAATAAAGGGGGTAGACGTATCGATATCCAAGTCTACCATAAAGCGAAGACTGCATGAAAGTAAATACAGAGGGTGCACTGCAAGGTGCAAGCCACTCATAAGCCTCAAGAATAGAAAGGCTAGATTGGACTTTGCTAAAGAACATCTAAAAAAGCCAGCACAGTTCTGGAAAAACACTCTTTGGACAGATGAAACCAAGATCAACCTCTACCAGAATGATGGCAAGAAAAAAGTATGGAGAAGGCGTGGAACAGCTCATTATCCAAAGCATACCACATCATCTGTAAAACACGGTGGAGGCAGTGTGATGGCTTGGGTGTGCATGGCTGCCAGTGACTGGGACACTAGTGTTTATTGATGATGTGACACAGGACAGAAGCAGCCGAATGAATTCTGAGGTGTTCAGAGACATACTGTCTGTTCAAACCCAGCTAAATGCAGTCAAATTGATTGGGTGGCGTTTCATGATACAGATGGACAATGAAGGGATTGTGTTAAAAAAATGCTTTAGTTGCCTCACATTTTTATGCAATTGTTTTGTTCACCCCACTGAATTAAAGCTGAAAGTCTGCACTTCAACTGCATCTGAGTTGTTTCATTTAAAATTCATTGTGGTAATGTACAGAACCAAAATTAGAAAAAAGTTGTCTCTGTCCAAATATTTATGGACCTATCTGTATGTTGTTATTTTCAGCATTTGCTTGCAGTCCTTTGTATTGTTCCACACGCAGATCTTGTTGATGTAATCCGAGATAGTTGAGACACGCGCCCTCTGTTTTAACATACGCATCTACGACGTACTGTTGGAATAGTTTGCCGCTGGAGTGCAAAATACTAAATGTATTCCCCATTGCTAATCTATATGCGTAAAATTGGCATTGACTAAGCCTTATTCTATTGGCGGTTCTTTTATCGGGAACATGTTGTAAATCTTTGTGCCAGCCAATGTCTCCGTAAGGGAATAAAAGTGGATAAACCATAGGATCGCAATTCATATTGAGCATGGAAATCTGTTTACAGGAGTTGCCTATGGGACAGATGCAAATGTCCCTTTTGGCAGGCGGTTCGCCATCTTCTCCGACGAAAATCACTGCAACTTTGTACAGATGCTTTTGGATTGGACTGAGCGATTTCATGCATGTGTTTGTATGATTTAGCAAAGGGGTTGATGTTTCTGAGCATGGAATCTAGCTGGAGAAGTAAATTTTTGCTGCATGCAGAGTTTGCTTTATTTTGTAAGCGTACTTCAGTAGCTTGCACTGTGTCAAAAACATACAACTGTCCATATCCTGGAGAGGTAGAAGTGTTAGCGTATAGTGGAGTGATTTGGTGATAAATTTGCCCGTATATATTAAAACAGTATGGTCCGTGGCCAGGAGGTTGAGTTATCTGTGCACCCATGGAAGCAAACCCTAGAGAAGAGTTGCAATCTCGAATGTGTTCACGATAATTTTTAGCTTCTGATGTTTGCTGTGTAAGAAGCTTTTGTAAAGACACAGGTGGCTCCCGCAAAGGTGATAAAGCTACTTTACTGTTGTGGCAGCACCTCGAGTAGCATACAGCGGCATAAGAATAGGAACGGATACAATACTGCCCTATGTCGTAGTGAGAGTGCATTGCCTTCGTCAACCATTTGTGTCAAGAAATAACCCACTGATAGAAACAGGCAGTTGCCGGATCGTTGTACAAAAATCCGTCAACCAAGAAGATACTGTTGTTCATTTTATAACAAAGGCTTAGGAAACGACCACCGCAGTATAACGAAAATAGCAAGGTGTATGGGAGGTCGCAGGCAGCCTGTGGAAGGGTTTGGAAGAGGACGAATAGGAATCGAGAAATGCCGTGTCAGCTGCGTGTGGGCAGGACCGGTTTTGAAGAGGAGCCGCATGCAGCGTGGGGAAGGGTTTGGAAGAGGACGAATAGGACTCGAGAAATGCTGTGTCGGCTGTGTGTGGGCGGGACCGGTTTTGAAGAGGAACCGCAGGCAGCGTGGGGAAGGGTTTAGAAGAGGATGAACAGGAATTGAGAAATGCCGTGTCGGCTGTATGTGGGCGGGACTGGTTTTGAAGTGGAAGCAGGAAAAACCAGAAGAGAAATATATATAAGAGATGTAATGTACTTTTCATTAACAGGTGCAATAACAATTTATGCTGCTGTACTTTGAGCAATAATAATTTTCTCTGGTTACTTGATCACTTAACACTGTAAACGACATATTTGGAATTATTTAAGTTTTCTTTAAATGCACCTTGGGGCTGTCACAAAAAGTAATTTCGTTGTGTTACACAATAACAATAAAGTGCTTGAACTTGAACTTTCCATGTGACAGGGGAGTCTCCTCCCAATAGCACCCTCAAGTGGCCTATAAGGACCCCACCAGGGCCACCTTCCAGATCTGCAACTCCCATGAAGCCCTTTGAGTGCCCAAATGGGAGCTATGCCACCTGTCCTTCCAATATAACATCCCCCAACCAGGAAAGGGAATAGCAACCATCTCAGCTGAAATGTACCTCTGTGTGCTCCATTCATGCATAACCTCCTAGCTGGTTAAGGAAACACCATACATCCTAGTCAGGATGACGCTCCATCCATTATAATCATCACACTAGCTACTGCAGGAGTAATGAATAAAGGGTTTAATAGTGGCTCCAGATGAATTTCAGTAAAGGCCATGTCACACTGCATGACTTTTCCTGCGATTTTCAGTTACAGACTTCATTTACATAATCTTACCAAGTTGGAGTCAGTCACGGCATGGTCCCATGACTGCCAGCTGCGTAGCCTGAAATATCCAGTGACTCTCTGAGGGTGAAGCATGGACTAGTTACAGTGAGTCACTGGGTTTGATTTTGTCTTTAGCCATAGGGTGGCTTGAGAGCATATGAAAGCTGACAACCAATGAATGCTCATTTGGAAGTGCAATAAGTATAATACAGCAATGAGGAATTAGGAACGTTGGTTGTTTGATCCTTGTAAACAGAAGAGAAGCTTGTCTGTCTTATGTTTCCTACTTTATGTACCGCAACAGAATGACAAAAATGAAAAAAGTCAAGAGATTACGTCTGAACTCATCATATCTGTAAACCTTTCCTACAGCTCTGGCTTTGACAGGCAGCACATTAATGGCTGTCAGAAAAAGAGACGAACATGTGATTGTTTGAAAGTGCGAAACTGTGCTGGAAAGTCATTATATAACTGAGATAACAAGATCAGCGAATGCAGTCTGCAATGTTGACATCTCCTTTGACTCAAAATTGTGTGATGTAACATTGGCTTAAGTATAAACAACAAATGAATGCCTGTTAATGATATTTCACCTTGTCTAGCCTTCCAAGAAAGAGTAATACAGAAAGCCAGAACTGTCTGAGTGTCTAGTGCTATATGGCACCACAATGATATTTTAGGGTAAAAAATATGCAGAAAAGGGTGTGAACAATTGATTTTTTAAACTTGATTTGAACATTGATGGGATGACTTAGAGCAGGTCCATTATGGAACCCAGCAAGCGGTGTCCTTGTGCTTAATGAAAGACTAATATGTCCCATTGCTTGTGTCCCAGGGGGCTGCTGGTGGGGATGCAGTTTTATATTAATTAAAACAATTTCAGACTTCTTTCTAGTAATATCAGTTTGAGTCTGGAGGACAAAATCTAAGCTTTGTGCTAAATTGGGCAGATTAATCCGCTAGTGCATGAGTGCATGCATGTTTTTGTATCAACCCAATTTCTATATAAGAAGTCAATTTATTGCTCGATGAATATTTTTATGCATCATTTTAGTTGTCTCACTTGTTAAGATTCCTTACCATTAATTGCTTATTTTATTCTGAAACAGCTTCATTCTGCTTTTAATGACTCCTTATTAGCAATAAGAAAAAAGCAAAGGACTGAGAAATACAAATCTGCTTCAGGCTACAAATCATCCTTAGAAAGGAAAAAGTTATAGAAGAATGACATGGCAGAATGAACACACTACCAAGCCATAAAATTAAATAACATCTGCCATTGGCAAAGATTAATTTCTAATTAGGCAATTGAGTCAGAACAAAAAAACGCAGTCACTATAGCCCTCCAGAACTGATGTTGCAGACCCTGCCCATGGAGGAACTAAAATTGGAGTTCTTTTCCTCAACCTCTGGCTGTAAGGACACTGGGGTCTAGTGACTAAGATATTGAATGTTCACCCATAAAACTAGTGAGAAGTCAAGCAAAATGAAACATTTTACTGGCTAACTAAAAAAATTATAATATGCAATATATATTGTAATCTTTTTAGTTAGCCAATAAAAGGTGTCATTTTGCTTGATTTCTCACTACATTCATAATGGCTAACACGGTACAACACCCTAGTACTACCCATAAAACTGATATTTATCCCCTCCATAAATTTAATTTGGGAAACTCAGCATATCAGGTCCCTTTTGAGCAATTTTTAATAAAAGCTTTAAACAGTTGTAATATTGTGATGTGTACTTTATTGTGGATAAAGAGTGTCAACAAAATATAACTCCGATTTCTTGGCAACAGGAGGATCAGCTTAATGCTCTTCATCCAGTATCTAAAAAATTAATTAATTTACCTCAGTCACTCCAGTAAAGTGCACCCGGAGAAAGCCTTCTTTGTGCTCCTGGTTCTCTCCCTCATTGCTTTTCACAAATTCTGAAACACAGATTAGGACCGTTCAGTTACTTTGTTATGCATGAAGTCTTGGCTATTGTGTTCAGCTCCCTCCCCTCGCACTCACTTTCCAAGCAAGATGAGTGGTACTCGACCAAGAATTTCGTTTTAGACTTGGTCAAGAGAGTCGCCACACAGTTCATGAGCTTAATGGCTCCTTGGCAGTTGCTGTTGTTGGGATCTAAATTAAACAAAAAAGATATAGTACCGAAAAAGACAATTAGAAATCTGAGTGGCCATGCTCACACAGAGACAACAGATTTCAACCATTACTGTTATTGGGTGAATATTGGTCATATTTTGTAATAGGAGAAGGGAAAGGGGACATAAAAAACATTGATACTGACCATTTTTAGACACAAATTGTGATGTCACTTCAACCTCAAATGTGGCAAAAACTGGAGAATGGTCACTCGTCATTATATTATTTGTACACCCTACAGAAAAGAAAAAAAAACATTTATGGTTGATGGCCACATAGTAAATGCTTTTGAAAGAATGAACTAATCACCAATTATTTGTAAGGTGTATAAACTGTGTGTTATTAAAATATGGTGTACATCCAGTGCCACTTAATAAAAAGCAAATGCTGGCACAAGAAGGTGATGACTAATAATATAAAAAAATATCTGGTTAGAAATTGAAAACTGTACATTAGGATTCGCTTATCCAAAGTCGTGAAAAGAAAAATCCATGCCACTAAGTGTTTGGCCAGGTGTGACTATAGTCCAAAAATTGGATTACTAGTCCTAAGAAGGAAAAGACCTCACAGCCTCACAAAAGTAAGACCACAAATTAGTCTGGCTAAACCGGCAACAGCATGAGTTCTATATGGCAACCCACAGTCAGCTGTTCTTCTTTAAAATGTGTAGCCAAAGCATCAAGGTATATCCCTGAAGGCCACCAGGGGGCAGTATTTATCCTGATCCTGGAATTTATTTTAAAATGGGTTGCGGCATGGTGGCGCAGTGGGTAGCTCTGCTGCCTCGCAGTTAGGAGACCCAGGTTCACTTCCCAGGTCCTCTCTGCATGGAGTTTGCATGTTCTCCTCGTGTGTGTGTGGGTTTCCTCCGGGTGTTCTGGTTTCCTTCCACAGTTCAAAGACATGCAGGTTAGGTGCATTGGCGATCCTAAATTGCCCCTAGTGTGTACTTGGTGTGTGTGTGTGTATGTGTGTGCGCCCTGCGGTGGGCTGGCGCCCTGCCCGGGGTTTGTTTCCTACCTTGCGCCCTGCGTTGGCTGGGATTGGCACCAGCAGACCCCCGTGACCCTGTAGTTAGGATATAGTGGGTTGGATAATGGATGGATGGATGGATGGATGAAATCCATCCATCCATTTTCCAACCCGCTGAATCCGAACACAGGGTCACGGGGGTCTGCTGGAGCCAATCCCAGCCAACACAGGGCACAAGGCAGGAAACAATCCTGGGCAGTGGATGGATGAAATTCTTACCACAAATCTATATATATAAATGTCAATGTATGTGTGTGTGTGTGTGTGTATGTGTGTGTGTGCGTGTGTGTGTGTGTGTGTGTGTGTGTAGGTATGTTCCAGCATCACTTCCAAATGGCTGGAGCGATTTTCATGAAACTTGGTACACATGTTCCCAATTGGTCAACTAAAAATACTGTAGGGTGAAATCAACCCTAACCCACACCCACCCCCTTCTGGGTAGGGTGGGGGGTGATCTTGTGGTCTTGTATGCATGTTGTCATCCAGTTGGCACTCGGAACAACCACCAGAGGGCAAACTGGAGGTGACTGTCAGCATTCTTAAAGTTTGAGCACCACCGCGCCCCTGTTGCTTTTGAAATGAAAAAAAAGAGCGTCAACTGGATGATAACATACATACAAGACAGCAAGACAAGCACATTAGTGAGTCTTCATTGTTTGTTAATTTATTTTATTTTTAAAGTTGTCTTTTTTTATTATATTTTTCTTAAACAATAAAAAAACCACTTTATTTTCCTCCCGGGCAACACCGAGTATTTCCAGAGGCATAGCTAGGGTTTTCAGCACCTGGGGACAACTGAAGATTTTGCGCCCCCTCCTGTTTGCCAAAATGCAATGGGGAACATAAATTCAGCACCCCCTGGATGCTGCGCCCGGGGACAGATGTCCCCCCTTGCCCCCCCCCCAGCTACGCCACTGGGTATTTCAGCTACGTTAGCTAGTACGGGATAAGAAGTCAGTACAAGAATTTACTGATGAACAGAAGGGCAGTCAAAGAAAAAGATGCAGATAATGACTCAGATTAGTAGTCTCAGCCTATAGCTAATATTGAAGTTTGCTGACAGGTGAAATCTGTTATTTTTAATTTTTAGGACTACTGAGTTTAGTAGCCTCAACTTTTACAAACTGAACAGTGGCCAATTTTCAACTCACCATAAGACTGGCAGACCACATGCATCATAGGATAAGCCTTCCACAGAACTCGATCACACCAAGATGGAAGATTGTATTTGGTCTGAAGCAAAAAGAATAGATATCTTAGTTGGTTAGCAAATTAATGTTTAAAGCATTGGCTTAGGTATCAAAACAACAGCAATGTCAAAAAATGATGACTCAAATATAAATTTGATTATGGAAGCAATCAAATACTGACTACTAGCTGATCTTGACTTTGTGGTATAGTTCACTTTAATCTTGTTTTCATACTTGAGCTGAGCAGTCAAGTCTAACGTACTAACAGAAAATCAAAGGCCTGTGGAATGACATATCTTTAATGAGGAATCGTACATTCCTGAAACACAGATTGCTCCAGTATACTAATACCAGAAGCCCATTTGGGATGGCCAATTCATTACCTAAGGTAGTCACCTCATCGTTAAGATCCTAAAAGGGAGCGGAAGTAAAGGTCTATGCAGGTCAAATTTTTATTCTTAGTGGCAGAAACCTTGGAAATTTTACTGAATAATAGTAAAAATAATAAACTAATAATCTTGACAGGATTAAGGTTCACAGGAATTTTGCTTTAATTCATCTGTCACAAATTGACAAATATGGCGCAGTAAGGGTAGAATATTGGGACTGAACAATATGCAATATGAATCCTCTAAACTCCTTAATACTGTAGATTCATATATTTTGATTAATAATGATAATCATAAATAAATATATAGCAGATAGCAGACTAGGTAACCATTAAAAAGCCAATGTTTGTATTTTTAGAGCAATGATTACTCAGTTCACTTTCCTTGTAAGCATACATTAACATTCCCCGCACCCTTCCTCCATATCCTGCAACAAAGAGCAGATGCTCTATCGAGACTTAGACTTACTCCTGTGGTCTTGATTTTGGTGTAGGCATACTTTTCTCGGGTGTCACGTTCAAAACGATAAGTAGGGGCAAATGTGATGTCTTCTTCCTCTGGTAGGAAATGAGAAGAGAGCATTTTAGAACGAATTTCCTTGGCAATTACATGAAAAGCAACCTACAGACTGGGAATTATGAAATTTAAGAATGTGAAAAGTTCTGATGATTACAGAAACTCTGAACTGCACAGTGAAAAAAATATGGGATAACCCTTATTTCTTACGTTCTCTAACGGATGGCCAGGACCATTACAGGATGGACCGAGGAAGAAAGCACGGTTGGGTCATTATCTCCCCCAAGACGGTAGAGGGCAGCCTCCCTGGGTTGATACAGCGCCACGGATCCTGCAGGGCATGCCAGGAGTCATAGTTTGGAGCAGCCCTGTTGGGTTCCGTGGGCGCCGCCAGGGGGTCCTGCAAGCACAGCTGAGCCCTTTGTGATGCTCCTTAAGGCACACTCAGAAGTGCTGCCGAAAGAAGGTCAAGGAACACCTGGAGCACTTCCAAATGCACTATAAAAGGATCTGCCTCATTCCAGTCAAGGATCCAGAGCCGGGAGGAGGTGAACAAAGCTTGTGGGAGGAGGAGTGGAGACACACAGAGAGAAAGAGAGAGGAAGAAGGAAGGTCTGTGCTTGTTTGTACATTTGGTGCTTTGCATTGTGCTGTGTAGTGGGGAGCAACAGAAAAGCACTTCTCCAGTTAAATAAAGGCGTGATGTCTGGGAAGCCTTGTGTCTCTGCCTGTCTGTGTTGGGGTTGGGGGAGCCATACTCCCCCTGGTGGTCCCCAGTACGTAGATTATAACCCAGTTAGGAGATGAAAAAGTTAACATGATCAGAAACAGGCAGGGCCCATTACTGGGACATCAAAAAAAAACAAACATAAAGCCTAAAATGATATCTAACTAATTCAAAATCGAAAAACACTATGAATCTAAATGCCTGAATGTCTTTACACACACTGTGATAATACCTTTATTTCTTTCTTTAAATTATCCAGAACCCTAAATGCTTGTGATTGTATCACATCCCAGCAATCATTAGGTGTCAATGGGCAATGTCACCAACAAGAATCTGGCCATGGACATGCAAAAACAAACAAAACAGTGGCAATGCTGACCAATGATGACCAAAAATGGATTCTGCATGGAGCAAAACCTTAAAATCATTATGGCAATAATGCAGCTTGTCAAGTCTTGCTTTCCTACTCTTCCCTCATATCTAAGCTAAGATTTAACTTTCTCAAAGTATTGATTTCAAAGACAATGACACATATAGGTGACTGCTTAATATAAATATAACATTTTCAGAAGATTTTATGTGTATCTAGTCTAGCTATATAAAAATGTTGTAGTTTCATGGAAGCCTTTAAGGCAGTTTTCAGTCCATATATATCAAGCATATCAACTTTGACCTATTAGCTGCCACTTGAAAATTCTGCTTGCTGAAGCACAGCTACCTAGAAAAGAGTGAAGCCATTAAACGCTATTATTCTGATAAGAGCACCTCTGACACCCACACACTAGACTAATCAAGGTTTAAACGTTCTTAGAGACCTCTAGTCATTTTAAGTGGGAAGACAGATTTATGTTGCACAAATTGGAAAGCTAAACATTGGTCAATAAAACTGTACCAAGAGGACAAGTTTATAGTAAAATATCAGTATTAAGTACATAGGGGTGGGAAGTAGTTTTATTGTGGTCCCTTGACTGTCAAAAATGATTTTAGAGTCAGGTTCTGTTATTGTCTCTACAACAGCATCCCTAAATGTGAAGAAAGCACGCACGTGTTGGGTTAAACATGCTCAGGCTGAATGGCCTTTGATAATGAGGGCCTGTACTTGTGAACAGTATGTGGAGATGCTTTGGAGTAATGATGGCTAGGAAATACCAGGGGGAATGGTAGCCCTCACAGGACAGGACACCTCATGCAAAGGTGACTATTTGGGAATGATCACTGTGAAATGGATGTTGGGCAGTAGTAAGAGTTCATTGTCTCACCAAAGTGGAGGAAGACCTTCCCCTCATTTCGTTCAATGGTGAGCTGGTCTCTGCAAAGCAGCTCTGAGTACTGCTGTTGTCGGATCTTTGCAATGATGTTTTCAGCCTCCTGTTCAATATATAACAAAAAACATTAAAAATTAGTTTAACTCAATTGTCATTTGCCTAAAATGCATTCTCACATAGCAACAACCATCTGCTAGATGACATCCAGTTTCTGCATTTCACCCATAAAGTTCAACAGCACCCCTGTCTTGTTTTTCTTCAGATTTCATTGAAGCAACACTGTGAGAGGAAATGGTACACTAAGGGCCATTACCGAGGAGGGCATCTCAATTCGATAATTCAGATCTCCCAGCCAGAAGAGGTACGTGAAACAATGGGTGATGTCGAATGGATTCAACTTCTTATCCACCAAGTTGAGGAAGCGTAGAATGCTGAAGTAGTTTTGGTTTCGTCTATAGGGAGAGAACACAAAAGACAAGGTAGGCAAACCTCATATCTGTTTTATACTCTGCTTAAACTACTGTGTGTTGCCTCTAATTTAGGCAAGTGAGCGAAGCCTTGAGCAAATAGATAAATGCAACTGCTTGGCATGATAGTCCAAGAATGGCAGCAGAATACTTTTTTTACATTGATCTATTTTGATATAAGTGAACTTCTTGGCATTATCCCAGGTGTGAAGTGATACTAGTTAGGTATTTTTCTATTACAATGTGATTGTTGGTAGGAAAATCGTATGTGACAAACATTTATCTATCATTGGTATAGTAACTGCATATGATATTCTAATTGTGGATTTGAAAATATGGTTGTAGTGGCTTGCAATGCCTTTGGTCAACTCTGATTAATTATTATAGTTAGGAAACTTCTGACAGACTCAACCAATCAATCGGAGTTGAGGTAATTATCTTTCTACAGTGCCTATCATAAAAGGCAGTATAAAGAAATCACAAGAAGGATAGGAATTACAAAGTGACATTATAGGTTAATCTAGTGTGCAAAACAACATGAAACATATCATTACTCTCTAGTGCCATGATGAGATGGTATAACTACAGTACCTTGAACTGTCTATTTTCTTCTTCAAAACAACGGCTTTGAAGGTTCTCAAAATCCCATGGTCTACAGTACTACTTGGTCACTTATTTCATGAATCTATGGCTTTTTGTGTGATAAAAAAGTTTGTTCTAAGTTCTAAAGTTTTTGCTTTTCAGTGCAAATGACTGTGCCATTAGTAACCAGTGCAAAAACAACACTGAAATTAAGCACAGCTACATGGTAACAGCTTCTTGAAATATAAAATATGAATCAAGGAAATGTGTAGGTAAGTGTGAACATTGTGGAAACTATTAATTAGCATCAAAACTGCTTGCTACTTCCTGAAACCCAGCTCTCTAGAAAAGAGTGAAAGCAGCAAAATTTGATTTTCGGATAAGAATATTGGTGTCCAGAGCTGTTAAGCAAATATCTCCTTACTGTCACAACACATACCTGAGTTTCTTTTCACTACCAGAGGTTAGATGGCTATTTACAAATCCAAAAGCTGTCCCGTTGAACATGAAGGAGATCCCTACAGCTCCTTTGTTGCCTGGAAAAAAATAGTATTAACAACATTTGTTTCTAGCTAGTAAAAAATAAACAGTGACAGGAAATTAATGAACATGTTCTATGAAACACACATTTGATTTAAAGATTTTAAAAGCCAAGAAATTTGTGCACTACTGTACCCCCTGGGACATAGTAAATTAATTGTAAAAACTGTGGCCCAGGATCTCAGTGACAGGAAAAGGTCATCTTTATTGTAAAGGTTATGATAAGATGCCAAGTATCAATGCCAAGTAGCAATCTGTGAGAACTATTTCAACTATTCTTGCAGGCTGGAAGTTAACAGAGAGTAAATGTGCAAAAGGAATTTCAGTTTTGCTTGACAGCTCCAGGCCTTCTCGCATAGGAGCTGGATGAGCTCATGATGTCATGCTCTGGCTTTCCAGCAAGCCCCATCACTTACCAATAACTGTCTGTTAGTTTCAGATTTTCATCCATAAAAAGTAAGTACCATTGTAGCAGACCTAAACACTGTTTTGGCATTTAATTCATGGTATTCTCAAACTGTTCAGGAATGCTATATCTAAAGTTGCACTTATTTAATTAGATTATATTAATTATTTATTAATATTTATTTTATTTGTATGTATATTATATATTAATTACATTTAACTCTCATTTAACCTTAGGTAAAGAATTTACTTGCCAGATAGTGTACAAGATCTGCTTCTTTGACCGCAATCCTGTCATCCACTTAAAATCAGCCTGTGCTGACAAAGGCAATCAGTAGCACAGAAGGTAATGTAGCATTGAAGATTAGCTGTGTAAGTAAATTACACCAAAATATACTGAAGACTCATACACCTAGAGTTTCAGAAGGTGAACATCAAATAGAGGCTGAACAGTTAAGTACTTTCTTGGCAGCTCACAGGTTCCATAATGTAGCATTCTGCTGCTATATTAGTCAAGATAGTGGTCACTAGAACCCATTGTTTCCTCTTCCTGGTAATTTCAGGTGTCTGTTGTGGCTTTCTAATACAACTTTCAATTATATTTGTGTTCTCTCTTTGGTTACATACAGAATTTGTCTTTGGACTGTAAATACTGGAGTTTAAAGAGACTCCCTTCTATAATATTTTAGTGATTTTTTTTAAACATAAGTTTGTATTGATGCTTGATATGCCAAAAAAGGAGGCAGTTGTTTGCAATTGGATACTGAATGGTAAAATGTAAATATACAATCTACATGCATTATGTGGCTTTTATGGCAAATAAGTTAAACTTTTTTACAGCAATTCACACAAATGGGTTTTGCACCCATACTAGGTCCTAGTCTTAATGCTGTTGTTGTACTTAAAAAAGTGTTTTGATATATGTTGGAAGAAAGAAAAAAAGGCCTTGATGTTTAGGATGATCAGTAGGTATGAAGTTTTAAGACAACAGGCAAAAATCGTGATAAAATAAATGGGATTCAGAGGAAAACATTATGGTCAGAACACAGGGAATGGAGATAAGTCAGAGTACAGGAGGCTTGTGGAGGGCTTTGTCTTGTGGTGCAAGGAGAATCTTCTGCAACTCAGCATCAGGAAGACAAAAGAGTTGGTGGTGGACTTGTGACATGCCAAGGAGCTTCTGAGGCCAGTCACCATGCAGGGTGAGGATGCGGAAGTAGTGCACTTCAGTCTTCTTCTGTGATGAGTAGTCCACGGAGCTGTGCCAATTTATAAATAAATAAATAGTTGGACACGCTTGCACTGGGGAGTGGAGCAGGTGCTAGCAATTGCTCGTCTCAGGGTTGATACAAGGCAGTCAGCTGACCATGTGTTGCCTAACTGGCATGTGTGGACGGTCTGATTGTCTCATTATCAGCCTGGGGCAGCAAACAGGTAGTCTCACCTGCAGCCATTCCCCTGCATATAAAAGGGGAGTGCAAGGGGAGATCTGGAGGAAAAACAGAGAAATGAAAACAGATCAGAGGTTAAAGGGAAAGAAAGAGAAGCAGGAAGGAAGACAGGAGAGAGCCAGTGCAGGTGTGATCAAGAGTGAGAGAGAACGAACCAGGAGGCAGGCAGCTGTGAGGAGAGTCCCTCCTTGGGCTGTTGTGGGGTATCGCTACAGCTGAGTGACTTGAGAGCTGGTGTGACCAGGTGGTGCAAGCGGCTACCCACAGAAGTCAGGGAAGGCAGCAGGAGTCAGCGAGGCTCAGACGGGAAGCCCCATTGTGAGCATCATGGCCTTTGGGGACCTGAGCCTTGGGTCCAGAGTGGGAACCTTGTTATAGCCATGGAGTGGTAGGGACCTGGACTCAGAGAAGGATGGTAGGTGCCTGTCGGATATCTGTCTCCTTGGCTGCAAGGTACAGGCAGGATAAGCTGAGGAGACAGATGTTTTAAAAAGAGTGCATCCGTGCACATGTTTCTAAAGATACTCTACTGCTGTGTTTTAACAGATTATTTATGGGATTGATTTTAACCTCCACAGCACTGTGTTTTATGGGATTATTTATTTATTGAACATTTTACACTGCACAATTTTTGAATGCTTTTTGATTTGTTTGTTTTAATAAAAACACTGAACTGTTTTTCACCATCTCTTTGTTTTGTTCGTGTTTTTCCTCATCTGCCAAACTCATCCCAGTCATGACTATTGATGGTGTCAGGTTCAAGAGGCTCCCAAAACTGAAATGGGAGCATGAAGATGACCCGCACCATCACAACTTCACATAAACAGCAAACTGTACTGGTCACAGTGGTGTTATACAAAAAGGGCCAGAGCAGATTGTACTTAGTAAGGAGACTAAGCTCTTTTGATGTGTACAGCAAGTTGCTGGAGATGTTTTACCAGTCCATAGTAGCCAGTGTATATTATTCTACTGTACACTATGGTCTCCTGGGAAGGCAATCTGAGTTCAAAAGAAGCAGAATGCCTGAACAAAATTAACAGGGAAGCCTTCTCCATCACAGGGTGATCCCTGGACACAGCAAAAGCTGTTGTGAAAAAGAGGATGGTGGCAGAGCTGGATGCCATCATGAAAAATCCCTTCCATCCCCTCGAGGAGACACTGGCTTGAAGCATTTTTAGTCACAGGCTCATTCCAAACATGGTGTCCCAGATTAATATGTATACTATTTAATTTGCTATTACTGTGCAAATACACATTTATTTTTTTATTTATTATTTATTTATCTGTATATTGATTGATTGTATTACTTTCCTTGTGAGTCTGGATGTTTGTTTCTAAAAAGTTTATCTAATCTAAACCTATGTCATGTTTTAGGTGAGGCTGAGAGAAATCCTCTTCTATAATAGCAATATATATGAGTAAACATATGTATTAAACTGGTTTTAGACAGATACAAGAAACAAAAAAAACATTTCCTTCACACTGCGTTAACCAGCATCAGCGACCATCCAATGCAATACCTAGAAGTCAGCTGTTTGTGGTATCACAGATGCTGGTCATTCTCACCACTATTACTGCTGATGCTTCTAAGAGATCTTTAAATAAAATAGAGGGGCTGTTAACATAATGGCTGCTATCCAGTATCAACTGTAGAAGGTATAAAATGGTGGCTTCCTATATCCGTTACAAAGAAAATCAACTTAATGTTGATCTGCTTGTCTGAAATAAACAGGACTGTCCTGATGAGAGCTGCAAAAAAAAAAAAAAAAAACTCCAACTGAGCTTCATTTGAAGCTGGGTGATTGTGAACAGTGACATGCTCTCTGACATTAGGACCTGTACGGAGGGGAAACCTGCTGGTTATATAAATAAAGGCGGTCAGAAAACATAACAGGCGGTGTTAATTGGGTTTGTGCCAACCAATGGAACCCACAGGGGGTGGGAATTTGGCACCTAAAATAGGGTTTCACATGAACCAATATGCAAAACAGTGACTTAAAAGGTGAAAGTAACATTACCTTTGGTCAGGCTGGATAAAATCCAAAATACTAATGTGGAGGTGTGACTAGTAATAACAGTGCAACAAGCAGCAAATTATGGATGAGTGGTGGACAGGTGAGGATCTGTGCGAGGCTGCGGCCGGAGACAACCTAGAAACTTAATTGTAGCAGGAGTGAGAGTGACAGCAAGAGCAGTATATTTGAATACTGTTGTGTCTGAGTGGTATTTGAGGAGCAGTGTGAGATTTTCACTGCAGTGAACAGCAGTACATAATACACAACATCAGTTAAAGGAGTAAACTATGTTCAGGAGAGGCATGATGCCAGGTGAGAGACTTAAGGCTGAGGTGAGGGATAATATGTATCTTAGAATTTCAGACCAGGTTAAATAGGGCATCCTTTACGGTCATCAGTACAGTGAAAGTTTGATAGATTTGTGCATAATTTTAATGTTAGTCCCCTTCAGTTCTATTAGCATCCTTAGTGAATTGTACTCTATTGCTTCTGATTGGGTTCAAGTAATTAAAAAAACTACTCTTCAAAACCACTATATTGTCCTTCTGCACCCTCTTAAACCAAAAGGGATTGGGATTATTTTCTTTTAAGACTTCCTACTGCTGATCCAGTGAAATCAGGACATTTGAAGCGCTAAGTTAACATTGTTATTATTGATGTTGAAATCAATAAATTTCAGAAGTCATGTACTTCTGTAAAGTGCCAGAAAAATTAAAATAGGACTGGTAGCATGTAGAATTCTCAATAGCAGCATTCCAATGACCTTATTCACAATCCTGTTCCCAGGTATTTTACTTTTTGTGATTGGTGATTTTTATACAAAAAGTGAAAAGACCCATCCCAAACACATCCAATAAGAGTATTCTTTGCTTACCAAGAGTGTTGGCAATGCCGGTTTTTACACTGTCTACAAAAATGTGGCTGATTCGGTTTTCATGTTCTGGTTTGGCCAACACAACAATCCGGATGTTCCACAAAGTACAAGAGCTAATCTAAAAAAAAAACAAAAAAAAAAAACAAGGAATACTACTTTCATGTCCAGCATGCCCTCAAATCACTCATTTAAACAAAAGTTTAAAGCAAAAACCCACACTACCATTTTAAAATTGATGGTTGTGATGTTTTTCAGGGTCTTCTTTAAAATATCAATCCAGTCTTTTTCTCCAAGCGTGTCCTCTTGGGTGCCAATCACATAGATGTCATGAGGGATGTGATCAGCCGTGTCATCACAGGTCTTTCCTTGGCCTTTTGACTTGAACCATGAGCTGATGTCAGATGGTGGACTAGCATTACCTATAAAATGAGCATAAAATGAACAGTTCAGTTTGTCACCTCCGCCCCTCATGCTATTGTGTGAACATTAGAACAGTAACACAATCTGGATGAGAACAGGCCATTCAGCCCAACAAAGCTCGCCAGTCCTATCCACTTAATTCTTCCAAAATAAAATCAAGTCAGGTCCTGAAGATCATTAAACTCCTACTGTTTACAACACTAGTTGGCAACTTATTCCATGTGTATGGCTCTCTGCATGAGGAAAAATTTCCTAATATTTGTGTGAAAATTACCCTTAACAAATTTCAAACTGTGTCCCCATGTTAATGCTGAACTCATTTTAAAGTAAAAGTCTTCATCCACTGTACTAATTCCCTTCATTATTTTAAACAGTTCAATTGTGTCTCCATTTGCTTAAACTAGAAAGGTTCAGCTTTTTTAATCTTTCCTCATAATTCATCTGAAAACATATGAATGGAACTGGGTGGGGGACAAATTCAGAAAGAAAAGTGAATGCATTGGGACATAAAGGGAAATCTTTGTAGGAATGTGAATTTTATATCTTCTGACAGTATTATTAATGTTTTGGCCACAATTGAGCTTAACACACCTTTTGACAACAAGTTGTCCAGATTCTGGCACTCACCCATATTCCATGTCCCAATGAAGACAGTGATCATGTCAGGTTCCAGCTTGTCAGAGTGCTTATTCTTCATTTGTTGAAGCAGCTGGCAGAATCCTTCCCGTTTCTGAAAGACAAACAAGTGTGGTGTCACACATGAGCACTTGGGAGACAACTTGGAGGCTTATCTAATGGTATTCCTGCTCCAAGTTGAGGGCTGGCACTGTTGCCTAATGCTTTTCCTCTTTTCTCTCCTATAGATCAGAGGGCCACCAATCCCAGTGACACCACTTCTAGGTCATGGTTTTCTGGTTCCACCCCTTCTGGTCTGTCATTTTGAAGCAGTCTATATTTTGACTCCAGTCTTTAGAGACCTAATTGAAATGCTGTTGTTATTTTATTGTCCCATCAGTTATTTGGGGTTCGCCTTCAAGGTGCCCCAACATTTTATCTTTGTCTTGACTTAGCTTACTGTGGTTTGATTCATGGAACTCTTTGTGCTGTCATAATGAATTGGCTGAGTTGTGGTGGCAGGGTAAATAAGTAGAGACAAACATTTAGAGATCCCTCATCATTATTTTATTTTATGGTTCAGTTCCCATGGCTGGCCATTGTTTGCATGGGGTTTGCACTTCCTTCCGTTTCCTATGTTGGTTTTCCTCCAAGTACTCCAGTTTTCGCCCACATCCCACAAAGACCTGGAAGTTAGATTAACTAGTGAGTCTAAACTGGCTTCAGTGTGAGTGAGTGTGAGTGCATGCTGTCACACGGGTGTGCCTAGTAAACAACCTAATTGTAATTTACCGCCTAGACATGAGGGGGCATTGTGTAATAACATTCTCTCTTCTCCTTCCATTTCTGCAGAAAGGAAGATTGACATTTTAACAACCGTAACATCACTTCTGGGGTCAGACATACCTGGATCCGCCTCTTCCTCCAAGAATCCATCTTAAGAGAAAAGAACACAATCATGGGCAGACCAATTGATTGATTTACATGATGTCTCAACTTAGGGCTCTACCATGCATTTTATTTTATGCCTTTTGTGTACTTTTAATAGATGGAGTTTGTCTTCAGGTGCCCCAGACCAGGGGTAGGCAACGTCAGTCCTGGAGAGCCGCAGTGGTTGCAGGTTTTTGTTCCAACCCAGTTTCTTAATGAGCAATCAATTATTGCTGATGAAACACTTATTGCTTAAGTGATAGTTTGATGCTTCATTTTAGTGGTCTCGCTTGTTAAGTCTCCCCGCCCTTAATTGCTAGCAGCTAGATGGAGAACTTCTGGCTGCTTTGTCTTTTACATCTTATTACTAAATAAGGAGCCATTAACACACTGAATGCAGCTGTTTAAGATTGAAATAAGCAATTAAGGGCAGGGAGACTTAACAAGCGAGACCACTAAAATGAAGCATCAAACTATCACTTAAGCAATAAGTGTTTCATCAGCAATAATTGATTGCTCATTAAGAAACTGGGTTGGAACAAAAACCTGCAACCACTGCGGCTCTCCAGGACTGACGTTGCCTACCCCTGCCCCAGACCCTTTATCTTGTGCTTTTGTTCTTTACAATGGATAGTTGTGCTTTGCTCAGGAATGGTAGCCTGTCCAATGTTTTTCCCACCTTGAACCCAGTGCTATCAGGATCCTGAATTGGATTATGCAGGTTTTAAGATGCATACATGAAATTTGGCCCAATTATGTTAATTTCCTTCTAAAGGAAATATAAGAAAATTGTTTGATGTATTAACTAATAAAGAAAAGTCATGTTTCAAAACATTTTCTCATCCAGTAATTACCTTGTCTTAAAGAGTTAAGCTGTGAAATGTGGATGCAAAATTAGTCAACAAGTTTGTCCTGGAATGGAAAATCTTCAATGTTTGAACTGCAAATTGATTGATTAAATTTTAATTATTTTGCTCAAATGAGCCTGGATAAACTAAACTGAATTTACAGGACTTTAATTACAGATGTTGCAAGCATCCTCTCTTGTACATTCTTCCTGTATTGTACCAATACTCTATGCATGTGTTCCAGTCAGGTTTCTTTTCCAATTCGTTTATGACTTTGGAAAAGGAAATAAGTGCAGATGCCACAGAACCTCTTTTAATTAATTTATAACCTGGAAAAGGATGGATCCCGTAGGACTCAGAATTATAGAATAAGTTTGCATCTTGAGAAAGGAAGAAATAAGGTGGTACTTAAAAAATCAAACTATTTCATCAGAGTCAAGTCATTCATCATCAGGACAAGACAGCCAATCAAATGTGTGCAATGCCACATGTTCTGACACTCGTTGTAACATAAATACAGCTTGTCCGAGAGACCAAACATGATGATGACAGAAACAACATCAGAAATCAAGACACGTGTAACCATTTCATCTGGACATCAGAAAATGTAACCTGTGAATAATCCATCCATCCATCCATTATCCAACCCGCTATATCCTAACTACAGAGTCACGGGGGTCTGCTGGAGCCAGTCCCAGCCAACACAGGGCGCAAGGCAGGAAACAAACCCCGGGCAGGGCACCAGCCCACCACAGAACCTGTGAATAATACTGATCACTAAATCAAAAGCCATCCAGGACAACATCCACCTCTTGACATTTCTGATTTTAAGTAAGCTTTTCTAAGACTGTTCATATGCAGACTTTGCTATCTATTTTATTTTCTTATATTTGGTATTGTTACATATTAATAAATAGAACATTGCTTCAATATTTTCTATACTTTGTCTTTTATCTAGAGTGACTGAACTAATAAGAGGGTGCCAAGTGTGAGCAAAATTGCCACTTTCTTGCCCACAGGGTTTATCAAGGCTATTGAGGTATCTCCCCAATAATTAGAACAACTGCAGTGAAAGCAAAATATAGTTTGGTTAGTAAGTGGCATATAAACAAAAGAGTTGCGGTTTTATGTGTGTTGTGATGACACCTGCATGTTTGTTAGAGCTGGTTATAGTGAATCCCTATATAGAAACTGTTATGCTGAATATTGCGGAGTGACTGGCAACTAATACCATGCAAGATATTATCTGGCTGGGATCTCTGTGTTTTTGTATGTGCATCTATGTGTATGTTAATCTTCCAGGGTTGGAGTAGATGATCTCAATAAAGTCTCACAAACTTCATAATAATACAAAATGTCACTAATATTTAATGTGGGTAGTGTGCTGATGCAGTGATTAGCACAGCTTCACAGTCATGATTTCAAATCATGGCCCCATCCCTGTCTATGTGGATTTTTTTCCAGTTGTTCTGCTTTTTTTCCAACACCACAGAGATGGTAACAGGTTAAAAGTTGACTTGGACCCATATGAGTGAGTGAGGGTGTGTATGTGAGTACACCCTGTGACAGACAGGCAGCAGATGTGGCGTTTATGTACCTAAAGTAAATTAAATGAATTGGAAAATGTATGTACATATGATATTTAATATTTGGTTTGGCAATATACTGTAATAAATTTGTTTCGGTTTTGCTCTATAATTTTTTTTTTGTCTTGACCCCATCTTGGCCTTTTTAGTTTCTTTGAGACCCATACCTTTGTGAACACCAGGTTCTTGGAGAATCATTGACGATCCTAATCAAGGAGGGTTATCAACGACATTTGTTGGAGCAATTTTGATTGCTTAATCAACCCACAGTGACCCACTGCAACCCATCATTACCATTAAATACAACAGTAATTTCCAGACCCATAATTTAAGAAATCTTGTCCAATACTCATCAATTAATCATGCATAATGTTTACTAACTTATTTAAATTTGTAATCTCTACACATATGGTTATAAGAAAACAACAGAAAACAAGTCAAGGAGTACCTCATGGCTTCAGTACCAAATATACTTCTGTTTAATCTCCTACAGCATCTTTGAGTGTTGTGATTCACTATTTAACTTAAAGAATTCTGCTGGATCAGCTTTATCAATACTTTTGATAAGTTTTGAAGGCTTTAATTAGGTTTCTAGTAGTCTTGTCTGCTTGAGGCTAAATAGATTTAATCCCCTTAGACTGTTGAAGTAGACCTGGGATGAGTTTTTGGTTTATATATTTCCCTCATTTATTCAGAAACATTACACTTACGTTTTAGCTATATGTTAAAGATACTTAATGTTTACATTTTTGTGAAATATGCTTAAATACATAATTTGAATATTGTGAAACATTTTAGCACATTAAAGCTGTGTGTCACACATGCTAGTAGTAGGACCATGCAGGCTTTAAATGTGCGTTCTCTTTTAAGTGTGCAGATGATTTAGAATTAGACCACATTCATAAACTGGTAAGTGTATTTAAAAATATTTTGTGATTCAAACCTGTAACCTATGCGAGGTATTTTCTGGAAAAAAGGAAATGAAAATTAAAATTAAAAAATGAAAAATACCTCTCATTGTAACCTGCTCTTAGGCGCATTACTGTGGCAATACATTAATATATCTGTCCATTTTATGAGACCACATAATTAAGTTCCAGGGCCGTAAGAAGTTAGGCTATTATATGACCATTTTATCTGTAAGGGGTGCCATTTGTATTATACTTAAAAAATAAATATGTAGTTGAGCTGTGGTTTCACAATATATGGCGCCTAGAAATGTGAAAATATATATCTAAAACTGCTCAGACAATATATGTGAATGATGTGTGGTTAAATGCAGGTCATACAGAGTTACACATTGTATCAGATGGAAAATTTGAATACAGTCTATAACCACCAGGCTTTGTATTATGCATCTAAAAATGTTTTCATAGAGAAAAAAGGTAAGGAGGTGATTAGAAGCAAAGCCTGACAGACAACTGCACACCCTGTTCCTGATAAGATGGCAAAGCAGTCCTCATCTACAGAGAGTAACTTCTACCTCACCTTAGAGTCTGCAAAGACATATTCCTTCTTCATGGTCTTATCCTTCTCAGTGCTCAGCATAATCACCAGCTTGTTAGGGACCCTCTGAGATTTGATCAGCTGTAGGACTGAACATACAGACATGTCAGTAGCACAAATGTAGGGCTCATGCCTTGTACTAGACACACATTTTTTTCTTACTGTTTAGCACAAACTGAAAGATCGAATTGATTTCCAGCTGCCTCATGGACATATAAGAGAGATTAGAGAAATATTTTGCATTTTTTATTGCAGTACTGCAGGCCTTGGATCAACACTCTCTGTGTTAAAGTTTAAAAGCTTTAGTTCTAGATTTTATTTCATTCTTACCACTGTCTAAATGATTTTGAGGTGACTCAGAGTCCTAGCATTCTCGATTATACACAGGAATATTTTTATCATTGGCATCTTACCAGTTATAAAGGTTATCTCATAATGCATGGAAATCAAATTTAAAGCCATATGCTAAATTCCTGAATTTCCTGATAGCTAATCATTAACGTTAAACTGTAGTCTTACCTGGCATGAACATTCATAACTGTTAGAGTCAGCTTCTGCTCCTCCTGAGCAAGTTAACTGGGTGAACTGTCTCACAAAGTGAATGAAAAGATTTTGTAAACTGAAGAATTTGGGCTAATAATCAGCAAGAATAAGATGGGACTTTTGCAAAAGCCTGACAACATTTACTGCTACAGTACTACACATATCTGTGTCAATGGCTGCTTTTATTATAATTTATTTATTATCATAATTTATTTTAGCATAATGTCAGCTACAACAGCTATGCTGATGACACATAACTGTATTTATTAATAGCACCTGACAACCCCAACACTCTTGATTCACTGATACAATGTCTCACTTGTGTTACTGAATTTATGAGTAGTAATTTTCTCAAACTAAATAGAGAGAAAACAGAAATTTTAGTGATTGGCAATAATGGATATAATGAGGTTATTAGATATAAACTTGATGCATTAGGATTAAACGTCAAAACTGAGGTACAGAATTTAGGGGTAACTATTGACTCTGACCTGAATTTTAAATCACATATTAATCAGATTACTAGGACAGCATTTTTTCACTTAAGGAATATAACAAAAGTTAGACCTCTTATAACATTTCAAAATGCTGAAAAATTAGTTCACGCTTTTGTTTTAATTTGCCTAGATTACTGTAACGCAGTCCTCTCAGGACTACCAAAAAAAGACATCAATCGATTGCAACGAGTGCAGAATGCAGCTGCTCGAATCTTAACTCGGAAAAGAAAATCCGAGCACATCACCCCAGTTTTGATGTCACTACATTGGTTACCTGTGCCATTTAGAATTGACTTTAAAATAGTGCTTATGGTTAACAAAGTCTTAAATAATGTCGCTCCATCTTATATTTCGGAATGTCTTACACCTTACTCTCCAAATCGTAACCTTAGATCTTCAAATGAGTGTCTACTTAGAATTCCAAGAGCTAAACTTAAAAGAAGTGGTGAGGCCTTCTGCTGTTATGTACCTAAAATCTGGAATAGCTTGCCAATAGGAATTCGCCAGGCTAATACAGTGGAGCACTTTAAAACACTGCTGAAAACTCATTACTTTAACATGGCTTTCTCATAGCTTCATCTTAGTTAAATCCTGATGCTCTGTATATTCAATTAATTATCATTATTATTCATGGTGGCTCCAAAATCCATACTAACCCCTACTTTCTCTTCTGTTCTTTTTCCGGTTTTCTGTGGTGGCGCTCTGCGTCACCACCACCTAATCAAAGCACCGTGATGTCCCTACATTGATGGATTAAAGGCCAGAAGTCCACATGACCATCATCATCAAATTCTTCCATGTGAACTCTAAATACAATGAGGACTAATTGAGGTCATTTATGTTAGGTAGAATGCCTAGAGGGGGCTGGGCGGTCTCGTGGCCTGGAACCCCTGCAGATTTTATTTTATTTTTTTCTCCAGCTGTCTGGAGTTTTTTTTTTGTTTTTTCCTCCCTGGCCATCGGACCTTATTTTTATTCTATGTTAATTAGTGTTCCCTAATTTTAATTATTTATTTTGTCTTTTTTCTCTTTCTTCATCATGTAAAGCACTTTGAGCTACATTGCTTGTATGAAAATGTGCTATAGAAATAAATGTTGTTGTTGTTGTTTATCATGTTGCTGTACTTTCATTGGGGTTGTCTAATTTTTATGGTTTTGTGCCTTTTCTACCTGCTTATTATATGTGAGTGTGTGCAACCATGTGCTTTTCTTGTATTAAAAGTGTTCTGCTTCTGCAGTTTTTGTAGTTTCTTTTATACATTAGTTTCTTAGTTTATTTTCAATAAATATTTTGTTAGTTTCTATCTGCTTTAATACATTTTAATAGAGGGCAATGATGCTCTTCTATACAGTATACCTTTCTCTATCTATTATTATTTTGTTTTTATTATAGTTGTGCATCTTTTATTTAATTTTACCTACCTTTATTATTATTGTTTTTGTTATATTTACACTATATAATTTTGTTCAGATTTTACTTGCTTCATTGTTTTTGTAACACTTCGAACTATTTTCGATCACTATTTATTATCATCGCTACTGAGTTACATAACATTGCCTAGGTGAGAAAACTGAAAGGTGGAAAGGTAAAAAGTAATTACAAATTATACATTACCGAACTCCAATCTCTTGCACTTAATACATAATAAACTTAATAAACTATTGTTAATATTGGAATGTGTCATTTGTAGGACACACTGATATCAACCATTCGGTTGTTTTGGCTGAAACACAGATCCTAGTGTCGCAGGTGGCTGGGGGGGCGTCCCGAGGACCGGAAGAGGGCTTACGCCTTCCCCAGACCACATGGGGGCGACCGCCCTGGTGGCTATGGGGACCACGGGTACAGAGCATGGACGCTCATCCCTGTAGGAGCCCGTGGTCACCGCCGGGGGGTGCCCGAATGCCTTGGGAGCCCTGGATCTCAGCACTTCCGCCACACCCAGAAGTGCTGGGGGGAAGAGGATCGAGGACACCCGGAGTGCTTCCGGGTACGCAGCCGGCACTTCCACCACACTGGGGAGTGCTGGTGGAAGATTTCCGGGAAGCACCTGGAGCACATCCGGGTGAGGATAAAAGGGGCCGTCTCCCTTCATTCAGAACTTGAGTCGGGTGGAAGAGGACGAGGTCTCTGGAGGAGGCAAGGAGGTGGCCTGAACAGTAAGGCATTTGAATTGGCCTGGACTTGTGGGGACTTTTGGGGGTTTGAGTGCACTTTATTGTAAATAGTAATGAAAAATAAATGTGTGTTGGGTGACATGAACGTGTCCGCCTGTCTGTGTCTGGGCCGGCTTCCACACTAGCTTAAAAAAAACTAAAAAAAACTACAATGTCTCTGTCTGCATGGTGGGGCCCCTCACCGGAATGCAGCTTTGCACCTTATCTGTTAAGATGATCGATACCAGATCTTATAAAATCACACAGATGTCTCTTGGAGGCACAAATTGGGTGGCCAGGTTCTGAAGAACCATAAAGCAAGGATGACCAACATTGATGGGCAGAACTGTTTACCATTGGTCAACTAAGAAGATGTGCTTATGTATGCCCAAGAAGCCAATGACAAGACCTTTACTCCTTCCTTTAAAATCATCAACCACAGTTTAACTGGCCACATCTTCTCACCAAACTTAAGCTCAGCCTGGCCAACTTTGGCTGCACATAGCCAAAATTTGTAGCTGAAAGGGTGTGGTCACCAGAGAGGTTGAAGCAATCCCTTTACTCCAAAGGGCAACTGTGTTGGACTGGAAAGGTAGAATACTTGACCGTACTGGAGTTTGGAGAAGGTTGCCATAAGTCCAACCTTCCTGAGGAACAGCAAGTGCACAAGAGAGATCAAGAGAGACCTATGTAACTCACACATACACCTTAATAACAACCAGGGTTCATTGAACATCAGCTGACCAAGCAGGCAAAATTTTGCTAGCTACCAACTACAATGTATGTCCTACCAAAGGCAAAAAAGGAGATGAACTCCTGAAAAAGAAAGAAAATTCTTCCACATGTCCAGAGATTGCTGCCAAGGAAAGGAACAAACAAATACTCACCTCATTAGTTTTATTCTAAGAAGTATTAATTGTAATTTAATAGCTAAGAGAAAGCCAACAAATGCATTATGGTATTGGTGTAACTGTAACTGAAGATAATAACCTTGTGATGAGTACGTTCTAGCACTGTTATAAGTTTTTGCCTAAAATCAGTCAGAAAGTGCAGAGCAGCATCTCACATGCACCCACAGAGAGAGAGAGAGAAAGAAAGAGAGAGAGAAAGTTCTATGTGTGGGTTGAATGTTACACAGTGCAGAGGCTACTGTGAGCAATGAACACCATAGTATAAAACACGAGAAGCTTAATGACTAGCTAAAGAATTTATATATCTTGAAAATATGAAAGTTCAGAATTCCGAACTCCAACAGAGAAAGTGGAAGTATTAATGTAGACTTTAGGCAATTTATGAACTTCATTCATAAATTGTAAAAATCTCTTCACAATTCTGCCATTTCCACCGGAAAGTAATATACTCAATATACATTTAACTTGTTTCATTCACTTAAGTATAAATGTGAAATAACATAAACAGGCCAAACAAACTTAGTTATCCAGTCCAATGGGAAAGACCCAAGAATACATTAATAATGGTAACCTCTTCCTTTATTAGCAAAAAAAGCTTTGACGATTGCCAGCCAACACATGTTTCTTACTTTGTGTTGGTGTGTAGAACTTATCTTCAGGGCCATCTTTGGATTTCTTGACGATTAGCTTTCCCTCCTCCACATCTACTTTGAGGTGGATTTTTGTCAATATGGCCAGCATGTCTGATTTCACCTAGAGAGGCAGAGAGGCTTTGTCAAATTAGGACTTTCTTTTAGGGTGGTATCTTGTATCAGAATGGCAGTCACTCTATAAATTAGCCATCTCTTTAATATCTAGATAAAATGGCTACTGTATGTATTCATCTCAATTTAGAAAGAAAAATCTAAAAGTCTTCTAATGACTTAAGGAACAATTTGACACATCCTGGTCATGTACAAGACAGAAGCCTGCATTTACCTCAAAAGTGACTGGGGGTATTAAAGAGTTGCGATGTCCTCCTTCATAGCCTACAGATTCCAGGATGATACCTTTTGTCTGAAAGATAAAGTATGAAAAATTTAAATCTTACGCAGTTGCCATGCCATGTTAGAAGTGGGTATTCCCAGGAGTAGCTACTGTGTAGTCAATGCCCTATATTAGCACCAGTCATTCTTTGAGGATTAATTCTTATACTTAACATCAGACAATGACAGACCATCAGCTTAATCAAAAAATACCTTTTCTTCTATTGTTTGCAACAAGAAAGTCAATTCGCTCAGTCTGGAGAAGTCGGGACTTTGGGATCCATCACTTGAAATCTTTACAAGACAGAAAATCATGATAACATGTTAAAAACAACTGAGGTGGGAGGCCGATCAGCTAATCCATCAGTCAATCTTCTTAAAATTAAATTTAGAATATATTGATAAACATGTTTTGTTAAAACAGGCCATTATGTAATATATACTTAATTATTTTTTTAAATGTTGCCCATTCGATAAATCTTATATACACACATACTATTCATTCTCAGACCTAATTAATTCAATCAAATATCATAGAGATCCGGAGCAATGGATGCAAGGTAGTTAAAAACTAAGGACAGGTCCATCACTGGCAAACTTTTCAACACAAGCACACTCTAACAAGGTTGATTTAGTATCACCAGGCTACTTAACTCAAAATTTTTGGAATGTTGAAGAAAAACCCTGAGTACCTTAAAAAAAAAACCCATACAGACAGAGGAAGAATGTAGAGACCAGTCAAGTCAGGTTTACTGTTATGTATGCATAGTACTGTACAATGATGTTTGAACTAGCATTTCTACTTGGAACAGTTGACAAAAATATAACACAAACTGAATAAATCAATTAAATTTAATTCATGAATTAAAAAAATAAAAAAAAAACACCTGGATCTGGCATTCAGAATTAGCATAAAAGATCCATGAAGATGCAACACCCAGAACTACGTACCTATACTGCTCTAGTTGATACAGTATATCACCTTACCTAAATTAAATGTATTTTCATCGCACCTTTTAGAAGTGGGCTAACTCAAAGCACTGTAAATCTAATCTTGGGATGTGTGAGGTCCCTTAAGTCATATAAAAGGTCTACATGAACTCAAGGACAGCACTCCAAATTAATGTGGAAATCATCCCAGTTAGGTATTGTAGGTGCCATGGAGGACAGGCATCATGGCTGGAATAAAGGATGGATTCTTACTGGGACAGGAAGCCATAATGGATGAACTTGGCGAACAGGCACATCGGGAGAAGTTCATTCCCCCACATGACCGGTGGCAGTGTTCCTCAGGGCTGAACCCGAGTCACATGAAGGGTGGCATGGCAGTTGGAGTCCAGAAATGCAGCCCTGTCAGGAGCTTTGGGTACCTACAGAGGGCGTGGATGGGGGAGAACTGCCCTGGTCTTCACATGACCCGGAGGTGTTCTGGATGACCTGGCCATGATACCAGAAGCAGTTTCTGGGTTGGATTTAAAGGAGAGCTCGCAGCCTCACTTAATGGAGTCGGAGTCAGGAGGCAGTTGGCAATATGGGAGGTGGAAGGAGAGGATTTATATTTGTATATTATGGCTGGTGATTCTGTAAGAAAGGTGTTGGAGGTGAATAAGTCACTTTTATCAAACCTGGGCATTATTATGTCTGTGGTTTGGGGCTTAGTGGTGCCCCCTTGTGCTTACAGTATCAAAGCAGACTCTAAACGTTGCAAGACTACATGTAGTGCTGTTTTCATCAATTCAGTCATTTGTTTTTGGATTGTTGTTTTTATCTGTCTTTCACTCACTGATAACAAATTGTGCTGTGGCAGTATAGCAGGAACCTGCCCTTTACAAGGCACTATTCCATCATTGGTCACACATTAGCACTCTTCAAGACTATTCAAATACACAAAGAAACATGTCTTTGGGCTGGGAAATGAAGCTCATGCCAAATCGAAGAAAATGCCAACATCAGAGAGAGTGCACCAAGGCAAGCCCAAAGTGAGCCATGATTTAGGTGTTATGAGGAGACATGTGCAAAATCAGCACTCAAAACACAGTATCCATCCATCCATCCATCCATCCATCCATCCATCCATCCATTATCCAACCTGCTATATCCCAACTACGGGGAAACACAGTATCTCCATTACTTATTCCACATAAATGTGTATTGTAATAGAAATCAACTTCCAGAATGTCAGGGCAAGCTTTTTGGCCAATGCTGATTCAGTTGTATATCTTCTGGTGATGCAGTAGCAAATCTTTCAATCTAGGTATGATTATTACCGGTACTTTACAGCTAATGCTGCCCATGATCCTGATTTGAATAGGCAGGTTCAAGAAATGGGTAATATGACTGATTTGAAATCCCATCTGTTAAGCTGTGAATGGTTATTAATTGCTTGCCTTCTTCATACTGTTTTAATTATTGTTTTCTTTGTGTTGATGCTTATTTATTCAATTGGGGTTTTCTTCTTAAATAAGGCATTTGAAGCCAGTATTCAGACTAATGGGTGTTATGAAATTGTACAAGGAAGAATCACAAAGTAAAGGCAACATACCATTTAATACCAGTTAACTGTGACCATATGAACATACCAGTTAAATTACTTCTCCACATAGCCTCAATGCACTTCTTGTGCTGTTCAACTATCTTCTTCATTCCTTGGGAGAAGAAACTTTTCAGCTGCTCCTGGATCCATATGTGCACTGCTTCCTTAACCTCATCCTTAGAGGTGAACCTGCGACTGTGTAGAAACTCATTAAGGGGGGATATGGAAGACGTTCACCTGTTCAATTGCCTCCACCGTTGCATCCACTGCATGGGGACGTGTGTTGTCATGGAGCAGCTATGAAGTGGTAAACTTCAGCTTGTTTCACTGCCTCTGACTACAGCATGTTGTTCAACAATGGTGTAATCCCACAGTATAGCGTCCATGTTCCTTTGATCTTGGCTTTAAGTGGACTAATGCAGAATGCTGTGTGGTGCATGTTCAAACAACCCATAAGGCATCACAAATGTGTTGTATTGCCTCAGCTTCTATCTGTTGCGGTTACTGTTTAATTTTCAGGTTGCCCTTATTGTTTGATTTACCCTTGTAAGAACATGTGGAGATTATAGACTTTGTATATAAATGCACTCTTGACAATTTAAGCTGCAAATCAACTGCGATAGCAGGAGGACTAGAAAAAAAACCAAAAAAACTGACTCTGCTGCTTTTCTGCTAATGTCAGGAACCATGCAAAACCAAGTTAAAGCCACTTCTTGTTTTGTTTCAATTAACTCATTCTGAAGGTTCACGACATCAGCCATGACACTTTTTATGGTTAAGTTGGTTTTATCCTTGGATGCAGAAAAAGCATTTGATACGATTTAATGGAATTACCTTTTCACTACATTGGAGAAATTTGGGTTTGGCCCAAACATTTGTGCATGGATTAAACTACTGTTTACCAATACAGAAGCTTCAGTTTATATTAACAACATTAATTCAGACTATTTTAAACTAGAACGTGGTACCAGACAAGGATGCCCCTTGTCACCACTATTGTTTGCAATCGTCATTGAGCCACTGGCAGTTCACTTTCGAAATGCTTATGAGATAAAGGGGATTATCAGAGAAGGACATGAACAGAAAATTTCTTTATATGCAGATGATACGGTGCTGTATATATCAGACCCACAAAATACTGTGCCTACAGTCCTAACAGCACTAACAGAATTCCAAAAGATTTCTGGTCTCAGAATTACTTTGACTAAAGGTGTGCTCTTTCCAGTGAATTCTCAAGCACACAATATTAGATTGGACACCTTCCCTTTTATCATCGCAGATCAGTTCAGATACCTAGGGTTAAATATCACAAGTAAACATAAAGTTCTTTATCAACAAAATTTTGCTGTCTGTATGGAAAAAATCAAGCAAGACTTGCATAGATGGTCAAACCTTCATCTCACTCTAGCTGGAAGAATTAACATTGTTAAGATGAATATCCTCCCTAAACTTCTCTTTTTATTTCAAAATATTCCAATATACTTGTTGTGATGTGAGATTTTTCATATAACTTGATAAATATTTTGTATGTCTTTATTTGTAATTTAGGCAAAGGAATGTAATTTAGTGTTTAAAAGCCCCCTTAGGAATGGGTTTGTTTGAATTTTACGACAGGATTTGGGGGATGTATCTTAAACCAGTTTGCCGAGTGTTTCTTTGCTAAAATCATTTCTACCCCCCCCCCCCACCCCCCCTCAAATAGGCTAAGGTGTACTTTAACATATGGTTTGGGGGCAGGTTTTAAGATGTTGTATTCCCCCATTGGTCCTAGGTATGGCTGTTTGGAATTGGCTTGGATCAGAAGCTTTTAAGTACCATGATGTCCTATTGGCTGTAGGGGTTGGACAGAACATCTATAAATGTATGTGTTTAACCTCACAATCTCTCTCTTACTAACCAACATCTGAAAGAAGCATCTCTCTTGCTAACCTGTGATGATGAAGACAACACAATGAAGAGCACAGCTCAGCAGCCATATTGAACAGACATGTGGCAGAAAGCTGAGCACCAATGATGCCTTAACTAGAGACATTTAAGTAAGTACAAGTCTGTGTGCCGCCTGAACTACATATCACCATTTAATCAGGTTGTATGGTTGCCAATATTCAAATGTACTTTGCATTTTGTTATTATTTATGAATATTATCAGTAATTAGGGATGGGAATTGATAAGATTTTTACGATTCCAATTCCATTTTCGATTCTGTTTAACAATTCGATTCTTTATCAATTCTCCTATCGATTCTTATTTTTAAAAAAGGAGAACACACAGGTCGATTAACTTAGAACTTTGTTTTATATCTTATCTTTGAACAAGATAGAAATTTAGGAGTAGCATGACCTTACAAACCCAACAGTGAGATCTTAAGAGATCCACAGCCTACGGCTCCTCGATGGGGTGCCACGGGGTCCCCAGAAAAAAATGTGTAAATGTAAAATAATAATAAAATAAATATTCTTCTGTAGCAATAACAAAGTATAACATCAATTATTCTGTGGCAATTACACAAGAATGTCCAGTAACATTTACACTCTCCTTTTTAAAAGTATATATGAGCTGAGCACTCAAAAATAAAACTACATCAGCCAGCAACAAATACAATCAACTCAAGTCCAATGGAACTGTGCACAGTGCAATTCTGCAACCATCAACTATTTTGACAGCTACATCCATGTTGGCCGCATTATCAACAGTGGCTGCCACAACCTTGTCTTTGATACCATACTCCTCCAAGATCTCATCAGTCTCCTCTGCTACAGCTGTCCCTGTCTGTGCCTGGTACACTGGTTTGGTTTTGAGGACTTTTTCTTGAGCCTGGCCATTCCTGACATAATGCAGCGTTACTGTGAGGTAATGATCTTGACTAAAACTTGCCCATCCATCTGCAGTGACGGCTGCCTTCAACACGTTTCAGCTCAGAAATGGAAACGGATGAAACATCTGGTAAGAGGAGAACACGCAAATTTGACATTCCCTGACTTAGCCTACAATTAAACACATTCACTTACCGAAAATCGGGGGCATCTACTGTGGCAAATGGGTGCAAGCCTTTTACCACAAACTTAGTCACTGCTCGGTGACATTCGTCTATTCTGGCCTGTGTCATTTTACTTTTCCCCGCCTCTGTGAAAGGAGAAGCTACCGGTAGACTGCAGCGAGAACTGCCAGCATCTGAGACAGCCAGACTCTGTCTGTCTCTCTCGTCATGGTCATCTAAATGCAATGCACAGCAATAGCAGGTTTTGCAATAAGGCAAATCGCGCTAACATAATATGCAATGTTAGTTGATTAGTTACCTGCCGTATTAACTGGAGAGGACCTGCAAACGTTACCGCTGCTGCTGGGTTGAGATTCACTAGTCCGGAGCGGATCAAAAACACAACATTCATTTAAGGTTATTGCGTGTTTTGTGTGCAAATGCTTTTGCATATTCGTAGTGTTTCCTCCCTTTGATGAAATATCTACTTTGCAAGTATTGCAAGTTGCCCTGTTGTCATCCTTTCTCATAAAGTATAACCAAACTTTTGAGCATTTGTGCCGCTTAGGCGCCATGTTTCCTGCTGGGTAAATGATGCTACGCAACGCGGTGACGTCATTCGAGGCGACTGGAATCGATAGGGGAATCGTTTGCAAAAATGGCAAACAATTCCAAGGAATTGAAACAGTGGGAACCGGTTCTCAACAAGAACCGGTTTTCGATTCCCATCCCTATCAGTAATACATTATTTTATGTGTAACTTAACTTCTGCTTGTCTTTTTACTACATCGAATTGACTTAGGTTATACATATAGAAGGGAAGGTGGGGATAAGTTATATACAATAGTACCTTATAAACAGTGGTAAGTCTGTGAGATTAGGCATTCTAAGGCTACATATTAATAATACAATAGGGGAAAGTAGAGCAATATATATTACTCTACCAAGACAAAACAATACTGTACATCAATAAATCGTTCTTTAAGAAATTATATTCAACCATAACCACATTTATTTGGAATTCAAAACATCCATGTATCCGAAGAGCGACCCTACAAAGGCCAAAGGCAGAAGGTGGCATGGCTCTGCCTAACTTTCAATTTTACTACTGGGCAGCAAACATACAACATATAAAAACCAGGACATTGACACAAATAGATGAACATATCAGGCTTGGTCTGCAATAGAAACAGAATCCTGCAGTTCATCTTTATATTCCTTGCTTTGTGCCCCAATAAATGAAAAATATTGCCAATATACTAATAACCCAATAGTGCTTCACTCACTCAGAATATGGAACCAATGTAGGAAACATTTTAAGATAGTGAATCTTTTATCGGTGGCACCACTGCACGAGAACCACCTTTTTCAACCCTCGCAAACATATGCAGTTTTTAATGTCTGGAAAATATTTGGGATTAAATCACTTTGAGATCTGTACACAGACAACGTCTTTGCATCCTACGAACAATTACATTCTAAATTTAACTTTCCAGCAACACATTTCTTTCACTATCTTCAAATTAGAAACTTTGTTAAACAGAACCTGCCCAATTTCCCTCATCTCCCACCTCCCTCTATACTGGAAAAAATACTCAACAGTTTCAAGGACTTAGACAGAATCTCTGCAATATATAAAACCATTTTACAGTCCTTCCCTTTCAAAGATCCAAGAGGACAATGGGAAAAGGATCTCTCCCTCAACATATCAGAAAAGGAGTGGAAGGTAGCAATGCAGAGAATTCACTCAAGCTCCATATGTGCAAAGCATACAATTATTCAACTAAAATGTATATATCGAGCACATCTGTCTCGCTTAAAATTATCCAAAATGTTTCCAGGGCAAGATCCAACCTGCGAACACTGCAATCAAGTTCCAGCTTCACTGGGTCACATGTTCTGGGCCTGCACCAAACTAACATCATTTTGGACCAAGATTTTTAAATGCCTTTCAGATAGCCTTGGTGTCAAAATTCCTCCTAATCCACTACCAGGTGTTTGGTGTACTTCCAGAGGGGCTTAAAGTGGAGAAGGACAAACAAACTGTAATTGCCTTTACTACACTATTGGCACGCATACTTATCTTGCTCAACTGGAAGAATCCTAACTCTCCCCTTTTAAGTCAATGGGTAACTGATGTTATATATTATTTGAAATTGGAAAAAATAAAATTCTCACATAGAGGATCTGTGCAGAAATTTTTCCAAACCTGGCAGGATCTAATCAATAACATTTTAGAATAAGCTTTTAAAGCACTGAGGAAGCAGATTCTCTTCTTTTTTTGTCTTCTCCATTTATCTATATTCATTTATTACTCTATCTATTTGCTTATTTTTACTAGGTTTAAATTGTATTCTTCTGGCCATGCTATCTTTCTCAGGGGTGGGGGTTGATTGGTTTTCAATCCTATTCTTGTAACATTGATGTATTTGTATGGAATGTTGTGTGCTTTCGATAAAATCAATAAAAATTAAAAAAAAAAAAAAGTTGGTTTTACTCTTTACATGGAAATGTACCAATGTATCCAATCACCGATTGATTTCAGCATTGTGCCCACATGGAAATGACAAGCCTTTGTTCTTGAATTATTATTTCTCTTTTTGTTGTGCTTCACTGCTTGTTTTGCGTGTTTGAATTTTGTACAATGCTTGGTTTATGTGCATTGAAAACATTTATTGCAAAAATTAGCCTTACAGTAGTTTTCTTCATATTTTCTTTGTGGTTAAACTAATTTAATCAAATCAATATACAGTTAACTCCTCATTTAGTTTACAGGATTCCAGTGGAAAAACATTTGAGAACCAGACTGTCAGCATAATTGAAAAACAGCATGTTCAATATAGTGGACAATTTATTCAGGTTTGAACCAAATTTGAATGGTCAGCACTAATTCTTATGTTGGTTGTTTCATAAACCGTCTTATGATGTTGTTTGTCTTGAAAATGCTTCAATAAAAAAATAAAGTTACAAAGCATTGTTAACCAGAATAATATAATATACTCAAACCTGTTTTACCCAATTCAGTCTGAGCCTATCCAGGTGACAAGTTCCAGTAAAATAAGAGCACTGGTACCATGTCTCCCTTCTTTACAAAAATAAGCAATCTATGACTTCCCACCACCAAGGGTAAGCTGTTTCCCTCTTCTGATTCGAAGTGTGAGGACTGTTCTTGTGTGTGTTTGCATTGACAGGAGCTCCTACCTGGTTCCTGAGTCGCCCTGGAGCAACAGCAGGCTGATGATCCAATACTTTTCCAAAGCATTCAAGTGAAGGCATGATGCGTGAAATCTCACTGGAAAAACAACATAAAGAGGGTAGTCTGCAAGTATCTTAAGAGAAACACTGCAAAGAAAATGCAAACCCCCTTGTGAAGAGGGGCAGGGTTCATCCACAGTTTACTGCTGGATGGAATAACAGTTCTGGAAAAGCATCTTTCAAAAACCAGTTATATACATTTATTGGTTTGACCGGATTAATAATAGTGTTGTGCAATTAATTAAGAGAAAACAAAACCTAGAATAGGAAAGCCATGCTTGGGCCAGACTCACATCCTTAAAAGCAGAATTTTACCCATATAGTTTTAGTAGTTGCAGAAGGATAGTGAAATTTTTACTTGCATGTCTAAACCATATGCAACACATTACCATTCCATGGGGCCATGATAAACACTGTTGAAAGACCCAACATCAACTGATGTCAGAATTTCTGTCTGTTGTCCCCAACTCCTCCCCTCCCCCCTTCTTCCACTTAAAATACTGACAACGCCAAAAGAACTTTATCATTTACAATTTGAACACCATCCTGAGCTGATCTCTCTGACACAGACCCTTTCCAACACACACCACATCACTAGTGACAGAGTCATGTACTTTTTTTTTCTTTTTTTACACTGGACACTAAACAGGTTTACAGGTGGTACCCCAACCCTTCATCTTTTGCTGTGTTTGCTTTTACAGTGGTTATACAATACTTGTGCTATACCACTTTCTGCGTAATGTTCTTTTCCTAGATTTGTTTTTATATTTGCACTATACTCTTCCTTTTCTCATATATCAATCTCTTTCTCCAGTACTCTTCCAATCTGGGAATTGTGATTGTGTCTTTGTGTTTCCCTTCCTGGTGTTGTGTACTCATCATTAGTGATGCATACATATTTCTATTCTACCCATATGTTTCCCTTTTGTTATTTTTAATTCTTCCCATACTTTTCCCTAACGTAGTGTTTCATTTTGTATTTTCCTGCATTCTTTCCCTCTTTATGATGTGAGTTTGCTAATTCCTAAGGGATGTGCTTATACCTTTGCCTTCCTGAGTATGTATAATTTTCCTTCCTAGGGGTGTTTATAGGCCATTCCTAGTGTCCCTGCTTGTAATTTCCCATCACTCAACACTTCCTGAGGGTGCACCTTTGTTATGTTTGTTGTCCTGTTTTCTTGATTTGTATCCCTTTATAGTTGCCATTCACTCTTGACAAAATATAAAACCTGACTTTTATGTGAACTTCAGAGAAAATATTTACTGACAAGATAGGCATCTGTGAGAAACTGTGTTTTTCCTTAAAGTAGTCAATTTTACAGGAAAAACCTTTTGAATTTTTGAAGCCAAGAAGAGACTCTGGTTATCTGAGAATCAGAAAGAGAAGAGAAGCAGAATGCTCACTTCCTTTTTATGTATGACTGTTTTAAATCAGCTACAAGTCGCTAACCGCCTTTCACTTCCAACCTGTCTGCAAGCATTTCCTCAAACTCATCAACTTTCCAACTGGAACAGAGAACTTGATCCTAAAAGAGAAATCTCTCCTCTACTGTAATTGCTGGACTTCTTGAGTGAACACCAATGAAGGGGTCATGCTTCTTGATTAAATCTGATCAATGTAGTTAGACAAAATATGCATAGAAATTCAGAGATGAAGAATAAAATCAGAACACTGCTGACGGTTTGAAGGAGCCATCTATTAGATTATCCTGTTATGATACGGAAAAACAAGTTTGTGGACAGTGTCTTAAATGTATGATTTGTAAAAAGTTACCTGTTCAAATTCTTACAGATCAGTTGAATTAGCTTCTTAAGGTGGGGAAGATTTGTGTTCCCACTCTGCACCTGCTCTGCATCAAGATTGATAGAAGCTCTGAAGTACTCCTGGATGGCTTTTAGATACTCCTCAGGCAAGCTGTATCAACAAGAAACAGAAGGCCATGACAGTATAAATTTGGAATTTGCATGCTTGCTGCCTCACTGCCTAGAGGCACTCCAATTTAAATAACACACTCTCTTGGAGCTCTGTAGCAAATGTTTCTCTACCACTTCTGTTATCTGAAGGACAATTAACACTATTGTTAGTATTTGCTGGGCAGCACAGTCTGTTATTTCTTCACTTTAATAAATCATCCATATTACTAACCGAGAATGCTAAACCGGATGATGGACGCAGGCACATCCGGCAATGGGCCGTAGCTGCAAAAAGACGTACTGCGCAGGCGCAAAAAGAGTCCGCGAGGGTCGGCTGAGGAGCCGAGAAAGGCGGATAAAAGAGGGCGAGAGAGGCGGATGAGGGGCCGCGAGAGGCGGACAAGACCACAGAAAAAAGGAGTGAGCACAGGAAAAATTGAGAAATGAGGTGCAAAGAGCACCGAAAAAAGGAAACGGCACATAAAAAAGTATTCAAACGCAAGCAAAGCACGAAACACATTGCACACGAAACTAGACCCAAAAAAAAAAAAAAGAGGCTCGCGCACAACAGCAAGGCACACCCCCCCCCCCCCCCTACAGGCACCGGACGGGACACACACCAAGAGGGGGATTCAACAAGCCCATGGAACACAAAAAAAAAGAACACAAAACCACCCCACAGACCCTACAAGCAAGGGACGGGACACACACAAAGAGGGGGATTCGACAAGACACAGGAACACAAAAAGAAAGAAGACGCTCGCGCGACAACAATCCTCAACCCCCCCCAAACACACATCCATAAGAAGTGACACCCAAAGCCACATATTCTAAAGTGAACATCAACACCTTCACACTAGACGGCATAGGTGTCAGCATTGGTGGATCTCCTTACAATAAAGCACTATTAACCGTTCAACTGCAGAAAAAGAAACATATTAACAGTGACTGCGATCCTCCTTATTACTTATCCATATTTCGCATGCTGAGAAAGAAACAAGTCATGAATACACGGTCACGGGTACAAAACGAAAAGGAAATGATAACAGGAACAAACACACGAAAACGAAAGAAACAACAAAATAGACGGCTATGCAGCATAGGTGGATCTCATTACAATAAGGCACTATTAACCGTTCAACCGCAGAAAAGGCTCCATATTAACAGTGAGTGCAATACTCCTTATTACTTATCCATATTTCTAAAAGAAAAAATGTCTCGACTCCAAAAATGCAAAGCTCAACTAAAGCTTCTAACTAACGATGTACCTAAAAGTAAAAACTTTATGAACTGCATTAGATCCTACAATGGTTCATTTGCTTTTGCATATACCGGAGTAAATATCAGGCCACCAAAAGGCAATGGCCCATACTACTTTCGCATATGTGCACAAATACTGCATCGCATTGGAACAGTGCACCCTGAAACAAATCAACAACGCAAATATGCACAAATCTACATCCTAGATCCACATTACGCAAACTATCAATCAAAGTGCTGCATCGCAACAGGCACGGATTCAAAACGAAACACCTCCCGTCTCAGACATACGTTAATGGCAGCGAAGGCTACAACGGGCTTCTCACACAGCACAGGCAAATCGATTACAGATCCAAAACAACACGTCCCAAATACTACACATGCAACAACGCGCCTCTCAAACGGCACAAGAAAAACATACACCAGTACAATTCATTCGGATTAATGAATGTCATTTGCAATCATTGTCATTCAGTTCACTTCCCTGAAGAAACAACTGGCAATACAAGTTATACATTTACACGTTGTTGTCAAAAGGTTCAAATTAGACTGCCTTCTTTACATTCATATACTGAATATCTACAGAGGCTTATAACTGACGATGTACCTGAAAGTGAAATCTTTATCAACTACATTAGATCCTACAAATCGGTATCCACTATGAACATTAACGGTGGCACTGCACGTGACATCCGTCTTGAAAAAATGTTGTTTATTGATGAATGTTCAATGGCATGAAGTCACTTACTCAACACCATTCATAAACTTCTACAAACGTTTATGAATAATAATATTCGATTTGGAGGAAAGGTACTTTTATGAGGAGGAGATTTTAGACAGTGATTAGCTATTCTTCCAGATGCCATGCACTCAGCTATTGTTCAGTGCACCTTAAAATACGCAGACAATTGGCATTGCTTTCAAAAGATACAGTTAGTAAAAAAGATACGATGTCCAGAACCAGATCATAACAATTGCTTATTACAACTGAGAGATGGTACACTCACCAATACAGCTGGACTTCAGGCACATATTATTACAATTCCTCAAGCCTTTATCTGCGACAACTTAGTTACAGAGACATTTGGAACAGCAATCTCATTAGACCAAATGCCCCTTTTAACACAACGCACTATATTATGTCCAAAAAATATTAATATGGAAAACATTAATACCCAAGTCATTCCATTACTTCCTGGAGAGACACAACTCTTTCTAAGCTCTGACAAACTTGACTCTGATCACAACAATAACCATCTTAAATGACCTTACAAGTTCTGAGCTGGAATTACCTTTTACAATTAAACGGCGTGTACAAAGAAATTTTCAAATAAACCTTTACACTGTGCCACACACTTTATTGTTTGCTTTCTATTTGCATCATCTACACCGTCACACTATTCTATATCTCATTCATACATCACGCTCTTTGTCATTCCCAACACCAGGGGTTGGCGAGCGAAGCGAGCAGGGGGCGGAGCCCCCTAGTATTGAATATAATTCAATCATGTTAGTAGCCCCAGTTTGTATTAATTTTCTATTTCAGTGCCCTTACTTTTACCCGCTATAACAGCTACTTTAATTGACAAATTTTAAATTGGCCCTTTATAAGTAAGTGAAGGTGTGTGTGAATTTACTTTTTACACAAAGTGTAATGGGAATCTGGAACAAACTACTGACAAATGTAGTTGAAGATACCTTGATAACCTTTAAAAAGTATCTGAATGAGATTTTGGGACATCTTAGCTATTAGCTAAACTAACTAACTTGACAGACTGAATGGTCTCTTCTCCTTTATCAAATTTCTTATTCTCTTATAAGCATGGTCTGAAACAGAATTGTGTCCTGTCCAAATTTTGGTTCCAGCCTTGTGTCCAATGCTCCAGTCCTCCATGACTCTGAGTGAGTTAAGAGGGTTTGAGAATGTTATGCTTTGTTATGTTGTAGCAGTGCTATTGGGGAGTGAAAACTTCAACTCCCAACAGACCCTGCAATGGTTCTGATTGGTCATCTGCTGAGGGCACAGGGGCTGCTGGGGACAAGGAGGCTGGAGCAAGATTTGAATGGAGGCCAGTTCCACAGAGAAACAAGAAGTCTTTTGTTGTTTTGTGTCTTGAGTTGCCTGTCTGTTTGCCTTCCTGTTGTCCACCTCTGGATTCTTGTTTTGTCCCGGATTATCTTCTGCGCGTGTGTATGGAATGTTTGGTGTCTGCCTGCTGCATGAGGACTGATTTGGATTCTGTGTCGACCTTCGAAGAAAGGAACGCTTCTGATCTCATCATTTGTCATCTTCAGGAGATAGTGGTAGGACTGTCTTTACATTCACATACAGAGAGCTGGTATCTGGACTATCTATCTCCATCATTTCATACAGTGGTTGCCGTTATTTATGGACTTAATTGAGAATGGTTTTTGTTGGTCGTTTGTTATTGTTAAATTTGTCTTTATTGTATATTGCCATAAAAGGAACTGGGGTGGGATCGTTGTAGTGTGTATAGTTATATTTTGTATACTATTGTTTAATACAGTCTTCTGTTTCTGTTTTACTACCGGTTGCTTTTTTGTCTCTGTGAGGGAGTGTATGTGAGTCGGGCAAAGGCTGGGTGCGTTCCTGAGATCCCCACCGAAAAAATTAATAAATCACTGTCAAAGGTGAAAGTGTGAATCTTAGCTGGGTTTTTTAGTCCGCTACAATGTATATAATCCACTCTTCCCTGATGATTTATGGGGTTGGGAGAACCAGGTATATTTCATTTCTTTAAAGCCCTAACATATGTCAACTGGCTAGAGCAAAGATATTTTGTTGTCTGGGGTGGTGTTTTATTACCCCAGCCTATTAGTTAATTCACCTACACCACTCTTTCCCCTTCATATAAACAAACCTTTTCACATTTTTGAGTAACTCCAATTTTCTATTTTAAGTGATTTTTGTGTTTTGCTTACATCTCTATATAGCATGGACTCTTTATGAATTAAGGAAAACTTGTTTTTTGTTAAAGATATACAGTACCTGCTGGTGTCAAGGTGCTGCAGCTTTTGCAGGAAGGATTCAGAGGGCACAGCTTTCGCCAATTCTGGGCATTTACATATATCACTTGGAGACTCCTTGTTCTCCAAGACTGGAGAAGCCTGAGGGAAGTTTCGAGGAGGAAGCTGAGGAGGGATGATGGCTGGTTCTGAAAGAATTATAGAGAAGAAAGACTTCATTAAGCTAGGTGGAAAAGTTTTATGACTTCCAAAACAAGATCAGGATTGCTCTTTCTGGTACATTGTACATATCTCCCTTGGACCCCTGTGGATCTCACTGCTTTGTTCTAATATGATTCAATTGCATTACAAATTTCTGTAATACTCCTCTTTAAGTAAACGAACTAAGCTGAAAAAAAAATGTGAAAAGGCCAAAAGGGTACTGAAACCAAAATCCCCAGTCAGATTCTTCATTACTTTTACTGTAACTACAACAGACATTTGGAAAGAAGGACATGAGTTTGTAAATGCAATTGTAATGAGATGTGTCTAACGAATTCAGTATCAACTCCTCTTTCTAACAATCATTATAAAAAGTGAATTAAACTCACTAGATAGAGTAAAGGTGCAGTCAAGTAGCACTTTATTGAAAAGTTTAATTATGTCATACATGAATCAAAATCTCTATCACTGCCTTTTACAGATTCAAAATAGATCTGTTGGAGGAAGACATGTAATCCTGCAGCAAGGATTTAACTGAAGAAGATACATATATTGAACACATTTTGATGGGAGGAGCAGTTGAAACTTTAGAGATTTAGTCCACAACCAGCCTTATTCAATTCAATGTATTTTTGTACAGCACTCTTCACCAAGTACAGACTCTGAGTGTTCGCACAAGTTTACAAATAAAACGATCAGAGTTCAGTACTTAACCATACGACATACAAAATTACACACATCAGTGGTTAAACAAAATCATACCAATATAAACACCTTGTAACAGCATTCCTACAGAAAATAAACCTTTGGAGACCACAACCATTTGTCTGGTTATTACTGTGATGGGAGTAAAGTGATTTGTTGTATTGCCTCAGGATTTTTTAACAATCTAATAGCATTTATTACACCAGGTGCAAAAACTGAAAATGTTTCAACAAGCTGTACATGCCATTTTAGCACCATCTGACCCCTTTAAATTGTTAGCAGGCAGAGTGGATTGTGAGCAACTGCAAAGAAATTGTTAAAAATGGTTCGGGAGATGGGGTTGTTTTTAAGAAACCAGAACAAGACATTTTCTAGAATACTTAAGTATTGCTATCAAAAACAAAATCCAGAACCATAAGTGAAATCAAAATCATTAGAGCCTGAATATTAAAACTATGAACCGAATTGAGAAGTAGGAAACAATGAATCACTAAACAGAATACCTGACACTATTCGAGCAGGCAACTGAAACACTGCACTGAGTTTTATACAGAACCCTTGTCGTGTCTCTTGGGAGGCATTCTTTCTCAACACTGCAATAGGTCCAAGCAACTTACCTAACAAAATCTGAGACTCTAAAATAGTTGTGTGACATACTTAAAATAAAATAACAAAAATATTAATATCTTTCTCAGACTAAAGAATACAAATCACACATTAAGACAAAAAGCTTTTTTCAGTGAGATGTCCAATGTTTCATGTATCTTAATAGCATTGTCTGTGGGCAAGTTTACATGGGTACAGCATATAACATCTAGATGTAATAAAACTGCTTCTTCTCCCTCTCCAGCTGCTGGAAAATTCTACATCTATTTATGCATCCTGCCAAATCTGATATTAAAACAAAATATCATATTTATAGTTATCATCGCTTACACAAAAATGATATATAAAGGATAAAGAATATTGCAAAAACACACTTTGCACTAATGTGTACTGTTTAAGTTAATGGAAAATGCAATGCCATTATGTGGAAAACTATTATAACACTCTTATCTTTATCATACCATCAAAGACCTTAAATTAGAATCAGGCACACCCAAATAGAGAGTAACCCCTTTTTATTTAAACATCAGAAACCAGTGCTGTGGTTTGGTCTTAACAATTGAGATGGGTGGCTACATAATGCCAAGATTAAAAGAGCCTCTAAAGCTCTCAAAACAGACAGTTAAGGCCTCTTAGTGGAAAAACAGTTTTGAAGTGCCAAGCAATTTGTATTTGATCCTAAAGATCATCAAGACATGAAGAAAATTTCAAACATCTGGCAATATATCCTGGCCAGGACATCCCATTAAACTCAGTCCAACAGTTGACCAATAGATGTTATAGTAATTTTAAGAGCCCCAGGATAAAATCAGAGGACTTCCATGTTAGTCAAAGGGCATGTGACCAAACATACAAAAGGGATTTTACAACCCTGCTCTACATGCAAGGTCAGGAAGGAAATATCACCTGCTCTCAAAAATTAATATAAATGCATAACCTGAAGATTGCCAGGCAACATCAAAGTAAATAACACGACTATTGGAATGATGTGCTCTGGATGGAAGACAGAAAATTTGAGATGTTTGGCAACAATGCCAGACATCATTCCACCGACTGTAAAGCATGGTGGTGGAAGCATTTTGTATTGGTGCTGCTTTTAGATTACATTAGAATCAATTTAGGATAGATTAGATCAGATTTTATTCCTAAGGGCCTGGCCATGTTGCCATCATGAAGTCAACCATGAATGAAATATGTCATAGTTGAGGAGAATGTGAAACCATCTGCTTTTAAGTTGAAACTGACCCATAAGTGGACCTTGCATCAAGACAATGACCACCCTATTATTTGCTAATATCAAAATAGCTTTAACTGAAAATTATTGCCCAAGACCTGATTTTTCTCTACATCATACTACTAGTTCTTAATTTGGTAAACATTGCTTAAGTAATAACAGAAAAAGATACATATTTTTTATCAATTGAGTGAGTATTGCTTTGTGCAGTAGAATATAACAATAACCTCCTTACCAGACTCCTCTTCAGGCTCCTCTGCCTTCTCCTCTTCCCGGGGCACTGAGAAGCGCAGGTGTGTCACTAGACCCATATTCTCTTGCATGTAATGGTCTATTAAGTCGGAAAGATTTGTAAAAAATCGGATTGGTACCCCTTCTGAAGCCTGAAAGTGAAGTATAAAGAAGTAAGAATTAGGTTTTTCAGAAGAAGTGAAAATGTGATTGGCTACTCAATAATGCAATGATAAAATCCATCCATCCATCCATCCATCCAACCATTCAGCCATTTCCAGGAGTCTAAGCAATGATGTCCATTTTTCTCTCCACCTCTATCAAGGGGATACAAGCCAAGAGACATAATCTCTCCAGTATGCCTTGGGTCTGCCCCAAGGTCTCCTCCTGGTTCAACATACCCGAAACAACTTCCAGGTGCAACCAAATGCAATCAAAAATGAAATGCCTTAAACTCAGAAAGCAGGACTGCTTGTTGACACAATGGCTTGTGTTGCAGCCTCTCAGCAATTTGGCCACCAGATTCAAACAGCTAGCCTGTATATTTCCCATTAGTTCACATCTCCAAAGAAATGACTTAAGGTTAATTTTCAACACTAAAATAATTTGTTGTTTATGGTTGTGGATATGTGAAGTGTTCATTATGTAGTCTTGCTTTGTCCATCATTGGTTATTAAACATGTTCCTACTCTCCTGTAAATCCAAATCAGGTAAACATTTTTTCAACATAAAACAACTAAAAATCAGACAAGAATAGACTCCCTTTGGTTAAATAATGCCATTGCTGACATTTTGCTCTAGCTATTTCATTGTAGGACAGTATAAACCCTAATATACTCCTGATGTGTCCTTCCAATTATGTCATTAATTCTTTAATTTATTGATCAGCTTACATTGTCTAAGTATTATCTGGTTAAACGAAACTTCGACAAGAAATGCTTTATTCCTAGTTCCAACCAGCCAGAATTCCAATAATGTACTTACATGGAACTTTGACATTGGACAATGTAGGTAATATAATTACTATATTTAAATATTAAACAAAATACAGAGCAAACATTCAACAGTAATATTGAATAGTATTTAATCTTTATTTCAACTTGCTATCACAAAACACGGTAAAAATGAATTGTAAAGACACACTAAATGGGTTAAGAAACTGGATTCATGGATTACATTTCATATTTATACATTTTATAGATTTTTCCTATTTGACATTGTGATCTGTAGTGAGAGTAGACAGCAAGTTGAGACGAACCTGAAGATTTGGAGGTACACGAGTAAGACTGAGTACACATGCGTGAAAGACAGGGAAGGTGGTTGAAGAGTGGGACTGCAAGAAGCGGAGGTGGTGAAGGTAGATGAATTTAAATACTTAGGTTGAACAGTCCAAAGCAACGAATAGTGCGGTAGAGTGGTGAAGAAGAGAGTGTAGGCATGGTGGACTGGGTAGAGAAGAGTGGCAGGAGTGATTTGTGATAGAAGAGTATCTGCAAGAGCGAAAGGAAAGGTCTATAAAACAGTACTGACACCAGCTATGTTGTATGGTTTGGAGACGGTGGCACTGACAAAAAGGCAAGGGTCAGAGCTGGAAGTGGGAGGGTTGAAGATACTATGATTTTTGCTTGAGAAAAGAGAGTAGACAGGATTAGGAATGGGTATATTAGAGGTATAACTCATGTATGACAGTTTGGTGACCAAGGTTGAGATGGCGTGGGCACATACAGATGACATCAAGATGAAGGGTACATCGGGAAAAGAATGTTGAGGATGTAACCACCAGGCAAGAGGAAAGGAGTAAGGCCAAAGAGGAGATTTATGGATGTGGTGAGGGAGGAAATGAAGGTAGTCGATGTGGCAGAAAATGATGTATAAGACAAGGGTAGATGGAGATGGATGATCTGCTGCGGCCTCCCCTAAATAGGAAGTTGTATCAGAAGGTGCCAAGAGAAAAAATCAGGCATTATAGTGACTGACATCAGAAAAAATAATCAAAAGCAACAGTCCAGGCAATCATTATTTTATATTGTGTGTTTCACTTTTGGGCAGCACGATGGCGCAGTGGGTAGCGCTGCTGCCTCGCAGTTGGGGGACCTGGGTTCGCTTCCTGGGTCCTCCATGCGTGGAGTTTGCATGTTCTCCCCGTGTCTGCGTGGGTTTCCTCCGGGCGCTCTGGTTTCCTCCCACAGTCCAAAGACACGCAGGCTAGGTGGATTGGCGATTCTAAATTGGCCCTAGTGTGTGCTTGGTGTGTTTGTGTGCGTCCTGCGGTGGGTTGGCACCCTGCCCAGGATTGGTTCCTGCCTTGTGCCCTGTGTTGGCTGGGATTGGCTCCAGCAGACCCCTGTGACCCTGTGTTCAGATTCAGCGGGTTGGAAAATGGATGGATGTTTCACTTTTCTCACAATCACAGAATGATGTAGAAAGCAATCAAGGAAAGTATAATATAATCAAGCTGTAATGTCTTTTACCCTATTAAATGCATCAAAATCAAAAGTTTTCATTTTTAATATGGGCTTTTGAAGAGATCACTAATCAAAAAATGATTATGCACAGAGAAATAATACAATTAATCTGTCTAAAGTTCCATTCATAGGAAGCATGGCACAAAGAATCAAGAATAAGTTTATGACTGATCATTTTATATGCTGCCTTTCATTGAAATTCAGTCAATATTTATTATTTACACTACTGAAAAGAAATAAAATGAATAAAGAAAATAATGACCACAGCAATTCAAGTGTAAGAATTTCAGAACTAAACACAATGGCAAAATGTGAGAAGATGTCACAATGGCACAGATCTTATTGTAAGTCTTCATTTGTAGCTTTACAAACAGATTCATTGCTAAATGCTCTACAGAACTACATTGGTGGGCTAGAAGTACACTCGGCATGTAGTCACCAGGGACAATTCATGACTAGGCAAAGGGGGATTGTTATGTTCTGTGTCTTTACATACTCTTTTAATAGAATAATTCACACAAATTTCAATATTTCCCAGTTGTTTTCAGCCCCGTTAATGGGCAATTTTTTGGTATTTTATAAACAGGTCCCTAACCTAACCCAATGTAACTCTGTAAAGTATACACTCTCTGAAATATTGAAGTCTCCATTCAGTAGCTAAACATTTCAGCAAAGTATGTATGCCCACACTGATAATGTAAATAAAGTTATTTTTGTTATTTTCCTTTCATATTTTTTATTTTGGGCGGCATGGTGGTGCAGTGGTAGCGCTGCTGCCTCGCAGTAAGGAGACCTGGGTTCGCTTCCCTGGTCCTTCCTGCGTGGAGTTTGCATGTTGTCTGCGTGGGTTTCGTCCGGGTGCTCCGGTTTCCTCCCACAGTCCAAAGACATGCAGGTTAGGTGCATTGGTGATCCTAAATTGTCCCTAGTGTGTGCTTGGGGTGTGTGTGTGCTTGTGCTCTGCGGTGGGTTGGTGCCCTGCCAAGGGTTTGTTTCCTACCTTGCGCCCTGTGTTGGCTGGGATTGGCTCCAGCAGACCCCCGTAACCCTGTAGTTAGGATATAGCCGGTTGGGTAATGGATGGTTGGATTTTTTATTTTATTAACACTACATTAAACCAAGAGTAAATGCATTTTGTAGGTTTTATTGCACCATTTATACACACACATATTTTCTAATGTTGCATGCATTTTTAAGCTAAACATAACATTTTTGAACTGCACTACATCTGAATATGAGGAAGTACTGGATTTTTTCTTTTTTTTTTGCTAACAAGAACCACATTAATCTGAAACAAGAAACAGCAGATGAGGAACTTGGAATTTAAAGCAGTCCAGGCCTCACCTGCAATTCACTATGTTACCAGGAGCAAGGAGTTTAACTTGCTCATACTGTAATTGTAGTAAAAGCAAACACTACAATAACTGTAATATTGCTTGGTCATTTTTAAACACATTGGAATGATGCTGCAGTATGTAAAGATTCCACACAAAATAAAAGATTTTTTGTACTGCTTGCAGCTGTGTTTGTCAGGGGTTCCAAGTATCAAAATAACTTTCAAAATAGTTCAAAATGTAGCTACCAGAAACACATTCCGGTAGTTAGTATGACTTGTTGTATAAAAAAGAAAGTGTCTTTGTTTTAAAAGTTTCAGTGATATTCACAGAAACAGTTCACACAGGGTCACGGGGGTCTGCTGGAGCCAATCCCAGCCAACACAGGGCACAAGGCAGGAACCAATCCCGGGCAGGGTGCCAACCCACCGCAGGACACATACATACACACACCAAGAACACACTAGGGCCAATTTAGAATCGCCAATCCACCTAACCTGCATGTCTTTGGACTGTGGGAGGAAACTGGAGCACCCGGAGGAAACCCACGCAGACACGGGGAGAACATGCAAACTCCACGCAGGGAGGACCCGGGAAGCGAACCCAGGTCCCCCAACTGCGAGGCAGCAGCGCTACCCACTGCGCCACCATGCCGCCCTAGTATCTAGATTACATTTCTTAAAGTTTCTGTTATCACATACACTTGGACCTACATACATAGGCACATACACTCTTAAAAATAATGGTTCTTTACTGGATTCTGTGGTTCCTCAAAGAACAATTCCTTGACTAAGCACCATTTCGATCTGGGACAATCTCTGTACATGAAGTTGGTTCTTTGTGTTTTGAAAAACTTCTTAATGTCAGTCAGTCAGTCATTTTCCAACCCACTATATCCTAACACAGGGTCACAGGGGTCTGCTGGAGTCAATCCCAGCCAGCACAGGGCACAAGGCAGGAACAAACCCTGTGCAGGGCATCAGCCCACCGCAGGGCACATAAACACACCAAGCACACACTAGGGACAATTTAGAATCACCAATGCACCTAACCTGCATGTCTTTGGGCTGTGGGAGGAAACCGGAGCACCCAGAGGAAACCCACGCAGACAACATGCAAACTCCATGCAGGGAGGACCCGGGAAGAGAACCCAGGTCTCCTAACTGCGAGGCAGCAGTGCTACTACTGCCCAACTTCTTAATGTGTAGAAAAATATATAATATATGGTAGGTTACCTAGCAGAACACTAACAGTGGTATTTCACAAATCTGTTACCATCTATTCATGGTTATTTACTAGATGGAGCCCGTAATGGATCTAAATAAATGAAGATTCTTTCTGGAATCTTTATATGGATGGGTCTTTTGGGTGCCAAAAATGATTCCCCTATGGCATCGCTCTTAAGAATCATTCTGGCACTTTTATTTTAAGAGTGTAGCATACATAACGTACATACTGTCAGAAAACTATATACCTTTAATACCATTCTGTCTAACAGTTCTTGTTTCTTTATAGCTGTCTTAATTCATTCTGTCTAAATACAGAACTATAACAGAGCATTAAGAACATTCCATTAAGTTGTTAGTTTATGGGGAAAAACAGAATCTTCTATTTTCAATGTGAAGCCTGCATTCTATTCAAATTAAGAAGAAACTTAAGTACATTTACTATTAATATTAACGTTAATGATTTGGCTCTTACACTGCTGTTTTGATAAAGGAACGCTATACTCAACTGCTAAAGTGTTCTTAATGTACTTTAGAGAAGTGATAAAGAAAATATAAGAACAAAGCTGTAGTCAAGTAATCAAATTTGATTTAGTGTAACAGTTTAATTGTACCTTAGCAGAGCAAACCTCTAATTACTATACCAATAGCATACCAATTGGAGTCATGTCTCTCCAAGTAATCTTGCATTATAGTTTCACAAGACGTACAGCTCCATATGGTCATTTTTATGCATTCTAATAAATGCTACACAAGGATTGCAAAAGATAACACATTATTGCATTACACAAAATCCTGTGTTATTTTGAAATAAATTACATAATTAGATGACCTGACTGACTAATAATAGATTTCAAGTTTTGCAAAAGTTTCAGCTGCCAAGAACCTGCATTATATGAAGACTTTGTTTTATTTCAACATTTGTTTTGTCAATTTCCTTACATTTTTTCATGAGATTTAATTAATTGGAAATATAGAAACAGGAGTAAAGAGTACATCATGTGTATTTTAATGCTTTCATGTTTATCATGGTGCCAGAGAGCACTGATGTGTGACATTCTGTTAATCTAGACCAGGGGTGGGCAATGTCGGTCCTGGAGAGCCGTAGTGGCTGCAGGTTTTTGCTCCAACCCAGTTTCTTAATGAGCAGTCAATTATTGCTGATGAAACACTTTTTACTTAAGTGACATTTTGATGCTTCATTTTAGTCGTCTCACTTGTGAAGTTTCCCCACCCTTAATTGCTTATTTCAATCTTATACAGCTGCATTCAGTGTGTTAACTGTTCTTTATTTGCAATAAGATGTAAATGACAAAGCGGCCAGCAGTTCTCCATCTAGGTTGTTTCCATGTGTGTTCATCATGCACTTTTTGATTTGATTTAATAAAACACTTGATAGAAAAATGTGACAGACTGAAAATGATCAGTTTTAGGCTTCAAATCATTTGGATGATACCCTTGGAAAGGAAAAAATCTACAAAATAAGAAGTTAACATTGTAGACTAACAAGCAATAAAATTAAATAAGGTCTGAGATTGGCAATCATTGGTTTCTAATGAAGCAATTGGGTTGGAACAAAAACCTGCAAACCTGGGTCTTGCTCTGAAGGACCGACTTTGCCTACCCCTGATCTAGACAAAGAAGGAAAGGAATACACAAGACTGTACATGTCACAATTAGAAGGCATTTTAAAAAAAGTAAATATAAAAAATATGTTTCTATCACTCTGTGTGGGTTTCCTCCGGGTGCTCCGGTTTCCTCCCACAGTCCAAAGACATGCAGGTTAGGTGCATTGGCAATCCTAAATTGTCCCTAGTGTGTGCTTGGTGTGTGTGTGTGTGTGTGCCCTGCAGTGGGCTGGCGCCCTGCCTGAGGTTTGTTTCCTGCCCTGCGCCCTGTGTTGGCTGGGATTGGCTCCAGCAGACCCCCGTGACCCTGTAGTTAGGATATAGTGGGTTGGATAATGGATGGTTGTTTCTATCATATATATGCCATTTTTGTTACAGTAAAAGGAAGAAAAATGCACCTAAAGGTACCTGGAGAAAAAGCACTGACAGGTCCTATCACTACCCTTAAGAAGAAAGCTGAGTGGCAGAATTAAGTTTAAAGATTTTTTTATTTAGTTAAGTTTAAACAAGAAAAGAAGAAGTTTGCTTTCTGAGTGGTATCTTGTCAGACATGAATAAAAAGCACAAAGAGTTATCAGGCTAAATCTTTCACACAAAAAGTGGAAACATTTACATAATTTAAAAGTATACTTAGATAATTGCCTGTAATCTTTGTCAGTAGATGTTTACCTACATATGAATACACTCTTCTCTCCTCAGATTTTATTACCTCTGCTGATTTTTGTTGAAAAGCTATATGGCGCTGGGGAAAAAGAAATTACTGCAGGAGTTTAAGTGGTCCTTAATGTGACTTTATTAACTAATTTGTTGAAGGTAAGTGTTTCACAAAGTGGGTGTCTGTTCTCAGCTAACGTGATATCTTATTTCTTCCTCAACTCTCTCTGGCACATGTTTATCAAGCCATCCATTTCAGTTCCAGTAATTTTAAATGCTTATCTGGTAATCTCTGGAAGCTTTTTAAATTGTGATTTGTTAATCTACCAAACCAGGTAATTGAACTGAGAAAGAGGAGCACACAGCATGAGATTCCTGTCCATTTTGAATAGTCCCAGTTATATTATATTTAGAACTGATATATTTTACATGTATATTCAATTGTCGATTATTATCAATGTGCTTTTCCAGATATTTACCATTTTTTTTCCCAAAACAGTGACGTCTTTGCCACATTTTGTGATATTGATAGAGATTTCCAGTCTTAGATTTTATTCACATAGTCTTACCAAGTAGGAGGCAGGTAGCAGAGCACTCCCATGAATCCTTTCACCAAATGTGACAACAATTGAGACCAACTAGTCTGCAACTGGCTCCGTTAAAGTAAAACAGATTTGATTGTGTCTTTAATCCTAGGAGTAGTTCTGTGCATGACAGCTGACAACTGATGAATGTTCACCAGGAAGTACAATGCACATAATATGGCGATGAGGAATATGGAGCGTCGGTGGTTTGGACCTCACAAACAGAAGAGAAGCTGTCTGATGTCTCATGCTTTATGTACCACAATGGAATGTAGTGGAGAGGAATAAGGAACACTGTGTTTTGAACTTCACAAAAACAAGAGATGCTTACCTGTCTGATGTCTTCTTCCTATGTACTATAACATAATGGAAAAAAGAAAAAAAGGCCCGAGACTGTGGCTGAGCACACCATAACTGCTGACCCTTTGTACAGCACCAGTTCCATCAGGCAACACTGGGACTGTGGACCTCACAAACATTAGAGAAGCTCTTATGTCTCGTGTTTAACATACCATAACAGAATGGAAAAAAGAAATAATGTCCTGAGATTGCTGCTGAACTCGGCACAGCTATTAAGTGTTTGTACAGTGCCACCTCCATCAGGTAGCAGGGTATCACAGAAAGGGCCGAGGACAACATGATTGGTGCTCAGTCAGTAAATGTGACATGGGCTGTGTTTTGCAATCATGTAATCTGACATTATGCACTGACAAGACCAGAGACTGCTGTCAACAAATCTGATATAGCCCATGACAAAAAGTTACCTAATACTATATGACATCAGCTTACTGTAAGCAGTGAATATTCTAATTTGCACTTTCTAAAGTTTAATGGCAGTTATTTTCTCTTTTTGACATTCACAGAAAGACAGTTATTATTGCCCCAATTCACTAAGCAGTCAACATGACTGGAGTAAAGACTTCATACACTCAAGATATGTGTCCTATCACCATAAAGTCATCAGCATACCTGATAACAAAGCAACAGTGATTGTTCTGTCCTAGGTCACTGGTGTGCAGTTTAATAGATAAAGGGCCAACATTTAGCTTTAAGGAGCTTCTGTTAGAGAGAAACACCATTATATTCAAACTCTTGTTGAATATTTTAAAGGAAAGTTTTGAATCCATAACCTATTATATGAATTTACATTCATACACTTCTCTTTCTCAGTCAGTATATGAAGCTGGATAATATATAATGGTAAAGAAATGTCCAGAAATAGGAACTAAGCTTATTAAGATAAGAGTAGACATTATATAAAATAACAAACACTGTGTGTCTACTACACTTTAGTTTGCCTAGTAAGCAAATTCGTGGTTATCTTGAAGAGGTTTAGCCTGCGTTTTTAAGATTTTTTTTTTACCAAATTTTCAAAATATTTCATTGGAATAGAGGTAAATGCTGCTGGCCTATAGTTTTGCAGACTGTTTGGCTTAGATATCTTAGGAACTGGGGTAATGATTGACTCTTTCCACTGCCTAGGCTCAACACCATAGCTCAGGACCAAGTTAAAAAAGCAAATATAAAAACAGGAGAAAGCTGCTTGAAGCAGGATTTCATCAGCTCCCTTGATCTGCATTCTGGCCCCACTGCCCTGTTGGTTTTGATTTGACACAGAGACTTCTTTAGCTATGCTGAGCTCCCTCCCAGTAACATTTCTAGAAGCTTTACAAAACATCACGCTGACTTGTTCATTTAAACACTGTACTTTGGCAGTTTTCTCCTTAATGTTCATTGACTCATTGAAATTTGTATACTTACTGACATGCATGCTAGTGAACTTATTTAGTGAGTGTTTGGACATAGTACATTCTAGACCTAGACAGTGCAAAATAAACACTTCCCTTTCTCTGCTACAATCTTACTGCTCTAGGTCTGAGTCTTGCACATGGCTGTGTTTTTATGTTTCAGTTTCTATTTCTATTTTAATATTAACTGAATAAAGTTGTGGTCAGATGTACCCAGAGTTGCTATGCAAAGCGATTTGTAAGCACTAGAGGTATTTCCATAGAATGTCTCCAGTATGCTCTTCCCCCCTTGTATTAATAATGAATAAACTGAAATCAGTCTTCAAGAGTTTGAATGAGCTAGATAATTGAGTTTACAGTTCTTCTATAATTTTGTAGATCATTTCAGCTGTAGCTATGACATCTGCACACTGTGACACATAAGGTACTGTAACAAAGATTGATGTAAATTCACAAAGCATATAGCATGAACACAGTTCAGTTGTTTGTAGTTCAGTATTTGAAGAGCAGATGTGTTCTTTATACACCATCTTTTATTTATATACAAACAGACCCCTGCTCCTGCCTGCTTACCAGATGTTCAGTTACTGTCTTGCCATTCACAGATAAATCCATCTATTTCAATGTTTTTATTCAAGTTGTTATTCTTAAAACAAGCTGCAGCAAAGCACAGGGAGAGATTGACTGAGATACCCTGCCTTGACCAGAGAGGGTCTTCACAGGAACTACTAGTTCCTAGGGTCACCTAGAAATTACAGAGAGCTTTCAAGATCAGGCTTTACCCTCTGACTCTGCATAGTCAGAGTGAGAACCTGACTACTCAGAAAAAAGGCAAACTGTTTACAGATACAAAAACTCAATTCTATAGCACATCACTTTCCATACATGAAGCTGTAATTTTATAGTAAAATATACAATACTGATAATTGTGCAACGTTTCATTTGGATTGAGTAATTCAGGCAAACACACAACTTATATACAAACATCACACCACCAAATGGGTGGTGTGACATTTGTATCTAAATTCCTAAAATGAATAAATCCATTAAAAATGTGAATTTGAATACAATAGTACATGAAATTATATATACAAGGGCCAGAGTTCGTCAATACATTAAGCGACAATGGCAGCTGCTTAGGGCTGGCCCTGTGTACGTCCATTGACTCTCCCTACAGCACCTGATTTTTGTGCTGTTGCTTCCTCATAGATGTGTAAGTTTCTTTCACCGTCTTTTCTGCCCTCTTATTCTGCTAGTTTGGTTTTCTTCTTAGGTCTACTGATCACTTCATTTTTGGTTTTGGATTTTTGACCCTATTCACTTTGCATTTCGAAATCATGTGTTTTAGTTGTTTGAAAGTTTGAATTCTGTTTAAGCTTTTGTTGTTGGTTTTGGATTTTTTCCTCCTTAGTGAGGTTAAGCTTCTGATTTACTTTAATAAACTAAATTAAATTACATGTTTCCTTTTTTATTAGAATTTTGCTGTACTCTGTACATGTGACCCTATAAAGATATAAATATTAACGATTTTGTTATTGTCCAAATGATCTCACTGTTTAGTCTAACATAACAGCATAAAAAATAGGGACCTTTATTTGCATATGTGATCCTAAACAATTTTATGCAAGAATACTAATAGCTGAAATGTTCCACAGTGACCCATTCATAGCTGAATATTGTTTTGTGTCCACAAAGGGAATGTGTTACAGTTGCTACAGTCGCTAGCTGAAAATGTGCAAAACAAATGCTTTTTTGTAAAAATATCTTCTTATATAATACGCTACCGTGGTTGTCCATTTGTCTGTCCAGGACTTTAAATCGCCTGTAGCTCACAAACCGTTTGACCTATTGACCTGAAATTTGGTACACATATACTGTGTGACGTCTACTATCCACTTTTGGGGTGATGATTGACCTCCAAGGTTATTCCTCTTCTTTTAATTTTTATTTTATTTTATTGTAGAATCAACTCTCTGCAGCGGCCAGCAGGGCGACCGTGTGGCGCATGTGTATGGGCATCATTCTCATTCATACCACCTTCTCCATCACTTCCTCTACCTCTTCATATCTTAAATCATTCTTGAGGCAGATTGAAGACTAAAGTGCCAGCTTAAGTGAAAAATTAAAGAAAACATACTAAGTAATTGCAACACAAATACTGACTTAATCAGGTTTAATGCAAAAAGATGTCGACGAAAGAAGAGAAGAAAGTGGGCTGCTAGGGTGGAGAAAAGAAGAGCTGCTCAGGAAGCAGCAAGCGCATCAACCTCTGAGCAAACAAATGCTAAACATACAGAGAAAGAGTATGAAAACTAGGAATGCTCAAGTCAAGTGTAATCACTGCACATTATCATGTAGTGCGCAGTTACTAGTTGTTAAATAGTTACTTTGTGAATTATCGGCCTACGTGTCAACAGGAAACTCAAAGACTCATGGGAGTGACTTTTTGAATTGAAGACAGCAGTCTTTACCAACGAATGACAGGGAGAGGCAGGTCTTCAAGTCTAAAAGTCAGTCCTATGTGGCTTTGGGTTTACTGTTTCCATACATATTGATATTTTAGGTAGTAACTACTTAACAAATTTTAGCAAAAAAATCATTCATTTTGCAAGTTTTGACTTAGCAACTCAATTAAAGACATGTAGATATGTGACGTGAGTGAATGTGAGATTTTTCTTTTTCTTTTTTACATGGACGCTTTCACAGTGTTTACCACTGTCCAGTGCTGGTCACGTATCAATCCCAAATATGAGAATTTTATATACAGTACTTTCTTCAAGAAAACATGAGATTAAAAATTTTTCTTGGCCACCACTACATAGTACATGGGAAAAATAACACAAAAAAAATTCATTTTTGGGTGGAGTATTTTAAACAATTTTGCCTCGTTTTTTTTATTTGATTAATCAGTGCCATTTTGAGAAGCCTGTTTTTTGAAACTCTGCTCTACTGGATATTTGCCTTTTGAATGAGTTTATGGTTTTAAGAAGTGGGCAAATACTCTGCAGTAATCGGGGGTCCCATTAATGCTCCATTTTTAGCTAAACACTATAGCTCTTACAGTGGAATATACAGTTAGCTTTATAGAATGCAATCAGTTAGGATATACATGACTTAAATAGACAAATCTCATTTTACACAAATACAAAATCTGAAAACAAGTGCCACACCACCTTGTACTTCTGACCAGTAGCATGCAGAACAGCTACTATTCAATACAAACATGTGCTTCTGTGAAGAAAAGCAAAAGCTGCAAAGTCAGTTGTTGTAGCCCTCTTTAGGCTTCATTGAACAGCAGCAAAACCTTTGGTTGAAATTCCATGATTTGGGACTTTATGGTTCTGTTTGACCTTTTAAATAATAAATCTAAAATTCTGGAGAATCTTTCCTTTTTTCTTCAAAACCTAGGCTAATGAACATAATTACTATCATTCTGGCACAGAGCATCTTTGCAGTCCTAGTTAGTTAGGAGTGTGGATTGCAGAAACACATCATGTCAAGAGAAAAGCAGGCTCAAATAAAAGGAAATATCTTAACAATAACCTTCTTAATTCTGAAATAACATTTTAACATACTTTCTCACAGGCCCAGTAATGGGAGCTAATTGATTCTTAACATCACAACATGTTTTTAAAATTTATTTTCACTGACCTCACCCATAAGTTTTAATTTGAGGCTTTGACATGTTCCTAAGGGTTATTCAGGGTGTCCCAGACCCACTAGGACAATTCATAGTTCGCACCTAGGTTATAAGGCCCAAATTCTAGTTCCTGATCTTGGATCTGTCTCTGTACCACATGTTGTAGACCATCTATATATTTAATTCACTAAGCTGCTGACAAGTAGCCACCCATAGAAAGCACGCCGGAAGGGGCGTGGATTCACTAAACCACCGACAAGTAAGACGCCAATGGCGCACGCAGGAAGGAGCCACGCCCACCAACTCTTAGACCATTGGATACAACGAAAACTCGCAGAGCCACACCCACCAACTTGGACACGACGCCTCGGAAAACATGCCATCATTTCTGTTTGTCTGTGCCACAGTCCACTTGCAGCTCTGAGCCACGTTGACTTTTCATTAGTCAACCTCAGTGCAACCTTGGTTCACACAGAGGCAGAGCCAGAGAGAGACAGAGGCACACACACACACAGGCAGCGCGAGAGAGAGAGCCGCGCACACACAGGCAGCGCCAGAGAAAGACAGAGGCACACACAGGCAGCCCGAGAGAGACAGCCGCGCACACACACAGGCAGCACCACAGAGAGACAGAGGCACACACACAGGTAGCGCAAGAGAGAGAGCCGCGCAATCCCTTAAAACTGAGGATAAAACACAATGAAGGAAGCAGTCTTTAAAAACCAATAAGCCCTGTGCCTCTTTTTCATTAGCGTCTCACCTGCTTCACCGATGCAGGACCCTGCAACAGTCGAGACGCTCTCTCACCAGCTGACCTTTTCTGTGCCTGACTCCACTACTGTCAGTCGCCTGATTAAAAATGGCCTTTTGAAGGGGAGCTATGGACCCGCTATACCACAGGAACACATTGCCTTCGAGCCTGCTCTCGCTCACTCTAACGTACCGGCTTTCTCTCTCTCTCCTCACTCGCTCACACACTGCACAGGGGAGAAATGCCCGCAGCACGACTCCACCCAGAAACTGTTTCAGCCACACTTCCACGCCCCTCGCTACGCTGTGAGTGCGATGATTATTTATTTAAAAATGGCCTTTTGAAGGGGAGCTGTGGCCCCGCTATACCACAGGATCACCTGTGACATTGCCTTCACATTGTTTTCCTTTTATTTATAATCCTGTTGAGCAGATCAGACACCCAGGCAAACAACACTGAATAATCAATAGCTGCAATCACTTTGCACGCCCCAACTCCTCACCTGAGTCGGTTTCGTCTCTGTTCAGCAGTGTTTCCCAAACTCGGTCCTGGTGAACCCCTGTGGATGCAGGGTTTTGTTCCAACCAGATTCCTAATCATTAATGCCGGTGAAACTCATCAGGGATAAGTCGGTTTTTCAAATGCAGCCGTGTAGCAAATTAGTCTAGCAGGATGTAATAATCCGAGATGAATGCGCGCCCCCGTGCTGAGTGAAAAGCCAATGTATATTGAGTCTAAAAAACATGATCAGCAAGTCTTTGATAGGCTGCAAAAAATGATGAAAGAACGGGCGCATTTTTTTCTCACAAGCTGGGTGGGTGGGTGTTAGTTAGTTAATTAGTTACTTGAAGGATTTCAAGATTTAATATGCACAAGCGGTAACACTGCAAAAGAAGCCCAAACCAGAAAAGACGGCTGGCAAAAAGTGGCCGACAAATTAAATGCATGTGCATTGTACTTACTGAAAGCAGTGTTACGGATTTTGCAAATGTTCATTTTTTCCCTCTGCTTAAATAACATTAAAAAAGCGGCGTGATTATGCGGTGTATACTACGCCGCGGGTTGGTATGCAGCGTGTAAAACAGTTTGTCGCGGATAATTTGCCTTTTACTTTAACATGAAGATAATTTCCTGTTAGATTTGCCTTTGCGATGACAATTAATAAGGCACAGGGCCAAACTTTCAAAAAGATGTGCATGTATCTGCCAAAACCAGTTTTCAGTCACGGACAGTTGTATGTTGCTCTCTCCAGAGTTCCATCTTTTCTTTCACTTACTGGTATGCCTGCAGGAATACGTGCAGCGAGCGAGCTACATACACACACATACAGGCGTGCGCGCGAGAGAGAGTGAGCGCTGGACGCATAAGAATAAGAATACTGCATTACATTGATATACCGGTGTTTTCAGTATTCAAAGCGCTATCCACACAGCGAGAAACCTAGAAGCGAACCCAAAATCTTCCACAGTCTCCTCACTGCAAAGCAGCAACACTACCACTGCGCTACAAGGCAGTTAAAGAATGCACTGGGCTCCATATTGTTTTCACTTCTGTTTACAGCGATTGGATTGTAGCGTGCATTATTGCAATGTTACTTTTCTTGGTGGCTTATTACATTACGGATGTTTCACATGTTAATTTTTTTCCCTGTGCTTAAAAGACATTAAAAAAGTGTTTCTCAACTGTGACTCCGGAACAACTCAGTACGCAAACTATATTAAGCGTCAACAACGAAGACTCGCTACACCTTAATGAACAAGTGCTGAAACTTATCCATACCGACGAAGTAACTTTCATCAGCGTGGCCTCCATCGTCACAAACGATCCCCCTTTCAGTCACGGACAATTGTATGTTGCTCTCTCCAGAGGTCCATCTTTTCATTCACTCACAGTGGTATCCACAAACCCACCCCATTTGAACAACCGTGTCGTTCAGGAAGTGTTCACCCATTAATACATAATTATGCGGCGTATGCTACACCGCGGGTTGGCTAGTTTAAAATATTACAATCAAATTCAACTTATTATAATGGTCAGCAGGTTTGGTTGCCCACCCTAAACTTCCAGTTGAGAGTTCTTTCATGGAGTCTGGCTCCTACGTTTATTGGTCCTTACAAGGTAATTAAACACTTAAGTCCAGTACCTTACAAGTTGACATTACCATTGTATTAAAAATCTCATTCCATTGTATTCCTGTCAATTTTAAAGGAGAGCTAAAATATGTGGTTCAAAAAGATATTGTCCTATTATTGTCTGACATTTAACAAGCTATATTTGATCCATTGGAATGGAACATTTCTGGGTTATGACTAAGGTTGTTCATGATCTTTTTCATTACTTTAATATTATCAATGGCTTCCAGGGTCTTTTAATTCTTGTTATCGTTGACATTATTTTGTCAAGCCCATTGTATGTCACAGCCTAATAATTTTAAAAAGACTTGTGTATAATTTGGTATTTGTTCTCTTTACATGCTATGGTTTAATGCTTTAAACAATTTGGAAAATTCCCTGATGTTTTGGTTTTCTCAATCCTTGCCCAATTATGAGTTTAGGATGCAAATACCATTTTTGTTTTTGCTAATTGTTCTTTACTTTACTTGCACGTCTCACTGCCCCCAGTCTTTTTCCTGGACCCGCCTACCCACCTCAGCAGCCAACCGGCTGCTACACTATTTTCTGAGCATTACACTCCTGTATTTATATGAAATTTCTTGGTTGCTTTTTTTTGAACTGCAGTAAAACTAACTGGCAACCTCTTTCACAAAGGCTATGTTGCCAAAATGATGTGAAGGGTGTGGGGAGAGTAATGCACTTCTGAAATCAAGAAAAATTCTAAGCACAATGTTATAAAAATGATTCATTCAGAAAGGCATGGTAATCCTTAGCGAACAACATCCAATATTAAAATAAACACTTTTGAAAAAAGATGGCAAATGAAACGCTCAGAGGCCCAAATATGTTTCTTGTTAATTCTGAGCCACACAGCAACTACAAACTTTGGCTTGGGTCCATCAAATTTTATGATGTGAATTACTTAGATTGGTAAATATTTAATAATAATAATTTTTTGCATTTATATAGCGCTTTTCTCATTACTCAAAGCGCTCAGCAATTGCAGGTTAAGGGCCTTGCTGAAGGGCCCAGAGTCCCTTTTGGCATTTACGGGATTCGAACCAGCAACCTTCCGATTGCCAGTGCAGATCCCTAACCCTCAGAGCCACCACTCCGTCCTCTATTTGTTATGGTGAGAGAATAAATTATTTAGATAGATAGATAGATAGATAGATAGATAGATAGATAGATAGATAGATAGATAGATAGATAGATAGATAGATAGATAGATAGATAGATAGATAGATGTTTGTTTGTTCCTGGGAGAAACTTGGCAATGTATTTGTAATATGTAATATATTATAAAATATGCAAGATACATTATAGATAGAGAGAGAGAGAGAAAGGAATATAGTATTTATCATGTGTGTAAAAAATCTGATATTTTGTTTTTGCTTAACTTCACTATTCAGTGTCAAACGTTCAAAAAGAAACAGAAATATACAGCATTCTATTTTATATCAAACAGTGAAAACATTCACTTTGTCATTATTTTTCATACATGCATCAGTGCTGGTTCACATTTACAGGTACCTGGTTTCCTTTCCCAGCCTGACCACACAGTGTACAAATTGTATATTCTACTAGGGGGTTCGCCCCCTGCTTGCTTCACTTGCCAAATGCCTGTGCTACGCGCCTGTCACTTCGCGTCTCTGCCGCTTGTGTTGTGAAGAGGGGGGGGGGGGGGCTGAACACACCCCAGGGAGACGTGGTCGTTCATCCGAAACCCCCTCTTAAACGTTGATACAATGGGAAACAAATACAGTTTTTTTTACCTCCTCTTTGCTCGATCAGCTGCTGGCTTGCTGCTGCCGTGCTGCGTGATCTGCATCTCATGCAGTGCTTATAACATTTAAAATCCTGTACAGCAGCTGTCCTACTCTTTGTCTTTTATTTCTGGCCCTGGGTGTGGTTAAATCTCTTGGCACAAAGTCTCATCTCACGGGAAGTGAGTTCTTGATATTTTTTAGTTTATAATTTAAAAACAGAATAAGAATCTGAAAATCTAACAACATCAGATTAAAGTTCGATAATTTCTGAAAAGAATGATACCAAACATATATAAGTAGGTTTTAAAATAAGCCTGATTTAAAGCGTGACAAAAAACGTGACATAAAAATGTCACATAAAATAGTTGCACAAAATCGTTGTACTTTTAGGCTTGCCTCCACCACAATGACTTTTTAATTAGATGAGCTATTTGAGAAAAGCATTGAGACATTCTGGTATCAAAATTGATCAACGGCTACACAACAATAATGGTTTAGCACACCAACGCACTCTCCTTTTAAACCAAAGCAATGTGTTGATGCATCTGCTAAATGATTTAAAGATATCTGATTGGTTCAGTTAGGGGGTTGGGGAATTTACATGGCACCTTATAATCAGACAGTCATTTCTATCTTTTCTCCTGCCATTGTGGACATGAAAAACTTAATGCAAAAGACCAGAGTTCTTTCTATGGCTTGGTCTTCTTTTCTCAAGTTGAGCACTGTGATTGTGTTATGAATAACAACAACAACAACAACAACATTTATTTATATAGCACATTTTCATTCAAAATCAAAGTGCTTTACATAATGAAGAAAATAAAATAAAAATAAAAGACAAAATAAGAAATTAAAATAAGACAACATTAGTTAACATAGAAAAAGAGTAAGGTCCAATGGCCAGGGGGGACAGAAAAAACAAAAAAAAACTCCAGACGGCTGGAGAAAAAAATAAAATCTGTAGGGGTTCCAGGCCACGAGACCGCCCAGTGCCCTCTGGGCATTCTACCTAACATAAATGAAATAGTCCTCTTTGTAATTAGGGTTCTCACGGAAGGACTTGATGATGATGGTCATGCAGACTTCTGGCTTTTAATCCATCACTGTTGGAACATCACGAATAGGGTAAGTTTTTTTTTTTGGAGGACTTTGGGTTCATTGTGTTTTTGTTTTTGAATGTTTTTTTTCAAATATTCTATTTGTATTTATTTTTGAATGTATTTTGAAGGTAAAATGATTTTCCATATTCCCGTGACGCCATTTAGTTTTGTTTAAGGTTATAGCATTGCTAGGTAGGTTAACCATACGTGTGTATGGAATGACATCACCAGGTCAAAGATATTAAGATCAGTGTTGTGCACTGTTGTTCATGATTACAGATCCCAATCCAAAGAATGAGTGAGGTTTGTGTTTCTTTCTAATGTTTAAAAGTTATTAATTTCTTACAATGAATTAGAGCTTAGTTAGAATTTTGAACTCTGACAATTCATTTTTGATATCTCTGTGATGCACTGTACCCACCACATTCCTTGCAATAGTTAACCCATGGGGCATCTACTAGTCATCAAGGATAAACCAGGATGAGTGAGACAGACACAGACAAGATGCTACAAAAGAAGGCAGTTCTTCATTAAAAACAGGTGATATCAAAAATATCTCAATATCAAAAGTTGAAGCGAAGTGAAAAATCACACTAGTAAGTCAATCAATATACAGTTCATATCTGGGTAAAAATGATGGAATAAAGATTCCAAAAACAGACCAAAACACAAAAAGTCCCATTATTTCCCTTCACTCTTCTGTGAAAAGGAAGACACAAAAATAATCCCAGTTGTTTTTCCTTCTCCCCTTTTCAGGCTGATCAAGGAACAAAGGACTTCTTAAGAGAAAAATAAATCAAACAAATGTCCATGCTCATCACATTATCCTGACTTGTTAGAGTTCTAAGGAATAATCCAAGAGTATGTGCTCCCCCTTCTATCCTTACTCAGACTGCTCATGAGTGCAGCCTCTACTAACAACAGACACAGAGCTGCAAAATGAGGACGATCCCTGATGTTCATCTCTATGTTTTAATATGCCCAAAGGTTTCCTTCCTCAAATCCCAAAGGAGGCCTCACATAGCCCCTTTCGATTATATATCTCACATACACAAACAAACCAATAAATTTGTGCCCACACTAGCGCATGCATGAGCAACTATGGACACTCATCTCTAACTTGGGCCCTTTGCTCATACCCAAATGGCTTCGCTAAGTTTCATTCACTTTCTCACAGCTCAATTCCTTGCTCCTGGATGCCTCCTCACGTCACGCCTCAGATGAGCAATGTAGCGCTCCACTGCTTGACTTGTTTACTGCCATCGACACACACACACTCCCATGCAGCTACCTTGCTGCTTCCTCTATAGATAATAATAATAATAATAATTCATTACAGATCTCTCATCAGCACCATCTTTCAAACACTCAAGGTAAACACCCCTGTGTTACCATTTAAACCAAAAGTGAGAATCTATAAACAGTTACACACATGGTTTGTTTTTTGTACACGAAAAGGTGGTGGTACACATACATTGCATTTGGATCAAGTTTGAGGTACTGTGAACTGTTAGCAGCACTGCAACATAAACAACAATGGCAGTGTGGTGACATCACCATGGAATTATTAAACAGTGATAGCATTTTAATAAAACCAAATAAGGACCAACAAGCCATTAAGCAATATGGACGAATGTAGTACATATTGGAAGCAGCAATGAGTAAAAGTATATTAATCTGTACAGCACACAATTGATTATAGAATTATTTAATATGTAGTCGATGCCATGACCAGTTGTCATGGCTGAGGTACCGGTACGCAGTGCCATCACAAAAAAAGCTGTGGTTATACACACAAAACCATTGCCATCGCACAAACTACCACACTCCTGGTTTTGAGTCTTGATCCACTTTTATCTTGCTGTGCTTCTTGAGTGGTCTGTTCATGCTAGTTGAACTCCAAAAATGGGAAAGCCAAAACCACAAAAAAATCTCAAATTCCAAACTAAATTAAACCTAATTATTTTTTAAATTAATTGAAATAAAGAATTCAAAATGAACAGAAAAAGAAAATGCAAAAGCCCATACACCACATATCCAAAATCTGAACTCCTAAATCACAAGCTAAAATCTGAACCAGAACAAAAAGAACTAGGTGTTTATTAGCAGCTTATGAGTATGCCCCAAAAAAGCCATCAAACGGAAGGGAAACCATTAAAACCTTGACCTCAAAAATCCAAATAATTAACTATAATAAAGTTTTAATCATTTAGTTTAGTTTATTAAGTTGAATAAACGTTTTACAATTGACCCCTAGTTATTTTTTTTAACAAATGGAGAATGGGGAACAAAGAACACAGTTTCTAAAGCCAACAGTGCCATAGGAAAAAGTTCCAGTCTTTATTTAGTCATCCCAGGTACAGTAACTGCGTCCTCATGACTGTAACACCTGAGAATCCTAAATGAAAATAATTTCTTGATGCTGCAGACAGACACAACTTAGAGTAAAACAAATATAAAAAACAGGTCGAAATAAAGGGAACTTTAAATATAAAGAGAAATTAGTATGGAATGATTCATGCTGTATTTCCATGTAAATGTCACTAACACAGGAAGTCACCTAACAGATTTTTGTATAATAATATCCAATCAAGTACATTAACATATATAATATTTATTATGTGCTCAAATAAATGTTGAGTAAAATGACCAGGAAATAGAATAAAGAGAACAACCTTAATAATATTTAATTTGAAGTAAACAAGCTGCATAGACCGACAGATTGGCACCTTTGTGCTTGTCAACCTTTACAGATTTATTGTGTGTGTGTCTGCTTGTGTGTGTTCATTTCTTTCTCTTCATCATCCATCATGTGCTCTGGACAAAGAAACTGTCACCTGTTTTCCCATATACATTTCTTTGAGTGTTTGAATGTGTGTGCCTCTGTGTGTATACATGTATATTTACATAAATAAACAAACAAACAAGCAAACAAACAAATAAATGAATATAACTATAACTAAGGTATATCTCAAAAAGAACTGCTTTTGCAAATATTTTGCATATCAATAGGCCTGGTCCCATGACTCTACAGAGCAGACTGCAAAAATCCCGGTTAAATTAAACAATTGCTATGGCAGTTATCATTGGACAAAGGTCACGCCATTTTTGAAGGATATGAGGAAAAATACTGGATTGAACTAGTCCAAACACAATAGACCTGGAACCTATTATAAGACAAACATGACGCAACATGTTTAAAAAATCTTTGTCATTTTTTTTCTCTAGTTATTGTTTCCACACGCATACAGACACCACGCTGAAATCAACTTCTCTTGATGTTATAATGTCATAGAATCAAAATCTGAAGTTAAGACAAAGGTGAATTTTCGACTCCATCACCAAAAGTTAATCTACTTGCAAGTAAAAATGAAAGCAGCAGGATTTATTCAATCCTAATTGTGAACTGCTATACTATATTTGAGCCAGGCTTTGTCTTTCGGTTTTCTTACAGCCACAGCCATCTACTAGTTTCAGACTACTCCACAGCCACAGCTAGTTGTAACTTCTGCTCACCATGGGCTCGAATGAAATTGCTTGCCTTGCCAGCTCAGAATTCACAAAATGGCCCAAGTGAGGTGACACAAGCTTGTGTGAGGTTTTGCGATATCTCAGCTGAGCTGTCAGTGATAAGGAAACAGCTACAAAGAAAAGAGGACAACTTTGTAGTTCCTCACTACCACAAAGAGGGACAAAGAGTGACAAGACATAGCTGTTTCTGTATCTAAAAATAGAGAAATGGCACCTTATGAGAAAAACAGGTTAGTGAAGAGGTCAGAAGAGGCTCATGAAAAGTTCCATTCCTTGCCCTTAAAAGGCCTTTTGGAAATGCTATAATTCTGAGTAGTTGTTTCCAGTTTTTACTGGTTTGAGTGGGTAGGGTGAAGTGGGATATGGCACCACATGTTAAATCAACTCTAGTCAGTGTCATTCACCCTGCTAAAGTAAAAAAATAAAAGGTGTTCTTGAAAATTCAGAGGATGATGGAAATGGAGGATATTTCAGATTATGTAATGTAGTTGATGGAGGAAAGGAATGCTTACGACAATACTTCTTACTTTAAAATGAGAGCTGTCGAGGTCTTCTGTGTCTTCACTGAATAGATATGAAAAAAAATTGATACTGAATGTTCAAAACCTACTCAACTACAATTTTTTGTGCAAAGCTACTTATCTCAGTACACGGTTTCTCAGAGATGACATTTATCCTGAAAGCACTTGGAACAACGCTGGAAGCACACTTGAGCTGAGTGTCAGGGCATCATGCTAAACCAACTTTGATTTGTCAACCTGTCTATCTGAAAAAACTTCAGTTCCTAAAGAAGACCTATGCAGACAAGAAGGTATAGTGTAAACTCAACAGTATTATGATATTATGGGTTTGCACATCACAGAACCTGTTTTTGTAGGAATCTTACCCCAGTATTTTGATTTTATCCTTGTTATGTGATAAGGTTTTAATGTTAATTTAGTGATGTCAACTCATGTCTGCTTATGAAATATTGCCATTTTATATTTTTTGTTTAGCAACAGCCTCTTTGTCTCTAACCTGGCATGGCGTTGCTGCCACATGGGGGCTGGTAATGCAGTGAGTGATGTTATTGTATTAAGGTTTATCCATATTTAAAACAAATAATGTGGTTTGTTAGTATAATGAGGGCAAAAGATTTCAAGATATTTTGATTTTTGGTAAAATCTTTTCTGACTTTCATTTCTGATTTCTGATTCATGTTCTAGTTGTTGCAATTTGGATTTATTTGGTTAAGACTACTGTCTGTTTTTCACCACAGTCACTCTTTTATCTTCCCAGTATTGCCTCATTCCTACTCACAGGCCTAAATTCTGTTTTAGGCATAACAACTGAAAAGTGTGACTGGACCAAGAGTTCAACCCCGGCTCTGGTGCAGTGAGACTACAGGAGTTTTTCAGAAGATATTTTTCTACATAGGTTTCCATATCCACACATACAGACAGTGCACCACCATGCCTCACGGGAGTATTAAAATACATTTGTGTAACTTGGTGTGTTAATGAAAGTTGGGTTGCTGCCACAGGTACCTTAAGGCTAGGGCATACTTCACACTTTGCTTGATCTTGCTGAAATCGAACATCACTCCCTAAAAGTGCTTTTTTGTGTGATTTCACTTGGAAGATTTGTGTGTGAACATTCCAATCCTGTAGATGTGGTAAGCATGACAAGCAGCTGTCACATATGAGTGTCAGAGGAACATCTTACTGACTCATTACAGGTACACAATACCCCGTTGGGGCAAGAGGGAGTGCTGTCACTAATAGCCTCATCTTTTCTCTCCTCTGCAGCATTAAGAAAACACCCTTTGATGGAAAGTAACCCCACCCTTTCCAGCCATAGGGCTTTAAAAGTTCAATCCCTTCTGACATTAGCGTCTCATTTGGATCCGAACTTGGTGAAAGGATGGAGTTTCCTATGACTGACCTGCTCTCAAGTGTCATGAAGACCACTTTATATTATTTCTATTTTGTGCCCTCAAAAATTGATTTTGAGTTGTCTTCTTCTTCTTCTCCTTCTCTTTTCAGCTGCTCCCATTAGGGGTCGCCGTAGCAGATCATCTTTTTCCATATCCTCCTGTACTTTGCATCTTGTTCTGTCACACCCACCATCTACATGTCCTCTCACACCACATCCATAAACCTTCTGTTAGGCCTTTATCTTTTCCTCTTGCCTGGCAGCTCTATCCTTAACATCTTTCTCCCAATATACTCAGCATCTCTCCTCTGCACATGTCCAAACCAATGCAATCTCACCTCTCTGACTTTGTCTCCCAACCATCTAACCTGAGCTGACCTTCTAATGTACTCATTTCTAATCCTATGCATCCTCATCACACCCAGTGCAAATCTTAGCATCTTTAACTCTGCCACCTCCAGCTTTGTCGCCTGTTTTCTGGTCAGTGCCACCGTCTCCAACCTATATAACATAGCTGGTCTCACTACCATCCCGTAGTCCTTCCCTTTCACTTTTGCTGGTACCCATCTATAATAAATCACTCCTGACTCTACCCACTCCAACCTGCCTGTGCTCTGTTCTTCAACTGAGCTGTATTGTTTGAACATTAAAAAGGGTTAACCCTTTTAACATCCCCAACACTTTTGGGACTCTCCCTGCAATTATTCACATGTCCGCACAGTGAAGTTCCGTGTTATGATGTTCTGATCACAGCAAGGTGGAAGATGAAATCTTAAACCAGATTACGAAATTACAACTTTTCACTTGGGTGAATCACACAATGACTTGGAGAGCTGCAAGTCTTAAAGACAGCTTGGCAGTGAAAAGATATTTTAATGAGTTTGGCTTCCTTCATGTTGTTGTTTCACTTCCTTGATAAAGAACATTCACTGCCCTGTACAAGAATGTTAACTTGAAAAGAGTGGTAACTCAATAATGTCCATTGCAGCTCACCACAAATCAGATAACGGCAAAGCATTGTAACACTTAATGGAGTGTAAGTGGATTGTAAGCCCAAGTGATTGTTCAAACCTGCTCGCTAGTTAATAGAGTAATTTTACATCATGGAAAAAATTAACAAAGCTGTTTGACATGCACCAGCTAAATAGTTGTCAGCGGTACCTTAAGTTACATAGGTAGGTTCAAGTTCTTACACTTTGCTCCAGCTTTTCTGGCCAGTATGCTATTCATGCATTGATTTGCCCTACTGTTTATTACAATTTGTAACAGCTCCATAATCTGTTGGACTGTGTGGTGTCTGCGTGAGCATTTCTGAGTACTCCAGATTTCCCTATATCACTCCAGGAATGGCAAGAACATTAACTGAAGGAGATACTGGTTAGTCTGATTGATGACCCTATGATTGTTTTTCCCTGTCCAGAAATACTTTCTGCCTTTCTCCTGATGCCTAGATAGGCTGCAATCACCATAATTCTGAACTGGATTACATGGTTTTAAAAATAGATGAAACTTCAAACATGGATCTGTTTTACTTCGAAGCACAGCTTTGTTTTTTTCACTTATGTCAAGGCAGGGGGATGAGCTCAAAACATCATTCTTATCTCACTTCATCCTGTGCATTGTGTTAAATCATTAGTAGCACACAGCACAGCACTGTAAATCAATCCATGAAAGTTTTTTGGCTTGGTTTGCAACAACTTTATTCCATTCCTTTCACGTGCAGTGTGCACCAACACAGACTTTTTCACAAAACCAACGTATGTTGGAAGTTTTTGTCTAAATTCACTTAGTACATGTTAAACATGAGGAAAATCAGAATTTGAAATCAAGAGATGGTTTAAATTGTATTAACCTGTGTCCCTTAGGAATTGAACAGGCAATAAACTAGGACTTCAGGATACAATGTGTTCAAATTTCCATATTTGGGAGAGGAGGACTCTGAATTGGAATAGCTAGATGTGAAAAAAATTCAAAATCAGGACAAGATTATACTCAGATCAATTCAATAATACACAATGTATGCACAGTAGACATAGGTGCTGTAATGTAATTAATAAGGTAGTAAGACAACTAATAAGGGAAGTAAGCAGGCTGCTGCATAATAGTAGCCAAGCAAGCAAACCATTCATTTCAAGGGAGCTTTGAAATTAAGGTTTGTTCTAATATTTGTATTTAGAACTATGTGTTTATTAGCAGATACTATTATAAGTATGCCCCAAAAAGCCATAAAGGGGGAGGGAAACCATCAAAACTCTGGCATGAAAAAAACAAAATATGTATCCTACATTATTTTAATCAAATAATTTAGCCTATTAAATCCAATACAAGTATTAACAAACGTTGATAATATTTTTAAGCAATATTACATTTCCAAGTAGGGTGGAAGGGAGGTGAACTTAAAGGATTTGCTTTTATCTGTGATTACAGACTCAAGTACCTATGTATTTTTCCATATTAAATGTTAAGACCTGCGTCTATAGAAAAGCTAAACTGGTTCAATAAAATGGTGAGATTATCCCAATCTACAGGTTATTATTTAACTAGCAAAATACCCGCGCTTCGCAGCGGAGAAGTAGTGTGTTAAAGAGGTTATGAAAAAAAAAGGAAAAATTTTAAAAATAAGGTAACATGATTGTCAATGTAATTGTGTTGTCATTGTTATGAGTGTTGCTGTGTTTTATATATATAAAATACACACACACATAAACATATATATACATATACATATACACATATATATACATATCTACATATATATATATATATATATATATATATATATATATATATATATATATATATATATATATATATATATATATACACATCCACATATCAACATATATATATACACATATATACACACACACACGCTTTATGGGTGATGATTGTTTTACTCTTTTTATCTTTATTTTATTTTATTGTAGAATCAACTCCTATCTGCGCAGAGCAGGGCAGCCGTGGGCGGATGCGTATGGTGTATTCACTCCATGTTATCGTGCATTGCGCTGTCAGTGGTATTTTGATAAAAGAATTTGAACAACATATAAGAAGCGTATAAATTATTAAACAGTAAAACATTAACATTTAAGAAGTAAAGTTACATTAAGTACTACTGCAGTGCCTTCGGGTATACCTCATTTTTTGTTTGCCCATTACATGCTTAAATGTATACATTTTTTGGTGCACCTACCCGAGAACACGCGACATATAACCGAGCGTGGGAGAAGCATGGATTTTAAACACGCGTTGAGTTCATCTGCTGGTCTCCCTCGTGAAATAACTGGTAATGTTTGAGTAAAATGTACAGCGAGTAAAACGACATTACCTCCTATTTTTTTTTTTTACGATCTCTGAGATCTTGCTTTTTTCGGTTCAAGGCTTCATAAGCTCTTTTATGTTGTATGGTGTACTTATCCCAAACCATCATCTTTGAATGTTGCAAGACTTTCGCCTTGTATGTAGATCGGGATAATTACATTCATTGCATTCCTAGTCTGAATCACAATCTGATTGTATGGGTGGTTACCTGGCAGTGTAGGGTTGCCACCCGTCCTTTAAAATACGGAATCGTGCCGCGTTTGAGAATGAAATTGCGCGTCCCGTTTTGAATCAATACTGGACGGGATTTATCCCGTATTTTTTTTATCATTTTTTTTTTAAAGCAGCGTCTCATGCAAATCATCCCACACGCATTTTATGAAGATGCCTCCTTTCGTACTTTTGATTGGGTAATACTTGATGTCATCGTTAGTTTGATTGGTGTTTTTAACTGTCCAGTGAGGAGGGCGTGTCTTTTAAGTACAGTCTGCAAAGTGTTGGCACTGAGATGTGGCGTCAGCGCCATAGTTGAAGCCCCTAACGTTGCGGTCAGCAAGTCGGCTAACATCCACCATGTGCCGTCTTTCAGTTGCGAGAAGCAGATCATAGAATGGTTGAAACTGTTGCCCCTAACGTTGCGCCACGGCGTGTGGTTCGTTTATACCTCGTGTCTTCTCATTAAACTTTTATCTCGCGAATATGTTATTGCAATCAGCAGCGGGAGCGTTTCTATAAACTTAATTTAAACTTACGTTTTACACCGTGCTTTGTTTCCCTTATGAACATGCTTGTATGCTTAACTCACTCCGTTCTCAATTGTTTAATTAATTTTTTGCTCTTCGCTGTTTGCGGCTGTTCCTCCATTTCCCCCTACTTCGTTCTTTTATCTTGCGAATATGTTATTGCAATCCTTAACGGGAGCGTTTCAATAAACTGATTGAAAATAGTTTTGCATTTACCTTTTTAGTAAAAGGCGAGCTTTTAAGCCTGAGAAATCACCCCGTAAATGCACACGTTTAATTGGACATGTGTTAATATGTATGGTTACACAGTATTAAAAGACAGTGAACAACGTCAGTTACCTTTCTTCCCGCGTTTGATAAAAGGTGAGCTTTTAAGCCTGAGAAATCACCCCGTAAATGCACACGTTTAATTGCACATGTGTTAATATGTATGCTTACACAGTATTAAAAGACAGTCAAAAATTAATGTCATTTACCTTCGTTCCCGTGTGTGACTCGTGCTGTAAATGTCTTCCTTGTTTTTAGTTCACGTGATTACGTAGGAGGCGTGATGACGCGATACGTGACCCCGCCTCCTCCATTACAGTGTATGGACAAAAAATATGTTCCAGTTATGACCATTATGCTTTGAATTTCGAAATGAAACCTGCCTAACTTTTGTAAGTAAGCTGTAAGGAATGAGCCTGCCAAATTTCAGCCTTCCACCTACACGGGAAGTTGGAGAATTAGTGATGAGTGAGTCAGTCAGTCAGTGAGTGAGTGAGTGAGTCAGTCAGTCAGTCAGTCAGTGAGGGCTTTGCCTTTTATTATTATAGATTTAATAAAGTTAGCTTATCTAAAAAGGCCCCTACACATGTATGCACCACTGCTGAACCAGAGTTCCTTACTGTTTGATATGTGTTGTGTTGTAATTGTCCCCTTTATCTCTGATCTTTTAAAAACTGTAGAAACCTAAAGGAATACTCCACCTAAAAATGATATTTTTTATATGTTACCTACTCCGTGTAGTGTGAAAAAAAAAAGTGGAGAAAGTACGTAAGAGAGATTCTCATAAATGAGAGCAATAGATGACCAATCCATTTGTATGGTCAAAATGTGCAAAATGCATGCATTTTTTACTGAAACATTATTAACAGTGCCACCATTTTAGAGGTTTGGGAAGCTATATGGTTGCTAAGGCCATGCTGACCATTCCATGTTACCATTGACATTATGGCAGGAACTATTTAATAAAATGTTTATGTAGCAATATATAGTCCCAAAAAAACTTTTTTGAGCGCTTTCCTTGTCATGAAAATTTTGTTTTTGACTGATGTGGTTTTGATTTATTCACAATTCATGAATTTTAAGCTATTCTATTAACTTTGAAAATCAATCACTTGTCTTACAGACCTACCCATTTGTGGCTACTCTAAAATCATGTGATTAATATAAATTGTCTACATACTATGTATATGGAAAATGGTCATGGCAATGAATTATGGGTTATATAGTGAGCCATATCGGCTTGCAGCTGTATGGCGCCAGGTGTTACAAACCTCCCACCACTTAAATAGGATACATTTTGAATTAGGTGTCATCCCAGGCTGTCCTTGTGGGAATGTTACCACATACTTGTCAGTAATGTCACTGATCTTACATGCCATCTTTTCTGTGGTCATTTGTCACCACAACTGACCTCCCTTTTTGTCTGTCAGTGCCCCGTGTGCAAATTTTGGTGATCAGCTATATAAGCACCATGTGACAAAAATTATTGTAATGCTTATATGGTACAATTTTCAGAAAATGGAAAGAAAGATCAGAAAGGCAGTGCATACACTTGATTTGGTTTAACTTAATTCAGCCACTATAGGTCCATATAACATACCTGTCACCAAAATTACTGGAGACCATCAGATCATAGCAATTTCAGGATTCTTTTATTCCTTCTACAAAACATCAGTAATGCCTCGAGAACATTACTATCATAACATGAAATTTGTGCATTAAAGGCCAGTGGAGCACAGCTCCACCAGATGTTGTGCAAAATAAGCAATAAGCTTCCCTCGGTAGTTTAACCTATTATTAAAATGTTTATAACAATCCTCAAGTTTGTCTTCTTAAGCATTTTCTTCCAATTTTCTTCCATATACTTAATGTAATTTCTTATCTTGAAAGACATTCCTTCTTGTAGTATGTAAAATTGTATTTGTGCAGGGCGCTGAAGGCCTGCTTCCAGCTGAGGAGCAGCACCAATTGGCCCTGCAGTGTCCTCAATATCCTTGAGTGTGTGTACATGTTACCCTGAGCTTTCCAGTTCAGTGATGGACTATGGCTTGCCTGCCTGATGAAATTTTCTGACAAGACAATGCCTGATCACACCCAGCTGCCATCTTCCAGGAATGTCTATATACATCAGCAACTTTGTCTGGCCAGTCATGCCCCTACAGTCTCTGAAGAAACTACTGCAGAACGCTTTGCTTGATGTGCCTCAAGTCACCCACTCTAGCATTTGTACAACTCCATGCCACAAAGCAGATATTATCAGATGATGTAGAGGTTTCATGCAAACATAAAGACACCAAAATTTTAGCTCCATTATGGACAAAATAATTTCTTACTCATGTGTTACAGTTTTCATGTAAATTAGACCACAGCTTTGCACTACAACTATTTTGGTCACAATATCCATTTTGTTCTTTAGAATATATGCAAATCTCCCCACATGAATGAAAGTGAGCATTACAGGTACACTTCATGCATTTCAGGGATTACCTGGAGGACATCATACTTTTGGGAGGGATCAAGGACAGCAGTGCTGATGAAAAGTTGGAACAGATGACTTGTGTATCCATCTATCTATTGTAGCTCAATCAAAGTCCTTAATCTTCATGATAGAAAAATTATGCAAAATCCCAAAATAGTTGAAGAAAATAAACATTACATTTAGAGTACTGCAAGGGGTGTGTTTCTGTACTTGTCTATATAGATCAGTGTGATTGTGTGGGAGAAGGCATGAATGGCTATTAATGCAGCCACAAACTTTGTCAGCTTTTTAAAATGTGGATAAAGTACTGTGCTAGGGATATAAGAGAGGCAGCTTTTCAGTCTTGAAATTAAATTCAAAAGCAGCTTTGTTAGCATCTATTCATGATGTATTCTTGGTAGCAAGTACTCCATATGCTACAAAGCTTGATATGTGTACACACAGAAGTTAGAAATACATCTTGGAAACTTATTTCAACATTGCCAAGTGAAAGAAAAAATCACAAACAAGTAAGAGACAATTTGGTGTCATCATCCATGAAGAAGAAAACATGCCAGTATATATTTGTGTGATGGTATCCATGCATTTTCGAGTATTATTAGCATTTGTGGTGGGCAAGTGGAAAGCAAGCTAGCCAACATAGACATAGCACATGACACTCCAAGAAGATCTCCAATCTATAAAATTCAAAAAAGTAGATGCATAAGACATAGCATATTGAATTTGATGGGATGCATTTGTTGCCCAGTCTGCCAACTGGTACAGAAGGACCTAAGTCTAAGTATGTAGTAGTAGTAGTAGTAGTAGTAGTAGTAGTAGTAGTAGTATTATCAGATGTATGGTGGAATTTTCACTTGCATGTCCAATCAACTTCAACAACATAGCACTCGCTAGTGCCATGATAAACAAAAATGCATTAAAATACATAATTTCACCTTATTGACTAGAAACCAAAAATGAGCTCCTTGCTCCTATTTCTATACCCACATTTTCTGAACCCTCCGAAAATAAACTTTCAGAAAAACTCCATAAAAATATTTTAAAAATGTTTAAAGAAAACAAAATCCTTTAAAAATGGTTCTTGTTGATTAAAGTTCTTGGTGATTAAATCTTTAGAGCAGCTGTTATTGGTCAGTCACCTCTTTGATTAATATATGGAAATGTACATGAATGTTCTTCTTAGCATTTAATTATCCTGCTTTCCGAGCTTGAATATGCTTATTAGGGTATATAAATGACACATGTGTGCATAATTATGTACATATGTGCACATGTGCATGAAAATGCATGCATTTACATGCACATGATACTATACAGTCATGTACATACATATGGGGGTGCACGACTTTACATGTTGGGATAAGGGTACAAGTAACTTTGCTTTTGTGTGTGTGATGAAAAAAGTAGGAAGCCTAGGCATTAATGAGGCTTTTAGAAAACTTTACTTTAGCAATCTGTTGAAATATCTCATGTGTGTCTAATACACCGCCATTACTAACAATAATCACAAAGAAGGCAACATATCTGTACTAGTGAGGGAGTGGGTGTTAAAAAGAGAAGAAAAAAAACCCACAAAAGCAAAATCAGCAGCCATGCTGACACACTTAAAGAGTAACAAGCTGCTTCCTGTATAAGCAACACTTTATAGTATCAGAAATGGGAGAAAACGAAAGCAAGATGCAGTGACCATGGCCTGGGCATCAAAACAGGCCACAACTGAAAGAGTACAAGAGCCAAGTAGCAGAGGCTGTTTGATCACTTTAAGTAAGGATAGATGGAGACAGAAATTCATCTATGATCTTTACCCAAATACCATACCAGAAAAAGTACTACCCATATTTATAAGGCCTTTTCAAAAAGTTCCCAACTTTAATGTCACAAGGAAAGTAAATTTATTATAAGAAATAGTAGAACTGCAGATATAGGTTCCTGGACTTGTGCTTCACACTCACCGAGGTACAGTATATGTTACTAGAACTTCTGGGATAGCACTATTAACAACAACAGGTTTAATTTTCTCTATCTACTGTGTGCAGCACCTTCCTTATCTATTAGATAATAAATATCTGTCTCTTTCTTACTTTCTTGTTTCACACACAGAAACACATATTTCACAATAAATTAGTCTCTTAAGTGTGCCAAGAAAGGTAGGCTTTTGAAAACAGGACAACACCACTTGCAGCTGACCTCAAACTCTCCTGCACACTCTTGTCACAGATGAAAGACCACAGCTCTTGTGAGATGTTTCACATTTGGCATTAAAGGTCACCATGTTCTTAAAAAAAGACCATTTATGAAGGTGGCACCATGTAATAATTTGGGCCAAAAAGAAGGACCTGAATTAGTGGCCTGTGGCGGGATGTATAATGCAACATTACTACACACAATAAAGACCCAACACCATCCTGTTGTCTACGTAAGAGAGTGGGAAAGGAGAACGGTAAAAAGTAATTACAAATTTTAGATTATAAAATGTTATTACCCTTAAATGTGTTGTGTTTAGTACATAGTTACTGTCAGCATTTGAAAGCATCTTTGTATAGAATATTCTTGATTTTTATTTCAGGTGTAAAGAACCTCAGGTTGTAAACAAAAGTCAATGGCTTGGGACCATGACAAAAATCAAAATGTAGTATGTGGGATTGAACATGGGTCTCTTGATTGAAAGGCATCACAGGGACCTAAAGGTTTAAAGGACAGGAAGTCAACAATAAGAGGTTCAATGTGATGATAATTCTGGTTCATTGACTCTTTCCTTAAATAAAATAAAGTTATATTTTTTAATGCATCCTTGATTATCATGACATTGGAGAATAATGATGTGTTACATGTTGTTTGGACAAGTAAGAAGTTCATCCTACTTTATACATGTGACAATATTAATACTACAATAGCTACTGTAACTTCTTCTACAATATTGTTACACAAAACAAGGATTCTTACAGGCAATACATTCTAGTACATTGTATCTTTGGCATGAATATTCTATGGGGCCATGTGGACCCGGAAAAGACTCGCTGTCAGAAAAGGCGAGAAGCTATGTAGAGGGGTGTGTGTGTGCGTGAGTGTGTGTGTGTGTGTGTCATTGTGAGAGAAGGAGAGAGAGATGATCGAGCACATAATAGCAAAACTTACAAGTTCCACTCCTATCCTTAAATCAATTGACCTGGGTTGCCAGTGACCCTTAGGAAGAATTCTGGTTTAGATTGTCTGAAGGAGTTGCAGAACAAGATTGCAGATGCTGTTTCTTCTAACCCCAAGTGAGTGGTATGAGTGGGATCTGGCAGCAGAAAAAAAAGATTCTTGGAACTGCATGGGAGTAACTGGAAGATTGGAGCTGTTACAGTGACATTGAAGGGCAGCCAGGGAAGGAGATGCCCTTCAGCAAACCTCATGTGAGGGCACGAGTGAGAGATGGTGCCTTTTATAATGTATTAGGCTACCAGTAACACTAATGATACAATATCAGTTGGATAGTGCCATAACAAAATCACATCAAATGAAAATGATTAACTGCTCAAGGAAAATTTTAACAGATATCTCATCACCAGCATCAAATACTCAACACTGAAAGCAGACCTTCAAATGAATATTAATAAATTTCCAATTTTGTGTGCAATGCACAAAGTACTAAATCATACATAAGCAATCAGCATGATTCATGATAATAATGATCATAGTAATGATACTCAATAAATAGTGAAATGTGCATGTTCACTTAGAAAGCGGTATAGCTTCCAATCCCCCCCAACTCAAAAGATCAGACTGTACATGCACACTCCTAAGAAAAGATAAGCCAATAATGTATATGGTAGAAGGGCCTACCCAAATCACCCAGAAATAGGCAAGTGACACCAAGCAGAAAGAAAATTTCACAAAATCCAAAAAGAAACATCTTTCTAGATAACAAATTGCTTTTAGCATCTAATAGAAAATTAAAAAGAAAACTGATTCTCATGCCTAAGATGAGTTTGATATAATCATTTGAACAATATGTTATTGTGACAAGTTTACTACTTCTTTGTTTTTTGTTCAACAGCACCATCTGCTAGAAGGTGTGTGGGCAGTTTCCCACTTGCCCTGAATGCAGAGGTGCATAATTACACAGAACAGGAATTTCTACAGTCAATGCTATATCATCGTATACCTTAAGGTCCTGTACAACCAGAGTAATGTAATTATGAACTATACTAACCAGAAAATTTAATGCAATGTTTCATAAATGTAAAGTAGGCCCCTCCGTGTTTTACAATCTGATAATACACCAAAGACAAGTTTGCAGGCTGAGCAGTTTTATTACACAAAATAAGGGCAACCTCAGTAAATGCAAAATTAATAAAAGCAAGATGATTTGATTCCTAAAGCATTTTGAGCCTTCTTTCCTTGAGGAAATGGAAAAGTCACACTGCATTTAAAAAATGTATGTGTTTGTTATACAAAATCCATTCATTATTGAACCACTTAATCCAGAGGTTTATCACTATTGTATTGGATGCAAAGGAAGAGCTAACCCTGACCTGAACACCAGTCCATCACAAGATTAATGCACCAACACCCCTCCACACATGTAATTTGGAGATGCAGGAAATTTCTATGCAGATGCAGTGGCCAGGCTAGGCTGTCAGGGTGCAGTATTAGAGACTGTGCACCATGCTACCCCAGAAGCAGACCTTCCATCAGGGCATTCTAGGTGAGCACCCAGGGGCCCTTGACAGTAAGAAGCCTTTTCTCTAAAAGCCACCCTCTCACTTGATAAAACAATGGAGAATCAATCCATGATCTATAAGAGACCCAACCTTGATTAATTGATAATTTATGTGTGAGATTAAATGTCCCCTACAACTTGGTGAAACAATGAAGTGTTCATGGGCCAAAATGATTAAGGAGCAGGGGAAGATGAGTGATAAAGTCTATTGCTGAAATCAAGAGTGGCAAATGCTGCGCTGCATTAAAAACAACCCTATGTCCACTTGCTATATTGTTGAAAGTATAATCACTTTCTGTTAAGGAGTTATGTCACCCAGGGGCCTATGGGGGTCTTAATCTGGCCTTGATGCCAAACTAGGACCACATGCATTAGGGTCCCATCCCATCTTGGTAATGACCTTAACCTGCCAAGGCAGCCTCATTATCCATAACAAGAAAATGCAACAGTCAGGTGTACCGTATATACTCACATATAAGTCGGGTTTTGAAACTCGAAAAATAGATCATAAAATTAGACCCCGACTTATACGCCCATTCAAAAATGCGACACTTAAATTATAATTTTTTTTTTTACATCTTCTTGCCTCCTCCAATCTCGTATCATTTTCTCAGACACATTGAATTTTGTTGCAGCAGCGCAGTTTACCAATTTTTTTCGTTACTTCAACAACGTTGAACGCTCCATCGTAGATAAGGGATTCTCTTACGATAAAGGTGTATGAGGGTGTGAGATAGAAGAAACACAAAACAGTGCAAATGTTGCTTCAGAATAGTTCGGGTATTACTGTGTGGTCATGTGAGCACAATAGAGAGAGAGAGAGAGAGAGAGAAAGAGGTTAGGAGCACACGCTGATACAGCGCATTGCCGCACCCACATAGAAAAAAAAGGCAGTGTTCTCCATGGTTACTCTCTCAGGTGGGTGTTACCATATCATAATCTCTTGGACCAATAGCGTGAGTTTTCTGCATTTGACTTATATGACCAACATTATAAAATACCAGAAATTATATGATAAAATCAAGTCCCGACTTATCTGCGAGAGAACTTATCCAGGAGTATATATGGTAAATAATGTAAAAGAAGCACCCCTACATGCACAGCAGTCATAAAATAGAAACCCAAATAGAAAATGCAAGATAATATCATATAAAAGAAATCCTTATAAACTTTACAGTTAAATTATACCAAAACCCCCGGCAGCCTGACTGTCTTCATGCAGCAGGTGGGTAGCAGTGGCAGTCGCAGTGTGATGCAATATGGTTTGAACTTCTTGTCAACATAAGTGGCTGACCTCCCTGGCCTACCTCCATAGGCGCATCAGCTACACAAACGTGTTCAGCACCACGATCAGCTTGGGAACAATTGGCTAATGCTGATACCTCACTTTAGTTTTCAATCTCCATCTCCTGATCACTAGCATCAAAATCAGAGGTCTGACAGGTCAGGGTCCGATACAGTCATAATACGAAAAACGACGTCCACAGAGTTTTTTGCTCTGTGCATTCGCTTTGGTCTCTCGCCACATGTCGATGCTATTTTAGAGACTTTTTGCTCTTCGCTAACTCATACACGTGCAGGAAATTGAGGGCAAATCAACAAAGCTAACTTTCCTTCGAGCAAAGAGAGTCAAACTAAAATGTAACGGCAAGTTTTGTAGCAGTTTACAACTGATTACTGTCCCCTAATCCTGAATTTCGACAAAAGTCGACATTCACCCTGAAAGAGTTAATCATGTAATTATATAATACAGGTAAACAGCAGCATTCAAAAGTTTGGAATCAACCAGATATTTATGTGTGTTTGACTAAAATAGATACATTTTCATTAAAGTACCATTAAACTGATTTTAAAATATACAGTGGTGTGAAAAACTATTTGCCCCCTTCCTGATTTCTTATTCTTTTGCATGTTTGTCACACAAAATGTTTCTGATCATCAAACACATTTAACCATTAGTCAAATATAACACAAGTAAACACAAAATGCAGTTTGTAAATGGTGGTTTTTATTATTTAGGGAGAAAAAAAAATCCAAACCTACATGGCCCTGTGTGAAAAAGTAATTGCCCCCTGAACCTAATAACTGGTTGGGCCACCCTTAGCAGCAATAACTGCAATCAAGCGTTTGCGATAACTTGCAATGAGTCTTTTACAGTGCTCTGGAGGAATTTTGGCCCACTCATCTTTGCAAAATTGTTGTAATTCAGCTTTATTTGAGGGTTTTCTAGCATGAACCGCCTTTTTAAGGTCATGCCATAGCATCTCAATTGGATTCAGGTCAGGACTTTGACCAGGCCACTCCAAAGTCTTCATTTTGTTTTTCTTCAGCCATTCAGAGGTGGATTTGCTGGTGTGTTTTGGGTCATTGTCCTGTTGCAGCACCCAAGATCGCTTCAGCTTGAGTTGACGAACAGATGGCCGGACATTCTCCTTCAGGATTTTTTGGTAGACAGTAGAATTCATGGTTCCATCTATCACAGCAAGCCTTCCAGGTCCTGAAGCAGCAAAACAACCCCAGACCATCACACTACCACCACCATATTTTACTGTTGGTATGATGTTCTTTTTCTGAAATGCTGTGTTCCTTTTACGCCAGATGTAACGGGACATTTGCCTTCCAAAAAGTCCAACTTTTGACTCATCAGTCCACAAGGTATTTTCCCAAAAGTCTTGGCAATCATTGAGATGTTTCTTAGCAAAATTGAGACGAGCCCTAATGTTCTTTTTGCTTAACAGTGGTTTGCGTCTTGGAAATCTGCCATGCAGGCCGTTTTTGCCCAGTCTCTTTCTTATGGTGGAGTCGTGAACACTGACCTTAATTGAGGCAAGTGAGGCCTGCAGTTCTTTAGACGTTGTCCTGGGGTCTTTTGTGACCTCTCGGATGAGTCGTCTCTGCGCTCTTGGGGTAATTTTGGTCCTGGGAAGGTTCACCACTGTTCCATGTTTTTGCCATTTGTGGATAATGGCTCTCACTGTGGTTCGCTGGAGTCCCAAAGCTTTAGAAATGGCTTTATAACCTTTACCAGACTGATAGATCTCAATTACTTCTGTTCTCATTTGTTCCTGAATTTCTTTGGATCTTGGCATGATGTCTAGCTTTTGAGGTGCTTTTGGTCTACTTCTCTGTGTCAGGCAGCTCCTATTTAAGTGATTTCTTGATTGAAACAGGTGTGGCAGTAATCAGGCCTGGGGGTGGCTACGGAAATTGAACTCAGGTGTGATACACCACAGTTAGGTTATTTTTTAACAAGGGGGCAATTACTTTTTCACACAGGGCCATGTAGGTTTGGATTTTTTTTCTCCCTAAATAATAAAAGCCATCATTTAAAAACTGCATTTTGTGTTTACTTGTGTTATATTTGACTAATGGTTAAATGTGTTTGATGATCAGAAACATTTTGTGTGACAAACATGCAAAAGAATAAGAAATCAGGAAGGGGGCAAATAGTTTTTCACACCACTGTATGTAAGACATCACTAATGTTGGAAATGGCTGTAACAGGATGATATAACTGATTTATAATCTATTATTCACATATGGCACCATAGCCTCAGTATCATCAGCCACTACTCCAACATCCTAATGACAAACTCTTTTAGTTCATCTATAATTAATCATTTGACCAAGCATATGCTCATACTCTTTAAGTGTGAACTGAAGCAGTCCCTACCTGGACTGAGATCCTCTTCTCCTCATTGGGAAGGATGCGGTAAGTGTAGACACAGTTCTGGTAGCTGCAACAAAGAAAGAAATTTTAAAATGCTTCTTGGTAGTTTGGGATAGTTAAGAGTATCTGCTACAATACTGGTAATAAATTATTACTTAAATTACATGTTTTAAACCACATTACAGAAGAGGTGGGTTTGTCTGGTGTGTCGTGTTTACAAGTTGCTAACAAGGCACCTCATTGAGAGAAGCTGCTAAAACTGAAACTGAAACAAAATTCAGTTGTTGCATAAAGGGATTCAAAGTTCATCTCACTCAAGTTTGAGGACACAGTCTCAAGATCTGTGGAAATTGGTGCCCCATGCTTCTTTCACAAATAACAGGGAGTGGTGACTGTTGAGATTTGCATAGTTCTTTGTGTGCTTTCACTCCCTGGGCTTCCTCAAAAAGTCACTGAACACTTACTGCATTATTAGTAATTGGTACAAATTAGATCTGTTCAGTAGCCATCACAAAGGCAGTAAAAGAAAAGTGAAGCATTTTAAGAACAGTAATAATAAGATGAAGAAGAAGAACAGAAACTGACCCACCCAGCTATTGGATACTAGTGCATAATTAATTTTAATAAATGCAGTGGCCTTAAAGTACCTTTTTATGTATGTCTTGATCCTTTTCTGTGTTTTTTTAGACCAAGTGTTGTATGGATGAAAAAAAAAAGTTCATTTTTTGAAAAACATGAATGTGAACTGTACTTGAATGGGAATGAGTATTTGCTCGTTTGTTTGGTGGACTGAAGTTCAGGACTGGTTCCTGCTTTGTGCCCAATGCTGCTGGAACAGGCTCCAAATCCCTATGACCTCAAGATGCATTAAATAAATTGATTAGATTAGATTAGATTAATTCTAAAGAGAAATTCAGCTGCATACAGTACAAGAACATAAAAAATGGACTGGTGGAGCTGCAATTGATTTGCCTTTCAAAGTGATCATATTATTATGATGGGTTAAGGGCTGGTTGCTTTGCAATGTGTACTGAGGGGATGCTTAGAATGAAAGGTGCCTTAAAAATGAAGTGTGATATTAGGAAGAATGAAAAGGCACTATATATCCATCCATTTTCCAACCTGCTGAATCCAAACACAGGGTCACGAGGGTCTGCTGGAGCCAATCCCAGCCAACACAGGGCACAAGGCAGGAACCAATCCCGGGCAGGGTGCCAACCCACCACAGGACACACACAAACACACACCAAGCACACACTAGGGCCAATTTAGAATCGCCAATCCACCTAACCTGCATGTCTTTGGACTGTGGGAGGAAACCGGAGCGCCCGGAGGAAACCCACGCTGACACGGGGAGAACATGCAAACTCCACGCAGGGAGGACCCGGGAAGCAAACCCAGGTCCCCAGATCTCCCAACTGCGAGGCAGCAGCGCTACCCACTGCGCTACCGTGCCGCCCAAAGGCACTATATAATATATTAAATATTAACCTTATAAAGACAACTGTTATAATGCTATGTAACATACTATTTGGCTGCTTTACAAAGTGTATTGCAATAGTATCCATGATTAAAGGCACTATCTAAAATAAAGCTCAAGTTATTGGCAAGTGTTCAAAATGAAAGTTGTTACATAAAATAAAGACTGGAGGCTTGGTAAATCACATTGTAATTTTGCTTAGAATGACAGCAACTACAATGCATTAAATTATTAGCATATGAAAGTTAATATTATTAGTTTATGATAGTGCTCAGATTAAAATCCACTGCAGAAAGACATAACTTTTCTAAGAGCATAGCGATCATGTTCGAAATGAAAGATGCTATACAAAAGTTTGGTTTACTTCGTAAAGCTCATTAAACCAGCCACAGTGGATGTACAAACTAGTGTTACTTCGCGCCAGTCCCAAGCCCAGATAAATGAGGAAGGATACATTAAGAAGGGCATCTGGTGTAAAATTTTGCTAGATCAATATGTGGACAATACAGATTTCCAAATCGGATTGGTTGAGACCCAGGTTAACAACGGCTACCACCAGTACTCTTAGCCAACAGGATGCTGGTGGAAATTGGGCTACTATTGGCTGAAGAAGGAGAAAAAGAAGGGGAAGGGGAAGGGGAAGGTATGTCCAGAGGCAGGAGGAGAGGAGGAAGGTAAAGAGAGTGGAAATGTGGGTAGGAACTTTGAACTCTGGCAGTATGACTAATAAGGGGAGAGAGTTAGCTGATGTAATGGAGAGAAGGAAGGGTGATATAGTGTGCTTGAAAGAGACTAAATGGAAGGAAAGTAAGGCCAGGTGGATCAGAAATGGGTTCAAATTGTTCTATCATGGTGTGGAAGGGAGGAGAAATGGGGTAGGGGTTATTCTGAAGGAACATTATGTCAAGAGTGTTTTGGAGGTGAAAAGAGTGTCAGACGGAGTGATGATTATGAAGCTGGAAATTGAAGGTGTGATGATGGATGATATTAGAGCATATGCCCCACAAGTAGGGTGTGTGATAGATGAGAAAGAAGATTTCTGGAGTGAGTTGGATGAAGTGGTGGAGTGTGTACCCAAGAGAGAGAGAGTGGTGATTGGAGCAGATTTCAATGGACATGTTGGTGAAGGGAACAGAGGAGATGAGGAGGTGATGGGTAGGTATGGTGTGAGAGAGAGGAATGCAGGTCAGATGGTTGTGGATTTTGCGAAAAGGATGGACATGTCTGTGATGAATATATATTTTAAGAAGAGAGAGGAACATAGGGTGACATACAAGAGTGGAGGAAGATGCACACAGGTAGATTATATCCTATGCAGGAGGGTCAGTCTGAAGGTGACTGAAGACTGCAAAGTGGTAGCAGAGGAAAGCATAGGTAGGCAGCATAGGATGATGGTCTGTATGATGACGTTGGAAATCAAGAAGAAGAGGAGAGTGAGGACAGAGCCAAGAATCAAATGGTGTAAGCTGAAAAAGGTAGACTGCAAGTTTGAATTCAAAGAGAAAATAAGACAGGTACTAGGTGACGGAGAAGAGTTCCCAGACAGCTGGTCAACTACAGCAGAAGTAGTAAGGGTGACAGCAAGAAGGTGGCTTGGCATGACATCTGGGTAGAGGAAGGGGTAAAAGGAAACCTGGTGGTGGAATGTGGAAGTATAGGAGAGTATACAGAGGAAGAGAATGGCAAAGAAGAAATGGGATAGTCAGAGAGATGCAGAAAGTAGACAAGAGTACAAGGAGATAAGGCGCAAGGTGAAGAGAGAGGTGGCAAAGGCTAAAGAAAAGCCATATGCTGAGTTGCATGAGAGGTTGGGCACTAAGGACGGAGAAAAGGACCTGTACTGATTGGCTAGACGGGGGACCAAGCTGGGAAAGATGTGCAGCAGGTAAGGGTGATAAAGGATAAAGATGGAAACATACTCACAAGCGAGGAGATTGTGTTGAGCAGATGGAATGAAAGACAGAGAAGGTTGGATGATGTGGAGATAGTGAATCAGGAAGTACAACGGATTAGCATGGAGTAAGTAAGGACAGCTATGAAGAGGATGAAGAATGGAAAGGCCGTTGGTCCAGATGACATACCTGTGGAAGCATGGAGGTGTTTAGGAGAGATGGCAGTGGAGTTTTTAACCAGATTGTTTAATGCAGTCTTGGAAATTGAGAGGATGCCTGAGGAGTGGAGAAGAAGTGTACTGGTACAGATTTTTAAGAATTAAGGGGATGTGCAGAGTTGTAGTAACTACAGAGGAATAACATTAATCAGCCGCAGCATGAAGTTATGGGAAAGAGTAGTAGAAGCTAAGTTAAGAAGGGAGGTGATGATTAGTGAGCAACAGTATAGTTTCATGCCAAGAAAGACCACCACTGATGCAATGTTTGCTCTAAGGGTGTTGATGGAGAAGTATAGAGAAGGGCAGAAGGAGTTGCATTGTGTCTTTGTGGACCTAGTGAAAGCATATGACAGGGTGTCTAGAGAGGAGTTGTGGTATTGTATGAGGAAGTCAGGAGGGGCAGAGAAGTGTGTAAGAGTTGTACAGGATATGTATGAGGGAAGTGGGAGAGTGGTAAGGTCTGCTGTAGGAGTGACGGATGCATTCAAGGTTTAGGAGAGATTACATCAGGGATCAGCTATAATCCCTTTCTTATTTGCAATGGTGATGGACAGGTTGACAGACAAGATTAGACATGGGTCCCCGTGGACTATGATGTTTGTGGATGACACTTTGACCTGTAGCAAGAGCAGGGAGCAGGTTGAGGAGACCCTGAAATGGTAGAAATATACTCTAGAGAGGGGAGGAATGAAGGTCAGTAGGAACAAGACAGAATACATATGTGTAAATGAGGGGGAGGTCACAGGAGTGGTGAGGATGCAGGGAGTGGAGTTGGCAAAGGTGGATGAGTTTAAATACCTGGGATCAACAGTACAGAGTAACAGGGAGTGTAGAAGAGAGGTGAAAACGAGAGTGCAGACAGGGTGGAGAGGATGGAGAAGAGTGTCAGGAGTGATTTATGAGAGATGGGTATCAGCAAGAGTGAAAGAGAAGTTCTACAGGACGGTAGTGAGACCAGCTACGTTATACAGTATGGGTTGGAGACAGTGGCACTGACCAAAAAACAGGAGACAGAGCTAGAGGTGGCAGAGTTAAAGATGTTAAGATTTGCATTGGGTGTGACCAAGATGGACAGGACTAGAAATGAGTACATTAGAGGATCAGCTCAGATTGGATGGTTTGGAGACAAAGTCAGAGAGGCAAGATTGCATTGGCTTGGACATGTGCATAGGAGAATTGCTGGATATATTTGGAAAAGGATGCTAAGGATGGAACTGCCAGGTAAGAAGAACGCATGAGTGGAGGTTCATGAATGTGGTGAAAGAAGACATTCAGGTGGTAGGTGTAACAGAACAAGGTGCAGAGGACAGGAGGGTATTGAGAAAGGTGATCCGCTGTGGTGACCCCTAATGGGAGCAGCTAAAAGAAGAAGAAGAAGACTTCGTAAAGCTCATTGTGGTAGTGTTCACAATTAAAATTACATTAAGGGCTATGAGTTAAATCCATCTATCCATTCATTGATTATCCAACCTGCTTATCCAGTTTAGGGTCAGGGGGATCACTAAATACAACATGAGAAGCAATCCTGGATAGGACAGCAATCCATCACAGGGCATATTTACATGTGGCCAGATAAGAATTGTCAATTAACCTAAAACCAATATTTTGGGAAAGAAAACTGGAGTATGTTGAGGAAACTGAAGTATGCACAGTCAATACAGGCAGTGCCCAAGCTGGGATCTGAACCCAGGACTTCACTCAATCCACTTTAATGTCACAGGGCTGGAGCCTATCTTGACAGTGAAAGGATATCGTCAAGTGACTGGTGCAATACAGCATAAGACAAAGACTGTCCAGTCCTTCTCTAGACAGATAATTAAAAAAAAATAATTAAGGAAGAGCTTCAGAATAGACCTTCCTGTGTCAGACAGGCAATCCATGATTTATATGGACAGTTCTTTCCTTTGAATTCACCTCAACCTCAGTATAGCTCTCTGCTTTTCTGGTTTTGTCCACTCCATGAGCAGAAGGGTTTTCTTTTTAATATATCATCTTATCTCATATGGCATTTATCATAGTGGACACCATGGTGACCATGTGGGATATTTGATCCTGTTGTGTCAATTTCTGTAGACCAAACTGTTATCAGCTCAGTAGAATTATTGCCCTCAGATCACATGGGTCAAACTCCTATACACCCCCTCAGCAGTATTCTTCAGTCCTTGCTCCAGACGTCTTACCTCTTTTGTGGATTATCATGGACAAGCCTTTCATTTTCTTAGTTTTCCTTTTGCCACTGGGTCTACCAGAGTTGGGTCTAGTAACCTGATTAAAATTCCAGTCTGCCCGCTCACACACTTCTCACTGTCTAGCTGGTGTCTTTGAATATGCTTAACAGTCAGCTCAAGGACCTGCATAATGAATGCCACAACCCTGCACTACTTCCTCTTTCACAAACCAGCCACATCTGCACACTCAAGCAAGCTTACTGGCTTTTGAAGTACAGTATAATTATGCAAATTTCAAATTAAGGATAAGAAAAATAGGTGCTTTTTGAAGGGCAAGCATAGGCGGTGGAGTCCAGTAACCTCCTAGACTGTGCCACAATCCACTTTGTTATGTTTCAGCTGGGGACTTGATAGAACAAAAGAGAGCAAAAAAATTCTGTTTTACACAAAAGAGTTTAGTGTACTGGCTTAAAGGTTTGAAGCATAATCTACGTGACTGCTAGTGAATTCTTGAGTAAGTGCCATGTTGATACACATCATATGTCAAATGAGCTGTGCACTTCCCATATCATTTGCAAATATTGTGAGAGGCGACAATGAATAAAATGACACGGTCAAGCAACATCATCTTTTCATATAGATATGTTACTTATTTAGATGTATAGGATTTATTATAATCAAGAGAAGTTCCATTAAACACAGGTGGTACTTTAATGACCATCAGTGCCTGTTGGCACGAACCCATTATAACAGTATAAAGTAACAGTTACTCACCAGCCTACTCACATAAGCACCATTCAGCTCTTTATATTGTACAACACCTTTCATAGCAACAATCATCAGAAGATGCTGATCAATACAAAAAAAGAGTACTAGCTAAAGAGTCAAAGAAAGAAAAGAAACAGCATTTTGCAGCAAAGACCCCAAATATCAGTAAAGGAAATTCATACAACAAGCTTAGTTATCTTGTCCACATCTCAAACACTGGTGTAGCATGACATTTAGAAAAATGTTGATTGTGTAAGGTTCGATGTGATAATAATTGATTGATTGGGTGATAGCAGCATGTTGGCTCAATGATTTTTCCTTCCTGCTTCAGGGAGTTGCATTCAAATTCTGTGGCAGGAAAAGGTTCCAACTTTCTCTCAAAGACAACAGTTTCTTTTTGTTTTCTGGATACCTCCCACATCCCAAAGATATAGGCTGATTGGTACCGCTAAAATGTCCTAGCATGAGTGAGAAGATGTGAACATGTACTACTTGGGAAATGCATCCTAGAAATAATTAATTTCCAACTCTTTTCAGAACCCATTGTTGATTATGAGTATTGAGGAAATGGGTAGATGGTTAGATGATAAATTACTAAAACAACCACTTAGTGCTTTCACATGTTGGCATTGTTTGTTGCAGCTTTCCTAACACCTGGAGGGATCGTTACCTTCTACTGAAGCTTATTGGAATTTAAAAGACTAATTTAAAAATAAAAGAAATTGAACAACTTTCAAATTTCAAAGTTTATGCTTGATAAACTGACTGTGCTCACTGCAGCAGTCTTCCAAGAAGCATTTGAAATCCAATAAGATTGCCAACTTTGTTTACAATGTCTTTCAGAGTCCATTTTTGGGATTTTTAAGTTAAGGTTAAATTTCTTTTTGATCCAATAAACTCTGCAAGGTGGGCATCTAATGACTTGTGTCAAAGAAGAAGCCCTTACTGGCTGATTTCAAACCCAGCCTTAATGGGGATGTATGTTTATGTGATAAGATATGAAGTGAGACATGAGATGTGAAGGCCTATTATATCTGAGAGCAGGTAAAAAATGAGGCAGGGTGTGAATGAAGAAATCTCCCATCTGTGACAAGAAGCCTTATATATCTAGATCCTGTAAAATGGATTGTTGCAAGGAATTATGTGGTGACAGTCTGGACAGAGGAGATCACAAGGGCACAACAAAGAAAGCAAGGGGGTGTCTAAAACTACTTTTACAAGTGTCAAATTTTATAACTGTGTGTGTGAGCTGACTGCATGCATATTGGTGTGAGCTGTATCAAAGTGTCATAATAACAAATTCTGTAACATAAAAAAACACTTTTTAGATAGATAGATAGATAGATAGTGCTGCTGCTTTGCAGTAAGGAGACTATGGAAGATTGTGGGTTCGCTTCCCGGTTCCTCCCTGTGTGGATAGCGCTTTGAGTACTGAGAAAAGCGCTATATAAATATAATGAATTATTATTATTATTATTATTATTATAGATAGATAGATAGATAGATAGATAGATAGATAGATAGATAGATAGATAGATAGATAGATACTTGCTGATCTATAAAGTATCTGTACTGTCACATACTGTATGTACAACAGAGGCTACAATTCAGGGCACATTTGAGTTATGTAACACCAATCTAGGACTAGTGGGGGCGTTGTTGCTAATTGTGTCACCTCCCCTTTCCACCACAGTGCAGAGAAGATGCACAGTGAGGGCAGTCGACTCTGCCCGTTTTGGTCCAACCACAATAAAGTCTACTTGTGGACTGAGCACACTGTAGAATGGAGCTCTGACACGAACCAACTAGCTCAAGAGAGCCAACTGACAGGCTATTTTTAGTTTTTTGTTTCTCGTGCCAGTGGCTGCCTGTTTTGCTTTAAGTTGTTTAAATGAATTAAATGGGACAACCTGGTTGGCGTCCCAACATTTCTTTTGGGTACAGTGATTCCCTTGACTGACAACAATATATATATTTGAATTTTGGATTCTGTTTATGCTTGTAACTTGTCTATTTATACAAACTTCCATGGGTGTATTTGTAACATCCTGGGGGCATGTCTGTTTCCAGTTGTGTATTTGCTAGAAGTGCAAGACAATGTCATATACTGTACATCCTTGTCATTAGCTGCATTGCAGCAATAAGCGTGTTTCAAAGTTTTGTCTCATTGTCTGTGCTCGCATTGGCATATGTGATCGCGTCAGTGTTTGAGAGTGTGTGAAGTCACAGTATGGTTGTGAAATTCTCCTCATATTCGCATACTTTTCCACATCTGTATGTCAAGTTGCTTTGGTTTGTCTCAGAACATAATTGTGTTTGAGTCTCTGTCTTTGTAGACACTCTAGGCCAGGATGGTTGTGTGTCATAGTGAGACTGTGCATGCAGGTCTGTGCCTTTTTGTGCCTATACATGAAGTTTTGTCTGTTGTGTATATCACATCACAACCACAAGCAGGTCTACTCCCAATATGGGATCGCAGATAAATTAACTACTAGAAGTGTCATGGAACCATGCTAATTTTGCAGTTGCTTCCCACTGAGCTTCAGAGTCTCCGTCTCATTCCCTTAATAACCAAACTTGAAATTACTTAACAGCTGCACTTGCCTAGTTTTGCGAATATCCTCTAGTGAGACGAACTTTAAATGCCCATTTTGCTATAGTCCAGTTATGAATTTACACCTTTTTATTTGGCAATGGGAATGTATGATGCAGTTTCAGCCTGGCATATAGCTCGAGCCAATTTTCTAATGGAGTTTGGGGCCTTTATTGCACATTTGTTTCAGCCTGCAGAAACCCAATTAGACCACTATTACACATTTGACTCTCTGCTTTTCTGTCAAAGAGCTGTTCTTCTTTCTCCTTTGCGGTGCCCAATTACACCAGTACTGCTAAACTAGAGACAGAGAGGGTGACAATTTTGGCTGGGAAGTTGATTTTTGGTCAGATGACAAAGCATTTTGCAAAGGGCAGTCAGTTAGAAAGTGTGGGAAGAGCTACTGAAAGAGAGAGCTGCACGCAGGCAGGCAGATGATGCCATCTCGAGATTTGAAGATGGACATGCTGCACGAAGACAGAAGTTTAGCCACACATTAATGCTACTAAAGCAGAAAATGGGAGAGTCTTCTCCTCCATCCTAGGAATAGGACCAAGGCAGAGAACTAGAAGTTAGCATTATTTCTCAGGCACCCACTATGCATAGCTCACTCTTCCTATATAAAGCACTACATGTATTGCAAAGCTAACATCCACCCTCCAACCCCTAAATGTTGACCCCAAGAGGCTACTTACAGTAAGCAGAGGGCATAGGCCCCTGGAATAGATTCACTGTCCCGTAGCAAGAAGCTGCCATCCCGGGATGCCTTGGATAGCAGCTCCTCAGCTTTAGTGCGAGTGATATTTCCATGGTACCAGGTCTGCGAAGTCGTCATGCTGCTTCTAGGAAGAAGATTTTTCTCTTGAAGAGGAGAAGCAGGGATGGGGCAGGGGTTGGGGTGGGGGAGGTGAGAGCACTAATGGCAGGCGTCCTCTTCTGTCAGCTCGACTCGTCTCCCACTGGGGTAGCGGGTATGCTGGCTAGTTGGCAGTCTGGCAAAAGCCAGAGGTGGCTGGAACGACAGAGTTCGCTGCACACGCTGCAGGGCCTCTTGCTGGCTTTTCTATGAGCTCTTCCTGTATGTAGCACAAAGAGGAAAGAGCCGAGGCAACTTCCTCATTCAGATTTCTTAGCAAGTGCTGAGCCCAGCACCTCTGCAGAGCCAACTAACTTGTACATTGTGCTGCCAACAACACCCACAGAGCCACTTGCCCAGCAATCACAATCCTTGGTCTCAAGAGCTGTTCTTTAACTTGAAAGATGCCAGCTGTGCCACCTGAGAATACTAAGACAGTTGCAAAGACTCATGGGAGAACATTTCCCTGCTTGCTCAACAAGAACAGCCCAACCATTCCATTCTTTTCCTTATACTTCTCCATTTGGGGATGGTTAGGGTCAGGTTGGCATTAGCTTTTTTTTAGATCGGTGGAGCTGATCATTTAGGCTTAGGCCTCTTCACAATTTCTGCAGACTCATAAATGCACCACACCCTCCAGTGTGGCATATGCTTGCAATGCTGGAAACTCCCAGGCAAGCAGCTTTAGGGAAATCCTCATCCATATTTATTTTGATATAATATTAGGGTGTTTAAAAGGCACTTTATAGTATAGCTTAAAGTGAGTCCATGTATCTTCTCTGCCTTTCTGCTGGAGAGAAATCAAAGCTATAGTACCAAGGATCTAAAGTTGTTAAGTCATATGAGAAAGAAATTTAGCAAACTGAAAAAAAACAAATGAAACAAAAAAGCATATATATATATATATATATATATGTGTGTGTGTGTGTGTGTGTGTGTGCGTGTGTGTGTGCGTGTGTGTGTGTGTGTGTGTGTGTGTGTGTACAGAATAACAATAAGTGCTTAAATTACAATTACTAATGGCACTGCATAAACACAAACAAAAAAAAGCAAATACTCAGGTCTTTCAAAGTGCCTTCTTGGGCAAGAAATCTTGGTTCTAAGAAATGACACCTCCTTCCGGGGCTGACTGGCTTTTATAAGACTGCAACCAGAAGGGGCGGGGCCTTCTCTGTGTGTGCCATATGCACTTATTAGGCAGCTTCTTGGTGCTGCAGGAGGAAGAGATAGAACAGTTAGAGTCAGTGCCCCATTGCGTTCTGGAGTGGTTTTACCTACTTGGTTTGAGCCCTGAAGTTGATCCTCCCTCGGCTCAGCCCTAGAGGTCGTAAAGGTTGTGGACTTGTGACAGCTGGCATGGAAGGTCCGGTGCCTGTGTAAGACTATAAACTTATAGGGCTGCAAACTCTAGAACCACTTGATGACCCAGGGTTTGGAGACCTTATGTGATGACAACCAGAGTATGGGTGGCATGGTCAGTCACTAAAGTAATCTCCTGCCCAGGAAGGGGTAGTATCTGAGTTGGGTAATGGCCCACTAAATCACCAGGGCCTCCCACTCAATCACTGCATACCTCAGTCCAGCAGTTTCCAGCTGAAGTACATCATGGGGTGTTCTTGACTTAACATGGCTTCAAGGCTGGTGTCTGAGGTGTTGATCTGGAGGAGAAACTGGGAGATATTAACATCAGAGTTGACATTAGGGTCATTTTCATGTCACAGAATCCTGCTTCTGTTTCTGGGCTCCATACCAACTAAATGGCAGTTTGTTTTCATGTAAGGTTTGCTAAAGGCATTGCCCTCTTAGAGAATTGCAGTACAAACCTATAATAATAGTAACTTGTTAAACCCAGAAAAGCTTGGATCTGCTTTTGGTTTGCACTCAGGGCCAATCATGAATGGCTGCAGCTTTGGTCCATTGGTGTTTGACTCATCCTACCCCAACACACAGCCCAGATATTAAGCCTCAGTCAATCCAAAATAGCATTTTCTTTTAATTATCCAGAGACTGGCCTTGTGGATGTGTGGAGAATGGCCAACACATGCCAGTTGTACTCCTCCCAGGTGCTTGAATTTATGATAAAGTCATCAATGTAGGCATCACTATAGACATTATAAAGCTAAAGCAGTCTGTCCACTAAATGCTGGAAAGTTGCTGGCTCCCGGTGCAGCCCGAACAAAAGGATTCAGTACTGCCAGTAGCTGCTAGGGGTGCTAAAGGTCATGTTGAGAATGGACAGGATAAGAGAACCTCAAGTGCTCCAAGAGGTTGTCCACCCTCAGCATGTGATAGGCATTAAAATGGGAGACCTGGCTGAGCTAACAGAAGTCATAGCAGAAGCATCAACTTTCATTGGGCTTGGGGACAAGCACAATAGTGCTGTACCATGGACTGTGGCCCTTCATATGATCCCTAGGTCCAGCATGTGCTTTATTTCCATCTCCATCTCAGCTTTCTTGGCTTCCTGCAGCCGGTATGAGTGTTCCTGGATTATGACCCCTGGCTGAGTAATGATGTCATGGGTGATCAGTGCTGCCTAACCCGGCTTGGGATCTACCACTCTGATCACAGAAGTGATGGTGGCTGTCAGCTGGAGTTTTTGTTGTGGGAAAAGGGATTAACCAAAGTTGAGGTCCTCTCCATCCTATTAGAGCACAACCACGGCACTGCCGCCAGACAGTAGTTTTGCCGATCTCGCCAAGGCTTAAGAAGGTTGATACAGTAAACCCGCTCCTGCGGACGTCAGTTGGACTGACAGATAAAATAATCCACTGGTCACTTCTGCTCTCAAGCCTCATATGGTCCCTGCCAATGAGCTAGCAGCTTTTACTGGGATGTAGAAATAAGCACCATCACTCTGTCTCCCGGATGGAACTCCTGGAGGCTGCAACCCCAATTATACACCTAGGCCTGTGTGTGTTGAGCAGCCTGCAGGTGTTCTGGAACAAGGGGAAGTAACTTTGTGAAGTGTTCGCATAAGTCTGTGATGTTGTTGATAATATTATGGGAGGAGGGTGTTGTGTCCTCCCTTCATCTCTCTTTTATGAGATTGAGCAGGCTGTACAGCTGTCACCTGTATAGCAACCTTGAATGAGGAGAAGCCTGTTTATGGGGCGGAACATCCCAGAAGATGAACCAAAAGGCAAGAGCTGGGGCTTTATGTATAAATGGTGCATACATACAAATATGTTGTGTAAGCCCGTTTCCACGTTCACATCGCGATGTATAAAACCTAAACTTGGTGTAAAGCCATGCACATTTTCACGCTAGCTAAATGCTTGGCGTACGCAAGTTCTCTGCTCGGTTTTGCAAACTGGTGGCACCCAGAGTCAAAGCAGTGCTTTTGTTCCAGTGTGGTTTCCCTTTCTTTTTTAGATCCACATCCCTGATGTGGCTTTATAAATACACTGAAATTAACCGTATATTGTTTATTAGTTTAAGGCATCTGATTGTAATTAACCTGTAACAATATAATGGTCCACGGAATGGCCAAACTATTCCAAATACTATGCCTGCTTTAGCGTTGTTCCTCTCAATGCACCACTCAGACTATTTATCCCACTGTATCTGAGTGTGCAATCTGATCGGAAAGAGAATTATTGGTATACAGCATCAAGCACAAGCTGCCTCAGCCATACTGTTGAACTACAGGAATTGAACTACTCTCAAACGGCAAAAGCTTCAAAGCCATTCCTGTAGGGACATCGCGGTTCAGAAACAGTTTCATTCCAAGAACTATAAGCGGACTCAATCCGTCCATCAAGTGCTCCTTGTAGAACTGTTTGTACTTATTAGTACAATTACCTCACTGTAAACTTGCGATACAGTTATAATATTGCACAACCTGCGCCACTTTATAAAGTGCATATTTACATATGACGACGATATCATTTTAAGATGAAATGCAGCAAAATATGTTTATTACATTATACAGATACAATGTTAACATCATTTAAATAATCTATATTGTTAATAATTAAACATGCGAGGACATGGTGTCGCAGCACTAGCAAGGAGCTGGCGCCCATTCAGGGATTGTTCCTGCCTCATGCTGTATTCTTGCTGGGGCTGGTGCGACACTGGAAGGATAGATGGATAGAATAATTAAACATGTACTATGAAAATATTTCAATGTTCCTTAAAAGTTTTGAAGAATCTGCGTTCTAAGCTTATACATGGCTTAACATCTATTAAAGTGCTGATTGTGTCGCGATTGGTTACTTGTAGAAAGAAAAGGAAGGACAGGAATTGGGAGTTAGTATGTTTGAAAGAGACAGTACTGCTGCAATAAATTATTTCATTGAAGGTCGCGCACGGCACAGCAAGCTTCTTGCGTGAGGCAGTCTCTGGACAGGGCACCAGCTCGTCACTATTACAGCGCCACTGTGTTGCCATGTTTAATAACATGTTTTAACTCCTTTCATTATGAAAATGATATCAAGTATACATCTCAGTATTTTAATTATTCAGAGAGCTGTAATATCACGAATGTAATGGATTCTGTGTCCTGTCAGAGGAAGAGAAAGCCTGTTTAAGAAGTATGTAGTGATTCATACACGTAGACCACATAGAAGAACACATACAAAACAAAGCATTTAACATGCTACTATAGTTACTATGGTATTTGAGAAACTAATACTGTAAATTAAACAATTTAAAGATCAAGTTTATGATGTTCTACTTTAATGACAAAATAAACTACGTGATTAAAGTGGAAATTTCATATGACACTCAGACGGTGGGCTACAACTCGCCTTTTCACAGTGACTTTGATATCTGACAACTTCTTTTTTATTTTGGGCACTGTGTGAGTTTGTAAACTTGAGCTTTCGAGTTTCTCTGACACTATGTCACTCGATCAACTTCCTTTTGTTGTTTATACCACTGTTTAAACTAGGGGTGTGCAAAGTCATTCCTGGAGGGCCGCAGTGGCTGCAGATTTTTGTTCCAACCCAATTGCTTAATAAGAAGCACTAATTGCTCTAGAAACACTTCTGCCTCATATTAGTTATCTCCCTCGTTAAGATTTTGAACCCTTAATGCTTATTTAAGTCTTAAACAGCTGCATTCTTGGTTTTTAATTGCTCCTTATTAGCAATAAGATGCAAATGAAAAAAGAAACCAGCAGTTATCCATTTTGCTTGTTACCCTTTACGCCTGTGTGTATTTATCAGGCACTATTTGGTTTAATTAAATACTTGGAAGGAAAGAGAAGAGAAAAAAGTGAAGGATTGAGAATTACCCATCCGATTTACACTTCAAAATATTTGGATGATATCTTTAGAATGGAAAAAAAAATCTAGGATTTGAGAATGACTTGACATAGCAGAGTTAAAGCACTAACAAGCCATGAAATGTAATTATTGGCAAGGATTGTTTTTTAATTAAACAACTGGGTTGGAACAAAAACACGCGGCCACTGCGGCCCTCCAGGAATGACTTTGCACACCCCTGGTTTAAACCAACAAATAGTACGTTTTCCCTTGCCTCCACTTTGTATTCACTGAAATTCTTCTATTTTTCCCTGTGCTTTTGCCATTGCCTTTTCACATAATGCTGAGCTTAAGGGCTATTTATATTGATTTGCATATTCAAAGAGGCGTAATTCTGAGAGGAGTTTGGGTGGGGCAGCAGGCGTGTGCACGTGCGTTTCTTTTCACGCTGACCGGGATTTATGTAGCGGAAGAATGTGGAAGTTAGCGAACGCACAGATTTATGTATCAGGATTTTATTGAGCGTACGCACATTTACGCTTTTGTCTTTACGCCATGTTTTAGTGTGAATTTTACGGACGCTATTATGCATGAGGCCCCTGGTCCCAGCCTCTCCCGTCTGCCCATACCACTCACCTCAACCTCTGTTTGAGAGTCTGGTTGAAGCACTCAAGCAGACCGTCAGTCTGTGGGTGGATGATGACAATTTTGAGATGTGTAATATGCAACAGTTTGGCAACTTCTCTGAACATAGCAAACGTAAAGGGCATCCCCTGATCCATGAGGATCTCATTGTGTATGCCGAACCACACAAAGACCCCAACAAGTTCTTAGGCAATAGACTTAGAGTTTGATACATGTAAATGTATGGCCTCCTGGTAGCAGGTGGCGTAATCTACGAGAACCAGTATGTATTTGTAGTCCCTTGCAAAAGCATCGAGCGGTCTGACAATATCCACACTGATCCACTAGAATGGGTTGTTGATGATCTTAAGGGAATAAGAGGCATGTGGTCCCACCAGGATGACTGGGTCAATTGACATGACCTGCAAAAACAATACACCTCTTTGTGCATACAAGGCATATAAAATGTGCAATAATGTGCTCTACATGTTTTTCTGTTCTCATTTGAGCTCCAAGGAGTTGGCTCTTTGACTCATCTTGGTGATCTGCCCCCCAATACACCAGATCATTTTCCAACACAAAATAAGGCTTGGGCAGCAATGAAGGACCGAAGGGTTGTCCATCAACAGAAGCAACCACATTCCTTGAAAATTTAAGTGAGTTGTCATGACACTGTTCACATTTAAAGCAAGCAAGATGTGAATGAAACCTTGCAAGGAGGTAAGGGAATTGGATGTTGCAACAATTTCGATTCCAGGAGTGGGACCACCTCCAGTGTTTAAGCCATGGTGATGTTAGTGTTCCCAAAATCAGCCATATCATACTAGGAGGCCACACTCTTAACTGATCTTTTGTATTGTGGGCTGTCATCATGGGATGAAGGTTTGCCATTCATAACCAGGCTCCTTTTCCTTCTTAGATGCAGCTAGTTTCAGTAGCTTTTACTTTGTGACTGGTCTGTGCCCAGTATGACATTGTATGGCGGCCATGGCAGCACCACCACTTTGAGTCTGTAGAGCTGACCTTGGGTGTACAGGAAACAGATCACAGTGGGGTAGTTCCAGGCCCCAGCATTGTATACAAGTAAGATTGTCCTGGTTTCCATTATAATGTTCTAATGAGATGTAACAGCGTGCAACAATGGTGGCGTTGCTGCCAGAGTCAAACAGGGTGTGCACAGACTATCCATTCAACAAGGTTGCACATGTAAACGTTACACTGAGAGGGTTAGGTGCAGCTTCCATATAGTATCTATTTGCATGGGCCCAACTGCAGTCTGTGTCATACTCTTGTCTTTCCAGGCAGGGATAAACCTGAGGCAAGACTAGTTTTTTTATGTATTGTGCCCCCCTCCTTCTATTTATTCTTTGTTGGTTATTATCCTACCCAACATTAATAAATAACCATTGTTTGGATGTTTGTTGGTGCCTGTCTGTCGGTTTTGTTTTGGGGCACACTGAAAAGCACCTCCTGCATTTCGCTCTATAGAGAAAGGAATATATATTTATTATGCGCAAAGGGTGTCCCTGGATCTGTGAGGATCACCCTGGGTATGCCGACTGTCGTGTAACTGGGGAGTTCCAAAAGCACAAGTACCAAAACTCTTTCAAAAGTTGCCCACTAGAGGGGGAAAGACACCATCAAAACCCCTAAATAAAAATCAAAAAGGACATTACACATTTTTTATAAAATAAAAGGTTTATTTTAACCAAAGGCTGTACAAGCCCAAAAGCTCCAAAGAGCACAAAGGAATTGTCAGAAAGACAAGGTAATTAAGCAAACATAGTCCCAAAACAGAATCCAACAATCATTATTGAAAACAGAGCAGAGGTCCAAAAAATCAATAAACATAATCCCAATAAGAAATCTAGAGGTGTGGTCAAAAACAGAGCAGAAGTTCAAAAATCCAGAAAATCAAAACCAATAACAAGGCACAGATACAGTACTCCCCACTCCCTAGTGTGTTTGAGTGACCCGCCAGGAATTAAGGGAGGCCCTCCCTTAAATAGGGTGGAGGGACCATTCCTTGTGGTGTTTGGCAGGAAAGTTACCCCTTGGGGTACCACCCACAAAACACAAGGGACATAACCAATGCCACATTCACGTATAAACAAACACAAAGAAAAATGTACATACATAGAAGAAACATAAATACAAATAAATGACATGAAATTAGACACTACAAACAAAAACGCAAATGTGAACCCCAGCTATGGGGAAAATGCTGAATGAAACAAGATACCAACCTGTGCCAGGAAGTGACATGAACACACAAAATTGTTGGCGTACCAATCAGGTCACCCTGTTTAGATGAAAGAAAAAGATGGCTATTGGGACCCAAACAACAACCATAAAGAAGTGGCTTTTCACCTTAGGAATACAATAAGGTTTTGCTTGTCAGTTCAGACTGCAACACCACCTTCTAGCTCATTTTTTTATTGTAGTGACTGGAAGGTGAAGGGGCTTCTCAAGTCTTTGAGGGTGTGGCTGAGTGTCCCCCTTGGGCGACTGTTTGGTTCTGTAGGGAAAGGAGAAGATACAGCAACTCAGAGCTCGCAAGGTGGTCCCTATGTGTACATGCATGAGAATAAACACACACACACACACATATATATATATATATACACATATATATACACACATATATACTGTATATACTGTAGATTGTCACAGGAGGCTGGGGGTCAGACCCAGCCGGGATGCCTGGAAGGACCGGGAGGTGTCTTATACGTTCCCGGGCCACGAGGGGCAACCGCCCTGGATAAGGAGGGGACCACAGGGAAGGAGTAAGGAGCCTCAAGCCCACTGGGGACCGTGGCCACCGCCAGGGGGCACCCCAAGCATCGTAGAGCCCGGGAGATCGACACTTCAGCCACACCTGGGAGGGTAGAGAAAGGACCTTCCAGGGACCCCTAGAGTGCTTCCAGGTGCAAGGGCAGCACTTCCGCCACACCAGGAAGTGCTGCCGGAAGAGTGTCATCAGGCACCTGTAGTACATCTGGGTGGGAATAAAAGGGGCCGCCTTCCTACAATCAGGGAGATAGAGTCGGGAGTGGGAGCAGGACGAAGCTCCCGTGAAGAGAGGAAAGGCAGCCCACGGACAGGGAGAGAATGGCCCGTGTGCAGGGTGATTGGTGCTGGGAACACTGTGTGCTGTGCGGGAATGTGTTTAATTTAGAAAAGTGTGGTTTTTATAAAGAAGTGGTGTTTGTCTGGTGGTTTTCGGAACCGTGTCTCACAATATATATACAGGTGCTAGTCATAAAATTAGAATAACATGACAAAGTTGATTTATTTCAGTAATTCCATTCAAAAAGTGAAACTTGTATATTAGATTCATTCATTACACACAGACTGATGTATTTCAAATGTTTATTTCTTTTAATTTTGATGATTATAACTGACAACTAATGAAAGTCCCAAATTCAGTATCTCGGAAAATTAGAATATCAATTAAGACCAATGCAAAAAAAGGATTTTTAGAAATGTTGGCCAACTGAAAGGTATGAACATGAAAAGTATGAGCATGTACAGCACTCAATATTTAGTTGGGGCTCCTTTGGCCTGGATTAGTGCAGCAATGCGGCGTGGCATGGAGTCGATCAGTCTGTGGCACTGCTCAGGTGTTATGAGAGCCCATGTTGTTCTGATAGTGGCCTTCAGCTCTTCTGAATTGTTGGGTCTGGTGTATTGCATCTTCCTCTTCACAATACCCCATAGATTTTCTATGGGGTTAAGGTCAGGCGAGTTTGCTGGCCAATCAAGAACAGGGATACCATGGTCCTTAAACCAGGTACTGGTAGTTTTGGCACTGTGTGCAGGTGCCAGGTCCTGTTGGAAAATGAAATCTACATCTCCATAAAGTTCCTCAGCAGCAGGAAACATGAAGTGCTCTAAAACTTGCTGGTAGATGGCAGCGTTGACCTTGGACCTCAGAAAACACAATGGACCAACACCAGCAGATGACATGGCACCCCAAACCATCACTGACTGTGGAAACTTTACACTGGACCTCACGCAACATGGATTCTGTGCCTCTCCTCTCTTCCTCCAGACTCTGGGACCTTGATTTCCAAAGGAAATGCAAAATTTACTTTCATCAGAGAACATAACTTTGGACCACTCAGCAGCAGTCCAAAGGCGAGACGCTTCTGACGCTGTCTCTTGTTCAAGAGTGGCTTGACACAAGGAATGCGACAGCTGAAACCCATGTCTTGCATACGTCTGTGCGTGGTGGTTCTTGAAGCACTGACTCCAGCTGCAGTCCACTCTTTGTGAATCTCCCCCACATTTTTGAATGGGTTTTGTTTCACAATCCTCTCCAGGGTGCGGTTATCCCTATTGCTTGTACACTTTTTTCTGCCACATCTTGTCCTTCCCTTCACCTCTCTATTAATGTGCTTGGACACAGAGCTCTGTGAACAGCCAGCCTCTTTAGCAATGACCTTTTGTGTCTTGCCCTCCTTTTGCAAGGTGTCAATGGTCGTCTTTTGGACAACTGTCAAGTCAGCAGTCCAGCAGTCTTCCCCATGATTGTGTAGCCTACAGAACTAGACTGAGAGACCATTTAAAGGCTTTTGCAGGTGTTTTGAGTTAATTAGCTGATTAGAGTGTGGCACCAGGTGTCTTCAATATTGAACCTTTTCACAATATTCTAATTTTCCGAGATACTGAATTTGGGACTTTCATTAGTTGTCAGTTATAATCATCAAAATTAAAAGAAATAAACATTTGAAATACATCAGTCTGTGTGTAATGAATGAATCTAATATACAAGTTTCAGTTTTTGAATGGAATTACTGAAATAAATCAACTTTGTATATATATAGTGAAAATGAACAGACTTGACACACTTAAAAAGGTTTGGGGCAGGCACTCGTATAATATTCAGTTATGTAGCACTTGTTGTTTCGGGTCTGGCTGTCATACAACAATGCCCACATCATAAATGGTGTCGCCTCTAGAAGACAGTATAGTAGTCGTTAGAAACTCTGTATTAATTAGAAGAGCAATAATGGGTGTGGAATGTTTCTACATTGCATCTAGATCAAGACTGAATAATAAAAAAAAGCTCAATAAGAGGAATGGTACCGTGATCTGCATTTTTTCCTATCCTGTCTTCTATGGCCAATAGAGCAGAGAGAAAAGGAGACATAGTATAGGCTGTACAGAGATAAACCTGGCACCAAACCTGTGATTCTGACTGAGGGGGAACTAACTTCCGGTTCAGACAAAAAATGTGAAGTTGTTCACATCCAAATTAGGAAAATGTTCCAAATGTTCATTATTTGCCTATAGAATTCCGGCTGAAACGATCTAAGATTCTGAAATCACAGAAGTAGCAGAAAGAAAGAGAGACAGACAGACAGACGCAGTCCCTAACCATGTAGTTAGGTGGTGGTGTCCCTGTGATCTAGAAGATGCAATATAAATAAACCTGCACTCACACAGGACATGTAATTCCAATCCCAGAGGATGGAACTGCATGTACACTCTGAGCATTTGTGATTTCCAGTAAATTATGTCTGTATTAATAAATAGGGATCTATTATGAACTTGAATTCTTTTCATAAATTATGACTGTCTCATTGTATTTGTAATAGTTTTATTTCATCCAGATCCAAGTTAGAAGCATGGAGAATTAGATTTTTCACAACAGTTTTCATTTTTAACATTGTTAAAATAATTTGGCGAAATTTTTGATGTCATCTTTGCTTCTCATGGGCACCAACACTTTTGAAAAGTGTCACCTAGGAACTGTCCTGGAGTGACAAGGTAAAAGTTCAGCGCTAGCATCTCATCTCTCTCTGAGATTGGCCACTACAGGGGGAAATCACCATTAAACCCCAGCTAGTAAGTAAAAGGGCCACGTATAATCATTATAAATAAAAAAAATTTCTTTTGACAAAAATTCTCTGTGGCAAAAATAAGCTCAAAAGAGCAGTGGCAGAGCTAGATTTTTGGGGCCTTGAAGCTTGAACTGCTATGGGTCCTCTTCATAACCAGCAAAGAGGTCTGGATAACCACTGTTATCTTCTTCAATGGGGTTGTTCCATGACAGATCACTACAATTTTTTATTTTAAATTAAATTATTATTAATTATTACTGGATTATCTCACATGTCAAAGTCATTGGTGTGAATGGAAATTTCATATGCCTTATAGTTTTTGAGTTATGGGGGATGAAAATTAAAGTTAGCTCTTTGGCCCTTCCAGGATTAGGGGCCCTGAAGCTTTAGGTTCATTATTTTCATAGTGGGTTCACCCCTGCAAAAGAGCACAAAAGGTACAGAAGACAAATCTTTAAAAAGCCAGTCCTAAAAGTGAACAAAGTTCCAATTTATATCCAAAAAACAAAGCCCTAAAACAGAGCACAGTCAAAACAATCAGTATAAATCAAATAAAGCAATAAAACAATAATCACTAGAGCAACTCACCACCACCAACAGGCCATTCAGAACGAACCATAAGGGACTGTGGGTTTCCCCAGCCTTTACAGAGCTGAAGGCAGCCCCTTAACAGTGATGGACAGGTGTTCCTGCCTCTTGGGGAACAATCCACAAAAAACACACAGAACGTAAAGGAAGATACATAGGCACATACAGTGGAAACTAAATGATAAACAATATTAAAATAAACAAAGGAATTAAAAATGAACATAACAGACATAAAAATGATATTGGAACCTGGCTGAAACATGACACTTTTCAATTCCACAAAAGCCCTGTGGAGCCAGTCATAAAAATAAACATTCATGTGTGCAGCAATCTGGAAGGCAGCATTTCTTCTTTTTATATGCCACCTGGAAATGAGTGTTCCTCTGGGACAAAACTTGAAGCGGATTGGTTACAAGGAAGATGCAAAACAAATTCTGTGAAAGTTTGGAAACTTTGGACAGTTTTGTGATTGTATGAGATAGGCTGTCAGATATAGCCAATGGATGCTGTGTCATGATTTAATGTGTGTTTATGTGTTTGATTGTTGTTTTTGAAGTGATATTTTTTATATTTTTATTTATTTAATGTGACATTTGCAATTATGTACCGTTCCTTTCAATTTCCTGATTCTTCTTGTGCATTGTGGGTCGACACCCAGGAGGCAGGGCCACCCTGACATCATTCCTTCTGAGCCCTCACTCTGCCTATTTAAGGTCACAGCTGAGTAAGCTCAGATCAGGAGATCATTGCTCTTGTCTTTCAAGATTTAGCGAGTATTGATATTTTTGTTGGATTTACAGGTTTTTGTGACTTTCTTACTTCTGTTTAAGGATTTCATCTTCTGGATCGTAAATTGGACTTGTTTTGCTCTTTCCACCTTTTTACTTGTATTTTCTTTTTTCTTTCTAAAACATCCTTTATTTATGAAGATTCTCTGCTTGCCATGTTTGTACATAAACTGAGTGTTTTATGGTCACTTCTTATTTTGTGGGAGTTTGGCAATATTTTATGACTTTGCTAGCTATTTGACCCAGCTTCCCATTTTTGAGGTCTGCCAGGCTGGAAGTCTGCAGTTAGCAGCTTTCAGGCTAGCTGGATTTAGAGTGTGTCTGTTTGGGAAGGCTGTTTAATTTGTGGTCCTGCCCTTATGGTTCTTTTATGATGCCTCACACTCATTGTGCTGTGTTTGGGACTCCTATTTACAACTTGTTGCAGCTCAAGAGTGCCAAAACAATGCCTTATAGACTCAAATTTCTCAGTTTTGGAGGGGCAAAAAGCAAAGTGAAGTTTACATGCTGGGATGGTCCTTTTAGGAGGCCTCACACCCATTTTGCTGAGTTTTGGACTCCTAATTTCGACATGTTGCAGCTCAGAAGAGCCAAAATTATGTCCTATAGACTGAGATTTCTCAGTTCTGGATGAGCTGGAGTAAAGTGAATTTTACTTGCTGGGAAATGTTAAAACATTTTGGCTGTATTGAAAGATTCCTAGGTGAAACTTCCACCCAGAAAGACCAAGTATATCCAGTGATGTTTAAAAAGATTGTGGGAACACAGAAAGTGCATTGCCCTCCAGGCACAGAAGAAGAAGCACCTGCAGAATTGTTTGAATATGTCACAGAGAGGTGAGAGACAAGAAGGGAAATTCTTGCTAGACAAATGGTAGAGCCAACTTACCTGAAATAAATGATTTTCCATTTCATAACTTGTATGTGTGTTATTGTTGCACAGGCAGAAAGTGAATTTTTTTTATATTCTCTTCAAGCAGTGGAGAAAACAAGAATCTAGCCCTGTGTGATGGCTAGGGGGCATCACAAAGCCGCAAACCCCAAACACAAACACACAAACAGTTCCAGGCTGAAAATGAAGGGGTGTTTATTACACAAAATACTGCACATTTTTACAAAGAATGTATACAGTGTCTGTCTCTCCCTCCCTCCCTCATTCTCTCCACACTGCCAATCCTCCAGTTAAGTGTTGCTTTCCTTCCTCTAAACTAGATAAAGAAGTACAGTCCCTTTTATTGGGGACCTGGGAGTATTTCCGGTGCCAGGGCTTCACCAGTTGGGAGCACCCAAAGGACTCCAGCAGGGCTGTGCTACCGGGCTACAATTCCCAGTATTCCCTGCTGGTGTCACAATGGATATCGATATCCAGGGCTGCTGCCATCTAGCTTCTGGGGGGAATAAACAGCCCTTCCTGTCCTTCCCTTTTATCCAAACCAGAAAAGGTATTGTAAATACATCTGGTCAGGTTGCCTGTCCATCAATCTGGGGCTTCCCATTCGGGCAAGGAACCTTTCTCTCTCCTGGTCAGGATGCTTGTCCATCCCGTATGGCACTTACAACTGTTACTAATAACATTTATGGTGCAAACACATTTATTTTATTTCTTTGGGCTTTGCCCAGAAAATCTGTGGAGGAGTTTCCCAAGAATTTCAATTCTGTAATAGAGTAGATGTAAAAATGATATTGAATGATATTGAATAATAAGATTGCACAAGGTTTAAGGATGGAAAATCAGTCATCTGATCTTGTGTTATTTCTGTTTGGGCTGTCTTTTTGTTAAATACAACCTTAATGCAAATCTTAAGACCCTTCAGTCAGTACTACAGACAATCATACCAAGTACTAAAGACAGAAATGTTAAACAATTCTGGACTGCTGCCAAATGTTTCTCTTAATTTGTCTTAGATTTTAAAAAAATTTTATGCCTTAGCTAAGAATCATTATCCACCCACATGTCAATGGATGAAATCTTGCTTTTGGCTAACAACATATTGTAGCCTTTGCACATGCATTTCTGAAAAACAAACAAACAAACAATTTACCTATTAATCTGTTTACCCTCTACCTACATGTGTGCAATGCCTCTTTGCCACTTCTTCACTATACAAGTTTTTTTTTATTAAAGATTGCTTATTTTAGACACAAATTATTTTTTAGAGAACTTTAGTGCAAAGTATGAACCAAATCTGCGTGGGGAATTGATTTAGTGCAAGGCGTGTGCACACAACTGCAATCACTTATACCAGACCAACTTAAATTTGACGATGGAGTGTTTATTCGTGTTTTACTGTGCTTTGCACCTTTTAGGATTTTTCAACTCGTGCTCTGTTTTTGACTTTGTTATTATGTCCAGATCTTAATGAAGAATTTCATCCCGAAGGGTTATCAATAGAAGAAAAGAGTACACAGGCAATCCTAGCATCGAGAAACGATGAAGTCAAACGAATTAACACGAAAATTGTCGATCGGTTACACGGAAAATTAGTTAAATGTGTATCAATAGACTATGCTGAAACAGTTGGTGGTGATGGTGCAGAAGATGAAAACATCAACTTACAATATCCCATAGAATATCTACAACCGTTAACACCGTCCGGTCTTCCACCGGCCAAATTATTGTTGAAAAAAGGATGTATCACAATGTTATTGCATAATTTATGTATGAGTGATGGGCTATGCAATGGGACAAGATTAGTTGTATTCAAAATTGGACGAACAATTCTGACATGTAAAATTTTAACAGGCAATAAGAAAGGTGATGTAGTACATCTTTTGCGGATAACATTAGACACCAAAGGAGATCTTGATATGCCATTCGTATTAAAAACGTTTACAGTTTCCCGTTAGAATAGCTTCTGCTATGGCAATTAAGAAATCACAGGAACGAACATTCGAAAAAGTCAGTTTATCTATTAGAGAGAAAGAAACGATATTCACTCACGGGCAGTTATACGTTGCGTTGTCACGATGTAACTTCAAAAACGGAATCAAAATTTTACAGGAAATCAAAGTTTTACAATAAAAGTGTAAGTTTAAAAAGTATTTGCATGTTAATTTCAAAGCCAAACAGAAAGAAAACGTATAACACAATGAATACCTCTAATGCAACATGAAACATAATTTTCTTTCAATTTATTACGTTCTACTATTTTTTACTATGGTTAATTACTTGTTGCAATGTAAAATAGTTAGGTCTATTATGCATATGTAACAATTCCCATGAAAATAAAAATCTGTTTAAATTGTATATATCCACTTCCCCATACGCGAATGGCAGAGCTGCTTAGTGTCTAGTGTGTAGCACCCGCATGGGGGTTGGCGAGCAAAGCGAGCGGGGGCAGAGCCCCCTAGTTTGTAAAAAATAAGTTCCTTTGAAGCCCTTTTTGTTGCTAATCAGGGTCAGTCAGTCAGTCATTTTCCAACCCGCTATATCCTAACACAGGGTCACGGGGTCTGCTGGAGCCAATCCCAGCCAGCACAGGGCGCAAGGCAGGAACAAATCCTGGGCAGGATGCCAGTCCACCGCAGGGCACACACACACACACACACACACCCACACACCAAGCACACACTAGGGACAATTTAGGATCGCCAATGCACCTAACCTGCATGTCTTTAGACTGTGGGAAGAAACCGGAGCACCCGGAGGAAACCCACGCAGACACGGGGAGAACATGCAAACTCCACGCAGGGAGGACCCGGGAACCAAACCCAGGTCTCCTAGCTGTGAGGCAGCAGTGCTACCACTGTGTCACCATGCCACACTTCTAGTCAGGGTTCTAACAGTAATCCCTCCACCTTAGAGGACAATTTTAGAAGTATTTATGGAACTTACGTGCTTTTGGAACTCCCAGTTCATGACAGCAGGGCCACCTGCCAATCACCTCCAGGAACTGCCCTCTAAACTATAAACTGTAGGGTCTCCCATAGTTCCTGATGGTTCATTTCAAAGGCACTAGAAAGGATTAGTAAGTTCGGACATTTTACTGTGCATTAGTGATTTTTTTTGTGCGTGGTTTGTCCAGATTCCTGACCTTTTTTGCTGTTTTCTGACCATTCTCTGGATTTGTGATTTAGAACTTTGTCCGCTTGGCTTGCCTTGTGTTTTAGACAACTCCATTTTGTCATTGTGCTCTTTGAAATTTCACTCATTTTTATAAGGTTTCTGTGTATGCCGGTTTTTTTCTAGCCAGGGTTTGGTAGTATATCTCCCTCCAGTGGGCATTATTGGAAGTGCTTTTGTAAATTTATGCAAATTGTTTTTTTTTTAATATAGTTTTGGAACTCCAAGTTCACAGGAGGAGACAGGTGAATTCCCCATTGGAGACCCATATTACCTTGAAGATGAAAAGAAGGCTGCACACAATAATGTCACAGCAGGCAATGATTCCAAGTTCAAGTGCTGTTAGATGCCAGTGCTTCGTTTGACATCTGCTATATACACATTGTAACCTCTCAGAAGGTTTGACAAACTATGAGACACAAATATGCAGAACTTTTTAATACCAGATATAACTGTATCTTAATTTAGTGCTATTTACAGGGGTTTTAACTCTTGGATTCACTCTGTCTTCTAAGAGTGCTGGGGAATATATTCAGGCAGAACTCTTTCTTCTCAGAAGAAGACAAGGGAACTTACATTTTCTGAAAGGAGTAAAACTCAAATGGTCAGTCCACATCCTTTTCTATTGCCATACTTGAGTGTTAATTTGAGGCCTTCAATTCTTCAATACCCTGCTCAGGCATGTCCTGTTGTCCACATTTTAGGTGCCCTTCTGAGAATAGGACAGTACCTGAGGCATATGGAATACTCAATCCCTTTTTCAGTAGCCTCTCCTTTGCTCTAAGAAGGTTCAGCATAAGCTATGAATCAGCTGTGATAATATATATGAAGTGAGGCAATTTGCATTTTTCTACATTAAATTGCATTTTCCACATTTTATTTCCCTTCCATGAAATTTTAATTTTTAGATATTTTTAAATTTTCCTTCTTTAAAGGTTGTCCAAGTCTTATCTTGAATTGCTTGTGCTGCATCTTCAGTTCCCATTTTACTGTCTGCTGTCATGCATGGGTGCCTGAGGATCCCCCATTGGACTATACTGACGCTTGCAACACTGCTCCCAGGAAAGATGGGGTTCCAACACTAACTGTATTTTCTCATTTTCCCTCTGCAGTGCTGAGAAACCAACCAGTGAGGACAATTGAGCCCCGCCCATGACACTCCCAGAAACCATGCTCCTCAGAACCCTGTCTGATGTATCCAACTTTGACCAGCTTGATAGAGCCTTCAAAGTAGAAAATCCAAGTAGGCCACCCAGACACTTTGCATGCCTGTTTTTTGTTCTTGGGCCACCCAACACTTATTTTAATTCTTATTTTTTTTTTACTTTGGCATTAAACAGGGTGGCCCAGTTGGTCCCCCAACTTTTCAAAAGATCTCCTCCACTTTTTTGTCCCTTTACCATGTATATTTCACAAGTGTATTCACTATATCTGCATAAATGTTATTATTACAGTGTAAATTAGAAATAGTAATGACACTCCACTGGGACTCCATTGATGACCACACTCCATGAGGAGAATCCTCCACTTATTGGTACTCTTTGTGTGCAGCCAATTAATCTTCATTAAATTTAGTTCTGCAATTTACCTTGGATATCAACAGCTTCTAGTGCCAAAATTAATCTTTGGTGTGGATCTTTATCATAGGCTTTTTAGAAGTCATGGTGCAGGTTTCGCTATTATCTTCTGTTCCAGTTGCTTGTATACAAAAGGTTTACAGATTTATTTGATAAAATCTTTCTCTCATAACCATATATTGTATTAGTATTTTGTTTTATTTTACGGCTTAACTAAAGTTTTTATTGTTTGTTTTTTTCTGTCCTTACCATACTCATCTTTACAGAAATAGAATGCAATATTATATATTAGAATCTACTTTTCTACTCATTATACAGTATATTATATATATATATATATATATATATATATATATATATATATATATATATATATATATATATATATATATACAGTGGAACCTCTAGATACGAGTTTAATTCGTTCCAGCACTGAGCTTGTATAGCGAATTTCTTGTATCTAGAACAAACGTCCCCATTGAAAATAATGGAAATCCAGTTAATCCGTTCCGCATCCCAAATATATTAACATAAAAATCAATTTTCCTAACAAATAACACTGATAAATTATATATACTGTAGTCTACCTTTAATAAATAACACTGGTAAATAATATAACTGATTATTAAAAGAATCAAAACAGGTGTCCAAAGTGCAGTAGAGCATTCAATAAATCTTTAAATAAATAATCCTTAAAACAGTTGTGAAGTGGAGGTTTAAAGTACATAAGAATAACAATCCTTTAACACGAGGTTAAAACGTCAACAGGAAGCAGTCTTCAAAAAACAGATGACAATCCCCGGTGCTTCTTCTCTGTTAGCGTCTCACCTGCTTCTCCCATGCGGGCTCTGCAACAGGCGAGACACTTAATGCAGCTGACCTTCTCTACACCGTCCTGCTTCAGCTGTTTGGCTCGCCTGTTCAGCTACACGCGAGCCTGTACTCGCTTGCTCTCTCGCACCGACTTCCTACTGCTGCGGATTCCTGCCTCCTCCTGCAACCTCCGTTCTCTCTCCTCTCCTCTCTTTTCTTTTACTTCTTCTCCCCCTTAACTGGCTCGCGCTTCTCTATATATGCGGGGAAGACATGGCAGCTGCTAGGGTTACCACTTTTAATACAAAAAAATAAGGGACGCATATGTATTGATTCAAAACGGGACGCGCAATTTCATTCTCAAATACGAGACGATTCCGTTTTTTAAAGGACGGGTGGCAACCCTGCCCAGCCCATCAGCCACAGGACAAATCATGGATGTGGGCAGTTTCCCACCTGTGCACTTAGGTGAGAAACGCAGACACCGCAGATCGCCCTGCGGCTCGCTACAGCTACCACGCCCCCTCGCTAAGCCGCGAGCTATACCCACAGCCTGGCTCGTGGCTCGTTACGTGAGCCAATGCTCGTATTTAGATCTGAATTTTTCGCTCATACTTTCCTCGTATTTTGAATTTCTCGTATACAGAGGTGATCGTATCTCGAGGTTCCACTGTATATATATATATATATATATATATATATATATATATATATATGCACCCTGCCCCGGATTGGTTCCTGCCTTGTGCCCTGTGTTGGCTGGGATTGGCTCCAGCAGACCCCCGTGACCCTGTGTTCGGATTCAGCGGGTTGGAAAATGGATGGATGGATATATATATATATATATATATATATATATATATATATATATATATATATATATATATATATATATACACACACACAGTAGAGTCTTGCTTATCCGACATAAACGGGCCGGCAGAACGTTGGATAAGCGAAAATGTCGGATAATGGGAGGTGTAAGAAAAAGCCTATTAAACGTCAAACTATGTTATAATTTTACACATTACGAGCCTAATACAGTGGAACCTCAGTTCACGAACATCTCTGAACACGTACAAATCGGGTTATGACCAAAAAGTTCGCCAAACTTTTGCCTCTGTGCACGACCACACACTCGGTATAGGAACAAGCCAGTTTCCCTTTCGGTTTGTGTGCGCCTATGATTTCCGCACGTGTTCAGTCTGTCCCTGTGCATTCCCTGTGCAGCATTAGAGAGAGAGCGCAAGAGAGAGACACAGGCAGACACATGCACACGCAAGAGAGAGAGAAACACGCACACACACACACGAGAGAAACACATGCACACGCGTGAGAGAAAGAGAGACACACACACGCACGAGAGAAAGAGAGAGACACATGCACGGACACATACACGCGCGAGAGAAAGAGAGACACATGCACACACACACGCGTGAGAGAGACGCATGCACACACACGCACATGCACACACACACGCCAGAGAGGGCCAGCCACATAATCCACTGTAATCATGTTTTACAACAAAACAACAGAAAAATGTAACTGAAAAAATGAACTTAGCAACAATAAATAGACTACGCTCACGCTCGCAACTTGCAGTTCTTGTTGCCGATTGATGCATTTTTTTTTTTTTTTTTTTTTTTTGCGGTGGGACGTCGGATAATACAGAAGGTTGGATAAGCGAGACTCTACTGTATATATATATATATATTTAAGCCTGGATTGATTTTTTTTTCACTTTCTTCATTATTATTCTTGACATAATTCACTTGTTTATCTTTTCTTCTGACTATTTCTTTAACATGTTGTTAAGTACTTTAAGCTACATCCTGTGCATGAACATGTGCTACAGAAAAATGTCATTGTTTTCATATAAACACCCTTCTAATTTATTTCTGAATTTGAACTTGAAAAGTGATATAATGGAAGCATTCACATTAAGATTATGAAAATGAAAGAATTTAGTTATGATAAATTCCTTACATTGATTATGAACTCTCAAAATCACATATTGATATTTATTTATAAATAAATATTAATGTGTTATCTTTTAATCATTTTTTTAGTTCTTATTTATTTACTTAAGTTTATTTTTCAAGATTTAGTGAGTCAAATCATTTATGGAAAATTTCAATAAAAAGCGCTTTGGAGTAATTCTAAATCAGATTAACACCACACTATGAAACTCTGATTGTAATATCCCATACATGCATTTACAGAATCAGCAGAAGCAGTCTAGGCCTGTGTTAGAAACCCAGGTGTCATTTTTGACTCCAATATCAAATAAAGCAAATAAATGCTGTGCTTAAAATGAGCTTTTTTTATAGGGACATCACTAAGCTATTTGTGACTTTTACTGATCTGTAAATATGTATGCATGCCTTTAATGTAGTTTTATCTGTACTGGTATTTGCCAAACACCACCAATTAATTCAAATACTGCTGCCAGAGTTTTGACTGGCACTAATGAGACAGAACATATTTCACCTATGTTAGCTTTTCCCCATTGGCTTCTTTAAAGGTACAGAGTGAATTTTAAGAATGTATTGTTTGTATTCAAGTAGTAGTAGTAGTTTATTTATATAGCACCCTTCACAGACAAAAGGTCACAGAGTGCTGAACAGCAAATACAGTACAAATAAAACAGTTAAAACAAAACAAACAAAACCATAAAAAACAATAAATAAACAAACTGGAACTATTCAGCACTGATTAAAAGCTTGTTTAAAAAGAAATATTTTTAGTTGTTTTTTAAAAGAATCAACAGACTCGGCTCCATGCAGACCACAAGGCAGGCTATTCCATAGTCTTGGTGCCACAGACTGAAAGGCACGATCCCCACAGGTTTTTAGCTGAGTGCGTGGGACAACTAGAAGGCCCTGTTGCCCAGATCTGAGAGTCTGGTTAGGTACTCAGGAGCTTGTCCATGCAAAGCTCTGAAAGTAAGTACCAAAACTTTAAAATTAATTCTATAAAACACTGGGAACCAGTGCAGTGTGTATAAAATGGGGGTGATATGATCACTCCAGCTATCATGAGTTAGGAGCCTGGCAGCTTCATTTTGAACTAACTGAAGGTGTGAAAGAGAGGACTTGCTCAAATCTGTAAAGAGAGCGTTACAGTAATCAAGCCATGAGGAAATAGAAGAATGAACAAGCATCTCCAGTTCTGGTTTTGAAACAGCATTTCTTAGTTTTGAGAGATTTCTTAAATGAAAGAAACACGATCATATTCATCAAGCATCAGGGACTGGTCAAAAATAACCCCAAGGTTACGTAGACTCGACTTAATAACAGGAGAGACAGAAGATAATTTTAAACTGATCTCAGAATGAAGAACAGGAGGAGAAACAATTAGTTCCTCAGTCTTTCCTGAATTCAAATAGTACCTATTACTACTGATCCAGTCATTAACTTGAGACAATTGACCAATGTCACCAAAGTATTAATTTGGTTAAGCTTAAATGAAAAATAGAGCTGTATATCATTTGCATATAGATGATACGAGATATCCTTGAAAGAGTTAAGAATCTGTGATAGGGGAAGAATATATAAAGAGAAAAGTACAGGTCCAAGAACTGAGCCCTGTGGCACTCCACATGTCAAAGGAGCAGAGTCGGATGAAAAGCCAGCCACACTGACTACGAAACTCCTATTCGACAAATAAGAGGAGAACCAGTCCAAAGCAGAACCATAGACACCTAACAGCTTTCCATGGTCATTCCCAGCTTATCTTGCTCATCTCGTCTGTCCTTATTCATCCTCCAGGTTTCTTAGGTCCTCCGATCTACTATTACGGTCTGTTCTGTATACATGATTGACTCTTGAGTGCGACCATGCTTTTGTTGTAGTTAGTCTCAGGTTGCCCCTCATAACAAGATCAGTCCCTACTACTGACAATTTTAAATCTCAGTTACAAATGTATTACTATTCACTTTCTTTTATGGTGTATTGATGAACAAGTTTTAACCTTGTAGTTTTATCTCTGTTGTTTTGTATATGTAGGTTGTATATTCAGTTGCTGGCAACTTTGTTGGCTTTGTGTTATTACTTGTTTCCTTTTATTTTAACTTCTCATAATTTCATTTTTTACTTTAGTCTGTTATTGGCCTTCTTCATGGAATGCACTTTGGTCAACCTTTAGTTGTTTAAAAAGTGATATATAAATAAACTTGACTTGACATAATTATACCACATGACTTGCATAAAGACTTATTTGCTCTAGTGGTGCAGAATGGCTGTCATTGCATCATAAAGGTGTATGCTGCACATTAGTGGTTGTTGAAGTGTCTCCCCACTCACTATGTAAAGCATTTTGAGTGGTGAGAAAAGCACTATATAAAATGTGAAAAAGTATTATTATTATTATTATTATTGGTATTATTATTATTAACTACTCAAGTAATTTAACTCTCTGTTTTATAAATTCTGTTTTATAGAGTTTTGTTATTGCATTTTGTTATTTAATAAAAAGGGTTCTGAAAACCTTCATTAAAATTCAAGTAAATTAACTTAAAATTTTTGAAGCAACAAAATACTGTATGTTAATTTGTGTAGTATTTTTTAGCTTTATTTGTGAAGAGTGTACATTTATTTATTTCTGTCTTCATAACACTTCCAAACCATCCATAAGGTTTGTATTCATCTCAGCAACTTTATTTATCTCCAGGGGGAAATTTGGATTTTTACAAAAGCCTTTTAAATAAATAGTAGATAAGTTCAGAAACAAAAAGAAAAACAGTAAGAAATATACAGCTTAGAAGCAGCTTCCAGAAATATGGAGTCTTCTCCTATTAGTCCTTTACCATTTGATTACCATGTTGCTCCTCTACATATGACTTTCCAACAAATATTTAAATACCAGTAATGGCACACTGCACGATAACATGCAGTGAATACACTTGACTTGAGCATTCCTAGTTTTCATACTCTTTTTCTGTACATTTAGCATTCATTTGCTCAGAGGTTGATGCGCCTGCTTCTTCCTGAGCAGCTCTTCTTTTCTCCACCCTAGCGGCCCGCTTCTTCTCTTCTTTCGTCTTCTTTCGTGTTAAAACTGATTAAGTCAGTGTTTGTGTTGCAATTATTTAGTATGTTTTCCTTAATTTTTCACTTAAGCTGGCATTTAAGTCTTCAATCTGCCTCAAGAATGATTTAAGATATGAAAAGGTAGTCGAAGTGACGGTGAAGGTGGTACGGATGAGAACGGCACCCGTACGCATGTGCCACACGGCCACCCTGCTGGCCACTGCCGAGAGTTGATTCTACAATAATATAAAATAAAAATAAAAATAAAAATAGACGTTACATAGTATATGTGAACCAAATATCAGGTCAATAGGTCAAACGGTTTGCGAGCTACAGGTGTTTTAAAATTCTGGACAGACAAATGAACAGCCACGGTAGCATATTATATATAAAGATGTGCGATCCTTCAACAAGGACTGTGAATAATGTGCTTTGTGTTAAAGATATTTGTAAACTGCAACAATGATCAGACGCATTTTAAATAACATGTTTTGCTCATTTTTACATACAACACATGGGTCCAAAATTGAAAGTGGAAATGTCGTTATCCAGAGAAACAGGACTTCACTGGAGAGAGTATTTAAAAAAGAACTACAACTCCCAAAGTGTTTGACTTGGTATGAAAAACACCAGAAAACTAATAAAGTTAAATTTCTCAGTAAAATCCTCATGAACACCATTACCATTGTTATAACATCAACTAAGCTGTTGTAGATAGATAGATAGATAGATAGATAGATAGATAGATAGATAGATAGATAGATAGATAGATAGATAGATAGATAGATAGATAGATAGATAGATAGATAGATAGATAGATAGATAGATACTTTATTAATCCCAAGGGGGAATTCACAAGATGTTGTATGTATGTATGTTTCTAAAATAAAATGTTTTCTCTTGTTTGTGCAACTAGCTGGAGATTCACTAACCTAGGTAATGTACACAACTTCACTACTTTTGTCTGCTCTCCAATTAACATGAACATTGTTGCCATTTGTCACCCTTCAGGTTTGTTCAGGAACTTCCTGGATGAGCTGGATGGACCTGCTCTCTTCCCTCCCAGATGATGGCAGCCCACTTCTAATTCTCGGGGACTTGAACATCCACCTGGACAACTCTCCTGCTGCTGACTTCCTCGCTTTTCTTTCCTCCCTCAACACCACACAGCTCTACATCCCACTGACTCACAAGGCTGGCAATCTTCTTAAACTCATTCCCTCATGCAACTGTACTCCCACAAATGCAACTGTCACTCCTACGATGCTTCCTACTTCTCACTCTTCTCCTCTCCCCCACTGTATCATTTTGCCATCACCACCTCTTCCATAGTATCCTCTGCTCTCCATCCTCCTCTTTTGACACCAATACTGCCATAGACACCACCCTATGCTACCCTATAATACAGGACTCTGTACTCCTGTCTTGACAATGTTTGTCTTCTATCATCCAGTCCTGAACATGAAAGACACTCCTGTCCTTGGCTTTCTGAAGCACTCCACAATCAACAGACCAAACTCAGCCAAAAGGAAATGGAGGAAGTCAAAGGCTCAGGCAGGCATAGAAAAGCACCAATCCCTTCTTGCATCCTATTCTTCTGCCACTATCAACGCTAAGGTAAGGTTCTATCAAACCAAAATTAACAGCACCATTGACACATGCTCTCTGTACTCCACTTTCATCTCCCTTCTTTACCCTTCTCCACCCCCTCCCCAAAACTCCTTGTTTCCTGATGACTTTGCCTCCTTTTTTCAGGATAGAGTGGCTGCTATCAGCAATCAGTTCTCACCCTAAATGTCACCCATTATGCCTCCTCCCAAGCATCACCCAATATTCTCCATATTCTCTCCACTCTCTGCCACTGATGTTTCCGACCTCCTTTCCAAACAGCCCACTACCTGTCCACTTGACCCTAACCCATCACATCTCCTACTGGCCATCTCCCCTTCTCTCATTTCTGTAATTACACACATCATGAACACTTCAATCAGCTCAGGCACATTTCCTACTATCTTCAAACACACTCTGATAACCCTGCTTCTCAAAAAACCAACACTCATTTCATCCCAAGTTAACAATTACAGGCCTGTCTCTCTCCTTTATTTTCTTTCCAGAACAGTTGAATGTGCTGTTCCTAACCAGGTTTTTTCCTTCCTTGTACAGAATGAACTGCTCTATATCAAACAGTCTGGCTTCAAGAGGAACCACTTGATTGAGATGGCTCTACTGACTGTAGTTGACCAGCTATAATTTGCTAGAGCTACCAACATATCATTGGTCCTAATCCTTCTAATCTCTTGATTCGCTAACACAATGTCTAACCTGTATCTCAGAATGGATGAATAGTAACTTTCTCAAATTAAATAAAGAAAAAACCGAAATCTTAGTGATTGGCAATAATGGATACAATGAGGCTATTAGAAATAAACTGGATGCATTAGGATTAAAAGTCAAATCGGAGGTAAAAAACTTAGGGGTAACCGTTGATTGTAATCTGAATTTTAAATCGCATATTAATCAGATCACTAGGACAGCATTTTTTCACCTAAGAAACATAGCAAAAGTTAGACCTCTTATATCATCGAAAGATGCAGAGAAATTAGTTCATGTGTTTGTTTTCAGTCGGCTAGATTACTGTAACGCACTCCTCTCAGGACTACCCAAAAAAGACATCAATCGTTTGCAATTAGTGCAGAATGCAGCTGCTAGAATCCTTACCAGGAAAAGAAAATTCGAACACATTTCTCCAGTTTTGATGTCACTACACTGGTTACCTGTGTCATTCAGAATTGACTTTAAAATTCTGCTTATGGTTTATAAAGCTTTAAATAATCTCGCCCCGTCTTATATATCGGAATGTCTGACACCTTATATTCCAAATCGTAACCTCAGATCCTCAACTGAGTGTCTCCTTAGAATTCCAAGAGCAAAACTTAAAAGAAGTGGCGAGGCGGCCTTCTGCTGTTATGCACCTAAAATCTGGAATAGCCTGCCAGTAGGAATTCGCCAGGCTAATACAGTGGAGCACTTTAAAAAACTACTGAATACACATTATTTTAACATGGCCTTCTCATAACTTCACTGTAATTTAATCCTGATACTCTGTATATCCAATTCATTATAATAACTATTCATTCAAAATCTGTACTAACCCCTACTCTCTCTTCTGTTTCCTTTTCCGGTGTCCTGTTGGTGGTGGCGTGTGCCACCACCATCTACCCAAAGCACCATGATGATCCAACAATGATGGATGGATTAAAAGCCAGAAGTCTGTATGACCATCAGCATCAAGTGACTCTGTGAAAACCCGAACTACAAAGAGGACTATTTCATTTATGTTAGGTAGAATGCCCAGAGGGGACTGGGCGGTCTCTTGGCCTGGAACCCCTACAGATTTTATTTTTTTCTCTAGCCTTCTGGAGTTTTTTTTTGTTTTTTTCTGTCCACCCTGGCCATTGGACCTTACTCCTTTCTATGTTAACTAATGTTGTCTTATTTTAATTTTCTTATTTGTCTTTTATTTTTCTTTTCTTCATTATGTAAAGCACTTTCAGCTACTTTTTGTATGAAAATGTGCTAAATAAATAAATGTTGTTGTTGTTGTTCTAGATCTCTCATCTGCCTTCAACAGGGTCAAACACGATATCCTTTGTGCCACCCTTTCTGACCTCACCATCACAGGGACTGTTTTCAGATGGTTTGAGTCCTACATCTTGGTAGATCCTACAGTGTGTCCTGGCGAGGTGAGCTGTCAAGGGCGCATCAGATATGCACATGGGTGCCCCAAGGATAGGTGCTGGATCCTTTACTTTTCTCTCTGTACACCACCTTGCTGGGCTCCATCATCCAATTACATGGGTTCTCTTATCAGTGCTATGCTGATGATACACAGCTGTACCTGTCATTCCCTCCTGAGGACAACACGGTATCAGCTAGAGTCTCTGCATGTCTTACTGATATCTCAACCTGGATGAAGGACCACCATATACAGCTCAACCTGGCAAAATTTGAGCTTCTTGTGATCAGAGCCAGGCAATCTGTTTAACTTCCCATCTCTGTACAGCTTGGCTCACTGTTGCTATCACCAGCCAAGTCAATACACAATCTTGGTGTGGTGATTGATGAGCAATTACTGTATCTTTTTCTGATTACATTTCTACAGTTTCCCGTTCATTCAGGTTCACACTGTACAACATCCGCAAGATCAGACCTTATCTGAGTGAATATGCAGCACAACCTCTGGTCCAGGCTTTGATCTTGTTGCGTATGGACTACTGCAATTCAGTTCTGGCAGGAATACCCCCATGTGCTATCAAGCCATTGCACATGGTCCAGAATACAGCAGCTCATCTTATATTTAAACAGCTTAGACAGGCATTAGTCACTCCTCTCTTCAAGTCACTACATTGACTTCCTGTAGCAGCACGCATTAAGTTAATTTCCCTGATGCTTGCCTATGGGTCAGCATTTGAGTATATGGAGACACTGATGAAGTACTATACTCCTTCTTGCGCACTCAGGTCTGCCAGTGAACACTGCCTGGTGATGCCACTTCTGCATGGTGTCAACTCTCAATCCAGACTCTTTTTCTGTATAGTTCCTAATTCGTGGAATGAGCTGCTCTCCTCCATCTGAACTGCTGACTCCCTCAATGTATTTAAGAAGCAACTGAAAACCCATCTGTCCTGTGAATATTGTAATAATTGATTGAAAAAAAACAACTTTGCCCTGTACTCTTTCATATTGTTGGCGATTTGTTATTACACTAAGTTTAACTGCTTTATCGATTGTTAATCTATGATTGTAAATTATTAATTATTACATCCTTTCACTTGTGGCAATCATATTTTGTTACCTGTCTTATTACACTTGCTGAAAAAACAGGCCATAGCCTAATGTTACTTGATTATGTTTAACTCTTTTGTAAGTCACTTTGGATAAAAGAGTCTGCCAAGCAAATAAATGTAAATGCAAATGTAGTTTTCTTTAACTGGTATATTGTTTACAGCATTGGCATGGGGTGTCCTATGAAGGTAGCCCTTCAGAGTAGGGAATGGATAATGCTAGTGGTGCCCTTTCTTTGGGTCTACTATACAGAGAAGCATTTGCAACCCAAAGAAAGGCATTGTCATGAAGCACAAAGGGAATGGGTAGCAGTTTTCCTTGCTTCTTTTCTCTGAATGACTGCTGCAAACACCAATGAACATCAACATAATATGCACTGGATAAGCAAGAATTTTTAGTCATAAAATCAATATAAACTACACCCTCAGCATCATAAAAAATAGATATGATCTGGTAAACTCTGACTTCCACCTTAATTTTTTGGTTTTGGAAAACCCCCATAGTTCCATATTTTGACTATTGCTTGGACATAGGTCATAGAGATTTAGCCAAGATCCATCCTTAGTTCTGAAGTACTGTACTTCTGATGATTTTTTTTTTCAGGGTCAACATTCTGGGCACCTAACGGCTTATATTTAATTGTTCATGAAGAATTGGTTCTCCTGTGCCAAAACTAATGCTTATAGTGTCTGCTATCTCATGCTTCATCTTCCTTTCATTCCCCCTTTATGATTCTCTACATAGTGGCAACATTTTCACCAGTAATCAGAGTTAAATGCCACCCAGACCTTAGGTCATCTTTGAGAGATGACATGCCATTAAGGGATTCTAAAGTACATCTCTTCACTTAGGCAAATATGCAGTCATGGCCGAAATTATCGGCACCCCTGGAATTTTCCTTGAAAATGCACCATTTTTCCCAAAATGTTTTGGTATACACATGTTTATTTCCTTTATGTGCATTGGAACAACACAAAAAAAACAAAGAAAAAAAGCCAAATCTGACATCATTTCACACAAAACTCAAAAACCGGGCTGGACAAAATTATCGGCACCCTCAACTTAATATTTGGTTGCACGCCCTTTGGAAAAAATAACTGAAATCAAGCGCTTCCTATAACCATCAACAAGCTTGTTACACCTCTCAACTGGAATTTCCGACCACTCTTCTTTTGCAAACTGCTCAAGGTTTCTCAGATTTGAAGGGTGCCTTCTCCCAACAGCAATTTTGAGATCTCTCCTTAAGTGTTCAATCGGATTTAGATCCGGACTCATTGCTGGCCACTTCAGAACTCTCCAGCGCTTTGTCTTCAACCATTTTTGAGTGATTTTAGAGGTATGTTTGGGGTCATTGTCCTGCTGGAACACCCATGACCTCTGACGCAGACCCAGCTTTCTGAAACTGGGCCCTACATTGTGCCCCAATATCTTTTGGTAGTCTTCAGATTACATGATGCCTTGCACACAGTCAAGGCATCCAGTGCCAGTGGCAGCAAAACATCCCCAAAACATTTTAGAACCTCCACCATGTTTGACTGTAGGTACTGTGTTCTTTTCTTCGTAGGCCTCATTCCATTTTCTGTAAACAGTAGAATGATGAGCTTTACCAAAAAGCTCTACCTTGGTCTCATCTGTCCACAAGACGTAAACCCAGATGGATTTTGGCTTCCTCAAGTACATTTTGGCAAACTCCAGTCTGGCTTTTTTATGTTCCTGTGTCAGCAGTGGGGTCCTCCTGGCTCTTCTGCCATAGCATTTCATTTTGTTCAGATGTCTACGGATAGTTCGAGCTGACACTGTTGCTTCCTGAGTCTGCAGAACAGCCTGAGTATGTTTTGAAGTTGATTGGGGTTGTTTATCCAGCATTCGGACTATCTTTCATTGCAGTCTTTTATCAATTTTTCTCTTCCGTCCACGTCCAGGGAGATTAGCTACAGTGCCATGTGTTGTGAACTTCTTGAATATGTTGCGCACAGTGGACAAAGGAACATGAAGATCTCTGGAGATGGACTTGTAGCCTTGAGATTGTTGAAAGTTTTCCACAATTTTTGTTCTCAAGTCCTCAGACAATTCTCTGCTCTTCTTTCTGTTCTCCATGCTTAGTGTGGCACACTCAGACACACAACAGAAAGGTTGAGTTAACTTTTCTCCATTTTAACTGGCTTCAGGTGTGATTGTTATATTGCCAGCACTTGTTTCTTGCCACAGGTGAGTTCAAATGAACACCATATACTGTACTTGAAATAAAACGATTTACCCACAATTTTGAAAGGGTGCCAATAATTTTGTCCAGCCCATTTTTGGAGTTCTGTGTGACATGATGTCAGATTTGGCTTTTTTTCTCTGTTTTTTTGTGTTGTTCCAATGCACATAAAGGAAATAAACATGTATATACAAAAACATTTGTAATTGCAATATTTTTTTGGGAGAAATGGTGCATTTTCTGGGAAAATTCCAGGGGTGCTAATAATTTCGGCCATGACTGTAGAAGACATGCCATGGTACATGCTAACTAAACAACATTATATATTGTACCTTAGCATTAGATATTCAGTGAGAGCAGAATACTCTATGTTGTGGTTTGTAGCATTCATGCTCACTTGGTGCTGAACAAGGAACATTCATTGCAAATCACAAATACCACAAGCTTCTAATTCAAATGTTTTAGTATACATGAGCTAATTTTTAGACAGCATTGTACTGTAGAATACCTCACTCAGGGGCAGGCTGAAATCAATCAATTTTTTTACAGAACAGTTCAGGGAAAGTTGTTGTCCAGAATGTGAAATGGTGTTAAACTCTTAACAAACGCAACAGAGAAAAAAAAAATTAAGAAAATGAATTAACATTACAAAAAAGTTAAGAAAAAATTGTAAATGACTAAAAATCAAAAGAAAAATAAATCAGTCTTTTAATAGATTTATAGGTTGCAAAAAACAAACAAAACAAAACGTAGATCTCCCAAAGGATCTTAAGGGATAAAAGTAATCGAAAACGCTAAAGCAATATTACATTCTCCTTTTTGACTATTTGACTTACTTTAACAGTTCTAAACTTAAATCCTTCTTTAAGTGTAATAACGTTTTAAGAATTTCACTGTATTATGTAAACGCGACAATAATCTTAATATGTATTGGCCCATTATCGTCGAGATTCTGCCATAGAATGATTTGTTTCTTTTTTTTTTTGGTCAGCAATGTGTTGGAGTCAACCACAAATGACTCCCAGTGGTTCTGTTAAGGTACTGTATGCGCCGCCCCGTGACAAACGGCATTGTGGAGTCAGGAGGAACTAACTGAAAGTGAACTTCATTGTTTTCAAAAACTGTAAACACTTCCGACAGTTTAATTTCGTATTATACACAGACAAATTAAAATCGTAGGAGACTTGAAACGACGAGACAGTACCTTCATGACGGTAGATCCCAATACTCTCTGAACCCGTCTGCTACAGCAATACTTATTTTTTCCATGGACTTTTAAAATGAGTAAGAGTATATAAAAACGAAGTGGCTCTTCATGAGTTCTAAAAGTTAAGAATGATTATTTAACGAGGGCTAACGGTAGAAGGCGAATGTGTTTTGTGTTCATGAAATCTATCAACTTATATAACGATCAGACGCGAACTATTTTTTAAGTAAATCACATGGGTCCAAAATTGAAAGCGGACATGCCGCTATCCAAATAATCATTCAGAAAACGGAACTCCCCGGACGTTATTGCAGCGAGCAGTTAATAAAGAACTACAATTCCCAAAGTGCTTTCCTCGTTTTGCGTAAACATGTGGGAGGCTGTGTCGCAGAGTATTCAATCGTCGTGGCTGTTTTGAGTGTGGTTACCCGGGTAACGGAGTTACCAACCAATAACCTACAGCTAGTATATGTCACGTGGGGAGCGGGAGGTTTGGTGAAAGCACCGGAAGAGTACGATCACATTCAGTACAGGAAAATAAATACGGAGCTGCTGACAACCAGTTAAAAAGGTACTCTTGAACGCTTGCAAGTGTTATTTTGTATGCCGACATTCTTGTGTCAGTATATGTATAGCATGTTCCGATTATCTGAACCGCAGTTACTGCATATGAACAACCTGGGCGTACGCGTAAACCGCCTGTACACGCATGCTGGGCCACTTTGAGTAACTTGTTCTAGACAGAGCAAAGCTTCTTAAAGGGTACGAATGTAAAGAAATTGTTCAGTAATGAATTTCGGCAAGATAGTGGTCTCCTGATGTTGGGCGCAGCCAAGTGCCGAATCGTACGGTTGTCTTCACAATCTCACTCTCTTTGTGTGTTTATGTCGTACATCCACACCGCGATCTTAAGTGGGTGGAGGCCATCGTTAAAATAAATGTAGTGTTAAGATAGTTCTTTGCATAATACTGAAACGCATACTTTACTCGTCCTCGCTCTGTCCATTTACTATCGATAAGTGCTTATCCCTTGTTGTGCCTTGTTAAATGCTAAGATTCTATATACTATTTTCAAGTTTGGCGCCTTGGTGTTAGCCACCTATGTGTACAGTTAACCGATCTCTTCACTGTTAACAAAAATGAGAGAAAAGACGGTCGTATGTGTCAATCGAAAGGGCTGACTCAAGCGAACCCCTTGAGGAGAGAGAGGGAGGGAGGGGGCGAGATGACGTTGCTTTGTTCACGCCTATTGACCATGACTTCGCTTCTGTTTACCCTTGATCCACGTTTAACAGTGCTACTGTTATGTGTAGCACGGCTGGATGGATAATATAACATACCTACTATTCGAGAGCGTTGAAAAGTACTTTTTCGTGCTAGTTGTCCTCGCGCTTCTCCTGTGCATTGCAAAATAAAAAGGCGCGTTTTTTAGATTGAGCGCCATGTCTTTTATCACATAATTGTTTGTCGTTAGGGAAGTACTGTTGCATGATATATGTTCTTTTGTTGCTGCTCCTTGTCTATTTTCCTGCAGTTCTCTAAGCCAGCATGCATTTTAAAAATTCTGCCCCGTAAAGCAATCATCCCGGAACTCGCAGAACTGATTCAATCTCCCATTGGACATACGTACGGGTTTTTCTCCTAAAGTGGACGCTGATTGGTCACACTGCATGTAGAAGGCCGATCTTTTAGGTTATCAGTCCGAGAAGCCAATAAAATTCCCTCCAAGGTAACGCTTTCTTCATCCTGTGATTGGAGGGCTTACTGATGGAGTGGGGGTGGAGCTTGTGATTCGCTGAGGCGCCCTCCTTTGCTGAAGCTCAGCGGTAGCGAGCAAGGCCTGCCTTATGTATGGTTATTGTAACGCATGTAAGGGCAGCTGAGGAAGACGGAAAGTGGCAAAATTCGAAAACAGACGTCTGGATCTGCTCGAGAATAACATCTACCTTTACTTTGTGCCTTTACTACAGTGGTCGAATGTGTGCTTCCTGGTGAAGAAGTCGAGGGATCAGCTGGGTAAGGGAGCCGATGCACCTGGGAGTTGGTCACTTCGTATCTCCGTGTTAAAATGGTTAAAGGAAAGAATGGAATGAATAGTTCGGACAGTGGCATTCGATGGTCGAGTGCTTTCCTGCAGAATATCGAGTGTTTCCTATTATGGATGAGCGCTATTGATAGGTCTATGTTGGAGCGTCGGTATCCTCTCTCTTGTTCCAGGACTGTTCAGTTTACTGACTTTCTGATTTGCAAAATCCATCAGTCAACAAGGCAGATATTATTGTGTTCCGCGAGTGATTGTGACTGACAGCCATGCAGCTTGTTGTTTCTTGTTGATCGACCTGATTATGGCAGGTATTGTGTGTTGTCTGGCATATCAATACTAATACCAGCCACCCCCTCCTCGACCCCCGAAAAAAATGTATTAAAATCAAGCTCCAAACTGCCTGTAGCACAGTAAAGAGGATAGTTGCTAAAGGTTCGCTTTCATCATTTCATATTAGAAACGGAGACCCCTTTACGCGCTTGCAGACTACAGGTCATTCAGAGCTTTGCCTTTCGAGTAACATCGTATCGCATGGTATTCGCGAGGAACTTCAACCTCCCTAAGTATGCATTAACGACTTTTTGCAGAGTCATAATTCTTCCAGTAAAGATACTAGAAAATCATATTTTAGATTAAAATACGTTTTTACGTAGTTTTTTAAAATGTTTTTACGGACGATGTCAAAAATGTTTTCTAGTTACATTATTTCGTTAGTGACTGAACACTGTGTCCCAATAAAACTGCCAGTTTCGCTATGGTAGCTTTCATTAGGTTTGAGGACAGATTTGGAGACCATTGATGTAATAAATCAACCATCATTACCAAACCGCCTTGGTGGCTGGCTACCCAATCCCATTTGTGTACACCGCGTGTTAAGAGAGAAATAAGATATTTTTATTGAATGGAATTAAGGTTACTTATTCAATGAATCTTCCTTTTATGCCCTGCCTTTTGTGGTGTGGGCTATTCTGAGGGGCTTTCCAGTTGACTAGAACAAATTAGTTTCCACTTTTATAAGTAATAAAGATAGCCTAACTGTTTAAAGTAATCCATAAAGCGTTTCTAACAATTCACATATCAAATCCTACATGGTTTACAGGACAGTGCATTTCTGAAAATTGTGCACCGCATCAGTTTACTCTCCCTCTCCCTTGTATAATAATCTTTAGAAATCCGCTACCTGCTTACAGAGCTGTAAAATTTGACACTTCTGGGTCCATTACCAATGCAACATTTTTTTAGAGTTCTCCAGTTTAGGTTACTTGAAGATGGGTCCAAGATTGGTCCCTTTTGTTTAGGATAAACTGTCATATATATATTTAGTCGGTGCTTATCCACTTTACTGATGTTGATTAAGACGTGATATCTATTGATTATTTCCAGTGTGCTTGTTTTTCTTTTTCTGACACAATAGCAAAAAAATTTCCAGACTTGTAAAACTGCTACAGTACTTCAGTGGAATTTCTTAGGTTGCTTATGACACAAAGATTCTAGAACCAATTGCTTTCATAGTGGTCAATATTTTTTATTTTTCTTGTCCAGTCTTTGAACCATAAGTTGCTTAATATCAAATTACTAAGAAATTTGCATAGAAGCTTAGCCTTTTGTTGTAATTCTTTTTTTTTTTTCATTCCCTTCACATTGGTAGCATTGACCCTTTATTTTAGTAGAAGATTTATTTAAATAATAGGCAAAGTTTAGTGCCACCACTTTTTAACAGATAACAATATCTATCCCTGGTGTTTCATCCAGGGTTGGGCTTGTCCTTACATCCAGTAGACTCCATCTTGCTGATTTGGATTAAGGTGATGGAAATTAGTGAATTAATGTACAATCCTGCGGTGGGCTGGCGCCCTGCCTGGGGTTTGTTTCCTGCCTTGCGCCCTGTGTTGGCAGGGATTGGCTCCAGCAAACCCCCGTGACCCTGTGTTAGGATATAGCCAGTTGGATAATGGATGGAATGTACAATCTTATTCCTGAATCGTATGAACTATCATTAGGCTGCATTAGTGACTAGACAATGTGAGTCTTTCCTCCTACAGTATGTATGCATCTTTTGTGTAGTTCAACAAAATTTACCATACTTGTGCATCACCAAAGCTTTATGATTGTTGCTATTTTGCTGCTGTAGAGGTCATTGCTGAACATCACAATGTCACAGTATTGTGAACTTGCACAGCTGTAAACAACGCAAATGTCGTTCTTACTTGTGAGTTTGTTCATCTGTCATATCTTAGTAATTTAAAAAAAAAAAAAAACTCCCGTAAAGCAAATTTGTGTGAATTGATCAGAAACACGTTTCATTGTTAAAGAAAAGTAACTTTTTAAAAAGCATTGGACACAAAAGCACAAAGCCTAATAATATTGCCCACACTGGCTTATTAGAAATTATGATCTGAGCCAACTTGTCAGAATGGTGTTTCAGTATCATATGGAGGCAAATGGGGGGGGGGATGATTTCTATGTTTTTTCACTTCTTGTTTCATCCGTTTTCTGATATTCAAGTTAAAATATCTTATTCACAGTATAAGCTGAATCTAACAAGGTGAGAGGTTTTGTCTAGAATTTTATGTGAAAAAATTTAGATTTGTTTGATGCAGTTTGAATCAATTTTACCGAGTGCATATATCAAAATTAATTAATATTATATACTACTACTGTAGATCTTGTATATGCCCAGCATTTTTGAAACACTTTAAAGTCGTTAAGCCTGACATATACTTTTGTTTTATAAATACATTTAATTCTTCATGTGGTGTGAAGTAAATCATATTCATCCTCTTTTTATATTCTAAACCTGAGCCACCAATGATTCAGTGCATGAATACTGGCCACAGTGTCACCCGATCACATTGTTTCAACATACTGTATCTAAAGCAAATAGCTGGATTAAAACTAAACTGACACTTATTAATATGTTTCTGTTACTGGATTGCATACAGCACACTGTTTTCTGTTTGACTGTGTGATTGAGCCCTGCAAAGGACCGGCATACTGATATGTGTGCTTCTTGCCTTACTAACCAGCGCTACTGGGATAATAATAACATAGGCATTTTTACTTCAATAAACTATGTATTTTGTTAGGTTACTTTAAAAATGAACTGGACTTTGACTATGTAAGGCACATGTTAGCACTGTACATTTAGCTCATCAGCATGACTTTAGCAATTTCTAAAATATTGAAACAGAATATTTCAATCAGAAGAAGGAATAACGTGATTGCCTGAGCATTTCCCTCCGAAACTTTATCTTGTGGATACTTATGTCTGTGGCCGCTGAAAGAGTGTATGAAGCTAACACATGCGCAGGCAAACAACAGACATGTGCAGACTGCAAAATCCTTAAGTGTAGTGCTGGGCAGTATGACCAAAATTCTATATCACGGTATCTCTCTATTATAAAAAGAAATCCTGTCCCCTGTCCTGATAGTCTACGATACGTGATCTTCTCAGAAGATAATTTAAAGACCCGCGAGATGAAAAAGACCTGCCACGGTGCGTCTCACGGGAACATAGAACGAGAGTCTTGCAAGACACACCCTACTTACAAGCAATATAAAAAAAAAAAAAACAGATCAGTAGTTGAAAGGCAGTCATGCAGCACACACAGCTCCAGTGCTCTCAGTGCATATAAAGTGTATAAGGTCAATACGGTAGAAATGAAACGTCGACGATTAAATGAAGAAGAAAGAAAAGCGCGAAGAAAAGAGACCCAAAAGCGATGGAGAGAAAAAAATGCTAAAAAGAAAAACCATAATCTAGGTGCAAATTTATAAAATAAGGAATGTGATGATCAGCCTGGAACAAGTGGAATGGGAAAAGAAGCACGTCCAATCAGGCGCAGAGAAAAGAGACTCAAATGCGTTGGACAGAAAAAAGAGCAAAAAAGAATAATTGAGGTGCAAATTCAGAAAATAAGGAAAGTAATTATCAGCCCGGAACAAGTGGAATTGAAATAAAGCACATCCAATCCGGCTCAGAATTAAAAGACAATGAATAAAAGAAAGTAGAACTTCATAAAGACGTTTATAAACGTTGACACTAAACACATGCAGAGCAGGTTAGAGACTATGAAACCAGTGAAATTAGAAAGGCTCAAAAAAAACAAAAAACAGCGCTATATACATGTGGAGAATGCTGCGACAGCAGCTACCCCATCCTGCAAGAAAGAATTCAACCGCTCCTGTGGCCAGAAATAAAAGACAGGTATGCTTTTACAACGTCACGCGAGACCAGGTAGTGAGCCATCATTTAAAACAAGTCAACAGACCTCTAAGCTAGCAGTTGTTGCATTGCTTTTGGCAGGCAAGCATCTTGTGTTCCCAGCTCTTAAAACAACGACATGCAACAGGCAGAAGAGGCAGCTAGCAAGCAGCAAAAAGACAGCAAATGATCCAAAGGCATATCCTTAGCGTACGTTCAGCTGCAACACCCTTCACAACATGAGCAGTATTATACGTCTGGGAAGAAAGAGATGTAACCTCGCGTGAGGCAGGGAATAAAGAAACAAGTATTGTTTTTACAAAAGTTTTTAAAGTAAAAGTGAAAATAATGCATATGTAACAATTCACAAGAAAATAACAATCTCTTTAAATTGTAGATTGCCTGCCTAAGGTAAAGTCATCCTTGATGAATGGGGACGTGGGAATGAGGGGTCCTTTCATCGGATTAGCTGTATTTCAGATGTGGAATGGCAAAATGGGGGAGGCAGCTTGATGAATGAGGTCTCCAGGACTTAAAACAAATCCAAATCATATTATGTGATTTAGAATTTTTATTTTTATACTGTATTGAGGATTTATTCTGTTCTATGTATTGTACTATACGGCTCAGAATTAAAAGACAATGAGTAAAATGACAAAGTGGAACTTCATAATGACGTTTACAAACATTGGCACTAAACACATGCAGAGCAGGTTAGAGACTATGAAACCAGGGAAATTAGAAAGGCTCAAAAAAAACCAAAAAAAAAACCGGCGCTATGCACGTGGAGAAAGTTAAAAGATATGAAAGTAGGAAAATTTAAAATATAAAAAAGGAAAGTAAAGATCGCAGTAGCGCAAACAAACAAACTGCCTCATTTAACTATGCACCAGTCTAACTTTGATTTTGCACAATAATTACTACACTATTGCACCTTAACACTTAATTCTACCTTATTCACATAATTTTACTTATTATGTTCTACTATACTGTTATCTTTCAATCTATGACTTTTTGTTAATCTAACTGATGTTCTTCTAATTTTGCACAGTTTTTGATAAGTGGATCAGGATGCATTTCACTGCGTGTTGTCCTGTATAACTATGCATGTGACAAATAAAGAATCTTGAGAATTTCAAAAACTGAGTTTACCGCACATGCATTATTTGGGTACTTTGTTCATGTATATATATATTTATCTGTCTTCTTATTTAAAAAGCTACATTTACCCCAGGAGTCACAAATGTTCTCTCTAGCCCTTGTACAAAAACCTAGACAAAAGCTAGGGTATCACCTTGGTAACCCCATGTACTTTTGGAACTGTGATTGGAAAATAGCACGACTTTACAGACAGGAGTTCAATGCAGAACTATACTTACTTTTTTACTTTGTAAAAAAAATATATTAACTGCTGATGATGTAGATCGTTTTGTCTGTGCTGAAATTCCAAACCAAGAAACCTATCCTGAACTCATTAAAAAGATTCAGCATATTGAGACTCACAAGATTACAAATATTATTTTTACAGAAGTTCTGAAATAAAAGTGAAACTAATAAAATAGCAACAATTCAAAGAAAAAAAAAATCTTAAAAGTGTGCATCCGGAAAACCAAACACGGGGGTTGGCGAGCAAAGCGAGCAGACGCCCCCTAGTTTTTTCAAAATTATACCGGTTTCACGTTTTTTTCGACGGTATTTTTTTCCCATGCATGAGTAGATGTTAACCACATTTTCAACTGCAATTACTGCAGTAGACTGGCTAAGAATAACCTATTCCACGGTCATGAGAATTGTACATTGTACAAAAAAAACATTTTAATGTGCACACAAGTATTAATACAGATTTGCATGGCCCCATAAAGTGATAGTTTTCAAGGGGTTGGCAGTAATGAAGAGAAGGAATCACATTGCATTACAGTTGCAGTCAAAATATAGAACCTTTTTATTGAACAAATTTTGCAAACAAGTTAAACTAAACTTTTGACAGCATATTTTCAACCATCCAAAGAGGCATTTAGACTTAAAATATCCAGAGGTGCTTGTCAAAAGTTGTATTGCACTGAATATGTCTTAGAAAATAAATAGTAAATATTTTTTGTAAACTAACTACACTTTCTGTTAATGTTAACAATCTCTGGCCACTGACACGTTAAAGTGACTTTTTAAGCAACTTTACCATAATTAAACTGCATAATATTTATACTAATTACAGTAATCCCTCCTCCATCGCGGGGGTTGCGTTCCAGAGCCACCCGCGAAGTAAGAAAATCCGCGAAGTAGAAACCATATGTTTATATGGTTATTTTTATATTGTCATGCTTGGGTCACAGATTTGCGCAGAAACACAGGAGGTTGTAGAGAGACAGGAACGTTATTCAAACACTGCAAACAAACATTTGTCTCTTTTTCAAAAGTTTAAACTGTGCTCCATGACAAGACAGAGATGACAGTTCTGTCTCACAATTAAAAGAATGCAAACATATCTTCCTCTTCAAAGGAGTGCGTGTCAGGAGCACAGAATGTCACACAGATAGAGAAAACAATCTCTAGCAAACAAATCAATAGGGCTGTTTGGCTTTTAAGTATGCGAAGCACCGCGGCACAAAGCTGTTGAAGGCGGCAGCTCACACCCCCTCCGTCAGGAGCAGAGAGAGAGAGAGACAGAGTTTGTTTTTCAGTCAAAAATCAATACGTGCCCTTCGAGCTTTTAAGTATGCGAAGCATCGTGCAGCATGTCGTTTCAGGAAGCAGTTGCACAAAAGACAGCAACGTGAAGATAATCTTTCAGCATTTTTAGACGAGCGTCCGTATCGTCTAGGTGTGCGAACAGCCCCCCTGCTCAATCCCCATAAGTCAGGATCACAGATAGTCAGCGCAAGAGAGAGAGAAAAGTAAGCAATCTAGCTTCTCAGCCATCTGCCAATAGCGTCCCTTGTATGAAATCAACTGGGCAAACCAACTGAGGAAGCATGTACCAGAAATTAAAAGACCCATTGTCCGCAGAAATCCGCAAACCAGCAAAAAATCCGCGATATATATTTAAATATGCTTACATATAAAATCCGCGATGGAGTGAAGCCGCGAAAGGCGAAGCGCGATATAGCGAGGGATCACTGTAATAACAATGAAATAAATAATAGTACAACTTCCAGTAATAATACTATTATTTCAAGACTTCAAGCCCTGGTGCATTACACAGTATTCACCAATTAAAAATAAAACAAAACAAGTGCAACTTGGTGATGACATCTTTACCAACTGAACCAAAATTAAGGCAAACTGCATTAATATGGACCTTGCTTCAAGCTAAGCCATATACATAAATAATAAAACTGCAACTTGCCTTTATAATGCTATTTGTGGTATAGCCCTACGGAAGCGTATTAGGCAAACGGTGAAGAAGAAAAAAAATACGAACACCATGAAAAAAAATAAACTATATGTCGAGAATAAAGTCGACATGTTGACTGTTAATCTCGACATTTCCACTTTTCTCACCATTTATGTCGAGATTAAAGTTGACATTTCCACTTTATTCTCAGTTTATTTTTGTTAAAGTAGAATGTCGTAAATTAAACTTCATCCTAAAATCAATGTTTAATTTGCTAGATTTTCTCAAACCCCGTCATAATACAAAGCATTTAATGTGCTACATTAATTTAAGTGTTCCCCGTCCTAGTTGTTAATCGCTACGCGCTTCTTAAAATGACTTCCTCTGCACTAAGAGGAGGCACAGGTAGTGATCGCCGCACAGAATACATTCACTTTATGATATTCCTGCTTTCTGAACATTTAGAATGCTAAGATCAATACTTAATATCATTTTCATGATGAAATGCATTAAAGCAGGTATTAAACATGCACGGTAGTGTGGTGGTAGTGCTGCTCCCTCGCAGTAAGGTGTCCCCAGGTGTACGTTCAGTGTAGAGAACTTTACGGCAGATGTGATGAGGCTCCAAAAAAACTGGATGTATGAATGGGTATCGCACTGGTTTAACTAAAATATTGTGTAAATTTTGGGTTCATGATCTGGTGGTTGGAGACACGAACACAGAATTCAATGGATGTTCTTCTGAGCGGGCTTTCTTTATTTCATGCATGCTGTCTCTGTCTGACGTACCAAACCCCCAGTTCCTATCCTTACTTTTTCTTTTTCCACATAACCAATCACCACACGATAAACGTCTTTTTGAATTTAAAAAAAAATTTGTTATACATGTTTGTTTATGCTATCCATTCAGGGTTGCACCCATCCCAGTAATCATTGTGTGCCAGGCAGGAGCAAATCCTGAACGGGTGCCAGCACATTGCTGGGAGAATACGAGCAGTACATACACTAGCAGAGTCAATATAGCATAACAAAACCCCACATCCTACATGACTTTGAAAGGAAACTGAAGCATGCCGAGTAAACCCACCTGAAAAGCATGCAAATTCAAGGCAGGGAACACCCGGGACCCCCTTGCCGTGAGGCAGCAGTGCAACCTCCACGCCACCGTGCCGCCACATGATTAATACATGCTTTAATGCATTTCATCATGAAAATGATATCAAGTATTTATCTTAGCATTCTAAATGTTCAGGGAGCAGGAATATCATAAAATTAATGTATTCTGTGTGGTGATCGCTGCCTGCTCCTCCTCTTAGTGCAAGAGTAAGTCAGTTTAAGAAGCAAGTAGCGATTAACATGGCTCGGGGATAACTTAACATAAACCATAATGTGCTACATAACTTATGACGAGGTTTGAGAAAATCTAGTAAATTAAATATTCATTTTAAGATGAAGTTTAGTTTACAATGTTCTACTTTAATGACAAATTACGAGAATAAAGTCAACAAGTCGACTTTATTCTTGTCATAAACGTCAAGATTAAAGTGGAAATGTCAAGAATAAAGTCAACATGTCGTCACACTATTACACAGTACCCAGGTACATTACACAGTATTGAAATAAAATAAAACAAGTACAACTTGGCTTGCAGTATTATCCAGTAGTATAGAAACAGTATTCACACATTTGAACATATATCTCCAGACAAAAGACAAGGCTCCTTTTTTCAGCAAAATTTCTTCTGTGTCATCATATTCAACTTTATTGTCTGCTACAGCTTCAGTTTCGGAATAATGCATGTACTCCGTTGCATGCATGTTTAGCGGTGCAGCAGTGAAAAAGGTTTAAAGGGGTTAAACAGTTTGCCGCTTTAGGCTATTTATTTAAACCGGTGTTATGGTATAAGAAAAATCCATATCATAACAAAAATAAAAAACAGTTTTTGGTATGAACCGGTATACCGGCCAGCACTACTTAAGTGTAACCTGGTTAAGGGCTTACATGGCCAAGTATTCACGTTACTTGTAGAGAAACCTAGGTTTCTGTGAGTAACTGAGTTATTAAAGGGCATGTACACTCACAGCACATACAGCACACTTGTGAAACATTGAGAAGACTCAAAAATGCCCACTGCTAAGCGACACATAATATATTTCTTGTGGTTGTTACCTTTTGATTTCTGCCACAATGCTAAAATATTTTTAAGTTCGGTCAGTCATGATTAGGAGGTTTGGGATTTTCCTCTGTATTAAAGTATTAGATAGCCAGTGCAATAAATAGCAGACTAAATGTTGCTCATGTCTTGTTTAACCCTTGTGTTTTTCAGGTTTCCCAACAATGAGCTCCCAACAATTTTCAAGGTCAGGGGTACCTACTACTGGCCTTGGTCAAGTACAAGCGACAGGCAGCAGCACAAACCAGACTAATACAGGTAACAAACAAAATCCCGGAAGATTGCATTCTCTGACTGTAGACCTTTGCAGTTACTTCCTCCCTAGGTTTGGTTAGGTACCAACTGCTGGTTTCTTATAAGTACATTTGAATCGATGACTGCTTTTGGAGGTGTTTCACTTTTGTTCCAGGTTGTTTTCTGGTTTTCATCCCAGGTTTCATAACAATGTTGTTGTAAACAGCTTCCTGTATAGTTGGACATAGCCAGTAAAATGGTCTGTCAGTTTTGTCAGCAACTTGCAGGAGTAAGAGCATGTATCAATGATGGCATTAAAGCCTGAAATCTTCCAGTTTGGAGGTGAGTCAGACTATTTGATTAGTCATGTAGTTGTATTACCTTCATGTATGTTGCTGTGTTCTCAATTGATTAAACCAATTGTTACTTAGTATTACGCAAGCATGAGAAAATTGGTATGTATGTACTAAAGCAGTAAGTGTGTTATTTGCACAAATTGTATTTACAAAATGTTCTGGTAACTTAAGAATTTAAATATGTATCATTTAAATATACTGTTCAGCATAATTTATTCAAAAACAACTAATGCAGGTGTTAAAAGTACACAAGGAGTTTACAGTGATCCCTCGCTATATCGCGCTTCGCCTTTCGCGGCTTCACTCCATCGCGGATTTTATATGTAAGCATATTTAAATATATATCGCGGATTTTTTGCTGGTTCGCGGATTTCTGCGGACAAAGGGTCTTTTAATTTCTGGTACATGCTTCCTCAGTTGGTTTGCCCAGTTGATTTCATACAAGGGACGCTATTGGCAGATGGCTGAGAAGCTAGATTGCTTATTTTTCTCCCTCTCTTGCGCTGAGTTTCTCTGATCCTGACGTAGGGGGATTGAGCAGGGGGGCTGTTCGCACACCTAAAATGCTGAAAGACTATCTTCACGTTGCTATCTTTTGTGCAGCTGCTTCCTGAAGCGACATGCTGCACGGTGCTTCGCATACTTAAAAGCTCGAAGGGCACGTATTGATTTTTGACTGAAAAACAAACTCTGTCTCTCTCTCTCTCTCTCTCTCTCTCTCTCTCTCTCTCTCCCTGCTCCTGACGGAGGGGGTGTGAGCTGCCGCCTTCAACAGCTTTGTGCCGCGGTGCTTCGCATACTTAAAAGCCAAACAGCCCTATTGATTTGTTTGCTAGAGATTGTTTTCTCTATCTATGTGACATTCTCTGCTCCTGACACGCACTCCTTTGAAGAGGAAGATATGTTTGCATTCTTTTAATTGTGAGACAGAACTGTCATCTCTGTCTTGTCATGGAGCACAGTTTAAACTTTTGAAAAAGAGACAAATGTTTGTTTGCAGTGTTTGAATAACGTTCCTGTCTCTCTACAACCTCCTGTGTTTCTGCGCAAATCTGTGACCCAAGCATGACAATATAAAAATAACCATATAAACATATGGTTTCTACTTCGCGGATTTTCTTATTTCGCTGGTGGCTCTGGAATGCAACCCCCGCGATGGAGGAGGGATTACTGTATCAGAAATGTTTTCCTGTTATCCTACAACCATTATGCATTTTACAGACTGCTTTGCCCAAAAGCATGTTCATATTCCATAGTATATGATGTTCTTGGCTTAAAATTTAGAGTCCTTTAACTATTTAGCCTCACAGTTTAGACTTTGAACCATTTAAAGTGTTTTCATATTTAAGCAGATCTAAACAGAGGTGTCATTTTATTATATTTAGTTGGTAAAACATAAATTATATACATAATATTAATATATTTAATATTTAGAATATACGTAGTATTTACTATTTATTCACACATAATATTTTATATACTGTAACTCACAGTTCAGAGCAAAACTGAAAAACTATTCTACATTTACAACAGTACCAGGAATCAAGTGGAAATAGACTAAGCTTCATTCCTGTTTTTTCCCCCCAAAGGTTGTATGAACAAGCCATGGTTTTTATAGCTTGGCTGGTTTCTGCTCTATTTGAGAAGTCTGAACTAACCTGCGAATGCCTAAATGAAACCATGGTGACTTCACAGTTGTAAATTTGTTTTGACTTAATGTTCTCATACATACAGTTAGGTCCATAAATATTTGGACAAAGACAACTTTTTTCTAATTTTGGTTCTGTACATTACCACAATGAATTTTAAATGAAACAACTCAGATGCAGTTGAAGTGCAGACTTTCAGCTTTAATTCAGTGGGGTGAACAAAACGATTGCATAAAAATGTGAGGCAACTAAAGCATTTTTTTTAACATAGTCCCTTCATTTTAGGGGCTCAAAAGTAATTGGAGAAATTAAATAACTGGAAATAAAATGTTCATTTCTAATACTTGGTTGTAGAGAAAAGCCAAGCAAAATGACACTTTTTATTGGCTAACTAAAAAGATTACAATATGCAAGCTTTCGAGGCAACTCAGGCCCCTTCTTCAGGCAAGATGTAATCAATACTTATGTAATGTAATACTTGGTTGAAAACCCTTTGCTGGCAATGACGTTCATGAGTTCAAGACTTCAGGCTATCACCAGATGCTGGGTTTCCTCCTTTTTAATGCTCTGCCAGGCCTTTACTGCAGCAGCTTTCAGTTGCTGTTTGTTTGTGGGCCTTTCTGTCTGAAGTTTAGTCTTCAACAAGTGAAATGCATGCTCAATTGGGTTAAGATCAGGTGACTGACTTGGCCATTCAAAAATTTTCCACTTCTTTGCTTTAATCAACTCCTGGGTTGCTTTGGCTGTATGTTTTGGGTCATTGGGCGCGTTTCATGATACAGATGGACAATCAATTTGACTGCATTTAGCTGGATTTGAGCAGACAGTATGTCTCTGAACACCTCAGAATTCATTCGGCTGCTTCTGTCCTGTGTCACATCATCAATAAACACTAGTGTCCCAGTGCCACTGGTAGCCATTCACGCCCCAGCCATCACACTGCCTCCACTGTGTTTTACAGATGATGTGGTATGCTTTGGATAATGAGCTGTTCCACGCCTTCTTCATACTTTTTTCTTGCCATCATTCTGGTAGAGGTTGATCTCGGTTTCATCTGTCCAAAGAATGTTTTTCCAGAACTGTGCTGGCTTTTTTAGATGTTCTTCAGCAAAGTCCAATCACGCCTTTCTATTCTTGAGGCTAATGAGTGGCATGCACCTTGCAGTGCACCCTCTGTATTTACTTTCATGCAGTCTTCTCTTTATTGTAGACGTGGATATCGATACGCCTACCCCCTGGAGAGTGTTGTTCACTTGGTTGACTGCTGTGAAGAGGGTTCTCTTCACCATGGAAATGATTCTGCAATCATCCACCACTGTTGTCTTCCATGGACGTCCAGGTCTTTTTGCGTTGCTGAGTTCACCAGTGCTTGCTTTCTATCTCAGGATGTACCAAACTGTAGATTTTGCCACTCATAATATTGTAGCAATTTCTCGGATGGGTTTTTTCTGTTTTAACAGCTTAAGGATGGCTTCTTTCACCTGCATGGAGACCTCCTTTGACCGCATGCTGTCTGTTCACAGCAAAATCTTCCACATGAAAGCACCACACCTCAAATCAACTCCAGGCCTTTTATCTGCTTAATTGATAATGACGTAACGACGGACTTGCCCACACCTGCCCATGAAATAGCCTTTGAGTCAATTGTCCAATTACTTTTGAGCCCCTGAAATGAAGGGATTGTGTTAAAAAAAAAAAATGCTTTAGTTGCCTCACATTTTTATGCAATCGTTTTGTTCACCCTACTGAATTAAAGCTGAAAGTCTGCACTTCAACTGCATCTGGGTTGTTTCATTTAAAATTCATTGTGGTAATGTACAGAACCAAAATTAGAGAAAAGTTGTCTTTGTCCAAATATTTATGGACCTAACTGTATAATAAACTACTCCTAAATACATTATTATTTAAAATGCCTTTTCTAAACCCTCTTTGTATTTGCTTTGATTTGAGGAATAATACTTTATTTGTATGTGTAATGTGATTAAAATAGGTTAAAAATAGGAAAAGAAAGCTGCTAATAAGTACTACATATACTGTAGGCCAATGTTAAAGTAGTTGACAGACATAGAAATCCTGCTGAGAGGAAAATAGTTGGGTCAGATTGGGAGCATGCATTGGTATAGCGCGTTGCCACACCCACCTCATTACAAAACTGCTCAGTATCCTGGTTAGAACCCCCCCAAGCCCCAAGGCAGACCCCTGGTCCATTCCCGCCCTCTGAAAATGACCATCTATCTGCCGCAGCTAGATGTTATGTGGGAGTCCTCTTGGTTTGGTTCAGCTGCTGTGAGCCAGATCAATCTCGGGGAGTCGTGCCACATGACCGTAGTGCTGTAACTAACGCTCCCTCACAATACAGGTAATGTGCTTCATTTGGAACTCTATGAGCAACTGCCTGTTTGACACAAAGTCAAACCAATGGTACCCAAGGATTCTGCAAAGAGAGACAGTACCAAATGAATCCAGTCTTCACCTCAGGTCATTGGATAGCATCCATGGCTCACAGCCATATAGCAAGACGGGAAGAACCAGGACTCTAAAGACTTGGACCTTCGTCCTTTTGCAGAGATTTCCGGAGTACCACACACCCCTTTCCAGCGCCCCACCATGCTCTCCCAGTCCGTGTATTTACTTCATAGGAAGAGCTACCATAGACATGAATGTTGCTGGCATGGTAACTAAACCTCTCAATGACGTCAACATTCTCTCTGTAGACAGACACATTGCTGATGGCTGTGCCCAAGAGGTAATTAAGGGCCTAGATCTTGGTTTTTATCTATGATACTTACAAGTCCAGACACTCAAGACTCCTCGCTCAGTCTCTCAAGAGCCCCAATTGGAGCCTCCATAGACTCTGTGAAGATCACAGCATCATCGGCAAAGTCAACATCGGTGAATCTTTCTTCACCAAATGGATGCCCCACAGCCAGTTCATGCAAGCATTGAACAAAGTAGGACCAAGAACACACTCCTGACCCACAGAATCAAGTGGGGGAAAAAAAGCAGAGTTTGCGCCTTCACTCTGTACAGCACTCATAGTACCAGTGTACAGGCTGCCATAATATCCATCAACTTTGGGGGGAATCCTGCGATTTCTCTGGAAGTCCCACAGGGCAGTCTGATCAGATCAGTCAAATGCTGCAGAGAAACTCTGTTGATATTCGCATTTGTGCTTGATGAGAACCCTCAGTGCCAGGATGTGGTAGAGTTCTAACGGCCTAAAATCAGACTGCTCCAGTTGATGGTAGTTGCTGCAATCCAGGCAACCACCCTTCCGTACAAACAGTCCAAAGTCAAAGCAGCAAACAGAAAAATTAGCACTATAGCAGTTTTCCTCTTTTCTAATATAGTATATGTTATACAAATAAAGCTCCATAAATTCTTTCTTATAATGGAGAAAATACATTGGCTTAGCCTCATTGTGGTTCTTGTAAACGTTCATGTAAACTTGGTGGAAAAAGCAGCATTATACTTGTTCCATTTCAGACTGGAACCCACAATTGCACATTTTTCAAAAACATTATTCCAGCATTCAAAGCAGGCTACCTGAACTCCGTCTGATGCTTATACATTTTCTCGGTGTAAGTATAAGTTACGTTTAATTTCATTACCACAAAACATAAAGCTGAATTAATGGTTTATATGTTTCATATTACCATTCAGACTGATTTTTTTCCCATTCAAATAGGCCATCTTGTTCTTTTATTTCTTAAATTCACTTCTCACACCCCTAGGAATAAAGTTGCAAGTAACTGTTGAGTGATAAGTGTCAGCTGTTCTAGCTGAAATGGGATCAGTTTAAAAAAACAAAAAAAAACATGCAGGCTTTAAAATAATATCCCACATTCCTTCCACTTCTTAAAAACAAAGGTATGATTTTGCGTAAATGTTTATTTTGGTGTTTTGATTAGTTTTTAAGGTTTAAATAATTCAAAATTTTATATATATACATACAGTATACGTACTAGGGGGCTCCACCCCCTGCTCGCTTCGCTCGCCAACTCCTGGTATTGAGTAACCCGAAATACATTGATGTATGTATGAGATATATTGGAGTGTAAAGGTGTAGATGACAAACAAAGGAAGTAAAGAACCCATAGCATGGCACATTAGAAAGATTTATTGGAATATTTCTTTATACACATATAATATATACAACATTTGTAGTAAAGATGGTGTGTTGTCCTTGAATGAGTTCTCCTTGGTATGGAGTATCTATAACTTTAACTTTAATGTCAGATGAACGCCGAATTCTTGAGAAGGCCACATAATGTTGTCCATGTCCAAATACAGGCTCAGAGAGGTATATGCCAACTCTGTCCATGGTTTGTCCTTGGAATTTGTTGATTGTCATGGCAAATGCAGGCTTAATGGGGAATTGCCGTTGTTTAAGTGTAAAAGGTAATTCCAGGTCAGAACTTGTAAGGTCAACTCTAGGAATCAGAACAGTATTGTTAGAATGTGATTCTGTAAGTACTTTTGCTTCAATAACATTGTCTGTCATGGTGTTGATGACTAAACGTGTACCGTTGCATAAACCTTGTTTAGTATTAAAGTTTCTTAATAGCATGACTATTGTCCCGATTATAAGGTTAAGATTGTGTTGTGGTAATCCGGCTGGGTTAATAGTGTTTAAATATTCTTTTTTTTTTTTAAATATTTTTATTTTATTAATTTTCATTGTAATCATTCCATACAAACAGATCAATTTATAACCCAACAAATTTGAAAACAAATCAAACCCCACCCCTGAGAAGGAGCGCTTAGCTAAAGGAAAATTTCTTTAAGCTTTTTAATAAGGCAACATTAGACAAAAGAAGGGGAGAAGTAAATATCTATATAAATAAGAGATGGAGAAGGGAGTTAAATGCAATAATAGTTAATTCTCTTATTCTAAAATAATATTGATTAAATCCTGCCAAGTTTTGAAAAAATTTTGTACAGATCCTCTAACTGAAAATTTGATTTTTTCCAATTTCAAATAATATAAAACATCGGTTTCCCACTGACTTATAAGAGGAGAATTAGGATTCTTCCAATTTAACAAAATAAGTCTGCGTGCCAAGAGTGTAGTGAATGCAATCACCATTTGCTTGTCCTTCTCCAATTCAAGTCCATCTGGAAGGACACCAAACACAGCTGTTAGTGGGTTAGGAGGGATTGTGATACTGAGGCTGTCTGAGAGGCACTTAAAAATTTTTGTCCAAAATGATGTTAGTTTGGTGCAGGCCCAGAACATGTGACCCAGTGAGGCAGGAGCTTGGTTGCAGCGCTCGCAGGTCGGATCCTGGCCTGGAAACATTTTGGACAGTTTTAAGCGAGACAGATGAGCTCGATATATAATTTTTAGTTGAATAATTCTATGCTTTGCGCATATAGAACTCGAGTGAATAATAGTGTTTAAATATTCTAAGGGAAAATTAAGATGCTCGTTCTCGCCTTCAGAATCAACATTGTCAGTACTTAGAAAGAGGCGGCTTTCTCCAGGAAGTAACGCAATGACCTGGTTATTTATGCGATCAATGTCAATATTCTTTGGACATAATATAGCCGTTGTGTTAATAGTGGTATCTGGTCTAATGTGATTGCTGTTCCAAACACCTCCGTCACTAAGTCGTCGCAGATAAAGACTTGAGGGATCTGAATAATATCTGGGTGAAGTCCATATGTATTGGTAAGGTTTCCATCTCCTAGTTGCAATAACCAATTGGTATATTCTGGATCTGGACATCGCATGCTTTGTACAAAATGTATTGTCTCAAAGTAATGCATATTGTCTGCGTATTTCAAACTGGACTGAACAACAGCTGAACGCATGGCATGTGGAACAATAGTGGACTCATTACAGAATGCGCTGTCAGCTAATTGGCGGAATTGTTTAGCGGCTGTTTGTCGTTCCTTTCTTTACCGTTTATCTATTGCCTGTGCTGTTTGAGAGGCGCATTGTAGGCGCCTGCGTTCATTAATTGTATTCAGGCGGGCTCGTTTCTGTATGTCTGTTAGTTGAGATGTTTCGTTTTGGAGCCGTGACTCCTTTGGTTGCGTTGTTTGAGAAATGTGTTGTAGGTGCCTGCGTTCATTGTTTTTATCCAGGCGGGCTCGTATATGTAGCCCCGTCAGTCGAGGTCTTTCTTTTTGGAGCCGTGCCTGCTTTGCTTGCGGCATTTCAGACGCGTGTTGTAGGCGCCTGCATTCATTGATTTTTATCCAGGCGGGCTCGTTTTTGTATATCCGTCAGTTTTGGTTTTTCGTTTTGAACCCGTGCCTGCTTTGCTTCCGCAGTTTCAGATGCGCGTTGTAGGCGTCTATGTTCATTGTATTTGTCCATGCGGGCTCATTTTTGTAGCTCCGTTAGTCGAGCTGTTTGGTTTTGGAGCCAAGACAGTTTTGCTTCCGTGGTTTCAGACGCGCGTTGTAGGTGCCTACGTTTATTTTTTTTTATCCATGCGGGCTCGTTTTTGTAGCTCCGTTAGTTGAGCTGGATCGTTTTGGAGCTGTGACCGTGACTCCATTAGTTATCCGTTGTCTACCATTAGTAATATGGATAATTGCACTTACTGTTAATACGGAGTGTTTTCTGTGGTTGTACTGTTGTTAATGCATCATTGTAATGTGATTCACATATGCTATATGGTTTGGACGTGTGAGGATGCTGTACGTTTCATACGGAGAGTTTGTTTATTTTTATTACCCAGACCATGCTGTGTAGTGTGGACCTGCGCCTTTCGTACTTTCTGGCGCCTTCCGTACTATCTTTGTGGACCTTTGTGGACTCCGTAGTGTCTTCTGTTTGACTCTGGGGTGCAGCGCAGAATCCTCTTTTCTGTGTGGCTGTGTCGTTAGTCGTTAGCTATGGGCACGTTGTTGCTTCATGTCTCATTTACGTTAGTTGAGCTCTTTCGTTTTTGAGCAGTGACTCCTTCATTCGCGGTGGATCAGACTTCGCTTGCGGTTTATGAGACCCGCGCTGTAGGCGCCTGCGCACTATGTCTCCTGGGTCCATCTCCATGTACCTGCATCCGTGCCTTCCGGTTTACCATTCTCGGTTAGTAATATGTGTGTGTGTGTGTGTGTGTGTGTGTGTATATATATATATATATATATATATATATATATATATATATATATATATATATATATATTTTATATACATGCTTCTATAATATGCTACCGTGGCTGTTCGTTTGTCTGTCCAGGATTTTAAATCACCTGTAGCTCGCAAACAGTTTCACCTATTGACTTGAAATTTGGTACATATATACTACGTGACGTCTACTATCCGCTTTCCGGGTGATGATTTTATTACTCTTTTATTTTTATTTTATTTTATTGTAGAATCGACTCTTGCCAGCGCGCAGCCGTGCAGCGCATGCGTACAGGCACCGTTCTCATTCCCTTTCACCTTTGCTAATCATTCTTGAGGCAGATTGAAGACTTAAGTGCCAGATTAAGTGAAAAATTAAAGAAAACGTACTAAGTAATTGCAACTCAAAAACTAGCTTAATCAGTTTTAACACGAAAAGATGCTGATGAAAGAAGAGAAGCAGCGGGCCGGTAGGGTGGAGAAAAGAAGAGCTGCTCAGGAAGCAGCAAGTGCATCAACCTCTGAGCAAACGAATGCTAAACGTACAGAGAAAGAGGATGAATACTATGAATGCTTAAGTCAAGTGTATTCAGTGCGCCATTACTGGTATATACAGATATATTAGAGAGAGAAATCTATAGATATATATCTAGATAGAGATATGTATAGAAAAGAATCACCCAATTGTTTTGCTTTACAGCCTTAAATGAAAATGCACACAAAAAATATTTCTTCTCAGCTTTACTTACTCAATGCAACCTATAACATCCAAGTAAAAGATATCACAGCCACAGTTCAGAAAAATTATAAAAAATCAAAAACAAGACATACTGAGATTAATTAAGGATCACCCACCAATGTCAATATTTTGTTGAGCCACCTTTTGCTTTAATGACAGCCTTGAGTTTGTTGGGATACTTCTCTATCAGCTTTGCACTCTTCTTTACAGAACTATTCAAGTTTGATCAAATTGGATGGTGAGTGTTTGTGGACTGCTATCTTCAAATCTTTCCAGAGATTTTCAATGGGATTTAGGTCTGGACAATGGGCCAAATGAGGACATTCACTTTTTTCTCCTTCAGCCACTGTGTGGTCAATTTTGCTATGTGCTTTGGGTCGTTATTTTGTTGAAAGGTGAACATTCTGCCCATCTTCAACTTTGTGGCAGAGGGTAGCAGGTTTTCCTCAAGAATGTAACAGTATTTTGCCCCATCCATTTTTCCTTCTACCCTAATGAGAGTCCTAGGTCCTGCGGCAGAGAAACACCCCCCCACAACAGGATGCTGCCACCTCCATGCTTTACTGTAGGTATGGTGTGTTGTGGATGGTGAGCTACATTGGATTTCCACAAGCTGTACTGTTTGGTATTGAGGCCAAATAGTTCGATTTTGGTCCCATCTGACCATAAGACCTTTTTCCACTAGGCATCAGAATCTTCAAGGTGCATTCTGGCAAAGCTCAAACGATCTTTAATGTGGCCTTTCTTGAGAAGTGGCTTTTTCCTTGCGACCCTCCCAAACAAGCCACAGTTGTGGAGCGCATGTGAAATTGTTGTCACATGCACACAATGGCCACTCTTTGCCATAAAATCCTGTAACTCCTTCAAGGTGGCCATTGGCCTGTTGGTAGCCTCATACCAGTTTCCTCCTTGCTCTTCCATTCAGTTTGGAGGGACGACCGGTTCCAGGGAGGGTCCTAGTGGTACCAAATACTTGCCACTTCTTTATTATGGACTTTACTGTGCTCCTTGGGATTGATAAAGCCTTAGAGATTTTTTTTTGTATCCATCTCCTGTCTTATGTATGTCCACAACTCTATCCCTGAAATCTTTTGAAAGTGGCCTGCCACCCACAGTCAGTTGTTTGCTGTCAGTTGCACTACCAAGCAAGGGAATGCTCCAGGAACAGCTCTGTTTATATGCTTCACTAATCATACCGATTTCCACTGCAGACCATGGATACTGGCTTTCACCTGTGATCAATTGTAATGGTGGTTACTTACCCCTGATTGAGTTTACAAATATTCTTTTTTTTTTGTGGTGATCCTTTATTAATCTCAGTATTTGTTGTTTTTTATTTTTTTAAATTCTTCTGAACTGTAGCTGTGATATCTTTCACTTAGATGTTATAGATTGCATTAAGTAAGTAAAGCTGGAAAAAATACTGGTTTGTGTGTTTTCATTTAAGGCTGCAAAGCAAAAAAAAATGGGAATATTTTGAAGGGGGTGATTCTTTTCTATACCCACTGTATGTATAAATAATTTAAATTTTTTTTCTTTTCTTTTAAACATCTTCTTGTTGAAGTCATGTTGTGCTGTTGTCATTGTGATGCTGAATCCTTGCAGGATAAAACAACAGTAGTTGAGTTTGAACTTTCCATCAATAAACTACAGAGAGAGCTGATGCAGCACCAGTATATAGGAATGAACCACGTACATGTTGGAGAGAAATAATCCTTGCTTAACCAGCCTAAAGTAATATATGCATGAATTCTGTTCAATCTTTGATTGTTCTGAAAGAAAGGCAATATCAACTTATAACCTATTAAAGCTAAAGCAAGGAAATCGGTCTATTGGGAACTGTATTGTACTGTTTGAGGTGCTTTTAGCAGAAGCAGGCTGGAATGATGAGGCACTTATCTTAGTATTGTAATGGCTGGCCAGAGGAACTAAAAGGTGAATAGATTATTCACCTAATTTGAAATTATTCAGTGAGGTGATGTTTCCACATCAATTCCAAACCCACCCTTTAAGATCTTGACTATTGATGGTAGACCAATTGGTAGAGGGCTAATTAAGAAACTATTAATTTGGTTATGGAAATTGAAAATTTGATTCCCAGATGTTGATATTCCTTTGCATGCATTATATTAGGCTTATCCTTGGCATAAAATGCATAACCATTTATGATTGTGATAGGGTTTGGTTAAGAACTAATTATTGTAGAAAAAGTTAAGTATTTTTCTGATCTTCACTGGAAAAAAAAGTCCCATTTACTATTTTGATTAGAGATATTGGTTATCACTTCTGGATCTCTGTTCGAGAGTCCCTTTGTGAAAGCTGTCTCTCAGTTTTATAGGTTCTTTCAAAGTAACTAACAAAATAAGAACATACAATGACTTGCAGTTTAAAATGGCTTCACAGTTTCAGGGTTCATTTCACTTTTCTTTATTCTTTTTTTTCCAAGCATTTATACCTCTTTTCTCTCTTGCGTCTGTCATGGTGGATAAGGTAGAATATAAAATCCTAACAATTAAGGACTCTGATTGTCAGGGTTCTCTATTTAGTGCAGGGGTGCTAAGGCTCTGGACCTGAGGTTCACTGTTGGGCATCGGCTAAGAATGTTTGTGCTTATTGTGATGTTTTCAGGGAAAGTGGATGAGCATGTTAGGAGACCTCTCTTAAGGCATAAGTAACTTTAATTTATTCCTTTTTGTTTTCTGTTTATATTTTACTGTCAGGAAACTTGCACAATTGTACGATCATCTGATTCAAATGGAGTTCTATGATTGTCTGTGAAATCATACTGAGGCAACTTAGTGCTAGTTAAAATCATTTGTAGATTGAAGAGATTCATTGAACATCATACAGTACGTTCTGTTGCATTATGAAGAAATGTCAAATTTTTGTTAGGAAAATGAAGCTTTCATCCATTTATTTTATTGAAGCAGAAATTGTGCTATAATGTAAAATTTGACTTCTGAATTGAAACTGAGATTAGAAGTGAAACAAATAACAATCTGAACCTGAATGAGCTTCTGATTTGGAAGACTGCTTGTATAGCCATGATCTAGAAATTCTGTTTGTATGTAATTTCACTTGCAGAAATTTCACTTTTTCTCTGTGATGGTTTAAAACAGCTCCTTATCTGCTATACTTCACAGACATGTGCTCTTGAGCCTACCATAATATATTTAGGTAAGTCCAGATGCCACCTTGGATTTATTTTATTTTTATGACAAATAAATGTTACACCCAGTAGCAGTGGTCTTATATGTATGAAAACTGCATGGAAGTTCAGCATAACTAGTTATGCATGTACTGTATATGGCTTGGTGTAAATGTTAGTTATGCTTCAGACAAGTTTAGATCCTGGTGATCTTAAGGAACAGTGTGACTGCACTCTATCACAAATGTGTGTCTTTCACAATTTCTAGTTGTACATACGTAAGTGAGTTTGATAGGCTTTGAACCCTTAGTCTTTATGAGGTTTGGTGGTCAGCCTGATATACATTATAATAGCAAATTTTTACCGTGCAGGTGTTATTTTGGAATATTGCTGGTAGTCCTTGTTACAGGCAAGTTATTGCATCAGTCAAGAATGATTTGTGAGGTTCAGAGGAAAAACACAGCTGGGGACATGCCCTCAGTTAGAGTACCAAAACATTTACTTGTAGTTCTTGACCAATAACATCTTGCTTATTGCTAAAATGCTTTAATTATTTGGAATTGCTTATCTACCTGCTCTGTATGTCGGTTATCTTATTTCAGTATGTAAAATGTAGTATATTTATCAATTAGTTACCAATTTTAAAAATACTTTCAAAACATTAATTTTAAAAATAAAGTTGTTGTTGTAGTTGTGGTATGCTCCGTTGCTGTCTTCAAATGCATATTGAAGTCTTCATTAACTGTCAGATGCACTATTAATGAAGAATATGACTTCTGTTAATGAAAATGGCACACATGCTGCCAAATTATTTTGCTGACAGAGTGGAATGTCCATAAAATAGAAATGATGTTATTGTTGTACTTCGTAACTCTGGATGATGAAACTGTGATCATTAATTCTCTTTCAACATAATTCTTTTGAAAGTGAGGAAAAAGCTAAACATTTGGCAAAAATTTGAATACCTTTGTAAATGACATAACTGGTTTATTTCTTCATAGGGATCGGAGAAGAAGGCCCTCGAGACTCTGATCACAGCTTGCGGGACCACAATCCTACCACTGGCAGTAGCCTTCCTTTTCGAGATGAAAAGCAGGAGACCGTGGTGGTACGGCCTTATCCGCAGGTTCAGGCACATGGTCAGGCCCTTACTTTAGCTCCGCACCATTCTCTGCCATCAGGCACCTCTGTAACTGTCACGGCACCTCCAGCACACCTAACCCAGGCCATGTCTCTGTCTTTTCCAGAAGGGGTTATGAAGGTAAGCAGTGGCAGTCTCTAGGGAGTGTTTGTTATAATTAGTCAGATGATAACTTAGAACAGTACCTTTCGAACTAACTTAATGTACAGTATAGTAGAAAGTGAGGCGTGTGTTTAAAATCTGGTGTAGTACATTTTTTATCTATGCTGTTAAAAAATGAAGATGCTTTTGATAATGTTGAATAAATGCTGACCTACTTTCTTGTAACACATCTCTCTGATTTCAATCAAAAGTTCTTTATTACAATACTTTTAAATGATTAATTTGAAATAGTTATCCACAAGTGATGCAATGGGAACATTTTGAATTTGAATAATAAGGCAATGGGTTAGTAATAGAAACAAACTTATCAAACCAAAAAGGGGACCAGCTAGGGTTTAGAAATAAGAGATAAAGATAGAATATACTTGGAAATCCAGTTTTGATGTAGCATTAAAAACTTTGTCTGAAACCATGTTACAAGAAAAGCCATTGTTAAGCAGAGAAGAGAGTGGCAAGTTTGGGAGATGTGTCTCCCATCCTTTAAAGTGAAATGGGAATGCCAAGGCTATCTGCTTGAATATGGTCTGCAATGCTCTGGTAACCTTTCTAGAGCTGGTTTGGGCTTTGCATTAGGCTCTACCAGAATAGGCTCTGGTCTTCAAAAGACCTGTAATTAAAATGATAAAATTTACATATGTATAGATACTTGAAAATGCTCGAAATTTTGAGTAACAAATTATTATTCTATACCATCCTTCCTTTTTCTTCTAGGTATCTGATATGAATTTAACCATTCTGTTTTATTCTTAGTTATGGTATTGCGTTTTATTATCAAAATTATCCAAAAAATTACTTTTAAATTTGTGTCTCAATTTCACATAATTATTGATCACTGCATGTCTAATTTTGATTTATACTCTGGCTCTGAGAAAATTCCAAGAGCATCGAGCAAAAGGCAGGAGCCCTTGATGGAATGATCATCTATCACAGCACACACTTCTTTATTATGTATTCTCACATGTAATGCAAATAGCACCTACTGCAGACCTATTATTCAAGGAGCTTGTTCAGGAAGATTTGATTTTCATTGTGATATCTAGAATGGAGTGTGCTGTACAGTGTTTTGAAGTTTCGAAGTGTCCCATTGAAAAGCAGAGAAATTAAAATGGAGAGGCATTTTGTGCTACTAGTTTACTGTTTCAAATTTACCTTAAGAAACGTCTCTCCATGTTGTATGTTTTCCTGTTTTGCTCATCCGATGGCTGCTCCTGACATCAAAACATACTCCCTTATACAATGTAGGCAAACACCAATGGCACAACCTCTTACTTATCCGGCTATCTGAGGAATTTGACTATACAAGTTTTAAAACAAAGTCATTTATGTAGAAATAAATGTAAGAGAAAAAAAATTTATGTAAGCTTTGGTCTGTAAGCATAGAGTGAACAAATACAGTATGTACTCTGTATTTATGTTATACTAAAAACAGTCATGGGCCCTTATTATCTGCAGATCACTCCGACACTTTAATTTATTAACAAAGATTCCGACCTGCTCTCCGTCATGGTCTGAAGTAGTCAACAATTTTAGCTTTAGATTTTATGAGATTTTTTAAAATTTTACATTTAAGAAATGTGAAATACAGTTAAGCCATAGAATCTGCAGAGCTAACAATATGACATCAATCAGTACCATTTTTATACCACTTGATTTGGAACCTGTTCTCTTTAAAAGCTATTGAGCCATCACAAACCTATTTGGGCTATGTTTGTATTTACATACTGTAATATTGTAAAGTACTGTTAAAATGCATACATTTAGTGTAGTCTGCTAACTAATGTAAGGGCATTCTATTATGAATGTTATTGTAGTATAACGCTTCTTGTTATTAAAAAAAATTTAATAAACAAAATGCACCTGAGTGTTACACCATGCATATATTTTCTAACTTGTTCAGTATAACTCACCAGTTAACCTTATAAATTTTTGAAATGTTGGAGGAATACAGGAGTCATTTTACAAAAATTAATAATTTTAATGTTGTCTCTTATGTTGACAATAAATTTCAAACACATGGCTTTTATAGTTGAATGTTCATTGGTCATTGTATTTTTGATACTGAGGGCTGGCACCCTCATAAGTGCATACTCGTGCCTGAGCTATTCATGCCAGCTCACTCAGTGTTTACCAAGATGTGCAGTATTTATTTTAGCACAGGTTTGACAAATGCCTGAGCCCTTAGGACAGCTGCCGAGATCATACCAAGGTCAACGTTTTCAGAATAGCAGATAGACACCAAAGAAGACAATGAAAAAAATGTTTGAATACCTACATTGTGTGGATAATGGTATTTTGTCAACGATTTCACGTTAATGTTAAAATAAAAGAGTTAGCCTGTTGTAGTTTTACATATTGTGTTTCAGTTTTTCTCAGCATGTTGGCATCTAGCAAGTAAAATCTTAATGTTCGGTAACGCAAACTGAGAAGAATTCATGAAGCATACTTGTGTACTTACAATTTTCCCTTGGATGTTGTTTTTGCACCCTAATATGGCTTCAAAAGGAAATAGAAACAAACATCTATTTTGATATTTGCTGCAAGAGAAAAAAACATGATTATGACATTTAACAATATACTGTATGTGACAAGTAGAACCAACTAATTTTGTGCTTTTTTGCTGATTAAGAGGCTGTACAGTAGTGCAACATAATACATGAACAAGACAAATGCAAACTTTAAATCCTGTCTGCATACTAATCACTAATATTAAGAAACTTGTTTGACTGAACAGACCTAAGCATTGGAGTGGGGAACAAAGTAGGGAAGAAAATTATCATATTAATTGCATATGTAGTGCAATAGATTATAAATTTCATATACAGTGCGTCCGGAAAGTATTCACAGCGCATCACTTTTTCCACATTTTGTTATGTTACAGCCTTATTCCAAAATAGATTAAATTCATTTTTTTCTCAGAATTCTACACACAACACCCCATAATGACAACGTGAAAAAAGTTTACTTGAGATTTTTGCAAATTTATTAAAAATAAAAAAATTGAGAAAGCACATGTACATAAGTATTCACAGCCTTTGCCATGAAGCTCAAAATTGAGCTCAGGTGCATCCTGTTTCCCTTTATCATCCTTGAGATGTTTCTGCAGCTTAATTGGAGTCCACCTGTGGTAAATTCAGTTGATTGGACATGATTTGGAAAGGCACACACCTGTCTATATAAGGTCCCACAGTTGACAGTTCATGTCAGAGCACAAACCAAGCATGAAGTTAAGGGAATTGTCTGTAGACCTTCCGAGACAGGATTGTCTCGAGGCACAAATCTGGGGAAGGTTACAGAAAAATTTCTGCAGCTTTGAAGGTCCCAATGAGCACAGTGGCTTCCATCATCCGTAAGTGGAAGAAGTTCGAAACCACCAGGACTCTTCCTAGAGCTGGCCGGCCATCTAAACTGAGCGATCAGGGGAGAAGGGCCTTAGTCAGGGAGGTGACCAAGAACCCGATGGTCACTCTATCAGAACTCCAGAGGTCCTCTGTGGAGAGAGGAGAACCTTCCAGAAGGACAACCATCTCTGCAGCAATCCACCAATCAGGCCAGACGAAAGCCACTCCTTAATAAAAGGCACATGGCAGCCCACCTGGAGTTTGCCAAGGGGCACCTGAAGGACTCTCAGACCATGAGAAAGAAAATTCTCTGGTCTGATGAGACAAAGATTGAACTCTTTGGTGTGAATGCCAGGCGTCACGTTTGGAGGAAACCAGGCACCGCTCATCACCAGGCCAATACCATCCCTACAGTGAAGCATAGTGGTGGCAGCATCATGCTGTGGGGATGTTTTTCAGCAGCAGGGACTGGGAGACTAGTCAGGATAAAGGGAAAGATGACTGCAGCAATGTACACAGACATCCTGGATGAAAACCTGCTCCAGAGCGCTCTTGACCTCAGACTGGGGTGACGGTTCATCTTTCAGCAGGACAATGACCCTAAGCACACAGCCAAGATATCAAAGGATTGGCTTCAGGACAACTCTGTGAATGTCCTTGAGTGGCCCAGCCAAAGCCCAGACTTGAATCCGAATGAACATCTCTGGAGAGATCTTAAAATGGCTGTGCACTGACACTTCCCATCCAACCTGAAGGAGCTTGAGAGGTGCTGTAAAGAGGAATGGTCGAAACTGGCCAAGGGTAGGTGTGCCAAGCTTGTGGCATCATATTCAAAAAGACTTGAGGCTGTAATTGCTGCCAAAGGTGCATCGACAAAGTATTAAGCAAAGGCTGTGAATACTTATGTACATGTGATTTCTCAGTTTTTTTATTTTTAATAAATTTGCAAAAACCTCAAGTAAACTTTTTTCACATTGTCATTATGGGATGTTGTGTGTAGAATTGTGAGGAAAAAAATGAATTGAATCCATTTTGGAATAAGGCTGTAACATAACAAAATGTGGAAAAAGTGATGCGCTGTGAATACTTTCCGGTTGCACTGTATCTGTAGTTTCTAGAATAAATCAAAATGAATGGTGGTTCTTTTCTAAGAATCCTGTGTTTATTGGTCCTTGTAGACAAGCCCCCATCAATCTGAGCAGCTAAGAATATGCCAACCCACTGGACGTTTTTGTTTTTGTAAAGGAAAGCATTTTAGTGCTATACTGTTATTGTATACATTTACTCTTCTTAAAGCAATCCCATTATAAATGCAATATTTACTCAATATTGCATTTTGTGCCTAGTTTAGGTCATTCTGTACAATCCTTAGTTAAGCATCAACTATCTGATATTACTGCTCATTTGTACATTGGGCATCAACATAAAATCTGTTTCATGACAATATGTATATATTGTGTATATCTTATTTCTTTTTTCACATTGAATGGATAACATAATTACCATGATAGCATACACAGAAACAGATAAATTAAATGATGCTAAAAATCCTATGAACTAAAGTGATCATTTTAAACTCCCAGTTAATTAATTGTATAGGAACAAGTCAGATGGTTCTAATTTCTTAAGGGGCATTGGTAATGAGTTTAACTATTATAGAACACATGAAAGAGTAATGGAAAATTCAAAGTAAACAAGTCAGAAAATGTACGCATTGCATAACATTCAGGTAAATTCTGAGTCTTGATGAATTTCAAAGTTGGAGCATTTTACCATTGTCTAGGCCCTTAATTAGCTATCACAGTTTTGTGTATATTTAACTATTTTTGTAACAGTGAATCATATTCAGAAATAAGTAATAACAGAATGCAATTATATGCATTTGTAGACTGCATTAAGTACATGCTTTTTAACAGAACTTTATAACACAGTATCTTAAACTGGTTTGCCACTTTTAGGTTGCGACTCACTATTGCATTTATTGGGCATGGGTAACGTGTGGTTTTTGAAGTATCTTGCGATGGGTTGCAGCGGGTTGTTTAAGCAATGGACATTGCTTTACCATGACATTATTGCTGACTCCAAGGGGAAAAATGATCCAACCCACTACACACACCCAACCACTGTTGCCGTCTGTTTTCCAAAGGGGGTGACAAGCTATGACTGCAAGGGAAGGGAACCCCCGCCCCAAACCCCACTCTGGCGGTATTCATGGACTGGGTATTGATGACCATAAGAAGGGCAAGATTAGGTCATGAGAAAAAAAAAAGTTTCAGAAACTCTGATTTACAATATATCATGTACATACAGTAACATTAGGTAGCTAGGTGGTGGCTCTGTAGCTTTCACTGAGAGCAAATTTCCAATTCAAGTGATGTAAAAATTTGTGGTCCTATTGTTAGCTGTTGATTGTGAAGTGTCTATATCTAATTGTAGTTAAAATGCCTTAAGTAAAACATTTTTGAAAGTCATGTGAAAAAGGAAGTATACCCCATAGAAATTGTTGACTTTTTCAGTATATTTGAAGAAGCAAATGATAGATCTTCATGCAGATTGTGCCTATTTAAACAAATGACAAATACAATTGATATGGTGCATTTATTCTCATAATCTAGATTTTAAAAAAATGCAGATTTGTCAAATGGAAAAAGGTAGTAAACCCCTATATTTATCACCACTTCAAATCCATAAAATTACAATTGGGTGTTTCAGATTATGTGGCAATGATTTAAACCATCTTAGTAAATATGCAGGTGGAACCTGGCTTACTTAAACAACAGATATCTAGTGTATTGTTTTCTTTGTTTTTGATGTATGTTATCTCATCATGCCCAGATCAAAAGAACTCCCCAAGGCCCTCAAAAGGAAGATTGTGGATACCTATGAGTCTACCAAGGGATTTAAAAAGGAGGCCAAATTATTTGAAGTTAATCATTCCATTGTAAGGAAAATTTTCCAGAAGTGACATAAATTTTAAATTATTAGTTGGTTCAGGACTGGCAGGCCCAGCAAATTCAGCCCAAGGGGTGACCATTTCATACTTAAATAATTTTCCAAGAACTCTAACATTTCAGTGCAAGAACTACAGTTACCTCATGTAAAAGTTTTTGTCAAGGTGCATACACCTACAATGAGAATAAAATTTGAGAAATTTGACTTGCATGCAAGGTGTGCCAGGTATAAAGCATTTGCTGTCTAAAATTAACATTAGAGCAAGACTACAGCTTGACATTGCCATTGAAAATATACAATAGGCAAAGACCAGGCGTCCTGGAACAATGTGCTCTGGACAGATGAATTGAACTTTGAGTTGCTTGGCCACAGTAAATGTAGACCTGTTTGGTGCAAATCAAAGACAGCATTTCATGAACCTTTATACCAAATGTGAAGCATAATGATGGAAACATTATGGTTTGTAGTTGCTTTGCTGCCTCAGGACCTGGGCAGCTTACAGTCATCAAGTCAACAATGCTTTCTGCATCTTATCAAAGTGTGCTTGAGGAGAAGCACAGTGGCAAATCCACCAAGAAACTGCTCCAAAATAAGAAATTGAGGGTTATGAACTAGGTAACTCAAAGCCTTAATTTGAGTCCCATTGAAAGGTTATAAGGGGATATGAAATGGACATTGCATACAAGAAAACCCAAAAACCTCCTGCTTCTAGGCCTGAGTAAAAACATTGATTTTCCAATTTAATTAATATTTTTCATTTAAACAATTTGATGTTGATACTTTAAAGTCTCAAGATCGATCTCGTGAATTTCTATCCTGCTCAATTACTATATGTAAATTTTTTCTTACCTCAGTTTTTGTTGTCCAATCCAGTAGATGGCGCTAATACTCCTGTTAAGACTTCCATCCATCCATCCATTTTCCAACCCGCTGAATCCGAACACAGGGTCACGGGGGTCTGCTGGAGCCAATCCCAGCCAACATAGGGCACAAGGCAGGAACCAATCCTGGGCAGGGTGCCAACCCACCGCAGGACACACACAAACACACCCACACACTAGGGCCAATTTAGAAACGCCAATCCACCTAACCTGCATGTCTTTGGAATGTGGGAGGAAACCGAAGCGCCCGGAGGAAACCCACGCAGACACAGGGAGAACATGCAAACTCCACGCAGGGAGGACCCGGGAAGCAAACCCGGGTCTCCTAACTGCGAGGCAGCAGCGCTGCCACCGTGCCGCCCCCTATTAAGACTTTCCATGGAAAAAACACTTTACTACTTAGCCTAAAATGGTGTGTCCTCTTTAACTGAAGTCCGCGTCTTAGACACTTAAATCAGATGTGTGGACTTACTATGGATTCAAACGTTGCATTGGTAAAGAGCTACTGGATAAAAGATGGAGACGGTGGGTAGCTCCAAGTTTCCGTTTAGTTCACTTACTGCACAAAAATTTACAGATTAAAAACTGCTATAGATTCTGTTAAGATAACAGACCTTAAAGATGAGACCCTACGATGTACCTCAACTGGCAAAGCAAGTGGGTAATTGTTGGAATTTTCAGAGCAGCCTGCGATGCAAAAGTGAGCATGGGCTCAAAGCAGTCGACTTGAAGTAGCTCCATAATTGTGGCATTATCAGTTACATTGGCTGGTTCTTTTTCTTTTATGTTCCATTCATTCAGTGCCGCTGTCAACAAGCATCAGCTCTAGATCCTTGTTTTAAAATGCTTCCTTTTTGTCTGAGAACTGTTAGGACACATTTTCGAGACTGTTTAATGTGATTGCTATAAGTGAGCAACTGAAGATATGTGTAAGTTGTAGAATTCTAGAATACTTCCCGCTGTATCTTTAATTTTGTTTTCAATATCGAATACTGGAATAAATTTGCATAATAGTTTAAGTTGAAGTGAGTGTACATGGAGATTCATAACACATGAATAGGTTATTGAATAACATTTGTTATTTAAGAAGCAATATTTGATTATTTTAAAATAATATTATTTGCAAGATGATTTAGATGTTTTATGAAGTAGATGCCATTGCATTTTATTAAAAATAAGGAGCCCCCCCTCCCCCAAATATGTGTGGACTCTAATGTGGCGATACATAGGTTAGTTAAATTATGGTGAATTTTGAATGAGTGCAGTGCTGTGATTTTATTTATTTATTTATTTTCAAAAGAACAATGATATCTGATAACTTCATTAGTAATCAAGTATTTCTTCTTAAATGTCATTCCATTCTTATGCATATTTTATGAAGTCACTATGTAGACACCCTTCAAAGAAAAGGGTTATTGAAATCTGTCACATTTTATTAATATTCTTTAAGCAGGGTTAATTAATTTAGGGGAAAAAAAAAGCCACCACTTCAAATATGTCCGTGCATGCTAATTCAGTAAAGATAAAATCGATTATGAATGAATTTGGGGCTTTGTGAATTGGAATTGAATTGGGACATCCGTGTTGATACCCAGCCTTACTTGCAGCTGAAGAAATTTTGCATGGAGGAGTGATCAAAAATTTCACTGAATCGAAATTAGTGGTCGGTGGGCAGTAATGCAAAATGCTTACAAGTAGCCGTTTCTGCAGAAGAGGGCAATATCAGCTTCTGACGCCAAGGTTGTACTTACTTTTTCTCTATAACACCATTACATCTCTATATTTTTGTTGAAAAAGTTTTTAGTTTATCACCTTTTATATGTAGGCACAATCTGCATGAAGATCTACCGTTTTTCAGTTTAAATATGTTGAAAAAGTCAACAATTTCCAATTTGATGTACTTACTTTTTCACATGACTGTACCTGAACAATTAAAATCTGTTTAACTTGCATGGTAAAATTGTTGGCTGCTTTAGACCATGATGGAAGACATTTCCGGAGCTTTACAACAAATTATATTGTCAGAGAAATACTTGATCATTATAATCAGATTTTACTGACTGATTTCATTGAATGTAAGTGCCAAATTTCGACTAAATTAGTCCACAGAGAGCTGAGTTATTTCATGTGGATAGACAGATAAACCTGGTAATCATAGTAGGTGCTATTCGCTTTGTATTACTATATTACAGTATTGTGCTTACAGACAATAAAATATTGTCTGATAATATTAACAATAATTTCATAATCTTAATACATGAGACAGTAGTGTAGGCTGAACAGTGTGAAAATCTCAAACACTCAATCCCCCCCCCCCCCCATCCGGGAATAATGTGGTGCGGTATCTTCTAGGGTAAGAGAGTTTCATTGTAAATATCACTTTTGGGGTGCTGATAATTAATATTCTGTGTATCTTAGATTTTTTCTACAAACCACTCTGCCACTTCCTGCTGTGGGATCACCCTGCTATAAAATGTGAAACAACATAGTTTTCTCGGATTTTTATTTATTTTCATGATTTAAGAATCTTAGTAAGATTGGATTTTCTTGCCCCTGTGCCCATGGGATTGAGTCATTTGTGAAAACTGTTTTCCATTGAGTTCTCCACATATAGCCAAGAATTTCTAGTCCGTTAGTCTGAAAGGACCTGTAGTTTTACATTTATAGATTAAATATAGAATTACTTATATCCAGTTTATATTGTTTGTATAGTGTCTTTTCAGTTAAAGTGCCACAGGCTTATTCACCTTTACAGATATCACTATAGACAAATGCTGCATTGCAAGTACGCAAAAACACTGTGTACATACAAAAATATAGAAAACCACCTGCATGTGTGTTGATTTTTTTTCAAAAATAAATTTAATATAAAAATTGTAAATATTTAATAATAGAGAAATATACATATCTATGACCAGCTGGCAACTTGTAAACTTTTCAAAGATTAAACCCATTTAATTAATAAGTCATTTGTATGCTGTTTTTGCTGGGCCCAACACTAACTTTTAAAAGTGGTTAGCAGTGAAGCTTCAGCTTTTGGTTAACAAAACTGAAAATATAGTTGCAATTTTTAATAGCCTATATTTGGAGTAATTAAGATGATATGCAATAATATGTCAGTTTAATAATGAAACCCCAACATTAAAGAAAATTTTAAACTTTCAATATCTAAACTAAATTTGTTTTAATTTGTCTGTTATATCTGCTACTTGACAGCATTTCAATCTGTCTGAAATGTTATTACTTGTCAAGGGGAGGAAAAAATAAACAATGTCAGTACTCTGTATATTGAATACCACCAGTTGAGCAGTTATTTTAATGTTGTTCACAGATCCTTCAAAGATTAATCAGGAAATCACTTCTTCCTTACTCATCCATTCTCTTGCTCTCAGTCTTTTCAGATTTTGGTCTTCTTGCACCATGTTCAAGATTGTTATTTTCAAAACAGCAAGTTGCTATGGAATAAATGCTTCATTTACTTAAAGTGAATTGAATATGATTCTGTCCTGCAATCTGTTTTATAATCTTGTTTTGATGTATTACTGTGCTCAACTGCTTAAACAAGCCTAAACTACCAGTGTTGGCTTCAGTAAGCCATCCTTGAGGCCAAAAATGAAAACTGTTTCCTACTATTGACTGCATTCTGACATTTTAAAAGCAGAAAGCCACTGACTTCAAGGGCTTCCTTACAGTTTGTGGCAAACTATGTCTACCACACTATTTGGTAACTTATTCTATTTGTCTATGGTTCTCATTCTCAAGAAAAACCTCATAATGTTTGTTAATAAATTTCCCATAACAATTTTCCAATTGTATCTCCATGTTCTTGTTGAACTTGTTTTAAAGCAACAGGCTCTATCCACTGCACTAATTACATTCATATTTTTAAACACTTCAATTGTGTCACCTCTTAATCTCCTTTTGCTTAAACTGAAAAGGTTCAAATCCTTTAACCTTTCTTCATAACTTACCCCCTGCAGTCATGAAATCAGCCTAGTCACTCTTCTCAGGACTGTTTTTAGCACAGCTGTGTCTATTTTGTTTTTTTGTACAGTGGAGAACAAAGTTGTATGTAGTATTCCATGTGTAGCCTCACTAATGTATTATAAAGCTTAGGTGTAACGTCCCTTGATTTGTACTGTACACGTTGTGTTGTATTACTTAACCTTCTATTAGCCATGTTAATGGCTTCTGAACACTGGAAATTAATAGTGGGGAGTCCACTATCATTCCTAAATCCTTCTCGTTCTGTGTACTATCCTATATGTAATCCTTTACATTTGCTTTCATTAAATTTCATCAGCCACAAGTCTGCCCAAATCTTTATGCTGTCCAAGTAATAAATTAATGGATTCTAGATTATCTGCTAATCCACATATCTTGGCATAATCTGTTAATTTTATTTTGACCTGTCCAGATCATTTATTGTATTAAAAATAGCAGTGGTTCCAGCACAGACAATACAATACAATACAATACAATACAATTTATTTTTTGTATAGCCCAAAATCACACCGGAAGTGCCGCAATGGGCTTTAACAGGCCCTGCCTCTTGACAGCCCCCCAGCCTTGACTCTCGATGAAGACAAGGAAAAACTCCCAAAAAAAAAAAACCTTGTAGTGTAAAATTGGAAGAAACCTTGGGAAAGGCAGTTCAAAGAGAGACCCCTTTCCAGGTAGTTTGGGCGTGCAGTGGGTGTCAAAAGAAGGGGGTCAATACAATACAATACACAGAACAGAACAAATCCTCAATACAGTATAAAAATAAAAATTTTTAGAAGTACGGAGCAAAATTTAACAGTAGATGATATCACATAATAAGATTTGGATATGTTTAGAGTCCTGGAGACCTCATCCATCAAGCTGCCTCTCCCATTTGGCCATTCCACGGCTGAAACACTGCTGGGCCAGCCAATCCGATGAAAGGACCCCTCTTTCCCACAATTCCTGCGATCCTCCATCAGGGATGCCTTTACCTTAGGCAGGCAAAACAACTTGGCAGGTGGGCCATGGCACCAAGTGCCTCATTTGAGTACCGAGAAGAGAAACAGAATAGTTGAAGGTTAGAATCCAATTCCAACTATCATGTTACTTATGTTTTAGTGCTAATGACTAACAACAGAGATGCAGTATGTACAGTTAATCAGCAGCTCTCGTCAGAATATGCTAAACTGAAGTAGTGAGTCTTCAGCCGGGATTTAAAAGCTAAGACCGAAGGGGCATCTCTAATAGTAGCAGGCAGACCATTCCACAGTTTAGGGGCCCTGTAACTAAAAGATCGACCTCCCACTGTTATTTTATTAATCCTTGGAATCATAAGCAGACCGACATCTTGAGATCTTAATGTGTGCTCAGGTGTTTAAGTCATGATAATTACAGACAAGTAAGCTGGACCTTGGCCATTTAATGCTTTATATGTTAAAAGGAGGATTTTGAAATCTGCCCTAAACTTAACCAGGAGCCAGTGTAAGGATTTAAGAACTGGAGTTATTTGTTCATATTTTCTTGTTCTTGTAATAATTTTTGCAGCAGCATTAACTGGAAGCTGTATAAAGAACAGTTTGAACATTCCATGAACACCGCATTGCAGTAGTCAATCCTACTAGAAAGAAATGCATTATTTAATTTTTGAGAATCCCGCTTATTTAGAAAACACCTTGGTTTCCCAAAGTTTTTAAGATAGAAGAAACCTGCTTTAGACAATTTTGTAATGTGCACTTTAAATGATATGCTAGAGTCAAAGATAACTCTGAGATTGTGGACCGATTCAGTAACTGAGTTAAATGATGACAAAATATTGTTACAATCAGCATCATTCCCTCCAATAAGTAACATCTCTGTTTTATCAGTGTTTAAATACAAGTAGTTCTCATCCATCCACTTCTTTAATTCACTAACGCAACCAGTTAAAGACAACATCGGAGAGTCTTCAGCACAGATTTTCAATCTCCTTCGTGTATGACTTTTATGTTTGAGAAATTTGAACTATAATTAGTCACAGACCTCCCACATCTCTATAGCAGCACTGAAATCTTTGCATTATTTGAGTTGGAAATAGCTCTCTATGAAATCAATTTAAGCCACATGATGTAAGGTATTTAAAAAATTACATTACTAGTATACTGCATGCTATGATTCAAATATGTGTTATTTTTTAAATTGGCTCACAAAATGCGTTTACATGCAGTTTAATAACCCAGTTATTCACAGAAAGCCAGTTTCTAAAATAACATGTACAGTCATATGAAAAAGTTTGGGATCCCCTCTTAATTCTTTGGATTTTTGTTTATCATTGTCTGAGCTTTCAAAGTAGCAACTTCCTTTTAATATATGACATGCCTTATGGAAACAGTAGTATTTCAGCAGTGACATTAAGTTTATTGGATTAACAGAAAATATGCAATATGCATCATAACAAAATTAGACAGGTGCATAAATTTGGGCACCCCAACAGAGATATGACATCAATACTTAGTTGAGCCTCCTTTTGCAAATCTAACAGCTTCTAGACACCTCCTATAGTCTCTGATGAGTGTCTGGATTCTGGATGGAGGTATTGAGACCCCCGAGGTAAACCACCCTCAACATCACCCAGTTCTGATAAGGTTCTCTTCTACCTTAACCCTCTGCTTCCTGTGTTTTAGTCAACTTCTGCACTCATGTACACACTACACCGTGAACTTCCACGTCTTTTAGTTTGATGCCCCACCTCGTATGTGGGACCTTATCAAATGCTCACTAAAATCAAGATAAATACATAGACATCCTGTATAGCAAAGGTCATGTAAACGCAACATGTAAAATTCCTCTGCATATTCTAAATTAAACAACTGAGTGATGTCAGTTGAACTTAAGTTACTTCCAGGGTATTTTTGACAAAAAGAAACATTTCTTGTTTATCGCTTGATATTATTCTTTTCTCCTTGTAGATGAAAAGCTGTCCTAAACAATTTTTTTCCCTGTACTCTTGTATTGGGCAGAAAATATGCAGGAAATGTTCCTTATTGGAACATTTAGCACACAGGGTGATGTTCATCTTTCAGCAGTGGTGGTTCTTATGGGTAGTAGGTTTGCAGTTGTAGGGCTACAGATCTACTCCAAGTGTGAAACTCCCAAAAAAAACTCTCCTCTTACTCTCTCAGAATGAATCGCTATCAGAGGACTTGAAAGACATTTACTTTGAAGACCCTTGCGTGTCCATCTCTGCTTGCTCATCTTCTGTTTTATGTCTTTTTTCCTTTTTCTTTTTTTGTGCTGTGTGATGTAATTAATTTTAAGATTTATTACATATGCATATTTGAGCAGGGTCAGAAACTGGGTGATACCACAGGACAGCTTCAGATGTCTTGTGGAGTCCATTCCTCAATGGGCTGAAGCTGTTTTGGTGGCACAAGGGGGACTTACACAATATTAGGAAGGTGGTTTTAATGTGGTGGCTGATCAGTGTAGGTGTTGATGAATGTTTTTCCTTCATTAAATCAAATAATCATTTAAAAATATGTTTGTACTTGGGTTGTGTTTTATAGATTTTCTTGATTTATTTCACCCATTAAAGCACCTTTTGCTTTTTCTGAGTTGCTATCTCTGCATGAGCACCTCACCACCGTGTTTATTTCTTTCTTTCTTGAAAAAGATTGAATGAGGCATTCTTTATTGTTTCAGACATGTATTAATACCTGACTCTTTTGAAACCTACTGTATAATAATAATACAGTAATAGTTATTACTATTTCTTTTCTTAATTATGATTAAGTTTTAAGAGTAAGACCGCTTAATTAGGTTGTGTCATTCTTACCTAAAAATGTACTAGTGTTGAAATGATCATTTCCAGTATAACAAATACAAAAAGGAGAAATGAATATGTGGAATACATGTCTACTGTCACTGACATAGTTTTCTTTAGAATATGAATGAAATAAATGACATTTTCTTTTAACATTTCAGGTCCAGTGTGATTTTGAAGTAGAGGGGGAGAGAAAAAGGAAAAATGGTGTTAAATGCACATTTTAATACATTTATTGTCAGATTTTGTTTTTCTTTTTTTCAAGTCTATTGCAGAATATATAGAATCAAGAATGCCGGCATTCTCGGTTCTTACTATTCTGGAATAGTCTTGAGTATTTTTACTCAGAAGTACTATTTGATATTGTAGTCTTAATGTTTTTAAGCATAGCACTGCCCTCATGAAAGCAACTTTTTTTAGGATGATGGAATGCAATTTTTACTTATTTTTAAAATTACTGTGTTAAAAATGATTTATCAAATAGATGGTAGATTATTTAAATGTTATGGAAACTTTCTAGGTAAAAGCAGTTCATTGATTATTGAGACTAACCTGAACATGTACTAACACAACAAGTTTGTTTCAGATGCATTGTTTCACCTGTTGAAACTTCTTATGCTCTGCGCAGACATGTGGTACAAATGCAGCTGTCTATACTTCATGAATAGATTTGGGTTGCTGTAGATTTTTAAGTCCCCCCACACAAACACGGATTTAAAATTTTTCCAATATGTAACTATTTTTATCAGTCAGTAAGTAAGGCATTACCACTAGCATGTGTCAGAATGGTATAGGCTTACACAAGATTGCTGTATCTCAATTAATTAATACTTATTACGATATACTGTTTATTGTAGAGAAACAACCTGTACAGAGGGGATTAACCCTCAGTAAAATCATGGAAACTTAAGAAAAAAATGTCAAGCCAGGGTACTATTTTTGTGAAACTTTGTCAATGGTACATTTAGAATTCACTTACCATTTCTAATTGACTCCCCTGAAGTAACAGTCGCAAATTTGGACACCAGAATCCTATTTCTTGAGCAGGTAGCTAGTTCATTATACTTTTCATCAGATAAACTCCTGTTCAGATCTATCTCAACAACATAATGATTATGAACCAGTCCATATTGACATTGCTTATAGTTGCTTACATGAATTCAGCTGTTTAGGGTTAACGTTTTGTTATCTCCATCTATTGATACTTAATAACGATATGATAATAATAGTATATTATTTTAATATTGTAATTTGTGTTTTTGATCATTTGTTGATAGCACCCACTTTGAATACTAAATGAAGATGGAAAAAATAGCTGGGCATATTGAATGTTTATCTTTGCTGTTCTGGTAAATGTTTGCTTTCCATAGGTTCCAATACCATGTCAAATGAAACATTTATACAATGTCTTGTATAAGAGTACAATTTTGTAATGTGCTTTAGAAATAAAGAGCTTTTGCCTGTATATTTCAGCCAACCTTGAAGTCTACCATACCCAGTCGACCCATTGCTCCAGCACCAACTTCAAGTCAAGGACATCTGGCTGTGCCACCAAAAGTCCCAAGTCATGTTGCTGTCAGCATGGAAAGCAGCATACCTCAAGCTTCTGCGATTCCTGTAGCAGCTATTAGTGGCCAACAGGTGAAGTTAATATTGTAGTGCATTGGCTATATTCCTTGTTGTTTTATTCCTGATTTTTTTATTTTGTTTTTAAATAGATGAGTTTCTAAATATGAAACTGCCAACTTCCCAAGCAGTTATTAATTTAGAGTTTGTTGAATACATTGTGTACCTCTGTTGTAACTCTTCATTGGATAACTCGGGAGAATAATATGTTGTATAAATAGAAAGTAAATGTAATTTGTTTTTTTTTTTTTTATAAATATTTCCTCAGGGGCACCCAAGCAACTTGCAGCACTTGATGGCAGCCAACTTGCAGATGTCCATCATTCGGAACAGCACCCCTACAGCACCCTTACACATTGCACCCTCTCCATCATCACCTCACACCTTTACCTCACATTTACCAAGAGGTGAAATTTTATTTCTAATGCTGAGTTATGCACTATTACATAATTCTCACTGCATATTGCATCTCCTGTATAAGTACAGTAAAATTATTTGTGCTTTGCATGTGTTACTGCTAAGGAACAATCTGTTTTTTTCCCCTCCTCTCTTTCTTCTTTTAATGTTGCATATAGGTTAACAATTTGAATGAAAAAGAAACATTAAGTATTTGTTAAAGCTGTCTCATTAAGTGGGGACATAGACACCAAACTGAGAAATAATTTATATTATTCATTTAAATCCTTCTAATAAATGTAATGCAGTGTAAGGGAAGCTGAAAAGACCTTTTTTTTTTGGTACTATATTGCCTTTAAAAGTGTTGAAGCATAAGTTATTGTTATCACAAGATGCTGAATTACTTTATTGTAAATAACAGATCCAATGAGGAAAATGCTTTGGACATACTGTATTTGTAGGGTTCCAGTTTGTATTCTGTAGTCTTGTATTCCAAGCTGCAGGTTTATAGTTTCAGCTTTTTTTATTTATAAAATAGAGAGAAATATATATGGAATTATAGATATTTACGCAATTTAGTAGAACAATTTCAAGATTTTTCAATAACTCCAACAATGTAGCAAATATATACAAGGGTAAGTCAAAACGTAAAGGCAATTTGAAGATTTTGCAGTAACTGCAATGGATAGAAGCTGATGCAATAAAGCACATGCACAATGGCTTATGGGTAGTTCATACATGCACTGCATTCTGCCATTAGTCTAGCTGAACACAAGGTCAAATGAACATGGATGCTCTGTCGCAGGATCACACCATTGTTGAACAACACAATACAGTGAGATTTCTTTGGGCAGATGGAGTGAAATGTGCTGAAATTCACTGAAGGATGTTGGGTCAGTACAGAAGTGAAAACGGCATGACTCAACAAAAAGTTAATGAATGGGTACAAAGGTTTAAATCAAAGAACAAGTGCACCTATGAAGCCCTGTCTGGTCCACCATCAACATTGTGCACACAGTCCCATATCAACAAGGAAAATGCCTGCTGTTGTTGCACATTTGGCTATCAGCTATGAATCTCTGCATGCCATACATAGTGCATGATGACTTGAGCACCATAAAGTTTGTACAAGATTAGTACCCAAACAACTTACTGATCTGCACAAGCAATCGGATGGGGTGGTTGCGACCCAGTTCTTGAAACATTATGACCAAGAGTGTTTTCGAGTGGATTGTCACAGGAGATGAGACATGGGTATTTCCACTGCATGATTTATCTCTTGTTTCCTGGATCATAGTGATGTATCCATCTTATTAAGTAAATAAGATCATGATGACCACCTTTTGGCACATGAAGAGTGCTTGCTATTCTGGTACATTTTCAGAAACATGGAGAATTGGTGACCAGTGCAAGGTACTGTGCTGTGCTTATTGAGAAACTGGAGCCTGAAATTTGCAGGAAAAGGACAGGATGGTGTCGAAATCAGTCTTGCTGTTCTGTGACAATGCACATCACCATGCAGCGGCTGCAAGGGTGGAGGCAATTCAACAGTGGCAGTATGAATATCTTTCACACCCCCCTTACAGCCACTTAAAGAGGCTGTACACAGTTGCAGGTTAACTTCGTACGATGAGGTTAAGGAAGCAGTGCCGACCTAGATTTGGGAGCAGTTGAAAAGATGCTTTTTCTATGGAATGAAGAAGTTAGTGGAATGATACAAGAAGTGTATCGACCTGTAGGGAGACTATGTAGAGAAGTGATATAACTGTTCTGTTTGTTTACTCAGTTACTAGTAATAAAGGGTAAGTTGCCTTTACTTTTTGATTCTCTCTTGTAATACAGTGTACCAAATACCAAAATATAAATACAGGCATACACAGCTTAATGTCCACGATTCGTTCTGTGAAATAGGATGTGATGCGGTTTGGACATTGAGCAAACACCATATTATATACAGTACTTATCACAGCTATATGGAATATTGTAGTGTACCTGTTTTGATTAAATAACGAGATAACACCACAATGCTCCAGTGTTGTGTGATTTTTGTACTGCTGTCTACAAGTTGAAGTGTACACTGTTAACTTTTATTTGTAAGTAGGGAAAGTTCACATTAAAAAACTTGTACTGTTTTGTTGAATCACTTGAAAATCCATAAAATTGTATGTAAATACCTTCAAAATATGAGATGAGCTATTTTAATGTTATGTATGCAGAACTACACAAAATGTGTGGTTCAGTTCAGTATTATTGGAATATATTCATAGGTATAGAATTCAGATAGAAATTCAGGGACACAGAGGTGGGCATCTGTTGAAATATGATATATAAACATTTGTTACAATACAATGACGTCTTTGATATTTTATTAACCTGTTTCTTGAAAGTGGTAACAGAAAAAAAAAATTGTGCTACATTTGGCTGAGAAATCAATAATTATATTTTAAGGAGCTGCTGCAGCGGCTGTGATGTCCAGCACAAAAATGACCACAGTTTTGCGACCAGCTTCTGGACCCAGTCCTGGCACAGGTCAAGGAGCAGTGCAGCACATTATCCATCAACCTATTCAGGTAACACCATAGATGTACCAGTTTATTTTAAAAGAAATATACAAACATGTAAATTTCTGGATACCTTGTTTGTGCTTGTGTCCTAATTCACTGTGCCTACATTTTTGTTCTAGTCTCGTCCAACAGTAACAACATCTACTGTTGTTCCACCTGCTGTTGTAGCCACAGTATCGGCGACAAGAGCCCAGTCTCCAGTCATAACCACAGCAGCAGCAGCTCATGCTGTGGATGCAGTGCATGGGTAAGGAATGTGCCTTTTTATTGTGTTCAAATTTGTTAGATGTTTAATATTCGGTGTATGCCAAAATATATGTATTAAATTCAATATTTTACTGCACTGTTTTTGGCAGTGCACAATCAAGTAAGTGGAAACCCTCCTAGAAAAGATTTATACTTGCATTTTCCTTATTATATAGTTAAAACCACCAGGTGGAGCACTACTCATTATTTATGAATAGCATTTTTCTGTGTTCGGTCTATAGCCATAATCGCACATTCAGGTTATGCCAAGAATTTACTGATAATTGTTAGGATAGGTTATGTTTAAAGGATTTCTTGAACTAATATTTGAAGAAAACTGAATTTGCAGTTTTCCAAGATAGCAACATTACTACTGTCTTACTCGGACATGCTTTTTAAGAAAAGTTGGTGGTTAAGTCATTGGTGAGCGCTACATGCTTGTGCCTCCAGATTCTTGGATTCTTATACTGGCTGTTAGAGTCTAAATTGAACCTAAGAGACTATTAACCTATGTGCAAGTGTGTCCTTATTCTGGTGTCCCTTCCAGTGTTGATTTCCATCACCCAATATATTAAGGCTGCGCTATGATCCTGTACAACCCTGTGAATACATTTTGGTTAAGCAAGCAATGAAATTGTGCTTTTTATTTCTCTGCATTAAATGTAGTAATTGAGTTGCTTTCTTTCCTCTTATTTTATCTCTAGTTCTTCTTGGACTTTCTAAAATACAGTGGAACCTCGGGTCACGACCGTAATTCGTTCCAAAACTCTGATCGTAACCCGATTTGGTCATAACCCGAAGTAATTTCCCCCATAGGATTTTATGTAAATATAATTAATCCGTTCCAGACTGTACGAACTGTATGTAAATATATTTTTTAAAAGATTTTTAAGCACAAAAATAGTTAATTACACCATAGAATGCACAGTGTAATAGTAAACTAAATGTAAAAACATTGAATAACACGGGGAAAACCTTGAACAGAGAAAAGTAACATTGCAAGAATTCACGCTATAGCCTTTCGAACCGCTCGCTGTAAACACTTTTTTTTAACTAGTTTTAAGCACAGGGAAAAACATGAACCTTTGAAAAATCCGTAATTTAATAAACAACCAAGAAAAGTAACATTGCAACAATGCATGCTACGAACCGATCGCTGTAAACAGAAGTGAAGTGGAGGTTAAAATCCAATAGAAAAAAGTCTTCATTAAATACAACGAGGTTTAAACAATGCTCGAATCAGTCTCTTTAAAAACAAGCCCGGTGCATTTTTTAATTGCCCTCTCTGCCTTATGCGGCCAGCCCTCTCTCTCTCTCTCTCTCGCTCGCTCTGTCTCCCTCTCTCGCGTTGTCTCTCGCGCTGTCGCTCTCTCTCTCTCTCTCTCTCTCGCTCGCTGCCCAGGGAATGCACAGGGAGAGACTGAACACGTGCGGAAATCATCGGCGCGTACGAACCGGAAGGGAAACTGGCTTGTTCGTCACCAGAGTCTGTGGTCGTGAACAGATGCAAAAGTTTGGCAAACTTTTTGTTCGGAACCAGATTTGTATGTGGTCCGAGATGTTCGTGACTCGAGGTTCCACTGTACTTGAAAGTAATGTGTTTAGTGTGTGCATTATCCACTCCACAGACTAGAGTGCATGATCCCATACACTTTTGCAGGCCCTTGTATACTAATCAAAATTTTTCAAAGCTTATACATATCTTGTAAAGAACCAAAAGTAGGATTTAATATGGATTTAAAAATAATGTTTTAAAATATCTGTTTATCTTTCAATCGTTAGGAGTGAATTCTGCCACTCAAATTACCATTATGTGTAGTGCTTTGGCTTGTAGTTAACAATAATGTGATGATTTAACTTGTTTATTGTTGAGTTTTTTGTTTAAGTGTTTTACTTTTACAAGAAAACCTTGTGTGATCTGAAATTTGCTGATTTAAAATGATTAAAATTGCAAGAGGCAAGTGGTGCTGGTCATGTGTGTAGTCTCTCTTTGAACCCAACCCCCAACCCGTGTCCACATCATCGAAGTTTCTTTTACACAGTTTCAGCACTGAACAAAAGAGTGGGGCCAGAAACGTGTCTTTATTTTGTTAAGATTGCTTGCTATCCGCATTTCTACCCTGGTAGGGTAAGGATACACAGCTTTTAGCCAAATATAAATTTTACTTTCCAGGCGTTCTGCACTCACCATCCATCCTCCTCCGGCACCTATCAGCATTCAGCAAAGGCAGCCACAACCCCGGGATGCAGCCACTCGTATTACCCTGCCTACACATTCAGCTATTGGCTCCCAGAAAGCACAGCTCCCAACAATGCCACAGGTAAAAAAAAAATCTTTCTGCCATGCGGTGTAATTGGCAGCATCTAGCTTTGTTACGTTGGCCAAAGTCGAGGTATGTGAGGTTTTCAGTATTATTAAGAATTGTATAATAATTCAGTTTAGTTATTTATATTGCAATGGAGTGGAAATGTTGGACTAAAGTTAGTGAATCAGAAATGGGCCCTCTTGTTGGTTTTGCACGTGGCCTTAAACTTTTGCAATTGTGGCATAAAGAAATAAGATCTATGCTGCAAGGATGATTTAGAAAGCATTTATGCAACCTTTGTTGCATACTCGTCTAGGGAAAGGGCTTCAACGTCCTAGTTTTCGTGAGTCTGTAAATAAGCAAGGTTTGTAAATTAGTGAATTTGCATTTAAATTTGCTTATACAGTAAGTAGCTGGTTGACTGCACTGTTGGCCCTAAATGAAATTGGTTGATAATATTCAAAAAATTTCTAAAGTACACAATTTCGCAAAGTATTATATGTACTCTATGGTAGCTGTATAGTAGCATTGACAGGGTTAAAAATGTCACTTTTGCTTTTAATGTCATTTCAGTTTTTAACATAAGCAAAAATGGAAATGTCAGGTTCTAAAAAAACTAATAACATTTTGTAGATTATTTTAAAAGACTTATAGAATTTTTATAGCAGTTGCATTGTCATTTCAATTGTATCATACTAACTGTCATATATATTTTTATTATCCCTCAACAGAAATCTCCCTATAGTGCACTGGTCTCTGCTACAGTTGCCCCAATTTTAGCCACCAACAGTGTCCCATCTCCCACAACAGCAGGTACTGGAAATTTACATGTCCTTGCATTGCTTTTATCATAATATCCACCTATTTGTCTTTTAATAGCTCATATCTGTGTCTTACCCCTCTCTGTATAGATTTAATTATTAGATTGGATATGGACATTGGTATTGCTGATGTGGGCATCTTTCACTCGTTCCTTCTTTCCTCATAACATTAAAAAAGCCTTCCTAAACTTTAAAAGTTCCAATCCAGTGGACTAATGAGGCTGTGCTAGACATGTTCCTGTGGTGGCACTAGGATTCCTATAGATAAAAAAAGATGGCTAAATGACCCTGCTTGCCTGGTCCAGAGGAGACTTCAATAGTAATTGTTCAAAAGTCTTAAAGTAGTTACTTGGGTAGGCTGAGTGACAAAGATATCTTCCTGTGCAAGTAATGTATGTCTTTACTTTTGCCTTTTGGTGGTGTGGTGTGTTTTTTTTAAATATATAAACATGAGCTGCCTGAAAAGTTGTGCTGGACCAGTTAGCAGTTAATGTGTCCATAACCATCTAATAAATACAAAGTAGAAGGCATATTTAGGACCTCTAAATATCAAAAGCAAAGGGCAGATACCCCATGACTAACCTGGGAAATCAAATAACTCAATGCTAGAACCAGAGAGGCATTGGTTATAAGTTCTGCACCTCCTAAAGAGGTCTTTTTTTTATAATAGACTTCTGATAGTGGAAAAATTTGTTTATGCAAAGCATTGTCAACTGGTATTAGCCTGTTACCTGAGAGTAAAGGGCAAATGTATTTGTGGGTTGAAGTGCCTGTCTTTATTGAACATTTCCCAACAATATGTAAGGGTAAATGAAATAAACACCCCAACTCTTTATATACCTACAATAGTTAACTTTGCTATACTTCGTTAACACACCTCCGTACTAGCACAGTTGTTTAAACTAAAGAGAATTTGCATCTTTCTGTTAAACAAATGTATCCTTATAATTCAAAAAGTTTTACATCGCTTATTTTTATGGTTTATTTCATGTGCCAAGGCTGCAATGCATTCAGTGGATGCCAACTTTCTATTAGGGTGTGTCACACAACACAGGTTCTAAGGAAAAAATATTTGAACCTTAACTTGGGCAGTTTCAGATTTTTGAAAGTACTTGCATAAGTCTGGCATGTTAACTAGCAATTGTAATTTCCATGGCGATATAAATTGTTCTTATATATTGTAGCTTTTTAATTTTATTTTCAAAAAGCAGAACTTTGCAATGGCATACTACTTCATCAGATCAATAACATCAAACTAGAACACAATTTACAGATGTGCAGAAATGTGACATCTAATGTTTAATGTTAATAAATGTAAAGTTTTAAACTTAAAACTAGAAATGATATGGTAGTGGCCTTGGATTAGATGTACCAGTCATGACAAAGGGTGTACTATAGTCATCCTGCTGTCCATAGATAGACATGTGATTATAAACTCTAATGAGACTTGGGGTTATACAGCAACCTTTGCAGTGCAATTTACATTTACATTTTACATTTATTTGCTTGGTGGATGCTTTCATCCAAAGCGACATTCAAAAGAAGTAAACATAGTCGAGTAACATTAGGCTAAGACCTTTTTGTTCAGCAAGTGTAGTAGGACAGGTAACAAAAAGTTGATTGTCACAAGTGAAAAAGATGTATCTAATAAATATGCAATCAATAAAACAAACCTGGTCTAACAACAAATTAACAAACAATTTAAAATATAACAGAGCAAAGGTTTTTTTTTTTTCCCTATCAATTAGATATTTGCAGAACTGATGAGTTTTCAATTGCTTCTTAAATACACTAAGGGTGTCAGCAGTACGGATGGAGGTGGGTAACTTGTTCCACCACCTAGGCGCTGCATAGGGGAAGAGTCTGGATTGAGACTTCAAGAGAATTGAGAATTGGATTGAGAATTCAAGATACTGTAGGTTGCTTAAACTGAGTAATACACTTGTGACGCTAAAATTTAAAAGATGATACTGTGCTTAACAATATCTAGAAAAGTGCTTCCAGAGTATGTCTAGGACTACAGGATATGAGTTGTGAAGAAAGAAAGATAGGACCTATCAGTTTAGGGGGCAAACATAAATTTAAAATGTGATGTGAGTAAACTTCAATTCATAAGAGGGCAAGTAATATGAATCTAAGATGTTACATTAAAATATGTATTCAGTAATGTTGGGCACAAATTAAAACTGGGTTAGGAATCAGTTTTGCATAAATGATTAGTATCTTTTACTTGGAGGTCAGTAGATACAGAGTTACCAAGTAGGATGGAGGAAATGCAATAGTGCTTTAGTGACATTCAGATTTCAACTTGGAGCTTTTTGGAACTCTTAATAGGAAACCGTAGTTATGGTGGGTTGAATGAACCACTGTCAGCAAAGGTTTCTTAATGCAGGTCCTCCATGTTCTGCTCAGTGTTCTGTAGTCACCTTGCTTTTCACTTCACTCTGTTACAGGCTCTGTTGTGCACACGCAAGCCACCACCAGCACTATCGTCACAATGACGATGCCATCTCATTCTTCACACGCTACTTCAGTTACAACCTCCGCTATTCCAGTGGGTAAGTAAAAAGCAGTGCTTTTCCAAATGAATAAATCCTTTTATCCTTTTTTTGACTTGGATATTTCAGTTGCTGACTACAAACTTGCAAATTAAGACAGGCTTTAATAAAAGTTTCCTTTGATGGTCTAACTTTGGTCTGTGTTACATCAATACAGTGGTGTTTTAAGCTAATGAGAAGCTAGCCGATATTCAACAGTCATGTAACGGAGACAAGAAATTTTCTCATCTGTGATATTCAACAGTCATGTAACGGAGACAAGAAATTTTCTCATCTGTGACTGCTGCTTAGCTTCCTCTTTGAAAGAGAATAGCACTTTTAACTAATGGAGTGCCAGAAATGGTAGAGCCCACAAGTCCACTTTTGCACTTTCCAGAGCAAACTAAGCTTATGCTGAGCAGGCTGACAGTATGCACGGAAGAAAAGTTGATTGAAACTGTAGGGATTGTGGTGAGCACAATTGTTATCTCTGTTTAGTGCTTCATTTATTCTTTTTCCAAAGGCAAGATACATTTACTGTAGGAGATATAACCAGCATAGTTGGAGGGGAAAAACAGATTTTATTAATCTTAAAATATCATATTGTACTTAGTGACAATGATCTGCATAAAGTAACACTACAAACATAATTGAAATAGCATAGTGACTTGTCTGCTGTTTGTTCAAAATAAAAGACTAAAACCAAGTTACGAAAGCAAAATCATCAGTTTTATTTTTATATTGCCAATTTAGTTATCAAGTTGCCTTCTACTATGTCAATCATCAGTTAACTTTGATTTGTTTGCCACTCCCAGCATGTTTTATATATGTTACCATTCTGGACATGGGCGCTGCCAGTGGTAGTGGCATTGGGAAATATACTGTAACCATGCTGAGCACTATACTTAAGCCAGAAACATAGGACTGTTAGTTAGCATCACAATGTCAGCATTACAGAATAGATTGCCAGTGTTTGTTTGGTTATTATGTAATCAGACAATAAGATACATTCTGTGTAAATTCATGTGCAACCACACATGCTGTTGTATTCACATGTTTGGCATCTGTTTGCAGTATCATTTTAAAACATTTGTATTCTTGTAATGGTGATCTTGGTTAATAAGGTCAGGAATAAAAGTGTTTTTTTTTTCTGCTACATAGTAGATTATGACAACAGATTATGGCATTATGACAACAGATGGAAAATTCTTTGAATTTAGGTGCTTTATTGTGTGTGTTGTTCCTGTTGTAAATTTTAATTAAATCATTTAAATGTATAGTTTTTATAAAATGTTATTTCTTTTACAAATATGTAGGTTGTATATATTTGTTCTGAGCAGCATAATGGTGCAGTGGTTAGCTCTTCTGCCTTACAGGAGCAGTGTTCCAGGTTTGTATCTTGTGCTCTTATCACTGCCTGTATGGATTTTGGTTAGTGAAGGGTGCCGTTTACCTTGCTTCATTACTTTTGAAGTTCACAGTAACATGACAAATACTAGAGATAGACAAGTCCGTATGTTTCTCAGCTGGTGAAACATGCTGGGAAGTGGTAGATTAGGGGTGTGTCCCGCAGTCGTATCCAGTCATGGATATTTAAAGGGGTTTCCTGTGGGTTTGTATAAGGGGATGTCCATACTCCACAGGCAATGTTGCAGTTTGAGAAAAATACTGCAGGTGGATCTGATGCCTATAATTTATGCTACAGGAGTAGAAAGAATGAGTAATAGGTATGGCCATTGTCAAATAAAAATATCTTCCAGTATTGTATATAAAAGGATCCAAATCCTTCATCTTTTCCTATGGCTTTGTATTCTTAAAAAGTAGGAAGGC